>NC_134018.1:37454584-38107709 GCF_040712315.1 Castanea sativa
ATGAGTGATATAGCTCCTGATGAACTGCCCGGCTAGGCACAATCACAGACAGACATAAATGGGGCAAGAAGCTGCCTGCCTTAGTGAGCAAGAAAAAGAGTAAAGGGAGAACACTTTTGCATAAGAATAAGGGTTGAGTCATAGGGGATTGCTTGAGGAAGGCCCATATACCATTCCGAAAGAATGGAGTAGAGGCACCCCAACTTAGTGAAAGGAGAATTGATAATGCCTTGGGTAGGGTTTTAAGTGATGAGTGAGGGGGTCTCCCTATCCAAACAAGGCCTTATCGATTTCTTTTTGATGCAGCCAAGACTTCATATGTGCCTCACAAGGCCAACTTCGAAATGTGAAACGGTAAAAATAATTGTCTTATAAATCAGAATAAGGGCAAGACTATGCATAGAAGCTAGTATTGCAAATTTGCAATAATATTGTTAAAATTGAAGAAGGAAAGCACAGTGGGATGAGCAAAGTAAAGAAGAAATTAGCAAGAAAGGATCAAACGGAGTCCAGCTGTTAGAAAAAGAAGATACCAAGTGTCAAAATGTGATTTGTTGTATTATAAATTAGTTAGTTAGTTATTTTAGGAGGGAAAATGTTAGCCCCTGTTTCTGTGTATATAAACAGTAATTGATAATTATTTGTAATCACTTCTCATTCATTCTAAATAGCAATTTCATTTTCTTCAATTCTTTCTCTCTCTTTCACTTTGTTTTACATGGTATTAGAGCAAGTTTTCTGAGATTTTCTTTCGTTTTCTCAGTTCCTAAATAGAGTTTAGTGTTTCGTTTTCTCATTCATTTTCTCGTTCATGGCTTCCAATTCCACAACTAATACTCAGTCTCAAACTACGCACTCAGTACCTTCTTCAAGTGCAACAATGGCAGATGAATCTGCGAATAATCCTTTCTTTCTTCCTGCGAATGAAAATCCTGGTCTTTGCTTACTTCGCAACCTCTCACTAGTGCAAAAAACTACGTGAGTTGGGCACGATCTGTGTTATTGGCTTTGAGTTCCAGAAACAAGTTTGGTTTTGTGGATGGATCGATTGCTGAGCCTGATTCATCTTCTCCATTGTATAATTCTTGGAGTAGATGCAACACTACAATGCTTTCTTGGTTAACTAATTCACTCAGTCTGGATTTGAAGGCCAGTGTTATGTACATCAACAATGCCAAAGATCTATGGATTGATCTTAAGGATAGGTTATCTTAGGGTAACACTCCAAGGCTATTTGATCTTGGGAAGGAGATTTCACGTCTTGAACAAGGATCAATTTCAATGAGTTCTTATTTCACAAAATTTAAGACTTTGTGGGATGAATATGCTCATTACCAGCCTTTCACAATTTGTACTTGTGCTTGTGCTTATGGTTCTAAGTCCTCTCAACTTGATGCTCAACATAAGGAGCATGTTTTTAGGTTTTTGATGGGACTGAATGATGGTTGTGGCCATGTTATAAGTAAGATTTTGTTGATTGAACCTTTGCTTTCTCTTAGCAAAGTGTGTTCTTTGATTTTGCAAGAAGAGAAGAGAAGGAATATTGGTCAAAGTTTTAACATGATTCCCTCAGGTGATGCTGTTGCTATGTATGTGAATAATAGCAAAGGTTTTCTCGGTTATCAAGGACAGAAAAATGGTGGTAAAGGAGGTAATGGCAAGAATGATAGGCCTGTGTGCACTTATTGTGGCTTCACTGGACATATAGCAGATAAATGCTATAAGTTCCATGGTTACCCTTCTAGTTACAAACCAAAAGGAGGTAACAAGGCTATGGCAAATCAGGTGGCTTTAATGCAGACCTCAGGGAATTGTGGATTGGATATCATTTCCCCAAATGTGCATTCTGTTTTTTTGCCTAGTGGAGTTTTGCAAAGTGTTGGTGTTCAACCTTCTGGTGCTTGTATTCAATCAGATATAGCTTCACAGAACCATGTTGGTCACTTTGGTGGGGGTTCTTATGTTCAAGCTAGCCCACAGGTTGCCTTGTCACAGGCTCAATGTGAGCAATTTCTGAATTTTCTAAAGACTTATATGGCTTCTGGATCAAGCAATGATGCTCAAACTACTCACCAAGCAACTTCTGTTATGGCTTCTTATCCTTCTATTCCACACCCTTTACCCTTCACATCATCCTTTCCTTCTTCTTCATCAAACCTTTTAGGTAATTCTTCTTGGATTCCACCTAACTTTTCTCACTCTATTTTTGCTGCTCAAGTTATTGATAGGCAAGCCTACAAATCCAATACTTGGATCATTGATATCAGAGCAACAGATCATATGGTTCATTCTGTTGCTCAATTGACTACAATTACTTCAATTGTCCATACCTTTGTCTATCTGACAAATGAGGAACAAGCTTTAGTCACACATATAGGCACAGTGCATATTTCTTCGACATTAATTCTCACTGATGTTCTGTGTGTGCCATCTTTTACATTCAATTTGATTTCAATTAGCAAACTCACTAAATCACTTTGTTGTTGCCTTATTTTTCTTGGTGATTGTTAAGCACACAATGGCCTATTTCTGCTACAAGATTCAGGTTGTAGATTTTTTGCATCTGCTCTTGTTGCTGCTGTAACTTCTATTTCTTCATCTGCTTTATGGCATAGTAGATTAGGACACCCTTCTCATTCCAAACTTCAATTGTTGAAGCAATTTGTACATGATGTTGATATCAATAAAACTGCTTCTTGTTGTGACATTTGTCATTTTTCAAAACAGAAAAAACTTCCTTTTACTGTTAGCACTCATGTATCCAATAATCCTTTTGATTTGATTCATTGTGATCTTTGGAGTCCATTTGCTACTAGTACTATTGATGGTTTTAGATTCTTTTTAACAATTGTGGATGATTTTACTAGATGTACTTGGGTATATCTGCATAAACATAAGTCTGAAACACAAGTTTATCTTCCACAGTTTGCTTCTATGGTGTCTACTCAGTTCAATTGCAAAATTAAAACTATTAGGAGTGATAATGGAACTGAGTTTGATCTTAAGGATTTCTTTTAATCTTATGGCATCTTGCTTCACTTGACTTGTGTTGATACTCCTTAACAAAATGTTGTTGTTGAGAGGAATCATCAACATATTCCCAATGTTGCAAGGGCTTTAAGGTTTCAATCACAGATTCCTTTATGTTTTAGGGGAGATTGCATTTTAACTACTGTTTACTTGATTAATAGGCTTTCTTCCAGGTCCTTAGATAACACAAGTCCATATGAGCTTCTTTTTAACTCTCCACCATCTTATAATCATCTTAAATGTTTTGGTTGTTTGTGTTTCATTTCCACTTTACCTTATAATAGGGACAAGTTTGCACCTAAGGCTAAGAAGTGTGTGTTCTTAGGCTATCCCCATATAAAGTTTTGGACCTTACCTCCAATTCTGTTCACATCTCTAGAAATATAATTTTCTATGAGCATATTTTCCCTTATGCTCTTTCCTTTCAACCTTCTAATTCATATCTAGATGACTTCATTTTTCCTCATTGTGTTTCAGATTCTTCTCCCTCTATTGACATTGCATCCCCTCCTTCCTTTTCTACTTCTAATCCACCTTTCTCAGTTGATTCTACTCTCCCATCTGCTATTGACACTCCTTCCACATCTACTATGGATATTGATGTTCTTCCTGTTGCAAATTCTATTACAAACCCTATTTCTACCCTTCTTCCTCCTGCAGACACTTCTGACATTTTACCTTCTTCTGTTCCTTAGTTTGCACCTCTTTCCTTGCCGCCTAATTCTATTCTACTTGCTATCTCACCTACTTCCTTACCTTTTGCTTCTACCCCTACCCTTAGAAGATCCTCTAGATCCCATAAACCTCCTTATCTCTCTTAATATTCTTGCAAGTCTGTTAGCACTAAGCCTAATTCTGGTTTGCCATATGATCTTTCAACTTATTTGGACTATTCTTACCTTGGCCCTACCTTTCATTCCTTTGTCATGGTAGTCAATTCCACTCCTTCAGAACCTGCCTCTTTCCATTAGGTAGTTCAATATCCTGAATGAAAGGCTGCCATGGATAAGGAAATAGAGGCTTTAGAGGTTACTAATACTTGGAGTTTGGTTCCTTTACTTCCTGGTAAGTGCCTTATAGGTTGTAAATGGGTTTATAGGGTTAAATATCTTCCTGATGGCTCTATTGAAATGTATAAGGCTCGGTTAGTTGCTAAAGGTTTCACTCAGAAATTTGGCTTGGACTACTCTAAAACCTTTTCCCCTGTGGCTAAGTCTATATTAGTCAGGATTATGCTTACTTTGGCTGCTTTGAAAGGGTGGTTTCTTCATCAAATGGATGTTAATAATGCTTTCTTGCATGGTGATTTGAATGAAGATGTCTACATGTGTCTCCCACCTGGTTTTCATAGCAAGGGGGGAGACCATTGTATGCAAATTAAACAAGAGTCTTTATGGTCTCAAACAGGCATCAAGGTAATGGTTTGACAAATTCTCCAAGACTATTCTTCAAATGGGATTTGTTCAATCAAAATCTGATTACTCATTGTTTACCCACACTCAAGGGTCTTCTTTTACAGTGCTTTTGGTCTATGTTGATGAAATATTGCTCACTAAAAACAATCTTGCTTGTGTTGACAGTTGAAGAAGTTGCTTAATGATAGGTTTGGGCTGAAAGACCTTGGTTCCTTAAGGTACTTTTTAGGCCTTGAATTAGCAAGGACTAATGCAAGTATAAGCTTGACTCAAAGGAAGTATGTCTTTGAAATTTTGAAAGATACTGGTTTCCTTGGATCAAAGCCAGTTAGATTTCCTATGGAGTAGAGCTTAAGGCTTTCAAAATATGAAGGAAAGCTACTGGCAGACCTTTGGAAATACAGAAGGTTAATTGGAAAATTACTATACTTAACCTTGACATGACCTGACATTACCTATGTTGTGCATAGGTTAAGCCAGTTTGTTTCAAAGCCAAGGGAGCCTTATCTGCTTGCAGCTCACTGAATCCTTCAGTGCATTAAAGGATCACCAGGAAAAGGACTCTTCTTTTGAAGCAATTCTGATTTGCACATTAAATCTTTCTGTGATGTAGACTGGGCTAGATGCCCTGATACAAGGAGGTCACTGACAGGCTATGCAGTCTATTTAGGAGAGTCTTTAATAGCATGGTAATCAAAGAAACAAGGAGTTGTCTCAAGATCCTCAGTAGAAGCTGAATATAGGGCAATGGCTAGTGTGGCATGTGAGATTATTTGGGTGCTTCAATTACTCAAAGATTTGAAGATTGAACATCCTAAACTAGCTATGCTTTTCTGTGACAATCAAACAGCCTTATACATAGCTGCTAATCCGGTCTTCCATGAGAGGACCAAACATATTGAAGTGGATTGCCATCTGGTTCGAGACAAAATTTTGGAAGGCCTGATTAACGCCTTTCATGTGAATACAAATGCTTAAGTAGCTGATGTGTTCACTAAAGCTTTAGCCTTGAATTCTTTCACAAGATTGACATAGAAGTTGGGTTTAAAATTGCAAACTAAAGCTCTACTTCAAGTCCATGATCTTCCAGTTCAGAACTTGAGGGGGAGTGTTAAAATTGAAGAAGGAAAGCACAGTGGGATGAGCAAAGTAAAGAAGAAACTAGCAGGAAATGACCAAAGGGAGTCCATGTGTCAGAGAAAGAAGATGCCAAGTGTCAAAATGTGACTTGTTGTATTAGAAATCAGTTAGTTAGTTATTTTAGGAGGGAAAATGTTAGCCCCTATTTTTGTGTATGTAAACAGTAATTGATAATTATTTGTAATCACTTCTCATTCATTCTGAATAGCAATTTCAATTTCTTCAGTTATTTTTCTCTTTCACTCTGTTTTACAAATATGGATAATATTTTTTTGCTAAACACAAATATGTATAATATAGTATAGAAGTATAGAACCACGTGTATATACTATATAGTCTACATCTTATTACTTTAACAGAAAATAAAATTAAAAAAAGGCCGTTAAGATAACAATTTTTTTTTTTGAGACAAAATTCATTTAATCAGTTGCTAGCTAGTCTCTTCCCAATTCATAAGATGATAGAAAGTATTCATAATATATAACAAATAACAAATCAAGATATATTCAAGAGAAATAGGCTTGGCATTATGATAATAAATATTAATTAAATCCCTTATACATAAAGTTTTACATGGAGGATGGGAGAAAAGGTTGACCGATCATCATATATAATCACGATACACCATTGTGTATGTATGATAAGAATGTATACATGAAATTGTATTGGCATGTTTATCGATAGAAAATCAACATTTATGAATCAACTTCGATTTATTTGATTATAATTATTAAAAAAACAGAAATCTTTGTTTAAATAGGGATTTCATCCGCAGCTTTGAGAATTATCTCGTAGGCATCTTCCACGCATGACTTGAATTTTTTGGGATTCAGGAATCCCTTCTCCATTACGGCGCTAACCCTCAGGCTTTCCATGTAACTTACTATTGATATAACAAGGTTCTGCAAATCCATATTAAAAAAGAAAGAAAAAAAACTACTGGTTACAATGAGCCATAAAAACAAGGTGTCAGGAATTATTGAATTCGAGTAATCTATATATGCTATAAAACCGAAACTTTTGATAATTTGTTGACATCTTGAGAGTTTTCCATATAAGTTTTAGAGCTTTCATAAGTTTTAGAGCTCTCAAAAATTTACACGTCACCGTTATTTTCTTTTTAATTTTTTTAAGTTCTATTTTTATAACTCAACCCTTTGATAATTCTTATGCTCTAATTCGATGACCTCCCTCTCTTCATTATTCCGTCTCTCACAATAGTTTCACACTCCCACTGCACTCCGACTAGCACAATCAGATTTACTCCTTCTTGTACGATTCAACTCAGCCAAAGTCTCCCAAACTCCTTTTGGTACGACACACGTGCGGCGCCAATTACAGTGACAATTATGAAGTGTAGCAACTCCTCCATTCTTGATCACACCCTCGTGACTTCGAAATTGTAGATACAAGTTAAATTAAAGTCCAAATCTGGTCTAGCCTCAGCCCATCTCAGACTTTGTTCCAAGCCCAACCCAGCCTAGTCGTTGGCTAAAGAGTGAAAACAAATCCAAATTGGGTTAGGTTTAGAATTTTTTGTGTATTGCATAAGGAATAGGACCTACAAAATCTACGGCTATAGCATGAATCCTGATCTTAATGTTTTTGTTACTGTTCTTTGATTCACTGTTTATATATCTGCTCACAATTTGGTTGTTATTGATGGGTTTTGAATATTTTGGTTATTGATAACAAAGCTAAGTCGTGATACGTTTCCAGCATTATATTCTTTAAAGGCTTCTTTAAGTTTTAATTTTGCTTACATAGAACTCTTTAGAATAATATATAGTTCATGGCTGTGGGAGTTTACTTTTTGACCTTAGTAGTTTATTTCATCATAGTTTGCCACAAATCCATTGATTATGTATGACCTATTATCTATCCGTTAAAAATAAAAGGTCTGTGAAAGGGTTTTTTTGGTCCCTGTTTGATGCTTTCTCAAAGGGTATCATGACAAAGGTATTACAATCTGCTGGTCTTACAACCTGTGTACATTGCTGCTGCGTGCTGCTATACTAAGGGTTGATGATGTTTGTGCATTGTTGTTGTTATTGTACATGCTTATATGCATTGTACTTCTATTGTACCTAGTGTTGGCTGTATCGAGATACTTGGTAGTTGTTAGCATTGTACTAGGAACTGATATAAAGTCCTAAGATATTTTTTTAGTTATTGGCAGGTCACATTCTGTTATAGATGACCTGACTAATTAGGCACGTGCTCCATGTATTATAGAGCATGTGATAGATTAGGAGTTAGTTAATCAGTTTCAGTTGTAGCTTAGTTTAATAGGCTGCAATGATTGTAAGAAAGAATATCATAAGAATAATAATCTAAGTTTTCTTTCTTTTGTTCTCTAATCACTCCCCCCAATTCTTAGGAGGCCTAACGAACTTGAATCAGTCATTACAATTCACAATTCACACACTTCATCACTCCAATTGATCAAGAACTACAGATTCTTAACAATATTAAGGACTTAGTTAGAAATGTTAATATGGGTTGTGGTTGCTTGCTTGATGCTAATAGAAAGTTGTAGATTTATTAATATGTTAATGATGGGTCAATGAACATTTTTTTTTTTCTAAATTAATTGATTTGCATATAAGTTTAGAGGAATAGATGAGACTCAAATAGGATGAATTGATCATCCTACACCATGAAATAAGAAGGCAGTAAAAGGAAAAAGAGATAATAAATCATTTAGATAAGGCGATCACTGACTTTTATCTATAATGCTCAAGCTTAGTTTCAAGATAGGAAATATGAAAGTGCAGAAAACAAGGCAGCTACAAAAAAAGGAAGCATGATTTTAGGTGATTGAAAATCAGTAGGATTCAATCACCTACCGTATCCAGCTATCCCCTATCTTTGGATATTCAGAAACGTTAACATGATTCTCTCCTATACATGATTTTCTCCTATTATTTCTCTCTTTCATGTTTTACTTTGTACATACCCATCTTGTTAGAAACTGAAAAGAATTTGGATGGACACCCAAAATGGACATGTCCTTTTGTATACTCTACCCCACTAAGTCCACTATCCCACTCAATATTAATGGAGTGGTGTGTATATCAACACCAAGAGTGGTACCTATTGAACAGTGAAATTTTTTTTGAATTTCTTATAGTGTTAACAGAGTGTAGTGAGGCTCTTAGGTTGTGCATTATGTTTGCATCACTCTAGTAGTGTACAACACCGTTGGAGAAACGTTTTTGGTTCGTGGGTTATACAAACTAGAATTCAAAGCATGTTTAAATAGTTGGTCTGTGTGGAGGTTGGCTCTAGACAGCGTAAAACAATCTCAAAACTTCTGTGTGATCATCAGTTTAGGCCAAAAGAGGTATATGCTAAAAAACCGATTGTTTATATTTTACAGCAAGTCTCTATATTCCGCTGCAAGTCTCTATTTCTTACATTGGTATCAGAGCTTTTATAGGTTGTTCTCAATGTCATAGGCATATGTGATTAGTTCTTAATGTGTTTTATGCTTCTGAGATATGTTATGAATTTCTATGCACCTCACGTGGCCTTTAATGGCAAGTTTTGATTTTGAGCATTTCATCATGTAATAATATCTATATAAACTAATGAATCTCTCTCTCTCTCTCTCTATCCCAACCCATGAGATAGGTTTCTCAAGAAATTCTTTATGGTATTAGAGCCAAACGGTGAGATAGAGAGACAACTTCTGATTTTTTCTTCTTTCCACAACCATTCTTCTTCTTTCTTTTTTTTCTTTTTTTTTACACCATGTCCACCACATCAAGCTCTTCTGCACAAATCCAATCAAATGAATATCCATATTCAGTGGCTCAAAATGTAGCCAATTTTGTGTCACTTTGTCTCACCTCTACTAACTTCCTTCTTTGGAAAACACAGATGCTTAATCAATGGTGAAATCAAACCACCATCGCAACTCATCTCTAATAATGATACTAGCCTTCAACCCAACCCAGCATTTGTGAAGTGGCAAAAGACCGATCGTCTTGTAAAAGGTTTGCTCATAGCCACACTCTCTGAGGAAGTTCTTGGCATCGTGGTAGGCCTCAACACTGCTGTTGAAGTCTAGAATGCACTGGTGCATGCCTTTGCCCATGCCTCATCAGATCGCAGCCTCGCTCTTAAGTAGCGTCTCAACTCTATAACTTGAGGCACTGATTCGCTAGCAGCTTATCACCATCGGTTCAAAGCAGTTTGTAATGATCTTGCTACTATTGGAAAGCCTGTTCTTAATCACAAAAATCTTGGTGGCTCCTCAATGGGCTTGGCAAGGAATATGCGATGTTTACAACCACTATGCTTAAACCACCTATTCCACCATATTCAGAGGTGGTTACTCTGTTGGAAAGCTATGCTGAACGACACAAGCTTGATGTCTAGCCTACACACTAGATGGCTTTCTACAACCAATGCAATAACAAAATTAAGAGACATAACAACCAAGCATCTTTTTACTCCAATGGACATGGCTTTGTTCAAGGCCACCAATCTGGAACCAAAAATTCAAGCTGGAACCAATCTCCCTCCCATAATCAATCGGCCAATCCATTGCATGGAGCATCAAAAAATACAAAAGATGAGATTGTTATTTGTCAGATTTGCAATAAGCGGAACCACACTGCTCTAAAGTGTTTTAATAGATTCAACTACTCATTCACTGCGAATAATATTCCTTAAGCATTGGCAGCTATAACTATTGCAGACTACCAAGAATCTGATTGGATCCTAGACACGGGGGGCTATGGACCATATCACAGTTAATGCTGAAAATCTTGAATCTCTAACTCCTTATTATGGTATCGATGGTGTTATGGTTGGCAATGGTCATACCATTCCTATCACACATATTGGTCAGACGACTATTGGTACTGGTTCATCTTCTATTCATTTGAAAGATGTTCTTTTGGTTCCTGATATTAAGAAAGATTTGCTTTATGTTAGTAAACTTACTACTGATTATCCTCTTATTTTTGAATTTGTTGGGCCTGGTTTTGTGATAAAGGACAGGACAACCAACCAAATAATAGTGAAGAGTAAAAGAGGTGGACTTTATGCTCTTGATAGAGGACCAACAGCTCTGTTATCTCATCGATTCTAGTGTGTTGATAAAAATTGTTGGCACTATCGATTTAATTTGGTCACCCACACCAGAGGATTGTTGATCACTTGAATTCTAGACAACTCATCCCTTTTGACTCTAAATCAAAATTTTCTTCGATGTGCACAAGTTGTCAAATGGGAAAATCATGTAGGCTACCATTTTTGCCTATTGAGAATGAAATAAATATGCCTTTCTATAGAATTCATTATGAGCTATGGGGACCTGCTCCAACTCTTTCAAGAGAAAATTTTCGTTATTATGCTATATTTATTGATGATTTTACCAATTTTACGTGGTTCTTTCCAATGAAAAAAGAAGTTTGATCTGTTTAGTTGCTTTGATCTATTTTGCAAATATGTGGAATGTCAATTTAATGCGAAAATTTGTGTGTTTCAAAGCGATGAAGGTGGCAAGTTTGCAAATCATAAGTTCATACAATTTTTGGCCAATAAAGGCATTCGTCATCAGTCAGCCTGTCCAAAAACACCAGAACAAAATGGAAAGGCAGAGAGAAAACATTGTAACATCACTGAATTGGGACCCACTATGATGTTTCATGCCCATTTGCCAACACGATTTTGGGTAGACTGCTTCTCCATGGCTATTTTCTTGATCAACCGTCTACCGTCTCACCATCTAAACATGGAGTCTCCATTTTTTCGCCTTTATGGTAGACATCTAGACTACTCTACTCTAGGGGTGGCAAAATCCGACACGACTAACCCGTTTATAAACAGGTCATGGGTTGAGGCTAAACGAGTTCGGGTCATATTCGGGTTGACACAGCTGACCCGTTTACTAAACGGATCGTGTTCGTGTTCAACATGTGAACCCGTTTAACCTGTTTGACCCGATTAGCTTATAAAGATAATTTTACCAGTTTACCGTTATAAACCTAGGTATATAAGCTTTCCTATTCCCTTATTCTCCTCCCTCACTACCAGATCTCAGTCATGCCTCTCTCACTCTGTCTCTTCATTTTTATCATTAGCCTTAGCTCTCTGACTCTTCTTCTTCTTCTCAAAACTCCAACCACTCCTCTTTCTTCTCTACAGATTCTACATTATTTAAAATCAAAACTTAGCCATCACCATGTCTCTCAACCCTCTACTCTATCTTCCCTTCAAATCCCTAGCCGCCTCCACTACTATCTCTTCTCCTCAAAACCGTAGCTGCCTCTCTGCTCTCTCTTCTCCTTCAGGGGGTTCACAGCTTCACCAGTTCACCTCTTTCTTCAGCTTTCAACTGACGAATCCACTAGCAAGGTATATGAATAACATCTATTTCTCACACTCATTTACAATTTTACACACCACTTTTGAAAAAAAAAAAAATTGTTACTTTTCCAAGTTGAAAATCATGAATTATTTTAGTTTAAAAAAAAAAAAAACAGAGTGAACGGCTCTATAATGCCAAAAGCTCAAGCCTTAGGTATTAGATTTGTCATTGCTAGATTAGCTTGCGTAGGAAGAGAACTGAAATGGGAGGGGAGATTTGCTTGGTTCTTTTTTTTTTGTAAGAGAGATTGAGAAGTGAGATTCTCATAAAGGAAAAACCAAAAAGAGACTAGAAAAGCGGGGAGAGAGATGAACTGAAAAGGCTAAAGAGAGTTGCGGTGTGTTTGTGTTATCTGTTTGGGGAAAAGACTAGAGCATGAGATATTTTATATTTTTAAAACAAAAAAAATCCACAACCACACACCTGTTTCTCATCACATGGCTTTCTAGTTTTTTTATTTTTTATTTTTTGTCCCCTTAAAATAAAATAATTGAAGATGCATTTGGTTTTTTTTTTTTTTTGTTAATCACTATTCACTATATTGTTTTTTTTTTTTGTTCGAGCATATGAGGAAACCATAATATTCTTTGTCTGTAGAAGTCTTCTCATGACATCAAGTACAGTGGTTTTACAAATCACATTAGCCCTATGAGCAGTTTGAACATATGGGGACTTTCTAGACAGAGCAACCATTTAGTACTAATAATAGATTTTTTTTTTGTTGATTTTAAAATCATTTGTCGTGCTTTATGATTTCTTTTCAAGTTTATTTGTTTCTGTCATCTTAGAATTACTAATTTTCTGCTTAATAATTTCTCTTTAAATTTTTCTAGATGGAAAATGATGAGATGCAGCTTATTGACACTAAAAATGAAGGTGAAGACATTGACTTAAAAGATAAACTAAATGAACTGGCTGAACTTCCTCTGCCAAAGAAGTCTAAGTCTAAGACTAAGACAAATAATAAAGACAACAAAAGGAGGGGGATTTCAAGTGTTTGGCATTTCTTTCATATGCTTCCTACAAAAGATGGAGAAAAGCCTATTTGCAAACACAAAAAGTGTGGAAAGGAATATATTGCTATTGGCGTATATGGCATTGGAAATTTGAAGCCCCATTTGGATGTATGCTGAAGATATAATGATGAATATCAATAAGAATGAGCACAAGGGAGACACCTCTTGAATGGAACCCTCAATCTCTTCGAATATAGTCTCTTAATTTAGATGTCTTTTAGTTTTTAATCCGGCACTTGGATTGTTGGACTTAAATTTTGCCATCATTATTTTGATATGCCATGTAAGTTGATATATGGTAATAAATAATTTTAGATATATGAGTTTTTTTTTTTTTTTGAGAAGAGATATATGGGAATTGATAATAGGTTATTTGGATTAGGTATGACCTATTAATCAAATAGGTTATTCAAGTTAGTTATGACCCATTAATTAAAAAGGTTAATAAATAAGTCATTTGTGTCGACTCTAACATGACTTGCTAATTAAACGGGTTAAACGTGTCGTGTGGGGTTACCCATTTGATAAACAGGTCGTGTTAGGGTTGAGAAATCTTGACCCGTTTACTAAACAGGTCGGGTTCGTGTTGACCCATATAACATAATACTCACAACTCAACCTGACACGAACCCGACATGTGAACACGAATTGCCACCCCTAGTGAAACTGGAACATTTAATCTATGGACTATGATTGAAGGATTGATCCCGGGCAAGTCCTCGTGGCTCCAAGCGAAGACATCTAGGTTCTCCCTCAAAAATATGATAAGCGTCTATCGGACAGGTGGGCTAGTAAGGGTGCTGATCATGGTCGTTTGGTTAGGCCTAGATTAATCAAGAATTATTTCCTCCAGCCCTTCTACGGGTGCCGCCACCATTTGTCATTCTTCGACACACATAGTTTGCAAATGATCGTCCATCTCCAACATGGCGATGTAGCATCCTCGTGCTGCAACCTGGTCTCTTTGTACCTCCACTGCTCCATACTCGGTGGGGAACTTGATCATTAGATGATAGGTTGAAGTTACGACCTTCCACAAATTCAGAGTAGGACAGCCTAAGATGGTGTTGTAGGCGGATGAACAGTCAACAACAAGGAATGTAACATGTTTTGTTATCAGCTGAGGGTAATCAGCAACTGTGACGGGCAAAGTGACTGCACCGGGGGGTACACCCTTGTTCCTCTGAACCCCACAAGCGGGGCATTGGTTGGAATTAGCCGTTCTCTCTCACTCATCATCTGTTGGAACGCCGAGTAGTAGAGGATATCAGCAAAGATCCCATTGTCTACAAGGACCCAGTGAGTGTTGTAGTCCCCTACACGTTTTCTGACCACGAGTGCGTCAACGTGCGGGTGGTGGAGACATTGTGCATCTTCCTCTATGAATCCAATCACGGGGTTGTTAATCTGTGTCATCTTTGGGACTTCTCCTGTTAGTTGGACATTTTGAACCATCCGAAGGTAAGTCTTTCGTGCCTTCTTGGACAAACTAGAAGTGGTGTTGCCCCCTACGATCATCCGTATGTCCCTTATGGGTGGCTTAGGTCACTCATTTTCCCTCCTAGAGGGTTTCCCCTGAGGTGGGTTCGTCCTCTCTTTCCTGATGAACCTCTGCAACTTTCCTTGCTCTTATAAGAGCTTCTATTTACTGCTTCAAATCATAGCAGTCGAAGGTGTCATGACCATGATCAAGGTGGAAACGGCAATATTTATCCCTGGACCTCTTGCTAGGATCTCCTTTCAGCTTACCTAGGAACGTTAGGGTACCTTCATCCTTGATCTGCATCAGGACTTGATCGATGGGGGTATTTAAGGCTGTGACGTTTGCAAACCTCCCTGTGGGAGGTTTAGAGCGTCTGTCTTCCCATCCCTTTCCTGTCCTTGTAGCCTTCCGCCCCCTATCCTGTCGTGCTTCTTCCTGTCTTTCTCTCTTCCTAGGCTTTTCTTCTCAGGCGAGCAACATGTCTTCTATGCTCATGTATTTAATAGCCCTGTAAAGTACATCCGACATGGTTCTTGGGCCGTTCTTGTATAAAGAAAACAAAAACTTTCCTTTCTGTAGCCCATTGATGAACGCAGCCACGAGTATTTCGTCGTCAACTTCATCAATCGAGAGGGCCTCCTTGTTGAAGCAGGTGATGTAAGACCTCAATGTCTCATCCTCCCACTGCTTGATATTCATCAAGCATCCAGTAGACTTCTTGTACCTATGTCCTCCAATAAAGTGCAAGGAAAAACTAGGCGCTCAACGCTTTGAAGGTACTGATAGAGTTTGGCATCAACCTACTAAACCACACTCTTGCGGGACCTCTCAGTGTAGTGGGAAAAGCTCTGCACATGATATCGTTTGCTACTCCTTGCAGGTGCATAAGGGTCTTGAACAACTCTAGATGGTCCAAAGGATCCTTTGACCCATTGTAAGCTTTTACTTGTGGCATACGAAACTTCGGTGGGAGGGGAACAAAGTAACGGGTGTAGTGAAAGGTGAGTCTATCCGGTGCACCAATTTGTTGAGGTCGTTTGATACCCATCCTCTAAGGGCGTTCATCATTAGATCCATTTGTTCCCTCATCATTTACATATCTGTAACAAGGTTCAGCGGGGCGATATCTGTGGTTATTGGTCTGCTCACGGCGTTATTGCCTTCTGGCCCTTCCCTATTCTGCCTTCCGTGGGCGTGCTGAAGGTTGTCACCTTCCTGCTCCTCTTCTTGATTTTGGGGCTCAGCATCCCTTTGACACAACTGCTTTTCTAGATCATGGTTTTGCTTGGTAAGGCATTCAACAGCCGCAACTAGAGTCTGAACCTGTCTTTCAAGGGTGGCGGCACGAGACTCGTCTCCTTGGTTATTGTTTTTTGTTGCCATCGAGCGAGTAAGCACCATGCAACTTTTTGTCCGGGAAAAGGTAATATGGCTTACGCAGTTTCCCACAGACGGCGCCAACTGATGATACCGAAAATCATCAATAAACCACATGGTTCTCACGTGCTCAAAACAACACCTGCATAACACAGAAAAAGAAAACCTCAAGAGAGTACTAATGTGGTACCAACCAAATACCCTCCAAAGGTTAAGTTAGAGAACTTTCACAACCCTAGAGTGCCAGAGTTGGGGAGAATTATGCGTACCTTGGTCTCTAAGGGTTTTAAGTTTTTATAGTAGTATAGAACCGACCTCGGTTTCTTGGCGAAGAGGAACATTTCCTTGAAGGGAAGATCCTCATAAATGCACGTATTTTACGGGACCCTTTCCATATAGAGATTCTGTTAACTAGGGTTAATCATGAAGCATAAGTCATTTCCATTTAAAGTTCCTTGAGGACCAATTAAACCATGCGGGCGCCACGTGGATTTACCATCGTCTACTTTGTACCCGTCCACTTCAATGTCCGTCCACTGTAGGTGATCCGTCCACCTATAATATGGGTCGTCGTGTTGCTTCATTTCTTTATCCATCAACCTAGTGAAGTCGTCAATGGTAGGCCCTGTAAAATCTAACCGTCTACTTTAATTCTATCCTCTTCATTTTACAACAGATTTATCCCTAAATCTAATACTACATCTTGTAGTACTTACTCCCGCGACCACATGTAGCTCCGAATTCACAGACTTTTCTATCTGAATTTGTCGCACACAAACACCCACATTTGTGACTTGAAGATCTCACTCAAAACTTTATATCATCAGCAGTTGTTGATCTTGTTAAGTTAGAAGGTTACAAAACGTCTCAAATCTAACAGGAATAACTCACAAGACTCTCTAGAGCTTTTGAAAAGTGATTTAGGGTTTTCCTTTTATACTTAGCAATGTTGGACTCAAGCCCTAAATGTTTCATGGGCTTTCATGCTTGATTTAAATTCTGCAGAAATTGACTTTTTATCAGTCGAGCTTGTCTCTCGATTAGTCGAGCAAGGTAGTTTCTGGATTCTTCTTTTTGTAGCTTGACTGTTCTTAAATCTTGACTTGAACCAACTTGAGCAATGTCTAACAATTGTTCTAAGACATAAATATCTTAACCTAGACATTTTTTTGTTCTTAGTTTTCCAACATCCATAAAATTAGAACCTAAACATTTAATCCTAAATATTTAAAACCTAACAATTAGAAAAGAGAACTTCTTTAAAACAAAGCACTGATCAACTCCCTGCCCAAGCTTTCCTTGTTTGCTTTAGTTGATAGCCACAGTTGCCTTCTCTCTCTCTCTCTCTCTCTCTCTCTCTCTCTCTCACACACACACACACACACACACACACACACACAGTTTAAAGTAAAAGTCTTAACTAGCCTAAGAAAGGAAGGACACTCCAATTCTTTCCTTTATGACTTTATTTTCATGGATTATGATGTAATTTTACAAAAACAAAATAGACAACTTTCATCTTTGGTAACTCATAACCTATATGGAAATTTTTGGAATAAAAAACTATAGACATTGTATTTGCTATGATCTGCCCAAACTGAATGACTTCCCAAGGCTAACTCCTGACTACTTCCTAATATTTCAATTTTCAAGTTATAACAAGTTTTTTTCATGTGTCAAAAGGTTGCTTTGAGAAAAATTTTGACCCCTAAAATTTTGGTTATTTAGGTTTCTATTTTGTATTATTTAAGGTTTCTATGTTGGTGTTTCAGCTATGCTTGAAGCTGCAATCACGGTCAATTTCGCAGTCATCCTAAGCCAAATAGTAGAAGGCTTTTCATTTGAAAGGTATAATTTTTTTTTCTTTTTCTCTCTGTGGGATGTGTACATTTTGATGTATTGGTTCTTTTTTATATGTTTATGGCACAAGTTCTTATGCTTTAAGGTAGATGAGTATCTGTTTGTTGCAGAAGAGTTTCAGAAACGAATCCAATTGCCATCAAACTTTGACTTAATAGAGGGCGCCGTTCATATGCCACGAGGATTGGTAAGGATTTTAGTTATAGATAAATGAGCATTGTAAGTTCACTTTTTTTAACAAAATCTTGAAATTTATCTTATTTTGGCAGGCTCGAGAAAGTTATTGAAGCTTTGAGAGTATATACTGTATATCTAAATTGTCCTCTTGCACTAAAAGTCTAAAACTACAATCCACAGATTGGCCTCTTGCAAGTATTAATATTTAAATGTACTGTCATTTGTTTTGTATTTATGAGGGTTCTTCCCTATAAATGTGTCTCAATTTGAACTCATCCATATCAGTTAGTTAGTTAATTAGTTGGTTGGTTTTTTGTTTTTGTTTTTTGGGTGATGAAAATGATGTTGAGAAATAAAGTCATGCAATTTTCAAATTGTGTAATTGTCAAATTATTGGATAAATTGATGTGATCTCTAAGACATAAATTTAACAAGCCAAGTAATAGCCAAAACTCAATGAGAGAGAGAGAGAGAGAGAGAGAGATAAATTTAACAAAGTTAGCCCACACTAATTTTTAGTTACAATGGATGGTGTTTGTTTTTAGACCACTTAAAATACAAGTTGTTTAACCTAGTTATTTAGCCAAGTGATTACTTAGATAAGTTATTCAGATCTAGGTTAATACAAACAAATCATATTATGTAAATAACACACAATATGATAACTCAAGAAAACCAAACCGGTAGAAAACCTGGGAAAGATTTAACCTAGCTATCCTCAAGGTAAAACAAATCCACTATCAAAGAATTGAAGTTTTACAAAAGGACTTAGACCACTAACATCCTAATGCTACCTCGAGTAGAAAACTTACTACCATGACCACATGACAACTCCGAGTCTACGGACTATTTCTTTCTTAGATCCACAGCAACCATAAGTACACCCACTTGTGTTTTTCTTTAAGCTCTTGAAACAGCAACTGAAGAGATCACCAAGTTCTCATCATTAATCTTGATTTTGATAACCCTAAGTATGTATGAAGGTAAACACCTCTAGATCTCACAGAAGATTCACACATATAGCATATCAACCACTCTAAAATGTGGCTAGGGTTTTTCTTTTATATGAGATATAAAGCATAAAACCCTACACGTTAAACGAGCTTGGACTGAGTTGGAAAATTCTGCAGAAAAAAAATCGGCACGAGCTTTAATCGATCGAGTTTAATTTTCGATCGATCAAGCCTTGCGAAAATTAAATAGTAATTTCCTACAATTACTCGATTCCAACTTTACACATAAACACACTTTGAGCAGCTTAAATCTAGACTTTAAGTTTTGATCATGGTTTGCCAACATTACACATTGAAGTTCTAATACATTTAGATTCTAAAGTCTTAGAACCTAACAGATGGTACTGCCCAATGTTTCTTTGGTACTATCTAGTGTGACTAAAAAAAATAAAGGAACCATCATATGTGATGGTCTTGCCTAGTGTGATATTGGCACCATCTAATGTGACTGAAAAATAAGTGAACTACTAAATGTGACAATGATATCATCATATGTGATATTAGTACCACCTAGTATAACATTGGCCACCATCCAATGTGAGTAAAAAAATATGGGAACCACCGAATGTGACAAAAGTACAATCATATATGATATTAGTGCTGCATAATGTGACGATGGAATTGTCAAATGTGAGTAAAAAAATAAGGGAACTACTGAATGTGACAAAAGTATGTTTATATGTGGTGTTGGTACTACCTAATGTGACAATAGAACTATCAAATGTGAGGAAAAAAAAACCACCAAATGTGACAAAAGTACAGTCATATGTGATGTTGGTACTATCCAATATGAAGATGGAACCATTATATATAATGTTTTGGTAACTTGTTATAGCAGGTTTACTACTTGTGGGTACTGTGCCCCCCCCCCCCCCCAGCAGGCCCAAAAAGAAGGGGTACCGTAAAATTACCCCTCTTTATATTGAAACATCATAGGCTTAGCTAAAAGGATTTGACTGAGCAATCAATTTCTAATGGTTACTAAATGTAGCAATAAAAGTGCGCATAAGTCATAACTTTACTGTGAATACATGCTACTAGGGAAAAGGTTGGCTATTAGTTGAGTTTGAAGGGTAAGGATTGTATCCAATGCATCTGTGCACTAAACACATTAAGATGCAAACATGTATTCATATCTTAACGTGTCCAATGCACTAGACACAAGTAATGTCCCTGAATGAGTGGAAACAAGGTTTATCCTCAAAATATCAAACCCAAATACTTATACAATGTAACACATCATTGCTTTACTGTTGTTGGGTTGATCAGGGGGACAATTGCTGCCCCCCCCCCCCCCCCCCTTAACTGTAAATGAACTAAGCTATTTATGAATAACTCAAGTCTAGCTTGAAAAAAAAACTTGTTTATATTCGTTTTAAATAAGCCAAGTTCAAATATGATAGTGTATTTGTGAAGAAGCTCATAAACATGAAGCTCAATTGAATTATATATAATGCTAGAAATTAATTTAAATAGGTTAATATGACATCAAATTATTATTTGTAATTTATTGATAATGTAAATAGTCTATTTATAGGAAAAATTATAGATTTGTGAAGTGGTAAACAACTTTATAAGTGGGTTTATAATATGTAGGAAAAGAATAAATTGATCAAGTAGTTTATTTGACAAGAAAATAAACCAAGTTTAAACATGTAATTTTATTTAGTATTGAATTCGAGCTGAGCTCATGTTTGAAATAAAATTAAATAAACAAGCTTATACTTTTAGTAATAAGCTCGGCTCTACTCATTTACACCCCAATCAATTATTTTTCACCTTTTGTTTTATTCTTTCTTTTTTAGAAAAAAGAGGATACATACTATTAAGTACCTATTATGGAGCTTTGGAATGTCAACTTTTGTTTTTTTTCTTTCTTCCCCTTCCTATGTTAGGGTATAAAAGTACTAAAAGAACTTTTTCAATATAAGATAAAATTTGGCTACAAACTTAGTAGTAGCTTAAAACTACAACTTTCACTATAAATGTAAATATGATTATATGTTAGGACATATGTGATTTGATGTTAGGAACATATATCAACATTTTATGTATTGGCTAATCCTTTGACAAAATGCACTTTACTTGTAATTGGGTAGATCTAAGATGTGTTTAATACTTCAAGGAATAAGAGTTCAAGTCCAAGTATTGAAGCCATGCAAGTCTGTCCAAGAATCAAGTAAGAAAGTGCAAGATTTTAAATCTCAACAGCTAGCTCGATAGCTAGTATCTATCGAGGTTTAAAAACTGCTGAAGTCCGTGGCTCGACAGCTAGCTTAATAGATGGCTATTTATCAAGGTTTATGAAACTCACTTTTTCAGAGTTGTTTTTCATCCAATCTGTGAGTATGTCTTTAAATTTTCTTTTCTCACAACCCTAAACATATATAAGAATTATTTTAAGGGCCGTCTAGGGTTGCGCGAGTATTGAGCAAAGTCTTGTTCATGCAAATTGTGACCGGAAACGATATTTGCCCTAGTTCATCTTCAAGAAGCTATTGTGTTTTGTACACCGTAGGGTTTTGTGACCAAGCAACTTCATGATCTTCATTGTGTGATACTGAAAAACTTTGCAGCCGATATCCTTCTCAAGTTAGTGATCAAGTCACGTACTAGGATCTACACATCAATTGGTTAGTCACATACTGGGAGCCGTACATTGAAAAGGAGAGATTGTCACTACAGAACAAGTCTAATTGGGTATTGAGGTAAAGGTTCAATTGTAGGTTGGTATAAAGTACTAAAATTCCTTTACTTGTAACCGCTTGTTTTGATAATAGTAGATTCTCAGGAGTGGTGACCTTAAAATCACTTGGTGGGGTTTTTACCTCGAAGGTTTTCCCCATTCGTAAACAAATTACCGTGTCATTTAATTTCCACTGTATATTTAGTTATTTGGTAATTTGTTTGCGCTGCCATGTACATTGTATGTTAATTTGATTAATTAATTAAACTTGGCTAATTAATCAATTAATCCATCACAAGGGGTCAATACATTTTTGGTCTATCATTATATATTTTTAAAATCTAATCATTGAATTATATGTTCTTTATGTTCATAACACACGTATCAAATTTCATGTTAATCGGATGTAATTTACTATTCGATTTATAAACTTATTTTTTATGCATAATTTTATACTACAAAAAATTGAAATTTAAACATTTGATGAAGACATAGTTATTGATCTTTTGATCTTTTAAAAATTTTGCAAACATGGAGGATATAAGAAAATGTAATCCAATAATGAATTTGTAAAAATTCACATTCAATAAAAAGATATATTAAGTGCAAATATAACCTTAGGCTACAACCAAGTCTGTTACCAAACTCCTTCAATATATAAATAAAAGAAGTTTTTGGAGGAGATTCCTCGCTCTTGGCTCTGCCTTTGTATGTCTATAGATTTATTAGTCACATGACATAAAAATTTATAACATCTATAATCTCAAATGACAAATTGAATCCTAAGCATTTGTGTTAGAAACGTTGAGAAGTACTGGTTGAGTTACAAGACTCTTGGCCAAATCACAAATTATTAAACTACTAGTTTTAAAAGAGATTTGAAAAATACAATGCTGCCCCTAACCTCCCTCCCTTCGCCTTCAACTAAAAACTTTCACAAGACACTTACGTGTAGAATCCAAAACCAAATGCAACTTTATTAGCTCCAATAATAATGTAATTTGCCAATCAAATTATGTATTTTCATGTGGGAATGTCATGTGCCGCTTGGAGCGTCATCTCAAAGGCATTGATCACACACGACTTGAACTTGTGGGGATCTAAGAACCCTTTCTCTGAGCCAACGGCAACCCTCAGATTTCCCATGTAGCTTACCATTGTAATTGTAAGACTCTGCAAAACCATCAAAATTAGCATACGCTACAGTGGCTAGAAAATATATGAAATTATCTAAAATAATTATGAACAATGGAAGCCATTATTTTGAAGCTACCGCATTGTATATCTTCAATTTCTTGACCATACTGATAACATTTTTTCCCCAATATTAGATGAACCTCTAATCCTTACCAATCCTATATTCATGGTAAGTCACAACTCGAGAACCTAATCAAGCTATACATAAGTATCAACAGAGCTATAACCTTTTTTTTTCTTTATCTTTTTTAGCCTATCTGTTTATGTATCTTTTTAAAGTCTTCGGTCTTCCTCTCTCTTTTTGTTTGTTTTTTTTTTTTTTTTAAGAGACAACTGTACTTAGACGAATTTTCAGCAATTAGCATATAAGCAATTGCCAAAAGGATGCATCCAAACATACACCAGGGGCACAAAATTATTGGTAATGCTTGTGTAAAAGAAGAGCTAAAAAGCATGTAAAATCAGAAGTCTCCTAATAATTGATTCTTATGTAATGCATAGTCATACGCCCCAAATTCACGGGGCGTGTGTGTATATATATATATATATTGTTTTGCTTGCTCTTTCTGGGGGAGGAGATTGGGTTGGGTAAAAAATAAGACAGTTTTAAGTACTTCGTTCAAAATTAGCAACAAAATATAAAAGCTTCAATGTGAGATCTCAAAAAGAAATAAACAAAGCACTGTCATAAGATGGTAGCTAACTTTGAACAACCGAATGTAGTTAATTTATGAGAATTTTTATATACCTGAGGTACTTTAAGGGTCATAAAGTATAAGCCTTTAACTGGATGTCTAACCAGAGCCATTTGTTCCAGTGGCCCTATCATATTTGAGATCGACATGCTCGAGTAATTTGATGCTCTATGGATGTATTTAGATGCTGCCTGCCACCACCGCATGCCCATTGCCCATAGCAAAGAAAATTTCAGAAATGGTTCTTCAAAATATAGCTTGGTATATATTTTAAACATTCTCTGTTCTTTATAAGACAAAAAATTAACTAATAATTACTCCTTGTTTAAGTACATTTCCCCCTCTAAGATAAATGATATATATACTGAAAACTAGAAACGTTACAGTATCCATGGAAGGACCAAATCCTGTAGTACAATCAGCTAGGAGCTAAAGAAGCAAACTTAGACTTCTTTTAGTAATTTTATGTTGCTTTCGTAATACAACCAGCAAGGAGCTAAAGAGGCAAACTATAGCATCCCACATAAACAAAAGCCAAAAAACATGGAGCTAAAGAAGCAAACTTCTTAAGTACTTTTTATGTTGCTTTAAGAGAAAAATTGTAAGAATTTTGGATGTAATGTTAGAATCATGGAATTTAATTATGTGGCTTGCTTAACTATTTAGAAACCATCCTTAAGGTTTAAAACTTTTGACTTCTGGGGGGGGAAAAGAATTACAATTTGAAAACCTTAGTCATGGTGGACAAGTATTAGACTTCCAAATTAAGCAACTTCATATTAAACTATGTAGGGTCTTTTTTTAATTTGAA
Source organism: Castanea sativa (assembly GCF_040712315.1). NCBI lineage: Eukaryota > Viridiplantae > Streptophyta > Magnoliopsida > Fagales > Fagaceae > Castanea > Castanea sativa. The sequence continues at coordinate 37,478,870 of NC_134018.1, forward strand.
AAATATAGAGATGTCAAAAGTAAAATTGTGTATGTACCTCAGGGCCTTTTAGTTTCTTCATAGTCGACAATAGGCAACCAGTGTAGTATACAGATGAAGAGTTTCTCTTCTTCCTGATTATTTTGTGCACTTTCAAAACAAACTCAAGGGGGTTTGAGGATTTAAGATTTGTAAACTTTGGTATTGATACATGTAAGAGACCGAATTGGTTCCCCCATGGTGTATCGGATTCAGGTTTGATCATCTCTTTGACTGACTTGTAGCCCTTAACTGTCCTTGTACTGAGCAACACTATTGCTGTGGAATCCGCTTTGCTTGATTTCTGGCTAACCTCTTGCATATATAACCGGGTGCCAAAGAAGATTATACCAGTAATTACATCATTTATGGTCTGCACTTGAGAATATATTATTCAATTGAGCAAAAATAAACTAATTCTAACCAAAGAACCAAATGACAACAAGCTTTTCAAGTTTTAGTCCAATCATCTGACAATATTGAATAAATGGAAAAATATGAAGAAAAGAATAAGAAAATTAAGTGTTTTCTAGGTGAACAAGAGCAATCAAAAATTTGATCTCACCATCGGAAATCTGATAGCTTAGAGCAATGGCATAAGTCTCTCTAAAATAGGGTAAGGGAAGAAAACCCATCCTCGCTCCCCACATTAGCTTTCCTATCCCTTCTATATATTTTGGGGTTTTGCTACAAATTGCTTCCTATCTTTAGGGAACAATGTTCATTCCCCAAATCATGATTTTAGTAGATTTTGTATTGCGGTAATTGTGACAAAGAAAAATTGGTGTTTTGAAAAAGTGAAAGAAATAATAATAAAATGAATTATGAAATAATATTTAAATAAAATACAGTATATATGGCTGTTTTGAAAATTGATTAATTAAAAATTTAAAATAGGAAAAATATATTTCAATTCTAAAATAAGGAGAAAAATTTAGGTTAACTGATGTCATTGCTCTTACTAGTTGGTAACCCAAGTTCCAATAATTAACAATGGGTTTGAAATTTTAGGAGCTAGTACGTTTGTGCTAAATGACAAATTGGTGGGTAATCCAATAAAACTTGATCATATATATATATATATATATATATATATATGTGTGTGTGTGTGTGTGTGTGTTGATCTTACCACTCCAAGTTTGTCCTTAATAAATTTGATATGATCCAGAGAGAATGTCATAGTTGATATTGTAATTGGTCGAAACTCCACTCCTTTTTCCCCAGACCTTATTGGAGTTCGATCATCTTCAATCAAATTGCTTTTTAACATGCTCCATCCAAAATCATGTATAGTGTTAAAGATGAAGGAAACGAGTTGGGACACCCTTCTGCTTGATCTGTCACTTTTTGACTCCGAGCGTTGGCTAAAGGGAAATGTTAGCGGAAGAGAAGGATTATCAGCTCTTTGCATACTAGAAAGAAGTGCACCCATGAGAGAGTAGCCATCACCCAGAGCATGGTGAAGCTTGAATATGATAGTACCAGCTGCATTGCTTGTTGGATATTTAACAATGTGAACTTCCCATAGTGGTTTGTTCTGTGGAAAATTGTTCATTGCTATCTTTGATATGTAGTCATCAAAATATTCGTCATATGAATCAGGTGACAATCCAATAGGGAAAATGGGAACGTTAATGTGGTCTTCAAGCTTCACTTCTACTCTTTTCCACTGTTTCTCACCTTTTCTACCTGTAACCTGTTTTCAAATTCTCACTACTTAGTGCCATTTTTTAAATACGCTAAAATAACTTCTTTTTGCTTAAATACTACTTAAATTATAGAACACAGTATTTTGGAAGAAAGGTAAATAATTACAAAATCATGAATAAAACAACTTCGTAAATATGCTATAGCCTTAATACTTTCTCATAGCTAGTTGACCATTTATTGCTTTTGCACGCGAAACGGAGAAATTAATAAATTCATAAGTGTAATATAAAAGGAGAGAGAGAGACGAGCACCATAATGGAGGAGAAACGAGGATTGATGGGGAGGAACACATCTTTGAGCAATGACATTATGGAGGGCAGGTTGTTGATTGGAATCTCAAATTCCATAACAGCAATAATGGATACTGATAGCACAGAGCTGTTGAAGTACTGTCCAGTAGGACTTACTGGCTCCAATCCTTCCTCGAACTCCATTATTTGTAATGCGATCACTCAGGACAAAGGAAAACAATTGTGCTTCACAGGTTCCTTTTTTTTTTCTTTTTTTCCTTTTATGAGTTTTTAGCTTCACAAGTTGTTGCGTATGTTCCCCCCAGCTTGAGAAAACACACAAAAAAGGGGGGGGGGGAAGGATTAATGATATTAAACCGTACTATGACTACAATAACCAAAAAGCATTGACGAGAAACACAGGTACAAAGATGGGCCCTGACCTAGGTCCATAATAAAAAAATTTAAATCTAAGTAAAATGTCATAACTTTTGTGACAATTTTTCATGCAATAAATAATAAATGGTGGTGAAAAAGTGGTGATCAGTACTATTTCAAAGAAAAAAGTCATAAAATAAACATTTCTACGAGGATCTTGTAAAAGTCACAAGCAATCAATTATAATTTGCTACGGAGAATAATAGTGTTAGAAATTGTAACTTTTTATAAGGTGTTAGAATTTTTTAACTGACTCAACCTAATTTGCATTACTGTCCACATGGAAAGGTTAGACAGGTAGCAGAGCAGAGAGGGCTAAAGCATGCGTGGTGGAAATTCACAAAATAAAGAAGAAACAATTACATTTAAATAAAAAGGTATTCCTTTTTCATAAGAAAATACAATTGATATACAAGGACATATAAAGAATATAAATAAATAGCAAAGCAATAAAAATTACGGGACATGCACCTATATAGCTGAAGACAGAGTAATTAAAATCCAAAACATCAACCACTGTGGGCGGAGTGGTACTTCCCCAAGCCTTAAAGCTTGTAGGATTTGAGGAACCAAATTTGAGTGGTCTTGAGTGGGAAGAGGTGGGGTAGTATATTAGGTTCATTAGATTAAGATTTCTATATGAGCTCAAAAAAATTAAAATAAAATAAAATCCCAAACATCAATGAGCAAATAGTAAGAATTTGTACTGACAATTATTGAAGAGGAAGTGTAAGATGGCTGGTATCAACCAAGTTGCAGCGTGGAAGCTATTCCTAAAAGAGGAGTGAACAAGATTTATCTGTTGCTTTGCATAATTGCATTTAAGAAAAAATTTATCACTTGCATATGCACAGTATGTGGAGTCTCAACCTAGAGAATAGGGCTTCTCTTGATATTGGGGCATGAGAAGTTTTGCCTTGTCTACTGTTTTTGTGTCGGACAAGGAGTCAGGACTGTCATTAGTGGCCCTTGCCGTCTCTTCATGCTCTGTATGATTGCTTTCTTCTTCGTTAATCCTTTATGTTACCCAAAAGCTTGGAATGACTTCTAATCTAAGATTGGAATGACTTAGATTACAAGTCATATCTAGTGGGCTAAGCAACAAGATGAACCCAGAAGGATTAAGCAACAAGATGAACCCAAAAGGATTAAAGGAGTTCTCAATAAATGGTAAAGTTACACGTTTACCCAAAAAATATTATTATGGATCTGGTTGAAATACTCTTCTTTAAAATAAAAATAACAAATCTCAACTTAAACAATTCCAAATTTAGGACTTTAGATTAGGCCGAATTGTAAAAAGACCCCTGAAAATTTTGGATTAATTACAAATAGACTCTCTATATTATCAGGTTTGTAATATTGACTCATAATATTGTTGACTACATTTACCACTCTGTCAAATTTCCTTCCATTATGAGTAACGGAAGAGGATCATGTGGGCTACACATGACCACTACATAATAAAAAAATTATTTTTATTAAATCTTAGTAAAAAAAATTGTTTTATATGTTTTTTCAGTTCCTCTGTCCTTAGAATTTCTAATGCTCTCTCTCTCTCTCTCTCACTCTCAAAATAATTTAGTCATTAAAGGTTGGATCTCTTACTCCTTCTCTAACCGAGTGTAGTCATTCAATACATTCATTTGATTACAAGCAACAACATCCATAATGAGGACATTACCTAAATGTAGAACAAATACAAATCTAGCATATTCCAAAAAAAAAAAATTTACACATGAAATTGGGAGAAAAAGGCTAAAAAATTGTAGTTTGAATGTTGAATATTTAGATTCTTTTTTTTTTTTTTTGTGGAGAGAGAAAGAGTGGAATTTAGAGGCTCAACATTTGGATTCACTGATGCACAAAAAAATTGGAATCCATGTATGTATAAATTGTTCCATGCAACTCCAAATTTGTAATTTATCTGGCTATTAGTATTAAATTTCCAATCACCTCTTCCAAATAAGGCAATGCCAAGAGAAAATATACCCTATTGTGGTATTAAAGAATCCACTCACGTATCAAGTCACCATAGTCAGAATTGGTTTTAGAAGCTCGCGAGGGTGTGGGTCAATTTGTCAAGGTAGCAAACAACTTCTACAACAACATTATTAGCCATCAATAGCATCTTCTCAAGCACTAATGAAAATAAGTTTATCCCCACCCAAAAAGGACGGTAGATTATTATGTTCACTCAATCGGTACTTTGAAAATGTGCCCAACTTTACATACGCTATTGCAATTACTTCTAATTTAAAATCACCACTTATATAACTGTTTTACCCACCACTTAAATCTTAAATGTCAGAATTTATTTTAAAATGCTGTGTATATAACACTTCTAAAAAAACACAAATACAGTAATTATTTGGACAAAGACAGTGTTGTGAAAGTGTAGAATTTATTTTTACAATTATCTCATAAAATAAAGGAAATAAAGAAGAAGAAAAAGGGTTCAAATTTTTTTACTTCCTCATTAACAAAAAAATTTATTTGGCTTACTTTGAAATTAATGGTGGAAGAAGGCTGTGTTCCGTGCACTTGTCTCCTTCACCTTCAAAAAAAAACAACACCAGTTAATTTGCATTTGGGCTGATAGGTGGCTCTTTAAAAAAAATTCAGTTTCTCTCCTTTCTCTGTCACTCTCTTATTAGCTTTTTCTTCTTTCCTTAAGTTGTTTTATTCTACTAATTTCTCAACATAGATCGCTAAGCTTTGACCTTTTACTACCCAATTCTATGAGGATGACCTCCAAGGTAAACACTATTTTAACTACTCCCCATAACCACTTCCCATGTGACTTCTCTTCAATTCCTTTTTTTTTTTCTTTTTTTTCTTTTCTTCTTTTAAAGAAGATCCTTTTTTTTGTTTTGTTTAATTGTACATATTCTATAATATAACATATAAATCGCCTGATGTATCATATAAGTGTATACCCATGAGTCTATGTATACAAAAAAATTCACAAAAAATTTGACATCTCCCTAAGTGGCAAACTATTAATGGTTGGTAATAAAATAAGAATAAGAATCAATAAGAGCTTACCAACTCAATGCTATGAGAAAAACTATCAAAATTATTATGTCTATAGCATTGCTCATCATATAATTATAAAATGTAATATTTGATTGGTTAAATAATTTATTCTTAAGCATTCACCGATTGTTTTTCTAATTTTTAAATATCTTTTGTCTGTTAATAATTTTTTAATCTTAATCATGATACTTACTGATATATAATTTAATTTAGAAAACTAAATTTATGAAAAGTTTAAATAATATAGATTTATATAAACTTGGAGTTCTAGCAATATTAAGTGTACCAAATGCCAAATATGTATGCCAAATGTCAAATATTTAGCATTTGGCACACCAAACACTAAAAAAGCTCCATCATCACATGTTTCAAATTCTAAAACTTTTAGCATGGGTGAATAGTACTGTTTACAAATTGTGAAATTTTTATTTTTTATTTTAATATATTCTCTCTTCTCTCTGACCTAGTTATCACAAATTCTACAATTTTTATAGTTCTGTATTGGGATGAGTTTTAAGTAAATATTATTTTAATGTGTTGTATATTATTTTAATATATGGAATTGAAGAAAAAACATGTAATGTAAAGTGTATTGTAAAATGATGTACTAAAATAATAAAATAGACTTTTCCATGTGTTAAAATGGCATACTTTTGCAACAGCTAACTTTAATATGCTTAAAATTGACAAAAACTTTTGACACTCAATTTTCTACAATTACATTGAAAAAAAAAATTAATCATTTCATTTTCTAGTCGCTCCCCCACGCCAACACGCAAAATCTTAGCTCAGCCACTGTTTACATCAATGGCGGAGCCACTTGAGGACCAAAGAGGGCCTTGGGTCCCCTAAAAGTTTTGAAAATTTAAAAAAAAAAAATGGAAATATCCTAAATAGTTTTAAAACTTTAAAAAAAAAAAACCTTATTATTTTAACCTCATACTTGATAATATAGGTATATATTTAAGAAGAAATATATACCGTATCATATGTCAACAAATTACAATAATTAAATATTCAGCATCTTTAAAATGAATATTTTAACAATTATCTCAACAAATAAAAGGGAAAAAATTCTAATTTTCATCACAACCCAACACATTTAGGGCTTACTTGTATACAAGAGTAGAAAAATTGAAATGTCACACAACAAAGTCTCCCACACAGTTGCATAAACAATCTCTCTCTCTCTCTCTCTCTCTCTCTCTCTCCCCCCCCCCCCTTGGGTACTTGGCTTCTTCTTCTTTTTTTTCTTTTTTTACCTTCTTCTTTGCAATCTGGCTTCTTCTTCTTCTTCTTCTTTTTTTCCTTTTTAGTCTTTTAGTTCTTTTATTTTGAGACTTTTAGTTTGTTTATTATTTATACTGTGTTCAAACTACTACTAGACAAGAAAGAAGAAAGAGTGACTCAATTGGTGATTTGTCATTATCCTTGTCAATATCGTGAGCCCCTCAATTTGTGTGGCTATGATTGTGCCGTCGGCCCTAGCCCTTCATCCTTGACTATCACACTATGTCTATCTACGCCTCTGCTTGAGACCGGCTAACCCATAAAAGATTTTTAGTAACATTGTTCGAGTATTTGTGGTGTTTAAATACTAAAAACTATTATTTAAACAATAGTGTCAAACGGGCCCTATATATCTTTAAAAAAATTTATAGTCCCTCAATTTGTGTGGCTATGATTGTACCGTCAACCCTAGCCCTTCATCCTTGACTGTCACATTGTGTCTATCTACACCTCTGCTTGAGAACGGCTAACCCATAAAAGATTTTTAGTAACATTTTTCAAGTATTTGTGGTATTTAAATACTAAAAAATGTTATTTAAACAATAGTGTCAAACGGGCCCTATATATCTTTAAAAGAATTTATAGTTGAGTTTTAACTAGACTAGTATTAAAATCTTTTTTTATTTAAACTTTTGTAATGAAGTTTATATAAACGTTGTGGGGTCATGGATTTTGGGATTTGGCCGAGAGCATGTGGTTTTGGCCGAGAAGCATGGGTGGTTCGAGTCCGAGGAGTATTATCTCCTCGGATAAAACTAAACGCAAATTTGGTATAGATCCTAATGATCAAGGATGACCTTTCAGGAAGTTCTAATGATAGCAACGAGCATCATGAACATACAAGAGGGATAAGGACTCAAAAATATCTAAGGGAAAGCTGCTATCACCGCATTAATGAGGAAGTGACCTCTGAACAGTATTATGGCAGCTTTACAGCCACCCCAGAAGACTTTTAGAGGGGCTGATGGGACAAGTATCAACATAAACCATCAACTGTCCACATGTAGTTCACGTGTAGGGTAAGGATAAAGGGAGAGATGTAATATAAATAAGGGTAGAGATTCCAGAGAAAAGGGGGGATGAAAAAAAGGAGAAGAGAAAGCACCATAGCAATCTCAACAACTCCTATAACCATTGTCATCCAATATATACTAAAACAGAGCTCCTCGAACTGTGCCGAGGACAAACTTTCTCGCACAAACCGGGTTCAATTCTTGTCGGCTTATCATCCACAACCATATTAACTGTTATCCATGCACTAAAACCTAGCTCTTTGACCTACTCTCTACAAATTTATTGTTCTAGGTTCACTGGACCAAGATCCCTTACATTTTGGGCTTGGTTTGAAAATCGTGTCCCTACAATTGGCGCCGTCTATGGGAAGAGCTTATGGGATAGTGAATGCAACGGTTAGATATGATAGGATTAGACCCCCAGTAGTAAGAGTCCCTAGGGAAAGCCATTATGGTAGCCAGTTTACTATGTGAGCAAGTCACTACATGAGGCATACAGTTGTTGTCCTAACTTAGCTTCTGCTCAGGTCTATACTACAAAGTGCGGATTATACGGGGAGGATTGCTGAATGGGGCACAATTCTAGGGGCTTCTGACATCAAGTACATGCCTCGTACCTCTGTCAAGGGCCAGGTCCTCGTGAATTTGGTGGCCGAGTTCGCTGAACCTCCATTAGAGGAAGTGGCAGCAACATATGAGCAATTCAAAGGGGCTTTGTAGTGGGGCTAGTTCTTGAAGGTATATATTGATATCTTCTAATCTATTGAAGTGGTTAAACAGAACCTTAGCTACGCCGGGTCCTCGGACCTCCTGCTTTGGGGAAATTAACACACACTGACATCTATTGAAGTGGTTAAACAGAACCTTAGCTATGTCGGGTCCTCGGACCTCCTGCTTTGAGGAAATTAACACACACTAACATCTATTGAAGTGGTTAAACAGAACCTTAGCTATGCCAGGTCCTCAGACCTCCTGCTTTGGGGAAATTAACACACACTGACATCTATTGAAGTGGTTAAACAGAACCTTAGCTATGCCGGGTCCTCGGACCTCCTGCTTTGAGAAAATTAACACACACTGACATCTATTGAAGTGGTTAAACAGAACCTTAGCTATGCCGGATCCTCGAACCTCCTGTTTTGAGGAAATTAACACACACTGGCATCTATTGAAGTGGGTAAACAGAACCTTAACTATGCCGGATCCTCAAACCTCCTGCTTTGAGGAAATTAACACACACTGGCATCTATTGAAGTGGTTAAACAAAACCTTAACTATGACGGATCCTCGGACCTCCTGCTTTGGGGAAATTAACACACACTGACATCTATTGAAGTGATTAAACAAAACCTTAGCTATGCCGGGTCCTCGGACCTCCTACTTTGGGGAAATTAACACACACTGACATCTATTGAAGTGGTTGTACAGAACCTTAACTATGCCGGGTCCTCGGACCTCTTGCTAAGAAGAGCCTTAGCTACGTCAGGTCCCACAGACCTCCAGCTAAGAAGAGCCTTAGCTACGTCAGATCCCACAGATCTCTTGCTAAGTGTTAAAAAGAACCTTAGCTATGTCGGGTCCTCGGACCTCCTACTTTGAGAAAATTAACACATAATGGCATCTCTCTTCAAAGTGTTTAAACTATAACTCAATCATGCCTTGGTCCTCGGACCAGATGATGTGAGAAAATTAACACTTCATGACATCTCTCTTCAAGGTATTTAAACTATAAACTTGATCATGCCTCGATCCTCGAACCACATACTTTGGGGAATTATCATTCCATAACATCTATTTGTTTCTTACTAAGTGTCAAGACAGGCCAAGATTATAACCAAATCCTTTAATTGGTAGCTCTGAAAGGAGCATTCACAGTATAAATATGGGGCGCATGAGACGACACTCCCACATGTGTAAATTAAAGGATCAAACCAAAATCAACTCTTAAGAATTCAAAACCCCACTTTTCTCCTCGAACGCGAGGAGAAAACCGGAGTTTTGAGGGACTATTGTGGGGTCATGGATTTTGGGATTTGGCCGAGAGCATGTGGTTTTGGCCGAGAAGCATAGGTGGTCCAAGTCCGAGGAGTATTATCTCCTCGGATAAAACTAAACGCAAATTTGGTATAGATCCTAATGATTAAGGATGACCTTTCAGGAAGTTCTAATGATAGCAACGACCATCATGAATGTACAAGAGGGATAAAGACTCAAAAATATCTAAAGGAAAGCTGCTACCACCGCATTAATGAAGAAGTGACCTCTGAACAGTATTATGGCAGCCTTACAGCCACCCCAGAAGACTTTTAGAGGGGCTGATGGGACAAGTATCAACATAAACCATCAACTGTCCACATGTAGTTCACGTGTAGGGTAAGGATAAAGGGAGAGATGTAATATAAATAAGGGTAGAGATTCCAGAGAAAAGGGGGGATGAAAAAAGGAGAAGAGAAAGCACTATAGCAATCTCAACAACTCCTATAACCATTGTCATCCAATATATACTAAAACAGACCTCCTCGGACTGTGCTGAGGACAAACTTTCTCGCACAAACCGGGTTCAATTCTTGTCGGCTTATCATCCACAACCATATTAATTGTTATCCATGCACTAAAACCTAGCTCTTTGACCCACTTTCTACAAATTTATTGTTCTAGATTCACTGGACCAAGATCCCTTACATTTTGGGCTTGGTCTGAAAATCATGTCCCTACAAAAGTAAAATATTTTTGTAATTTTAATATACTTATAATTTATAATGAGTCATATCAGGTAAGCACAATGTGAAGGATTCAACTTTTATCATTTAAGAGGAAAATAATAATGGTAAATTATTAAAAAATAATAATAAATAATAAAATTTCTTTTAAATTTCTAAATACAAATGAAATATTATTTTAATGGGAATTTTTTTTTTTTTTTTTTGTTGAGAATTTTGGAACTTTGGCAATAAGGACTTTAATTAGCTACTAATGTTAATTATTTAATATTCTTTTAAATTTTTAAGACCTAACTTCATCATATAACATAAGATACCTGAGGTCCTCCAGTAGTCATAAAGTAGAAGCCTTTGACGAGATAATTAGCCAAAGCCATTTGTTCCATTGGCCCTATCATATTTGACATCACCATGCTTGAAATGCACATCTAAGCTATAAAAGATACAAAATTTAGAAAACTTTATTTCAATGGCCATCCAAGGTACACAAGTACCGAAGTACACAAACACACACTGTTTTTGTATTTTTTTTTTTCACTTTTTTATTTTGAAAACAAAACAAAATAAAAACTAAACAACCAAACAAAAACAGACAAACAACATAAAAGCATGATTCCAAAAACAAATAAGAAATCAAGCAAGAAAGTTCTACTTTAGATAGAAAGAAATAAAGTAGAGAAAAAAAAAATTAAGTCTTATGCTCCTTTCTCACCCACACAGTATGCATTTTTGGCCGTGAAAATGAAAAAGCACGTGTCCTAGTATGTCTACTAAAGGACATAGAAGAATTAGAATTCTCCTAAAATTGAGTTAAAAAACTCAAAACTTTTAATAACTCTCCAAACAAAGGTGTAGGTCCTTAAGAGGAAACCTGTGACCGTTTGGACATTTGGTTTTAAGGATGCAACTTAAAGCAATTAGGACGAATGTGTCTAGAAATACCATAATGGTGACAAACATGAGGTCTAACAAAGGATTTAGAATTAGTTAAATCAGTTTTGGATTTCATACATTTATCACCTTTCCCAAATTGGGGCACAAAGACAGTTTTTGATCTAGAAGCCATGGAAGAGGAGGGGTCGGAGGAAACAACATATCCTAAGCCAATCTTATCAGAACTAGGCTTTTGAGCACTCAATACCTCATCAAGCTTTGTACTAGACATCTTCTCTATTTAAGTTATAGCTTGCCTAGCTCAACCTCGAGATTCTTGATCTTCTCTTCTAATGAGGTGTTCTCCACAATAAGAGTCTCAACCAGTGGAGTCAATTTCGCACCGTACCTGTCGGTACGGCCAAAATTTATCTTACCGGCCAGTCAACCGGTACTGAAACACCTTTGTTTTGTACCGCTCAAAATACCGGACTATACCGACGAATACCGGACATATCGGCTGGAAAATAAAAATCGGCCGGTACAAAATATTGAAAAAAAAAAGAAGGCGAAACGACAATATTGGTCCCTCAAGTTTATCTAGTGTGCACAATTGGTCCCTCAAGTTTCAACTGAGCATAATTGGTCCCTCAAGTTTAAAAAATGACTTGTATTAGTCATTTTACTAACTGCCGTTAGTGGTGTTACTTACGTGGCTAATGAAATAATGACTTCAGATTTTTTTTAATGACATGACATTTTTTAATTAAAAATATTAATATAACTAGTTTCCACCTATGATTTTAGAAAACTGGCCAGTTGCAATCTGAAGCCATCAACGTCTTCGTCAAGTACCGCTTCCGAAGCTGAATAGAAGGAATTGTTGGAAACTATAGTCACCAATCTTTCATTGGAGAAAAGCTCAAGGTCTTCAATAGCAACAAGATTCCTATTCAGAATGTTGAGGACAGCGAATATACTCAACGCTTCCGAAGCTTGTAAAGATGCATTGGAGAAGAAGATCGATTGCAACTCGAGCAAGCCACACTAGACGACCTTTTGATCCCAAGCTATTCGTATTTGAATGAAACTCTCTACGACATTGATTGCATTGAGAGGATCTTAAGCCATTTCCTCGATGGATTACAAGAAACAAACCAAACCAGCAAAGACGGAATCGCTGGCGTTAATGCTATTCGAAAAATTGATCGACGGTTATTTTCAGAGATCGCCTCTGACTCGAATCTCAAACTAGACAAATTCTATCAAAAAGTCGTCGATCATTTGCCCCGCTTGTTTTGTTCATCTCCCTCTTCTTCTTCTTCTTCTTCATTGTCATCTTCAACTTTGAGGTTTAACTATCTGCCTTCCCTTCCCTTTCATTTCTTTTTATTTTGGGCATTTTAAGTTTTTGTGGCTATTACAATTCACACAGCGCCACTTTGCGTCTCACACACCTCTTGTAATCAAAGTTGCACAGCTTTAGTTTTAGCTCAGGATTAGTGTTTATAATCTACAAAAAAAAAAAAAGTTGTGGCTATTGTTTTGTGTGCCACACTGACAACTTTTAAGTTTTTGTGGCTATTATTTTCTGTACCACGTGAAGTTACTGTGCTATAAAGTAATATATTTTGAATTTCAAATTTCAACTACACTTAAAATCTTATGCGTGCCATCTGTTAACAAAAAGATTTTGTGTATGGTCCGGTTAATGTGTGTTCTAAGAGTATATATTAATTCATCTATTTTTTGAAAAATTTCTCGAAAATTGAAAAAATTGTCAAAATTTTTTCAATTTTCAAGAAATATTTTCCAAAAATGATAAATTATTATGTACCCTAAGGACACTGCCCTAAGAACACACATTAGCGAAATCCTTTGTGTATTATTATTATTATTATTATTATTATTATTATTATTGTGGTAAATCCGAAACGGTACACCGGTATTAACTGGTATCCGAAATATATCGTACCCCTGACCAAACCGATACAACCTCCGGTACGATATTGACTTCCTTGATCCAAACACTCAATGGATAGAAACAACAGTTTTTCGTAGGTTTTACCAAACGCTTAATAATTGTGAATTTAAAATTCATCTTTTCAAAAAGCAAATTAAATTTTTTTTTAAACCACACTTTTACAAATACCTAACCCAATCGAACACATAAATACATAATCAAGAATTTCTTGAAAATTTTACAATGCAGTCACTAAACAATATATCATTATTATTCATAATTTTAAACAATAAATATAATTCTATCACAAAAATCAAAAAATGAATTCAAGAAAGGAAATATGTCTTAAGAATTAAGATTTTCTGAAATATTGCAACAATAATTTACTTTTATGGTTCTCTAAACATGAACAACAAATCGAACAAAACTGTAATGTATAATGCAAAAAGAATAAAGAATAATTGAATATACTCATAGATTTCTTATAAAAAAGAAAAATATACTCATTGAACGGATGAATACATAATGATAAATGCAAACTTAATTAAGGCTAATGTTTAATATTATCTCCTTAAGACAAATTTCGTCCCTCACACTATTTCTTCACTGGTGCTTTGTGTTTTTCTAGCATTCTTCTCGTAAAATACAATGCAAGGGATTGGAGGTTGTTTCAACATGGTCATGGGAATGAAATATTTTTAGTATTGATTGATACTGGTGTACCGTTCCGAGACTCACATGTATAGACACACACACGCATACTTAATATATATATATATATACACACACACACACACTCACATGTGGGTCTATATTTTTGTGTTTATATATTTATATATGTATGTATTTATTTAATTTCATGTTTATAAACATATAATTTAAATTGACATATTTTATGAGTCCAAATTAACCCAATGTACATTAACCCAATCCCAATGTATTAGCTTAAATAATAAGTTTTTAACTTTTTAAATATTTTTTAATTGCATTGGCTGAAACATCAATATTAACCAAAACATTTGAAAAATCCTCAGCACAATTGGTATAGGAACTGTATAGCCCTATGTTTTATCTAGTACATTTAAGAGGAGTATTGATATTGGCTTAATTGTTAGTATGGTATATATTGCTGGTACAATATTGACTTCTTTGATACAATGATCACAACAATGAGAGGGAAAAACAAATAATCAAAATATCTGCTCTAATATATTTCAGCCCATTAATCACCACACTTAAAAAATTAAGGAGCCTCTCTCATTTTCAATATGTAAAACCCATGAATCTATAAACTCATAAAATTTTAGATTCATTTCCCCTGTGGGAAAGAAGGATTTCACTACACAATGGTCTTTGACAAATGGCCATATAACAATAATTTCCTCAAAAAATAAAATAGGTTCCAACTTAGATCCATCACACTTGACATATTGGCCCTACTTTAAATTTGGCTAAAAAATAGCCATCCAACACTTTATAACAACCATTTTTTAGAACTAGCCTTAATTAGGGTTGACCACGGATTGGTTTGGGTCAGGCTTGTGTCTAACCCTTAATTGACCCGACCAGATTGGGTGGGGAGATCTCAGACCCGCAGTAGACTAGTAAGACTATCAAGTTGGGTGGTTTGGGTGAATATTAGGTGGTGGTTGGTTTCGGGTGAAGCCAAAAATCTCAAAAAATTGGCGAAATCTCTTCAGATTCGATGAGTTCTCACTAGATCCATCCAAGATCCTATGAGATCTAGCCAAATTTGGGAGTTTCGTACATATTCCCATCACTAGTTGGAAAAGTCGCCAGACTTGATGTTTTTCGGTTAGTTCGGGTTTCACGGGTTCTGGAGTATGAGACCCACAACCAACCTGTCGGCATTAGGTTTTTGAATTTCAAGACTCGCGTTCGATTGCCAAAGCAATTTGATCGGGTGGCGGCAAGTTGTGTACGGTGGAGTTGGGTGGGTTTGTCGAGTGAGTGGGTGGGTGGGTTGGACACCCCAAACCTTAACCATCACAATCATCATGCAACCTAGATTATTTCCACCATTCTTGACGTTATTTTCACCATTGTCACCACCACCTTCAATGTTGTCACCATTGTGTCACAATATCTAATCACATCTTGATTAGTATCATTTTTATAAAACAATATATATAATTATATGAATGAACTAAAAAGTTTTTTTTTTTTTTAATTTTTAAATTGTGTGTTTGGCTAATATATTTGCATCTAACCTATTTGTTTAATAAATGTTGAGGGCTGAGATAAATAAATAAATTTAAACAAATAAGTTAGTTTATTTTTAAAATGTTAATTAATTTATTTAAATTTTTTTTATTCCTTAATAAAATAAACTAAAAACACAAAAATTTTTAACACACAAATTTGAGAGAATAATTCATTTTCTAAAAATATCAATGTAGAAATAAAACGAATCATAAAATATAAAGGATAGAAATAGTGATATTTTATATTTTCGACTATATAAGTTTTGTTTGAGTTTGTTTGTGGTTACTTAATTTGCTTTTGTAGAGATACGATGATAAGCAATTACTTTAAAATGCATATTATACAATATTGCTTTTACTTTTAGCACCCGCTCGGCACAAATTCCTTAAAATTAATTTTGTTGTGAATAATTATTGGTCTTATTTTTTCTTTTAATCCATCTTCATTTTAAATGATATATAGAAAATTAATTTTAAATTAAAGGAGGATGTAATATAGTCGTAATATTGTTTGTAACAAGTTTTTTCTAATTACGATTTATATGTGTCTTGCACATTCTTTAAAACTAATAATAAATAAAAAGTTGAGAATTCATCCTAAAAAAAGGTTGAGGAAGTGAGGAATTTTTTTTTTTTTTTTTTTTTTTAATACCAAGCAAAATAGTTCATAGCATTAAGATAGGTGTGCTTATGCCACAACCACAGCTTTTTTATTTTATAGAAAAGCGCCACAACCGCAACTTGGTAGTTAAAATGTCTTTACCATTCAATGGATATTGGGGCGACATCTCTTTAATGAAGGGGGACCCATGTTTCAAAATTTTAATTGAAGTAGGATGGTACACATGGCCTAGGACTCACTTCTTAAGAACAAATTAGTTACCACGCACCAATGACTACCCGAGAGGGACTCACTACTTCCAACCTCCCGTAAGGGATATTAGTTTAACAATATTACATATGTTTTAGTTTAATGTTATAATTCTTTTTTGGCAAAAATGCAAAATTGACCCTCTAACTTTTAGCTTTTGTCATTTCAGTCCTCTAAGTTTCAATTTTTGTCAATGTAGTCTTCCGTTAAAACTCAGATATCATTTTCTGTTAAGTAGTCAAAACTACATCATTTTGACTTTTTTTTTTTTTAATAATAATTTTCATAGTTAAAAGAAAACTAAAAAAAAAAAAAAACTGTAAAAAAAAAAAATGTCGGAAACGGCGAACACAAATGACAGAATTGAAAGAAAAACATTACCATTTTGTCATAGCCTTCAATCAACTTAGAAAAATCAACTCTATCCCTTTCTGTTTCTTTATCTTCACTTCTAGTCTTCTCCGATCTCCTCCTCTCTTGCGGCGACACGCTCCTCCTTCTCTCCTTTCTCTATCCCTATCCCTGTCTCTGTCTCTGTCTCTGTCTCTGTCTCTATCTCTATCTCTGTCGGTTTTCTCAGAAGCCTTAGAGTGTTTATCTGAGGTGGGTTTCTTCTTGAGCTTGTTTTGAATGGATTCGAGCTGAGCTTGCTTTTCAAGCTCGGAGGCTTGGAAGGGGCTGGAGGCTCTAACGAAGGAGCTGAGGAAAGAAGAGGCGGAAGGCAAAGCCAAGCCTCTCGACGGTGGAGCCTTGGACTCTAAGACAGAAGAAGAAGAGGAGGAGGAAAAGCCGAGGTCTTGTTTGAACCTGGCGGCGCCTTGGCCTTTGCGACTCAGCTCATCGTAGTACGCCGCGGCTTGGCCATTTCCGACATTTTTTTTTTTGTTACAGCTTTTTTTTTTTTTTAGTTTTCTTTTAACTATGAAATTTTTTTTTTTTTTTAAAAGTCAAAATAGTGTAGTTTTGATCACTTAACAGAAAAGGATAACTGAGTTCTAACGGAAGATTACATTGATAAAAATTGAAACTTAGAGGACTGAAATGACAAAGCTGGAAGTTAAAGGACTGAAATGACAAAAGTTGAAAGCTAAAGGGTTAGTTTTGCATTTTTGCCTTTTTTTTTCATAATATCTTATGTAGCAAGTTGTGATTAATGCATTGTCATATTTATATGGATTATTATTGACATGATTTATAAGTTTCACTTAACTCAACTAGTAAAATCTTTCATTGTCATAAGTTGAATTTTATCATATCTATTAAAAAAAACTAGTTGACATAATTTTTATTATGCACAAATTATAAATTTTTGTATTAATAATTATAAAAAATTCTTTAAATCAATTTTGAAGAAAATTCAACTAATTCATTACATGAAAATTGATAAAGTCATAAACCATTTACATATACTTTTAATCACATGATAGATTTACATACACTTTATAATTTGATGTACACGGTTTTTTTTTTTTTGTTTGCTAAACATGTACATGGTTTTTTTTCTTTTCGAAAAGTAGGTAAGTATAATAGGAAAAAAAAAAAAAAAAGGTTTTTAATGTTAAAATATATAAGGATTTAAAAAAAAAGTTATGTAAATTAAACAAAAATTGACAAATTTTGGAAATAAAGTCAGCTTGGTAGGTGTGGCCAGCCGAAATCCCAACCGCCGAAGTCATCCTTTTCCTTAATAGTACTAAAGTTTATGCTGCCTTTTATTGCAGCATTAAATAACCAATTGAAATGAATTGAGTTAGTCAAACCATTCATTGAGTTAGTCAAATGATTTTAACTAAGCCGCTGATGAGTGGCCAGATCTACGCCTAGGCCGGTGATTTTCGTACAAACTTTAGCTTTCAATCCTGCCGCCAAGTAATGAGCACTAAATGCGTTTTTTATTTTATTTTAAAATGAGATTTGCGGTAATAAGAGGAATGGTATTAGCCTATTATTAGTCCTAATATGCTATGCACGCGATAGTCAAATTAAAATTAAAAATATTTATTTTATTTAAAAGTTTATGACTTAACTTTAAAAAATGTATAATTTGAAAATAAATGAAAATAAGTAATTTTTTTGTTCAATATAATGGTTTAGAAAAATTCTTTTTTTTTTTTCTTCATATCATTGGTTTCACATAATACATCATAGCGTGGGCTATTTTATGGTGATGACTTCACATAATACTCAATTACAATTAAATCTACTATCCACCATCAATCTAATCTATGTTATCTTGATAGTAGATTTACAAATTGCATTATCATATTTTTAGAGCTTGCCACATCATTATTATTATTTATATATCATATAAAACCGAAATTTTTGACTTTTTAAGAGACATACTATAGAATTAGGATTAAAAAAATCATTATAAATTTTTTTTTAATTAGACCTCATGTTAGATTTTTTTTTTTTTAAAAGGACTCAATTTAGGTTTCAAAAGAAAGAAAAAAGAAAAAAAAGAAAGACTCACGTAAAATAATAAAAATTTTAGGATTAAAGAAAAAAGAGAGAGAGACTCCTATTAGGACTCTCTCACTATTTAGTTTTAAAAAAAAGACTCACTTTAGGTTTCAAAAAAAAAAAAGACTCACGATAAAAAAAAAAAAAAAAAACTTCAGGATTAAGGAAAAAAGAGAGAAACTCCTGTTAGGACTCTCTCACTATTTAGTTTTAAAAAATTAAATTTTTTTATAAATTAAAATGATGATGTGGAAAATTGTAAGAGTTTCAAAGATTTCGATTATATATATATATATATATAGATGTTGTAAACAAATGTTATTTTGTCACGATAAAAATTTACTCTCTTTTTATATAAACATATTATTTTATAATATACTTTGTATCATATGCTTTATTTTTTTACTATTTTGTTTTAAAAAAATTATTCCTTTTAATTTTAATTTTAGTCCTTCATTATAATTTGTTCCCAATGCAGTCATGTTTTTAAATATTCATTTTATTCTAACAATCACATTTTAAAATAATCGTCCTATTCTAAATGTCATATTTTTAAAAATCTGAATTTTCTTAACAAGCATTCTTTTTCTTTAAAAAAAGATTGTTCTAATAGTCATATTTTTGGAAATTCATTTTTTGTAACAACCATATATTTGGATTTTTTTTCCCTTAACAATTACATTGAGTTTTTGAAGGGTATGATAGATACAATGGAAACTCATATCTACTTTAATTAAACTAAACAATCAATCTGTCAAAAACTATATACATAAAACATAAACTAAACTATAAACCTGTTGAAACTCATATCAAAAGCCGAAAACATTTTTATAGATGCAATATAAATATCAACCAGTCAAGTTGAAGTTGTTTCAATTGAACTAAACTACCAATGAAGTCCACAAAAAACTTACATACATAACTCAGTTCCAATAACATTAACTCACACAGCAAACCCATGGAATCCAACAACCAGTAAGCTTGCAACTTCCTTTGATGCATTACAACTAGTAACACACAAATGGTACTTAAAGTTAACACAACAACAGAGAATTCAATAACCATTAAGCTTGCCACTTCTTTTGATGGCAAATGGAACTTAAAGTTAACACAGTAACACAGAATTCAACAACCATTAAACTTGCAACTTCCTTTGATGACAGATGGTACTTAAAGTTAACAACACTGTCAATGACAGTTTCATAAAGAAAAGGAAACAAATAAACTAAACCAAAAGTTTTCACGACTCGCCTTGTAATCAGGGCAAATTCATCATGAATTACATTTTCTTCTTACATTCTTTATACTTGTAAAATTTTAAAAAGATCAAAGATAGATAGCTATTTCATCAATCAAATGTTTAAATTTCTAGTTTTTGTAGTTTAAAATTATACATAAAAAAAAAGTTTATGGATCGAATAATAAATAGTAAAAAACATTCGATTAGCATGGAATTTGATATGTACATTTCAAATTTAAGAAATAAAGAATATGCAATTCATCGGTTAGATTTTCAAAATATGTAGTCATATTAATTTGTTTAGTGAGAGTTGTAGCCTTAGGCTATAACTAAGTTTGTAGCCTAATTTCCTTCTAAGACAATTCATAGAAGAAAATTGTATGATTTTATGTATTTGTGCGTGTGTGTGTTTGTGTGTATTTTTGGTTTTTTAATGAATTTTACTTTTTATTAGATTTTGTATAATTTAAATTTCTTAATGACCACCTTGAAAAATTGTTTTGGATCCGCCACAGCTTGTAATTGCCATAAATGTTCAACGAGGTCCAGTTGGAGTTGAGAATGAACTTCTTGGTCCCTAATACGTGGATGAACTTGAATGGACTTCATAAATTCATTTGTCTACTTGCGTGACACTGGTGTACACAGAATCTCATCAATTTTTTCATAATACACTTCTATTGCTTCAACTTCATCTCGCTCATCTTCAATAATCATGTTGTGAAGAATTATGCATGCTTTCATAATGTCTTGAAGTGTTTCATGATAGAAAAACTGAGTAGGTCCACGTACAATTACAAATCATGCTTGAAGTACTCCAAATGCACGTTTTACATCCTTCCTATGTGTTTTTTGAGCTTTTGCAAATAATTTTATTTTTTGTTTGAGTGGAGCTGGTATTTTCTTCACAAATACTAACCACTTTGGATATATACTATTGACAAGGTAGTTTCCCATTGTGTAGTTATTATCATGATTTTAAAAATCAAACAAATCAAACAATCGAAAAGGTAGTGGTTCTCGATTTTATGGTTGGACCGATGATTGAACTAGTGATGTCATAATTAATTAATTAATAATTTTAATTTATAAAAATAAAAATAATAGAATATGTAATAAGTTTAAAACTATGAATATTTAATTTTAACTACATAATTTTCTTTATAAAAAAAATATTTGAGTTTGATTATCACATTTTATATTTAGAAAATTAAAATAACAAATCCACAAATTTTACTATTACTTATTATTTAATTTATATAAATTATTATTGTACATTTTTAACATTGATTATATATTATGCTTTGGCTACATTTATTATATAGTATTACTATTATTTACTTATATGATCAGTATGGCAAGTAACATGTTACGTAGCTTTTTCCTCTATACCAAAGTTCATGAAATAGAATAAAAGAGCCCAAAGGTTGCCAAACGCCCAAAAGCAAAAAACACATCCCCAAAAGAAGGACACCAATATATACACTACAAGACAACATTAAAAACAAAACAAAACAAAATAAATAAATAAATAAATAAAAACCAAAAACTCTAATATTAACCACTAAATATTGTGAGTTCAAGTTAACTCAATTAGTAAAATATCTGATAATTGAATAAGATATCTAGGGTATTTAACCAAATGCTAGAAGCAATGAAGCTAAATTGATTCTGTGACAAGGTGGGTTTCCCTCCCTACAAAATTAAAAGAGTCGAATCCTCATAATTCTTTTTGCTGAGGAAAAAAAATTATGTGGATTCGTCTCTATTAATTGAGATTGGACCAATCTCAATTATGGGACGAATCCGCATAAGTCTAATAATGAATGTATTATGACAATTATATTTGCAAAGTAGTGTCATGGTAGTCAATGTCAAATAAATAATAGACAGATATGGAGAAAGAAGCATAGGACTTAGGATGTTTTCAAACAGTGGCGGCTCTAGGAATTATTTTTAGGGTGGTTACTAAGAAATTTAAATGCTACAAAATCTATTAAAGTGATAACTTGAATATTTGTTATAATTGTAAGTTGAATCACTAAGGAGAGTAAAATTGTTGTGACTGCAAAGCCAAAAAGAATATAATCGTCATCACCATCAAGGAGAGCTGACAACCACAATATTTTTCTTGATACCATTTTTTAGGGAAAATGAAATTAGAGATTATTTTTATGAGAAATGATATGTCCACAACATTTTTACAACATTTTTACAACAAATCCTAAGTAGCAGGATGTTACTGGTTGTTAATGTTGGGGCAAAAAAGTAATCTTAGTGTTAGGTTCAAATTTGAACCAATAACAACTAACCATCTATGATTTGTTGTAAAAATGTTGTAAAAATGTTGTGGACGTAGCACCTCTCTATTTTTATTAAATTGATTGAATGAGCTATAAATTTGAATGTTAGTGATTTTTATCATTTTGTTTTGAAAGTTCACTTAGTGTATAAAACACTTGTGAATATTTATACCCCCCAATTACAAAATTACAAAGCAAGCTTATATTTAAACAATAGATGTGTGGAATATGAAATATAAGCAATTCCCAATTTGGCAAACTACTTTAACACATAATTAATCACAAACACAACAGCAATTAATGGTTAAAGAGTAAGCGAAGAAAGATGCAAACATAAGATAACATCGGCACGTGTTATCGAAGAGGAAATCAAAGAATTTGGTGAAAAACCTTTTCACCACCCTCCAAGTGGTAAATGGTCCATTAGAAAATCAGTTGGGATACATGAATAGTAATAGACCCTCCAAGCCTAATCTTCTCGATGCACCTAAGCCCTCCAAACTTCTTGCTCCAACAAGGTTACGTTGAACCTTGTATTCTCTAGCTTACTGGATCCTGCAATAAGCTTCATATTGCATTTGCCATCCTTGGCATCTTTAAATGCTTCCCAAAGCTCCAAAAACACTCTCAACACTTTGAATGGGTGTGGGTAGTTTTTGGGTACAAATCTCCTTTTAATGGGTATAATAATGGGAGAGGGAATGAGAAAAGACTACAAAGATTTCTCTCTAAGAATGAGTAGCTCTCTCTCTAATGAGGTGGGTGTGTTGTAGAAACCTCTCTTGGGGTTTTTCTCTCAATTGCCACACCTACATATCATGGGTATAAGGGTATTTATAGTAGGGTATGAGAAGAAATGTGAAAAGTCGTTTTTCTATAAAATAGGGTGTTCTGGCGAGTCACTCACGACTGGGATGAGTCGCGAGTTTCAGTCGCCAGATAACAGAATGACCAAACTGTACTTTTTGTCTTGTAGTGATCCAGCTGTTCTGATTCTTTAACTTCTTGCATGCTCCACACGTGTGCTTGATTCTGGTAGGTGGCTAATCGCGAGTTGCCTCTTTAATGCACATTCTTGATCAATTCTTCACACTCTCTCACACACAATCTTTACATAATTCCCACCTAAATACAGGGTTTCTAAATGTTGAATTACAAGCAAATTTGGCACGGAATAAAACCAACACATGGTTGAATAAATTCAACCTTACAATCTCCCCCTTTGGCTATTCTGTGACAAAACTCTAAAACAGACTCTAAACTTAAAATGTGAGTTTGGGAACAATGGAAAAACACACTCACACCTAAATCTAGAAGTTGTGATGAACTTGGAACAAAATATCTGTAACCTGAAACACTTGCACCAAACACATTAGACCCTCAAGGTATAGCAAGTAATAAAAGGACAAGTATAATGTAACAAGTAAATTGCAATCAAGTAAACATGATGTGAAACATATGAGCAACTTGATCATACACCAAAACAGTCATATGGAAATGACTACAATGATCACATAGCAGAGTAAATGATCATCTGAACATGCAATCAAAGAAGCACAATGGCATAAGGATGTATGCATGTCCAACACACTAACACGATGCAATGAGAGCAACAAAGCATAGATACTGAACATAACTCAAAGAAGTACAAAGCAAACAAGAAAACAAACATAAAGAAAAACAAACAAAAAAAAAGTTTTCTTATTAACACAATGTCTTCTCCCCCTTGGTATATGCATCTCCCCCTACAAATGTGCATGAGAAATAGAATTTCTCAGAGTCATATAGAAATGATAAAACTCTCCTTTATACTACTCTAGAGTAGATTGTGGGGATAATCATGTTTCTTTGTTTTTGAAACATCAATTGATTATGTGTTTTCACACATTGCCCCTTGCATGTTTTCATGCCCTAGATGCACACTTTTGCATATGATACACACACACACCCTTTGACATGTTTAGTGAATAATGCCAATGATTCTATCATAATGTGATGTTTAGCATCTTCACATGTCAATTTGCTTTTGAATTACTCTTTAAATTCCAATTTTTAGGGTTTTAATTCAAAGTTTATGTTTTTGGTACTAACTTGTAAGTAATCAAGTTTGTTACCGGCTTTTGTGCTCTGTTTTGTGGAATTTGCTACTCTGTTTTGTGGATGGCTCCACGAAAAACCACTGCTCAACGCGGTGACAAGAGGAAACGCATGGACGATGGCCGGTTTCGCTCCACTCAACATTTTGAGCGATACAACCATCACTTTGAAAAGGCTCCAATCATTCAGGAGAGATTTGTGAACCTTGTTGACCTTAGGGAATCCTTCATCCCTAGTTGTTTTGAAGGAAGAGGTTAGGAAAAGCTCCTTGGTGATTTCCCTGGGATTTGTGAACCGTTGATTAGAGAATTCTATACAAATGCCACACTCAGAGAAGATTACCTAGACTGTTGGGTAAGAGGTCATGAATTCACTCTTGATGTGGGGGACATTGATGGTATCCTTGGACATGGAGACCTATATCATGAAGACTTCACTCCTTTCAAGGACAAGATGATCTCTCTAGAAACGGTACAATCCCGTATTGGTGGTGCTAGGTAAGGAAAATGCCTCAACATAACCACTTTCCCTCTGGATCTAAGATGTCTTGCCTACATCATGATGTTCAATTTGTATCTGGTAAGGAAGTTGACCACCATCAACAATGATAAAGCCATCTTCCTTATGGAGCTTCGTTAGAGAATCTATATCGACATTGGTACTCATGCGTTCACCATCATTGCGAAAGCAACAGGGACAACTTTAAGGACAAAGCTTGTTCTCCCTAATTTAATTATAAGGATTCTTCATGAAAAAGGTGTGGAGACTCCACAAGACATAAAAACCTCATGACTGTACCTTCCTCCATCAACTCTTAAACAATCCTAAGGAGCAGAGTTCGTCTTCTAGGTGATGAACAAGCTGATGAACCTGAACAAGCACCTTCTGCGGACACAGAAAATGAAGCAGAAGGTCAAAAACCTCCTCCAAGAAGAGGTGGTGGTCAAGGTAGGAGCGGAGCTTCATCGTCTTTATCAGTGCCTCTAGATGCTTTTCAGATAATTCTAGAAAGGATTGAGGGTCTACGGGATGTAGCAACTGAGCACTCCACCAGCCTTGTAGCTATCTAGGATCAAATCAACTTGTTGTCGGCCAAGTTTGATAGCTTCACTCACCATCCTTAGCCCTTTGGCTATTCCGGTCAAAAAGGGGCAGTAGTATTTAGGCAACTCTTGAGGGGGAGCTCATCTTGAGGAGGACAATATTGGTTTATTAGGTTTAGATTATGTTTTCATAGCACTTTATTTCAGCACTTTATGGTTTTAGTATTTTGGTTTAAAAATACTTGGATATTTTGTGTTATGGTTACTTTGGGCAAAAAGGGGCAGTAGTATTTGGGCAACTATGTTATATGTACCCTTGCTATTGTAGCTTAGTACTTTTAGTTAATATTTTGCATTTTCTTTAGTACTCCACTCTTGTGCCCTTATTGGATCTTATATCCTTGATGCAATTCAAACCTAAATTCTTCGTGCTTTAGTGTTCTTGCATCGATTGAGTGTTGGACATGCAAATGATACTTTGCATTGAGCTTATTTGCTTGCATGTCCGGATGTTCATTCATCGTGTGAAAGTTCATTGTAGTCACTATTTATAGTGATTGTTCTTATATGATCAAGCTATGCTTAATTGTTATATTCATACTCGCTAGATCGCATTATGCTTGCTCCATATGCATTCTAGGTTTTTTCGTTTACAATAAACTTAATGTGTGCATTTTGTGATTTTTTTTCAAGGAACTTGTTCATATGGTTTAAGAGCTTCACAGAATCTAGAATTAGGTGTGAGTGAGTTTTGGCAACTGTTCCCAACTCACATTTTAACTCTAGAGTCTGTTATAGGGTGTTTCTCACGAAATAGCCAAATGGGGAGATTGTTAAGTTATGATTTTTCTCATAACATTTGTATTGGCTTATTCCGTGACAAAAAGGTGTTGTAATTTAATTAATATATCTCGTATTTTTGTGGGATTTATTTGTAATGGGTTTAGTATGAAGTGGTGAAGATTTAAGCAAGACAGCTGAAGGTCACATGAGAAGCACATGTAGGAAGGTGAACAGTCAAGTTAGGTGTCCAGCTCTGATACCAATTGAAAGTTCACTTAGTCTATAAAACACTTGTGAATGTTTAGACTCCCTAATTACAAAATTACAAAGCAAGCTTATATTCAAATAATATATGTGCGGAATATGAAATATAAGCAATACCCAATGTGTGAAATATGAAATATAAGCAATACCCCATAATTAATCACAAACACAGTAGCAATTAATGGTTAAAGAGTAACCGAAGAGAGATGCAAATACAAGATAACATCGGTACATGTTATCGAAGAGGAAATTGAAGAACTCAGAGAAAAGCCTATCCGCCATCTTCCAAGCGGTAAATGATCCACTAGTAAATCAGTTGGGATACATGAATAGCAATAGACTCTCCAAGCCTATACATTCTTAATCCTTATTTATTTTTCTTTCAATATGAGTCCTATTTTATATCTCCACAATATTGTTTCTTGCTAGTGACCCTTCATGGAGATTTTAATGGGTTGACATGAAACAAAGTACCCGACCTTCACTGGAACATGCATGTCTTTGTGCGTGTTGGTCCGGCAATGATGTTGGTTAAGACGTGCCAGGGCCTTAAGTAGATGTGTCAGGGAATCGATACTGGTTAGCAGCGAAATTCGTGGTTAAACTTTATAAGTGCCTCACAAGACATTTTTTATTCCTAAACTTTAGCCTATGACATCCGTTTTATAATGATTGTTCTTTATTATCAGTCTAATTCTCTAAGATATCAATTAATTTATTTTAATTTTGCCAAGACACCAAAGCATGCCTCACTATATCAACTTTAAAATGTGAAATGGTAGTAATACATTTTTATTTTTATTTTTTTTCAATTAGCTAGTATCAGGGCCAGACTGCTCATAGAAACTAGCATTACAATAAGTATCAAGATCAAGGCAGAATAGCTGAAGAGTTGAAGCAGAGGAAGCAAGACTCCACGGATGTGATTGAGGTTCAAGAAGCCATATTTGATGCACTTGTAGTTTAGCAGCTATGTAAGTATTTGTTTCCATACGACTTGTAGTTTTACAATTTTCTATTATTAGTATTTTGACACGTGAGCTGTTAGTTAGTTACACAAGAGAAGGTAGTTAGCTGTTAGTTAGCTTAGTTGGCTCTGTTTCAATCACTAGTTGAGCCCGAGATTGTATATAAAGAAACAAACTAATTTTATTCAATACAATTTCAGTTTTCCCAATTCTGTTATTTCTCATAATAAGATCGATAGTAAACCTTTCTACATAAAGTTTTACATTGAAGATGAAAGAACATTTTGACCAATCATACATGCACACCATTAGGTATGAACAATAAGAATGCAAACATGGAAATTGTATTGACTTATTCATCGATAGAAAATCAACGTTGTCAATCAATTTCGATTTATTTGATAATAAAAATACAAGTGCCTTTGTTTAAATAGGAATTTCATCTGCAGCTTTGAGCATTATCTCGAAGGCATTTTCCACGCATGAATTGAATTTTTGGGGATCTAGGAATCCTTTCTCCATTATGGCGCTAACCCTCAAGTTTCCCGTGTAACTCACTATTGTTATAATAAGGTTCTGCAAATCAATATTTAAAAATGAAAAGAAAAGTTGTTACAGTTGACCATAAAATACGATAAATCTAATTGAAAGCAAGGTGTCTTTGAATTATGAAAAAGTCCTCAAATATAAATTATATATATTCTTTTTTGGTTAGGTCCACTTTTGTAGGTTGGCAAATCATGAACAATTGTAACAGTTAGAATTTAGTTTCTCTATTAAGTTAGCATCAGATTAATTATTTGATAAGACAAATCAAGCTGGTTCAAACAGTGAACGACTCAAGAATGCAAAAAGAGAACTACTACTACAGTATTGGTCCTCAATTGAAGCTCAATAGGCCGAGAGTCACTTGACATAACCGGTTGAACTGCACATCTCGACTGATCGAGAATTATGCAAATATTGGCGAGGTCAAGATAAAAGTTTAAAAAAAAAAAAACAAAAAACAAAAGTGACATTAGGTTTTGTTTAAAAAATGTTGAATCTTTCAATTGTTTTCTTCGGTGTCAGAGTGTATTAAGTAGGGGTTGCCTTTTGTTTTATCATGGGACAAAGCATTTAAGAGGTCTATACATAATACTACTACTAGACTTACTAGATCTTATTAGCTTTTTTACGTGGAGTTAAGGTTATGTGCATCTCAAGTACATTATATAAGCAAACCCTAGTACACGTTTTTATACACCCGAGAGAGTAGTGTATTTGTACATAGATCTAGAATTTTCTAAACTCTCTTAAAAAATCAACCGCAGACCTACTTGCATACTAAAGATTCGATGATTAACTGAAGTTGCTGCATTTAGTTTACAATACTGTTATTTAGACAAATCTTTGAAAGTGAATCTTAAAGTCATGAACTGGGAATTTGTGTGCAACAAATTAGAATAGAAGAGTTTGAGGATCTCGAAGTTATGTGCGGTCATATCAATAAGTACTACATGAGCTACAATTATATTTAGGGTTAAATTTTTTGTATAAACTTCTATTCTATTCTAGTGGATTTGTTGCCTTGAGAATTGATGATCTCCTACGTTAGTGAAGCGATCTGTTTCATCGGTTTTTTTTGGTCACCATCTTAATGTCTTTATGTGATTCATGTTTGTGTGACGTTATTCGATTCAGTCCTAAAACATAATTAATTTAATTAATTACTTGGCTAATAATTGAATAATATTGTGACTACCAAGGCCTAAAATCCTAACATTTTTTTATTGTGGAGAAAAATGCATAAATTATAATTACTATCTATGTATTGCCCAACTTCCCATTGCTAATCCAGTAAAACGACAACAAAATGTTGTTTTACGGTCTCCCAAAAAGAAATTTATGTGATAGCTTGTAATAAGTTGAAAGTTACAAAAATCATTCTCTGACGTGGTCGAAAAACAAAACCATTTTGTATGACTTTAAGAGAAAACCCAAATTAAAAACTACATGCTAACTCTCTCTATTTTATAGGGCCAAAAACTTGACAGATCTACATAAAAATGTGGCATGAATTATACTTCGATATCTCCGAGAATTTGAATAAAAAAAATCATTATAAAAGATATTTTATTTATTTTTAAAAAAGGTAAGCTAGTTGGTATAAAATTTTTAATTTTACCTGTGGTATACCACCCGAAAGGAAGTATAGACTTTTAATCGGATGATTATCCAAAGCCACCTTTTCCTCTGGCCCGATCACATGCGAGATAACCATACTGGAGTTCCTCATGGTCCTATGCATGAATCTAGCGGCTGCCTGCAGTTGCATTGGAATTAGCATTTAAGAAAAATTCTTGTAAGTATTAATTGTTAAACATTTAAGAAATAGTGTGGATGACTATTTGAATTGAGAAGTTTTTTGTATTATATTTTATCTTTACAGTTCTTTGCATTGTCTAACTATTTCCTTTTATTTTACAACATCAATCTGTAGAATTAACAAAATTAATTGTATCACATTAATATATATATTGTGCAATATTTCACTTATGAGTAATGTAGTTTGGTAAGAAGTAAAGTCTCACATTGGATACTAATAAGAAGAATGAATAGTTAATATAATATAATTGGGTCAGAACTTATTGGACTAAGTTTTTAGGTCAAATGGTGTCTCTATATGTTCTCCTCCCAACAAGTGGATTTAGAGCCAATGATTTTAGGGCAAGTTTTCATTAGTTGGTCTCACCGAGTTGAATGAGTAAGACTCTCATGCCAATTCTAACAATGGTTGAGTAGATGTTCTACTAGGTGCATGTTGGTGACTCCCAAAGTTGTGCAAGAAAGACTCCCATATTCACTCCGCTCATGGTTGGGTAGAGGGCACTATTGGTGATGGTTATGCATAAACAAAATGCCAACAAGTGACTTGGTAGAAGACTCACACATGAAGGGGGATGTTTTTATGTAATGTTTCCATGGTTTTAAAAACTAAATTGGCCGGTTTGAATTTGACACCAATTTGGTTGTTCCAAAAATCAGAAATTAAACAAAAAGCACATCAAATTAGTAACTGTTGGTTCAATTGAGAAAACAAAAACCAGTACGGTTGAACCAATTTTGCAAATTGGGTTAAAACATATCTTTTTTTAAGAGATAATTACGATAAGTTGCTAACCCCGCAGCTCAAATTCTTCTCTCTCTAAACTCCTAAGCACTTTGTGTATGAGGAGGTACCAATTCAGCTATAAGGCCTTTGACGAGTGAAAACAAAATATTGAATGGTACAAATTGGAGGAAAAAAAAATCTATAATTTTTTTTCTCAAATCTACTACCTATTGGACCATTGGAGAGGACACAACTTTTTTTTAGAATGGGTGATAAAAGGTATATTACTATTAGTCACAGACTCATAGTTGAGATCAGTGAAAAAAAAAAAAAAATAGATCTTCAGTTCTTTAGTTCCTATCTATGGGTGAAATAGTTCTTCAATTTATCATAGAGAGAGAGATAGAGTATTAGTCACAGACTCACAGTTGAGATCATTGAAAAAAAAAAAAAAAAGAGAACGGATCTTCAGTTCTTCAGTTCCTACTTCCTATCCATGGTTGAAATAGTTCTACAGTTTTTCACAGAGAGAGAGAGAGAGAGAGAGAGAGAGATTTGAAATGTTTTGTTTCATTCTTTTCAATTGTATGGGGTGGGGGAATTTATTAGTATAAGATTAGGGTTTTTTTTTTTTTTTCCTTCAAATACGTTAAGGATGTACCTTTTAGCTGAGCACTAAGGACTTGACATGGTGGGGCAAGGGGGTTTACCGTAGTATGTAGGTGGGCTGTGGACTTCACTTAATTTTTTTACTTTTTGATTATGAATTCTTTTGCTAGTCTTTTGTTGTTAGCGAAAATACATTTTTGGTCCCTACATTTTAGGTCAAATTCCATTTTGGTCACCACCTTTTTTTCTTCCAAGATGTGGTCCCCAAAACCCAAAAATCATTCTTATTTTAGTCCTTACCATCATCTTACTAACAAAATTTGCTTGGTGTGCACCATTGGTAAGTTAGACACTAATATGGCTAATAAAATAATAATAATAATAATAAAATTATTTGGCCTTTAAAAAATGGCACATCAACATAAAATAATAATTAAAAAATTATCAATTTTAAAAATTAAAAAAAAATTAAGACCCAAAATAAACATGAATTCAAATCTGACTTTATCTTGAACATGAACACAAACCTAGAAAATTCAATCACAAGAACACAAACTTAGAACACAACATGAACACCATAACACAAGAATACACACAAACCCTAAACCTCCAGCAAATCAAATCTATAAACCTAGCAAGCTAAGGAAACACATAGAGCACAAGTATTCACTCACATCAAAGCCCACAGATTTACAATTCAAAATTCAAAACGAAACACTTCAATAGTACACACATTCATCCAAAGATCTGATTGGAAATGCTAAAATGAGTGTGGAGTGAAGGGTTTTGAGGGAACAAGAGGGTGGGAGGAAGCTAAAATTGAAGTAGAGAGTCAAGTAACAATTAGAAGAAAAAGAGAGGGCATCCAAGGAATTTATTTCCCAAATGAATTGGTGAGCCCCGCTTGAAGTTTGTAGAAAAGGATTCAACAAGATCATCTTTTCCATCTTGACAAAGAGCGAGACACTAAATTGATCCATTGCTCGAACTAATCCCACTACAAGGGGGTAAAGTCAAGTAAAGCCAAAGGGCTTGGAGATCTTCTCTTTTTATCTAACTCACTTCCTTTTTCTGTGAGTTTTGGGAATATCCCTATTCGTAGGTCCAAGATCCACATCTATGAATTGAAAGGTCCAAATGATCAACCCTTCTTATTAAAAAAAATGGAAACCCTTCAAATTGAAATTCTTGATCAAAGGAGGAACAATATTACCATTTTTTTTCAACAAGATACCAAACTAGTGGATGATTGACTCAAGTTTAAAACATTGGGAGAGCTCTTAGTCATTGCCATGGAAGCAAAGGCTACCCTTAAAGATCATGAAGAAGAGAAGGATGGTTGTAGATCAAAAGAGGACAATCTTCTAAAACTAAAAATAAAGAGAATCAATGGCAATAAAAGTTGCTGGATAGGAAAAGCCCAATTCCCCTACGCAAAAGAACGAAAACGGAGATGAAAAGAAGCAGGCAAAGAAAACATCTCTCAAAGAACAACTCTCTAAAGTCAAGGATTTCGATGAAAGCAAGGTGGACAGTAAGCTTGTAAGTTTCTCCTTAAGCCTATAGAGCTTTTCTCTAGAGGGATAAGGTAGTCATACCACTTCGACGATCATGATATGCATTACACCCATTCTGAAAGCAATTTGAATTTACACACATTCATAAGCTCCTTTCAATCAAACCCAATCAACAAACCAAACCAAAAATAAAACAAAAAATGAGTCTCGGCTATACTTAAAACAAAAGAAACAAATGAAAAGAAAATAAAAAAAGGAAGGGAGAGTGATAGCGATGGGCCGACAGCCACCAGTGGTACCATCACAGTCATTAGTGGTTGGGTTTGTGGATCTCAGTCATTTTGGGTCAAGTGAGAGAGAGACTGAACCAAAATGCTTTTTTGTTCCCAGATCTATGTCTTGGGGGAAGAAGACCTATACTCCACCACTCACAGCCACTACTCGGCGATGACTCCTCTCTCCTCACCTTTTTCTCTCTAATCCATCCTCTTAGATCGAAACCCCAGCAATGATATTTTCAATGGTCCAAACCCCAAGGCCAAAACAGAAACAAATCTCAAGCATCTTTCTTTGAAAATGAGAGAGAGAGAGAGAGAGAGAGAGAGAGAGAGAGAGAGAGAGAGAGAGAGAGAGAGGTAACTTTGATGTTCTAGGTTTGGAGAACATAAGTGTTCTTCTTATGTTATTCCCCAAAAAATAATGAAAAAAAATAAAATAAAATAATTTAGTTATTTTATTTAATTAGATTGTAGGTTTTTTAAAATTATCTATTTTATACAAAAATATTTCTAACTTGGCTTTTTTTATTTAAATAATGACATGACATTTTTTTAATACCAAATAAATTTATTATTATTATTTTATTAGTTATGTCAATATCTAAAATAAGAACGATTTTTGGGTTTTGGGGACCACATCAAGGGAAACAAAGTGAGGACCAAAATGGAAATCGGCCCAATATGTAGGGACAAAAAGTGTATTTCCACCTTCGTTGTTTTAATCTCTTTCATTTTTTATTTTTTATTTTTTATTTTCTTTTGAAACCTGTGTTTATTGCTTTAGAATTTTAGTTATACTTATTAAGTATTGGTTTATTAGTTGATTTTCTTCTAAGTTTAATTATATTTTGAAAATTTTATATTATTGAGAAAAAGAAACATAAGATGTAAAAATCACATGGAAATTATTTAAAAAGGTTTAGACATTTTTAGCAAATACTATGAGCTATAAAAATATTGTGATTATTTATTTTTTATGTCACGGTCGGACCATCGATCGGACCAGAGAATCAGGAACCAGTTCACATTTCGATTCTTTATCCATTCCAATTTTTAAAATTACGAATTTTTCATGTATGAGTGGTGTGGTTAGGTGTAGTTGGTTAAGTAGTGAAATCTCACATTGGTACTAATGAAAAGAATGAGTTGTTAATATAAAATGATTATGCCCAAACTCAATATCTTAAATTTTTGGGTTAATATTGTCCTTATATGTTATATTAAACCTTCAATTGAAGTCTTTCCAAGGTGTTCAGTGTGTGTGTGTGTGTATATATATATATATATATATATATATATATATATATATATATATATATATAATGTCCCAAATTAATAATAATTAAAAAAATGAGTCATTAATATAATATAATTAAGTCCAAACTCATGACATAAGTTTTGGGTTAAGTAATTTCCTTATATGTTATATTAACCGCTCAATTGATGTCTCCAATGTGTTCTCTTTCCAAAATTTTTTATATATATCAAATAAAGATTTGCAACACTTACGTAAAAGGAAAATGTTTTTCTTCGAACTAATTTGAAAAGAAACTCTGTAAACTTCTTATATATCGTTTTATTTGATATGAATTTTGAAAATTTAACCATTAAATTGCATGTTATCTATGTTTTTAATATGCATATCAAATTTTGTTAAAATAAAATGATATATACTATTTGATCAATAAACTTATTTTTTATGCATAATTTTAGACCACAAAAACTTGAAATTTAAACATTAGATCGATTGATAAGATAGCATTTGATCTCTGATTTTCATGAAATTTTGGAAGCATAGAGGATATAATAAAAATATGTAATCTAATGATTAAATTTTCAAAATTCAAACCTAATAAAAAAAATATAGGAGTTTGAGAGATTTCTCTTCCTACATAAAATCACCAGTAAAAAGCAAAAGATTGTAATAATTTGAATATTAAATACTTTTTTTTACGAAAAGTACTGTAAAAACCATAAGAGATGCTGATCTTACCACTGCAAGCTTGGCCTTAATGTGTTTGATACGATCCAGAGAGAATATCATGCTTGCTATCGTGGTTGGCCGATACTCGACGCCTTCATCTCCAGATCTTATTGGTGATCGATCATCTTCAATCAAAGTACTCTTTAACATGCTCCATCCAAAATCAGATAGAGAGTTAAAAATCAAGGAAAAACGTTCAGACACTCTTCTATAAACACTTTCTCTGTCGCTTTTTATCTCTGACTGTTGGCGTGAAGGAAATGTTAGGGGAAGAGAAGGATTATCAGCTATGTGAGACAAGAAGAAGTGCACCCATGAGAGAGTAGCCATCACCAAGCCCATTGTGAAGCTTGAATATGAAAGTACCAGCTGCATTGCTTGTTGGAAATTTAACTATGTGAATTTCCCATAGTGGTTTGTTTTGTGAAAACTGCTCCATTGCAATCTTTGATATATATTCTTCAAGATATTCATCGTATGATGTGGGTGACAAGTCAGCAGGGAAAATGGGGACATTAACATGCTCTTCAAGCTTCACCTCAACCCGTTTCCATTGTTTCTCACCTTTTCTATCCGTTACCTGTTCACAAATTCTCACTACTTAGTGTCACTTTTGTTTGTGTATTTCATAAAAGAGGAAAAAGAAGCAAAATCATATCATTTATTTTCCAAGAAACTGCAATTTGTGCAAGTGGGTAAATCCACAGGAGGGTATTTTCTATACTTAGAAAAAAGTAAAAGACATCATGAGAGAGAGAGAGAGAGAGAGAGAGAGAGAGAGAGAGAGAGAGCACCATGATGGAGGAGAAGCGTGGATTGATGGGCAGGAACACATCCTTAAGAAATGACAGGGTGCGGGCGTCGTTGATTGTAATTGGTACCTCTGTTTCCATAACACCCATAATGAACACCGATAGCACAGAGCTGTTGAAGTATTGTGCCCTAGGACTCACTGGCTCCAATCCTTCCCTTAGCTCCATTTTTGTTGTTTCTTTAGCTTAATTCGATACTTTTGCACTAGAAACAGTTTAGCTGCAGATTTGTGGCATTCAAAGATTAGCTAGAATGTTATATTTATATTATAAATTTAGAGCATTAAAAGTTCGAATGGAAAATACACATTGAAAAAGTGATTTTAAATTAAACTTTATAATTTTCTGACAAAAATTAAACTTTATAATTTCAAAATATTTACATTATATTCTAAAATTTAATAGGGTAATGTTTTAGAATTCTCGAAAATGTTGAAAGATTCCTAAGTTTTGTTGCAAATCACATAAGAGAATAAAATGTTAGAGGTATTTGGATTCTCACTTAACCCATGTGGATTCCATTTGAAATAAGTGGACAACCTGATTCCCAAGCTTAAAAAAAATTAAATTTTACCATTTTTCACTTATCATTTAACCAATGGAGATAAAACATACTTATCAAAAAAATTGAAAATAAAACATAAAACAAATCATTTATATCTATTCTTTTATTTTTATCTCTTCCCACCACAACAACATAAATGCTAAAATAAAATAAAATATTTATTTTTATTAACAAAACATGATGTTGTGATTTTCATAAAGAACAAAACTTTAAATAGTTATTTTTGTATTATACATGTCATTTTGAAGTTAAACTATAGTTTTAATGAATTTTTCTTAATTTATAATTTACATTTTATTTGTTATTATTTATTTAGAGGACAGTTAAAAAAAATTGATATTGGGTTTATAAATCTAAGAATAGTATGAGAAAAATAAATAATTTCTATAAGATTCTTATGTATAAACCAAGTATAGGAATAGTTAAATTTAAAAGCATCCAAATTGCAAGTCATCACATTCTAAGGAATCTAGATGCTGGGGGTAATATGAATTCCCTTGTACCAAATGCCACCTGAGTGTAAATGTAACTTCTAGGCTGAATGCATATTTACCCAAATGCTAGAAGCAATGAAGCACAACTAAGGGAGTCAATACCGTACTGGAGGCGGTTTTGTTTTGACTAGAGAAATGAAATATTTCGGTACCGGTTAATACCGGTGTACTGTTTCAAGATTATTGCTAATTATATATATACTTATTTTTTATTTATATTTATATGTTTAGTAGTTAAGGTTCACATAATAATTATTTATTATGAGCACTAAAATTTAAATTTATAAGCATATAATATTTCACTTATTGTTTATCTCTAGCTCACATATCAGCCTATTAATTAATAAAAATATAAAACTAGTGAGTGACAATAGTTGAAAATTTGAAATAAATTATGTAATTGAAATTTCAAACTTGTTTTAAATATCAATGTTTACACATGTGCTGTCAGTACACACAAAATAAGACTACAAGAACCACACCAAACAAAAGGACCAAGGGGGATGTAGCTGTAGTCTAAACAACGGATAAGAAGAAGTCAAAAAAGAAAAAGAAAAAAAAGAAGGGAAGTGAATAGACGAAACTGAAGGAGGAAGACATAGCAATAATCAGCTAAATGTTAACAATGACCAACAAAGTGGTGCTGGGCTTGAAGGCGACGTGAGCCATTTGGTACTTTTATGTGTTGTTTTGTGTTTTGTGTTTTGTGTTTTGTGTTTTGTGTTTTTTTTTTTTTTTAAGAAGCTTTTTGTATTGGCCGGTTTTTACTTTCCCCCCGAAATGGCCGATATTTGCCGGTACGACCCGCATAGTCCGGTATTTTGAGCAGAACAATTTAAGGGTGTTTCGGTATCGTTTTATCCACTGGAACGAGAAATACCAGTCGTACCGGCCGGTACGGTATTAACTTCCTTGAGCACAACAGGTACTGCATGCCGTATATATATATATATATATATATATATATATATATATATATATATATATAATTTTTAAATTTTAGGGTTAATACAAATACTTCCTCTAAGGTTTGGGTTGATACTAGGTGTGGTACCAAATTTTATAAAACGCCGTTTGAAAAGACCCTTATTCCTATGCTTCCTTCTCCATATTTGTCTGTTATTTATTTGGCATTGACTACCTTAATACTCCTTTGTAGATATAATCGTTATAAGATAGTCATTATGAGACTTATGTAGTTAATTAAGACAGGCAGTTAGAAGAAAGTAGAGGATTTGGAGGAATGAGAAAATTTCAAACAACGTTAAAGAAATATTTGGAAAAGTATTTTAACAATAATTTTTTTTATAAGTTATTTAATTATATAGTCTTATTATCAAATAATTACTTGAGTTGGTCCGATCTCAATTATGAGGACTCCCCTCTTTTAATTTTGTAGGTAGGGAAGCCCACCTTGTGACATCATCTATTTAATTTTGACGGCATGCAGTACTTGTTGTGCTCAAGGAAGTTAATATCGTATAGTACCAGCTGGTACGATATTAACTTCCTTGAGCACAACAGGTACTGCATGCCATCACAAGGTGGGCTTCCCCACCTACAAAATTAAAAGAGGGGAGTCCTCATAATTGAGATTGGACCAACTCAAGTAATTATTTGATAATAAGAATATATAATTAAATAACTTATAAAAAAATAATTTGGTCCCTATCGTCAACTCATTAACAAAAATTGACTACAAACTAAAAATTACATGGATCAAATTGCTTGCTATTGAAATTTAGTGACCAAATTGATTGTAAGCAAAAAAAATGTAAGGATCAAAATAATATTGCTGCTGATAAGATTATGAGAAAATTCACCTGAAAACTGTCTCTCTCTCTCTCTCTCTCTCTCTCTCTCTCTCTCTCACACACACACACACACACATATATAATTTTTAAATTTTAGGGTTAATACAAATACTTCCTCTAAGGTTTGGGTTGATACTAGGTGTGGTACCAACTTTTTTAAAACGCCATTTGAAAAGACCCTTATTCCTATGCTTCCTTCTCCATATTTGTTTGTTATTTATTTGGCATTGACTACCTTAATACTCCCTTGTAGATATAATCGTTATAAGGTAGTCATTATGAGACTTATGTTGTTAATTAAGACAGGCAGTTAGTAGAAAGTAGACGATTTGGTGGAATGAGAAAATTTCAAACAATGTTAAAGAAATATTTGGAAAAGTATTTTAACAATAAATTTTTTTTTTATATGTTATTTAATTATATAGTCTTATTATCAAATAATTACTTGAGTTGGTCCAATCTCAATTATGAGGACTCCCCTCTTTTAATTTTGTAGGTAGGGAAGCCCACCTTGTGACGTCATCTATTTAATTTTGACGGCATGCAGTACTTGTTGTGCTCAAGGAAGTTAATACCGTACAGTACTGGCCGGTATGACTGGTATTTCTCGTTCCAGTGGATAAGACGGTACCAAAACACCCTTAAATTGTACCGCTCAAAATACCGGTCTACACCAGATTATGCCGGGCGTACCGATGAATATCGGTCATTTCGGGCGGAAAGTAAAAACCGGCCTATGAAGGTTAGATCCTCATCCTCATCCTCATCTTCATCTTCACTTTCATCTTCATCTTCAGAGTCATCAATCTCTTTCTCTTAAGGGCCAAGTTTCTACTCTTTCCTCCTTTTCCCATTAAACCTAATCCCATCTCATAGGTTTGAAAGTTCCCTACAAGCTCAGTGAAAGGAGTTTGATCAATGTCCTTCACTTTTTCAATGGCAGTGATCTTGGCATGGAATCTTTCAAGGACATAAGGATTTTCGTAACAATTTTGGATTCTACTATAGATTCTTCAAGGTTGAAGGCAGAATTCACAATATCCTTGAGTTTAGCATAGAACTTATCAAATGTCTCATCCTCCTCCATCCTTATTTCTTCAAAACTACTAATGAGTCTTTAAAGCTTCACATTCTATATTGCCTTGGTACATTCATAGGTGGTCTCAAGAATGGTCCATGCTTCCCTGACAACTTCCGTGGATGATATTTTCTTGAATTTCTTATTGGTCACCCCACAAAACAAAGCATTCAAGGCCCTATTGTTGAAATTTTCCGCTTTGATTGTTGCTTCATCCCAATCCACCGACACTTCCTTTGGCTTAATCCAGCCAACTTCAACAGCTTGCCTTAATTTTTCACCTCGAGCCTGCAAAAAAACTTTCATTCGAACTTTCCAGTGCGTATAATTAGTTTCATCAAATAAAGAAGGAATCAAAAGAGATTGTCCATGATCCATGATAACGGGGGTCAAGGATCGTACTCAAGAAATTAATCCAATCAAAGTGTACCCACTTTGGTATCACTTGTTAGGAAATTTAGACCCCGGTTGATAGAACAAGTTTTAAACTCAAGTTGTTGATAAGATTTATTATGAATAAACCTTGTTAAAAAAACTAACATCGATATCATGTCAACATCATGCACAGCAGAATAGTAAATAAGATAAGATATGATGACCTAGGAAAACCAATGAAATAAACTAGTTTCATAATAAAAAACCTGGGGGGAAACCTTCCCGAAAAGCAATTCACTATAGTATAAAGAAGTTTTAAATCTAGTACAAAACCTTTGTCCCTAAACTCTACAATCCCTGTAGATGAACTTACAGTAGAAACCTTCTATCGCTTCAGGACCTCTGAACTCTTTAATATATGAACGCCACCCTTTTGCACGAATCCCAGTATGTGACTAACCAATGATGCACAGGTCCCAGTATGTTACTAACTCCAACAACTTGAAGAAGATGTGATTGGCTATAAAGTTTTTCACTTTATCAACAATGAAGATCAAGAAGTACTTGGTTACAAAACCCTAAGGCGCAAAAGATGTTGTAACTTCTTACAGAGAAAATAAGGCACTCGGTCACTTTTTCATATGTTCTCTATGTGCATACCCATTGTGAAGGCCTTTAAAATAAGCCTTACATATGTCTAGGGTTGTAAGAAAATAAACCGTACACAAATATTTCAGCATGGGTCGAAAATCAGATCTGAAAATTCTGATTTCATAGGTCTTGACAGATTTAGAATCAATCGAGCTTCTGTCGAGCTTTAAGGAATAGCTCTTCTTCACTTGTTTTTTGGTTAGACCTTCTTGGTTTTAACACTTGACTTGAACAACATATTTCTTGAAGTCTTAAACTCATCTTAGATCTACCCAATTACAAGAAAAGTGTATTTTGTCAAAGGATTAGCCAATTACAGAAAATATGTCCTTAACAATATTAATTTGGTCCCAACATTTTGGGGTCATTATCAATTTGGTTTCTACATTTTGATACCTGTCAATTTGGTCACTGTTACTTTAAACTTTCAATTAAATTTATCCTTACCATCAACTCACTAACAAAAACTGACTACAAGTTGAAAATAATATGGATCAAATTGACTATTATCAAAATTTAGGGACTAAATTCATTGTGAATGTTTGTTTGTTTTATCCCTTGTACACTCAGATTGTTTTACCAAATTAATTAACCAAGTTATTACTTAGGTTTATTATGTAGATCTAGGTTAAACATAAACAATCATATCACTTAATGTGGAAAAGTAAAGAAGATAAGTGATACGATGACCTAGGAAAACCAATGAAACTGTCTTTTTCAAGGTAAAAAAAACCTAGGGAGGATTTAACTAAAGCAATCCTCAAGGCAAC
Source organism: Castanea sativa (assembly GCF_040712315.1). Lineage (NCBI taxonomy): Eukaryota > Viridiplantae > Streptophyta > Magnoliopsida > Fagales > Fagaceae > Castanea > Castanea sativa. The sequence continues at coordinate 37,520,462 of NC_134018.1, forward strand.
AAATTCACTAAATAAAATGGAAGATTTATAATATATATTTTCCCTAAATTTAAAGCTATCCCTTGTAGTACTTACTCATGTGACCACACACAGCTCAGAATCCACGAACTCTTCTATCTAAATTTGTTGAACACAAACACCCATGTTTGTGACTTTGAGGTCTCACTCAAAGCTTTAGATCATCAACACAAACTCTCCTGTTTGTGACTTTAGGACCACCCTTGAAGATTTAAATCTCTAGCACCTTTGATGACTAGTGATGGCAGCAACTTCTACAACACTAAATCTTGAGTTTTTTCAAGGAATATTGCCAGTAGAAGATTTTAGAGAACTTTGGGTATAGAAACCATAGATCTACAATTGGAGGCACAAGATGCACTCTTCTCTCTCTTGAAAACCCCTTTAAAATGTGCCTTAGAGTTTCTTTTAAATATTAGGAGAATTAGTTCTAAAACCCTAATCACTTAATGGGCTTAACAAGCTGTTGGGCCAAAATTAAATTCTGTAGATCTGTGTCTCGATCGATTGAACCTGTTCTCTTGATCAATCAAGAGAGGCAGTTTCTGAAATCTTCTTTCTGCGGCTTCCTTATTCTTGTATTCTGACTTGCTGAACATTGAGAATTGTCTAATCATACCTATAGACTTAGGAATCTATATCTAGACAAGTTTGTGTTCACAGTTTGCCAATTGTTCTAAACTTTTAGAACCTACTAGTGACCCAAAAATGTAATGACCAAAATAGTATTTTTGCCAATAAGAATATGAGAAAATTTTCTTGAAAATTTTCGTGTGTGTGTGTATATAATTTTAAAATTTTAAAGTTCATACAAATACTTCCCCTAAGGTTTGGGTTGATATTAGGTTGTATCAAATCTTTTAAAACACTGTTTGAATACGCCCTTATTCCTATGCATCCCTCTCTATGCTTGTATATTATTTATCTGGCATTGACTACCTTAACGCTTTTTTGAAAATATAATTGTCATAGACTCATAATGCAATCATTATGAGACTTGTGCTGTTAAGACAAGTTGTTAAAAGAAAGTAGAGGATTTATAGGAAGGAGGAATTTTAAACAATTGTAAGAATCGTTTTTGCTAAAAGAATAGATTGGATATTTTGAAAAAAAAATTAATAACAAAATTACTCTTTATAAGTTATTTAATTATTCTTATTATCAAATAATTACTTAAGTTGGTCCAATCTCAATTATAAGGATTCATTTCTTTTAATTTTGTACGAAGGGAAGCCCACCTTGTGGAGAAAATATATGGTGTTTCTGTAACATGCATCCTCCCCCTCACATGGGAGTGGACCCCACACATGTGTGGTTCACCCCATGTGAGGGGGTGGATGCATGTTACAGAAACACTATGTACCACCTCCACCCATGGTTTTGAAACCCGGATCGGATCATATGGTCCGACCGTTAAAACCTCAAACCGCTCATTTTTGTGGTTCTTTTAGCCTCAAGAATCGCTCTATGGGAAAAATGCAGGGATCTATGCGAACCGCGGTCGGACCTCACGGTTCTGAGAACCGTGATCAGACCGCTTCTCACGATTCCCTACTTCCCTTTAAATCTGAACCTAAAAAATAATAATAATAAAACATAGAAAAACAAGCTTTAAATTTTGCTCCCTTCAGAGTACATCACACAACTCCCTCTCTTTAGGAACTCTTCTCTTGGGCGAAACAAGCTTTAAATTCTGCCACTGCCATACGACTTCAGATCGTTATCGGCTAAAGCAAAAGGAAAAGAAGCGGAAGAGGAGAGATTGTTGTTGAAAAGAGTGATCTGGACGAGCCAGTGAATGATGGCAAGAATGGAAGGCCAGTGGTGAGGAGTACCAGGGGTTTTGAGAATGGATTTGTTGAATTTGAAAGGGTAATTTAGCGATTTGAGCAAGAAGGGGAGATCTTCGTCAAGTTTGGAGGAGGAAGTGAACTGGAGACGAGAGGGGAGATCTTCTGGCTTTGTTCTCCGCTGGTAATGTGTGTGTGACAGGGTGAGAGTATGAGAGAAAGAGAATGAGAAAGAGAGCTAGTGATGAAGAAAGAAAAATAAAAGCAGAAAGGAGTCAGATGAGAGGAATGGGGATGGGAATACGTGTGTGGAGGATAATAACTAGAGGAAAAAAAAGAAAGAAACGTATGGTCCCTATGGATGCAAGGAAAGAAAGAAAAAAGAATAAAAAATCACAATCAAATGTTACTACAATATTTTCACAATATATTTTAAGTAACAGATAGTTATTAGTTAATATTGGTGAGTAAAAAAAATAATTTTAATGGTGGGTTCAAATTAGAACTAGTAACAACTTTTCACATAAATTTTGTTGTGAATTTATTGCTAAAAATGTTGTAGGCTTCTTCGCTACTTCTAAACACTTCTTCTTTGCTGCTGCGTGCTTTAGTCTCAACCACTTATATATTTGCTTTGCTGTCAACTACTAACATATAATGCTTGCTTGCTGTCAAGCACTTCCTTCTTGGGTTTTGTTATTTATTTAACTTTAACAATTTTTAAATGCATGGACATCTTCAAATCTAGCTTTTGATTTTTTTTTTTTAATTCATAATAAATGGTGAACATTGACCATTCAAATGGGCTTGGAAGTTGGGAAAAAAAATGACCCGCAGTCAAATGGCCTTGGCCATGAGCAAATAAACTAATTTGTCTCTTAACTATTTTATTGAGTTTCATAAAAATAAAATTATTGGGTACTAAAGTGTACTTTGTCATGACTTAAAAATAATCTAAAAACTCAATAGCTATTTATGTTTTTTTAGAATTTAATAATTCTTATTTGTATTATGAAAGTTATGTTATAAAAAATACTATCTATATTTGTTTTGGATTATTTTAGTTAAATTTTCAATTTTTATTTATTTAATATATTTATTTATAATTTAAATAATTATTAAATTAATTATGACGTCATCACGATTTGACCTAAGTTTGACCCTAGTCCAATTTTAAAAACCTCGAACCTCTTACTTTTACAGTTCATTGAATGGTCCGGGTTTCAAAACCATGCCTCCACCTTGTGAAGGCATCTATCTAATTTTGAGGGCATGCATTACTTGGTGTGGTTCACTGCTTCTTGCATTTGGGTAAATATGCATTCAACCAAAAAGTTACATTTAAACTCAATGTTGGTCTTAAATTTTAGAATGTAAAAGTAAAATTTTGAAATTCTAAAGTCTAATTTGAAATCAATACCAAAATATAAGGATTGTTGGTATGTATTGAGGAGTAATTCTTAGGTACTCCCGGAGCACGAAAAATGGTACTCCCTTCTCTCACATTCATGATGGGATCCGCTCATTAAATTCATGGTAGGGTCCATCATGAATGTGAGAGGAGGGAGTACTATTTCACTATACTCCGAGACTACTTAAGAATTTTCCTGTATTGAGTTTGAGTCCCACAAGGGTGCTTGTTTGGTGGATATTGAATTTATAAATAAGTACAGCGAGCCCTATTTGCAACTTAACTAGTCCTTTTGGATTATAAACACAAATATGACTTGCACTTTTCTTATGTAAGGCCACCACTGTATAACAATAAAAATAAGCCTATATAATATGGAAAATAAGCCTATATGGAAAGTACTATACATTGCGTTTTAGTTACTATATATTAAAAGAAAGTTTTTTTTTTTATTCTCTCAAAAAAATTATTTTAATATATAGTAACTAAAAGGCAATGTATAGAACATTCCATATTAATTTTTAAAACACAGGTCATTATTAATTCTAGTAATTTGGATTGGATTTCTAAGTATGAGTTGTTAGTTGCAAGAGTAACGCTATAGGCACAAACTATTTCACAATATTTTTACAAACTAGTGTTGTGGTTAACTTCTTATTGGTTCTTATTTGGACCCACCACTAATATCGCCTTTTCTTTTTCAAAAACAATATCACAATTTCATTTTTCAATAATCACTTAGCAATTTGTAAATACCAGCCGTACCGGCCGGTACGGTATTAACTTCCTTGAGCACAACAGGTACTGCATGCTGTCAAAATTAAATAGATGCCATCACAAGGTCGGCTTCCCCCACCTACAAAATTAAAAAAGGGGAGTCCTCATAATTGAGATTGGACCAACTCAAGTAATTATTTGTTAATAAGAATATATAATTAAATAACTTATAAAAAAATAATTTTATTGTTAAAATACTTTTCCAAATATTTCTTTAAGATTTTTTGAAATTTTCTCATTCCTCCAAATCTTCTACTTTCTTCTAACTGCCTGTCTTAATTAACTACATAAGTCTCATAATGACTGCATTATAATAATTATATCTACAAGGGAGTATTAAGGTAGTTAATGCCAAATAAATAACAAACAATTATGGAGAAGGAAGCATAGGAATAAGGGTCTTTTCAGACGGCGTTTTAAAAAATTTGGTACCACACCTAGTATCAACCCAAACCTTAGAGGAAGTATTTTTATTAATCCTAAAATTTAAAAATTATATATATATATATATATATATATATATATATATATATGTATGTATGTGTGTGTGTGTGGGGTGTGTGTGTGTGTGTGTGTGTGAGAGAGAGAGAGAGAGAGAGAATTTTCAGGTAGATTTTCTCATAATCCTATCGGCAGAATATCATTTTGATCCTTACATTTTTTTTGCTTACAATCAATTTGGTCACTAAATTTCGATAGCAAGTTATTTACATTTTTTGCTTACATTTTTTATAAGTTATTTAATTATATATTCTTATTATCAAATAATTACTTGAGTTGGTCCAATCTCAATTATGAGGACTCCCCTCTTTTAATTTTGTAGGTGGGGAAGCCCACCTTGTGACGGCATCTATTTAATTTTGACGGCATACAGTACCTATTGTGCTCAAGGAAGTTAATACCATACCATATCGGCTGGTACGGCCGGTATATCTCGTTCTGGTGGATAAAACAGTACCGAAACACCCTTAAATTGTACCACTCAAAATACCGGTCTATACCGGACTATGCCGGGCATACTGGCGAATATCAGCCTTTTTTTTTTAATTACCCTAACCGTTTCTTATTACAGCTCGAGACCGTCCTAAAGTCACCCTTGAGCAGTGGAGTGTTTTGGAGAAAATCTTCAACACTACCAAGTTGTTGGAGAGAATGTGGGCCAGGCTACATACGTTGGACACTCTCTACTAGTACTACGATGGTCCAAAACCTACAGCTGCTACCCGTCGCTACGACAAATAAGTTCGCCAACGTAAGTCTGTTGCCCAATATTTTCCTTTCAATATTTTAGTAGCTTTTCTAACTCTCATTCGTCCATTTTTATGCAGAAATGGAAGACAGCAAGAAGAAAGCCTTCATAAAGCAGCAGGCTGTTGCTAAGAAGAAGATGGAGGGAAACCTGCCTCTTAAGATGGGTCAGGCTAACCCATCCACCAAAAGGAAACCGTCTAAAAAAGTGAACCATCAAGCTTAGAAGCCAAAGGTAGTGATGGCTAGCAAAACATCTAGCCCCTTCAAGTTGCCCCACAAGCTTGGTCCGAGGAAGGAGAAGGTCTTAATGGGTAGCCAAGGTCCCGTCAAGGAGAAACCATCCGTCCTCTTTTGTGATGATTCTCAATATGCCTTTAAACAGATTACATCCATCATTAAAGACAAAGATTATGAGGATCTGGGCAACCATGCCACCGAAGCGATGGGGGAGACGAGTCTTTTTAACCTTGCACAAGTTTGTATCCGTCCTAGTTTCTTTCCGTCGTGTTGATTATTATTTTTCTTACCCTTGATTTATGGTTGCTGCAGGGAGTCCTTATGATGAAAGGGTTGATGGAGCGTTGCTTGTCCTAGGAGACAGTGATAGAATACTTAGGGCAAAAGCGAGGGTGACAGAAGCGAAGTCAACGGAGCTGAAGGCCTGGAAGGTGGTCTAGGAGGACAAGCTCGCTGCGTCCAAGTAGCTCCAGGTTGAGTTAAATAAACAAGTCAAAGTGCTGAGAAAATTCCTTGAGGACAAGGAGAATAGTCTCCATCAAGCAAAGGCGGACGCTATACAAGAGTATCGTGATTCCAACACTCTTCTAAGTGAACTGGGCACCTCCTTTGCTGACGGTTTCGATGACTACCTCCGTTAGGTCAAGGCCTTCTTCAAGAACTTGGACCTTTCTCACATTACTATAGACGCCGAAGGACAGACTCTAGCCCGACCCGTCTTCTCCGAGGGAATTGACAAGCTCTTTGACGATGGGACTAATCCCAACCCTCAGGACGACGGAGATGCTACCCAAGTTGATCAGAAAAATCCACCAAGAGTACCTGTCAACTTGAAGATAGTCAGATGGTTGAGGATAAGGAGGAGGAGACCCCCGTTGCCCATCAATAGTTTCTTTTGTTCAAATGTAAAGATATCTTTTAAAAAACTGTTGGTCATGTCAATTTAACCATTGCCTATTGCTTTGTAGGCCTTTTATGTAGACATTTCCCTGTATGGGCCTTTATAATATTTTGATTATATGTTTTACAGTATGTATTTGCAATGTATCTGTCTATTTTGGACTGCTCCTGTTGGTCAACTCTTTGGATGAACCCATCCTTTTAAATATAAGCTTGGTTAGGATGACCTGTCCACTTTGTGGATTATACGAATATAAATCATTCTCTTAGGATGGACTCGTCCAGTTTGTGGACTTATGACTTCAAGTCATGACTTTATAATGAAGCCGTCCCCTTTGTGGATTTAATGAGTGCAAGTTATGACTCTAGGATGAGTCCGTCCACTTTGTAGACTAAATGAGCTCAAGTTATCCCTTTAGGACAAATCTATCCATTTTGTGGACTTAATGAATAAAACTCACCCGTTTAGGAGGATCTCGTCCACTTTATGGGTTTGATAATGTAGCCCATCCCTTTAGGGTGAACCTGTCCACTTTGTGGACTTCACAAGTATAGCCCATCCATCTAAGATGAACCCGTCCATCTGTGTGGACTTAATGAATAAAACTCATCCATTTAGGATGATCCCCATCCACTTTATGGACTTGATAAATATAACTCTGTTGACACATATACGGCGTTTCTGAATAACTCGTGTTATTGTGATAAATATGCAAATAGAAAATTGTTCTTAAAAATAAGAAAATTGCCCTTTGGGCTTAAAAAGTACTGTAGATAATAAAAATTAAAGAAATAAACTGGAAGTGAGGAGTGTTGTTGCTTGTGCCCTTGTCTACTAGTAGTACTTTTTCAGGTGCTCCGTCTTCCATGGATGTTGCAGCTTTTTTTCGTCCAGTGTCTCGAGGTGGTAGGTGCCCTTTTATGCCATGATGCGATCTTGTACAGCTCTTCCCAATTAGGTCCTAGCTTCCCCTAAGAGGGGTCTTTGGTGGCGCCCGTTACTTTCCTCAAGACAAGGTCTCCTACCTAAAAGTCCCTGGGTTTCACCTGGGAGTTGTAGTGCCTGGCCATGAGGTTTTAGTACCATGCTAACCTTTGTTCAGCCATCGCTTTGACCTCATCCACCATATCAAGCTGCAGGCGCATTGCCACATCATTCTTCTCCTCGTCATGGTTCATCACTTTGTAGCTTGTGAGTCCTACCTCAACTGGGATGACTACCTCACTTCCATACGCAAGTCGAAACGGTGTCTCTCTTGTAGGTTTCCTCGTCGTCATCTTGTATGCCCATAGTACGCTTGGCAATTCTTCCGGCCAGATACCCTTTGCCCCTCGAGTTAAGTCTTGATGATTTTGAGCAAGGAATGGTTCGTGACCTCAACTTGCCCGTTGGCCTGAGGGTAGGCGAGCGACGAGTAGTGGTTCTTGATCCTAAGCTGTGAGAAAAAGTATCTAAATACGTCATTATCGAACTGTTTCCCGTTGTCTGAGACCAAGACTCTAGGTATACTGTACCTGCAAATGATGTTCCTCCATACGAAGTCGCATACATTCTTCTCTGTGATAGTAGCCATGGCTTCGGCCTCCACCCATTTGGTGAAGTAGTCTATACCGACTACTAGGAATTTCAGCTACCTGACTGATGTAGGAAATGGTCCCATGATATCCAGTCCTCATTGAGTGAAAGGCCACAGGGCCATCATTGGGGTGAGCTCCTCCGTTGGTTGCCTGATAAGGTTGCTAAACCTCTAACACTTGTCACAAGTTCTGACGTACACCTGGGCATCCTTTGGCATGGTAAGCCAATAGTATCCGGCCCTTATATGCTTGTGAACTAAGGATCGTGATCCTAAATGGTTCCCTCATACTCCTTCGTGGACTTCTCTCATGACATATTCTGCTTCCTCGAGGATAAGGCACCTCAGGTATGGTCGGGAGAAACCTCTCTTGTATAAGATATCTTTGATCAGTACGAATCGTACAGCGTAGACCCTCAACTTCCTTCCAACTTCCTTATTGTCAGGCAACACACTGTCCTTTAGGTAGAAGGTAATTGGTATCATCCAGTTACTCTTGGAACCTATCTCCTACACACTGACAGTGTTTATCAAAGGTGGGGCCGAATAAAAAAGATTACTTGACTGGGAAAAAGCATGTGCTCTGCTGATGATGCCTTGGCAAGACGGTCGACCTGCTCTTTCTCCTCCCTTAGGATTTGAACGAACTTTGCATTAAGGTTGTTCATTCGATTCTTCACTTACTCAAGGTACTTCTTCATCCGTTCTCCTTTACACTTGTAACCACCGTGAACCTGACTGGTGACCACTTGGGAGTCATAACGCACAATCACATTCGTAGCTCCTGCTACTTGTGCGAGATCCAGTCCTGCTATCTACTCGGCCTCATTTTTTGTTGTGGGGAAGTTAAGTTGGACCATGCACTCAACCTCGTCTCCTTTCGAGTTACGGAGCACTACACCAGCTCCTCTTGCTTGTTTATTGGATGATCTGTCTGTGTACACCATCCATTAAGGAATCTCTCCTAGCCCCTCATTCGTGTGGGTGAACTCTACAACGAAATCGGCAATAACCTGTCCTTTTATGGTTGTACGCGGGCAATACTGTATGTCAAACTAACTTACCTCAACTGCCCATAATGCCATCCATCCAGCTGCTTTCGAACTGCTCATTGTTCTTCGCATGGGTTTGTCTTTCAGGACAACAATAATGTGGGCCTGGAAGTATGGTTTGAGCTTACGCGTTGCAGTTACCAACGCGAAGGCAAGCTTCTCCATAGGGGAGTACCTTTCTTCTACGCCTCAGAGCGCTTGGCTAATGAAGTATACAGGCTTTTGCACCCCGTCTTCTTCCCTGACTAAGGCTATGCTTATAGCAGCTAAAGAGACGGCTAGGTAGAGAAACAACTCCTCTCTTGGTTTAGATGGGCTCAGCAAAGGCGATGAAGAAAGATATGCCTTCAGATTCTCAAATGTGCACTAACACTCGGTCATCCATTCAAAGGCCTTTTTTAATGTGTGGAAGAAGGGCAAACACTTATCCGTTGCTTTTGAAACAAACCTATTCAATGCAACGACCTTACCGTTCAAACTCTGTACCTCCTTTATGGTTTTTGGTGGAGCTAACTCCATGATGGCCCGTATCTTGTCTGGGTTGACCTCAATACTCCTCTAGGATACCATGAATCCCAGGAATTTTTCTATTATCACTTCAAATGCACACTTGTTCAGATTTAGCTTCATGTTATAGTTCCGAAGGGTTTTGAAGGTCTCCTTGAGGTCGTGTAGGTGGTCGTCCTCCCACACGCTTTTTACCAGCATGTCGTCCATATAGACCTACACATTCCTTCCAATCTGAAGCATGAACATTTTGTTCATCAGTCTCTGATACGTGCCGCCAGCGTTCTTTAGCCCGAAGGGCATTACTTTGTAACAAAAGAGGCCTTGACTAGTGACAAACGAGGTCTTCTCCTGGTCAACTTCATCCAGCTTAATCTAGTTGTATCCGAAGAATGCATCTATGAAGTTCAACAGCTGGTGTCTTGCTATTGAGTCCACTAGTACATCGATCTGAGAGAGTGGGTAACTATCCCTAGGATATGCCTTGTTCAAGTCCGTGAAATCTACACACATCCTCCACTTTCCATTGGCCTTCTTGACCATCACCACATTGGCGAGCCAATCGAGGTACTACACTTCTCTTATGAATTCTGCTTCTAGCAATTTATGAACTTCTTCTGCTATAGCTTTATCCCGTTCATGTGCAAACATTCTCTTTTTTTGACAAATAGGAGTGAAAGATGGGGAAACATTTAATCTGTGGACTATGACTGAAGGATCGATCCAGGGCAAGTCCTCGTGGCTCCAAGCGAAGACGTCAAGGTTCTCCCTCAAAAATATGATAAGCATCTATCGGACAGGTGGGCTAGTGAGGGTGCTGATCATGGTCGTTTGGTCAGGCCTAGATTCATCAAGAATTATTTCCTCCAGCCCTTCTACGGGTGCTGCCACCATCTGTCGTTCTTCGACACACATAGTTTGCAAATGATCGTCCATCTCCAACATGGTGATGTAGCATCCTCGTGCTGCAACCTAGTCTCCTTGTACCTCCATTGCTTTATACTTGGTGGGGAACTTGATCATTAGATGATAGGTTGAAGTTACGGCCTTTCATGAATTCAGAGTAGGACAACCTAAAATGGTGTTGTAGGCAGATGAACAGTCAACAACAAGGAACGTAACATGTTTTGTTATCAGCTGAGGGTAATCAGCAATCGTGACGAGCAAAGTGACTACACCGTGGGGGTACACCCTTGTTCCTCCGAACCGAACAAGCGGGGCGTTGGTTGGAATTAGTCATTCTCTCTCACTCCTCATCTGTTGGAACGCCAGGTAGTAGAGGATATCAACAAAGCTCCCATTGTCTACAAGGACCCAATGAGTGTTGTAGTCCCCTACACGTTTTCTAACCACGAGTACGTCAACGTGCGGGTGGTGAAAACGTCATGCATCTTCCTCTATGAATCCAATCACGGGGTTGTTAATTTGTGTCATCTTTGGGACTACTCCTATTAGTTGGACATTTTGAACCATCCAAAGGTAAGTCTTTCGTGCCTTCTTAGACAAACTAGAAGTGGTGTTGCCCCCTACAATCATCCGTATGTCCCTTATGGGTGGCTTAGGTCACTCATTTTCCCTCCTAGCGGGTTGCTCTTAAGGTGGGTCCGTCCTCTCTTTCCCGATGAACCTCTGCAACTTTCCTTGCTCTTATAAGAGCTTCTATTTACTGCTTCAAATCATAGCAATTGAAGGTGTCATGACCATGATCACGGTGGAAACGAAAATATTTATCCTTGGACCTCTTGCTAGGATCTCCTTTCAGCTTACCTAGGAACGTTAGGGTTCCTTCATCCTTGATCTGCATCAGGACTTGATCGATGGGGGTATTTAGGGCTGTGAAGTTTGCAAACCTCCCTGTGGGAGGTTTAGAGTGTCTGGCTTCCCGTCCCTTTCCTGTCCTTGTAGCCTTCCGCCCCCTATCCTGTCGTTCTTCTTCCTGTCTTTCTCTCTTCCTAGGCTTTTCTTCTCAAGAGAGCAACGTGTATTCTACGTTCATGTATTTAGTAGCACTGTAAAGTACATCCGACATGGTTCTTGGACCATTCTTGTATAAAGAAAACAAAAACTTTCCTTTCCATAGCCCGTTGATGAACGCAGCCACGAGTATTTTGTCGTTGGCTTCATTAGTCGAGAGGGCCTCCTTGTTGAAGCAGATGATGTAAGACCCCAATGTCTCATCCTCCCACTACTTGATATTAATCAGGCATCCAGTAGACTTCTTGTACCTATATCCTCTAATAAAGTTCAAGGCAAACTGGGTGCTCAACTCTTTAAGGGTACTGATAGAGTTTGGCGTCAACCTGCTAAACCACACTCTTGCGGGACCTCTCAATGTAGTGGGAAAAGTTCTGCACATGATCTCGTTTGCTACTCCTTGCAGGTGCATAAGGGTCTTGAACAACTCTAGATGGTCCAAAGGATCCTTTGACCCATCGTAAGCTTCTACTTGTGGCATACGAAACTTCGATGGAAGGGGGAACAAAGTAACGAGTGTAGTGAAAGGTGAGTCTGTCTGGTGCACCAATTTGTCGAGATCGTTTGATACCCATCCTCTAAGGGCGTTCATTATTAGATCCATTTGTTCCCTCATCATTTGCATATCTGCAACAAGGTTCAGCGGGGCGATATCTGTGGTTATTGGTCTACTCACGGCGCTGCTGCCTTTTGGCCCTTCCTTATTCTGCCTTTCGTAGGTGTGCTGAAGGTTGTCACCTTCCTGCTCCTCTTCTTGATTTTGGGGCTCAGCGTCCCTTTGACACAACTGCTTTTCTAGATCATGGTTTTTCTTGGTAAGGCATTCAATAGCCGCAGCTAGACTCTGAACCTGTCTTTCAAGGGTGGTGGCACGAGACTCGTCTCCTTGGTTATTGTTTTTTGTTGCCATCGAGCGAGTAAGCACCATGCAACTTTTTGTTCGAGAAGAGGTAATATGGCTTGCATAGTTTCCCACAGACAGCGCCAACTAATGATATCAAAAATCGTTAGTAAACGACACGGTTCTCATGTGCTCAAAACAACACCTGCAGAACACAGAAAAAGAAAACCTCAAGAAAGTACCAGTGTGGTACCAGCCAAATACCCTCTAAAGGTTAAGTCAGAGAACTTTCACAACCTTAGAGTGCTAGAGTTGAGGAGAATTATGCGTACCTTGGTCTCTGAGGGTTTTGGGTTTTTATAGTAGTATAGAACCGACCTCGGTTTCTTGGTGAAGAAGAACATTTCCTTGAAGGGAAGATCCTCATAAATGCACGTATTTTACGAGACCCTTTTCATATAAAGATTATGTTAACTAGGGTTAATCATGAAGCATAAGTCATTTCCATTTAAAGTTCCTTGAGGACCAATTAAACCATGCGAACGCCACGTGGATTTAGCATTGTCCACTTTGTACCCATCCACTTCAATGTCCGTCCACTGTAGGTGATCCGTCTACCTACAATATGGGTCGTCGTGCTGCTTCATTTCTTTGTCCGTAAACCTAGTGTAGTCGTCTGTGGTAGGCTATGTAAAATCTAACCGTCTACCTTGATTCTATCCTCTTCATTTTACAATAGATTTTTCCCTAAATCTAATACTACATCTTGTAGTACTTACTCACACGACCACACGCAGCTCCGAATTCACAGACTTTTCTATCTGAATTTGTCGCACACAAACACCCACGTTTGTGACTTGAAGATCTCACTCAAAACTTTATATCATCAGCAGTTGTTAATCTTGTTGAGTTAGAAGGTTACAAAACATCTCAAATCTCATAGGAATAACTCACAAGACTCTCTAGAGCTTCTGAAAAGTGATTTAAGGTTTTCCTTTTATACTTAGCAATGTTGGACTCAAGCCCTAAATGTTTCATGGGCTTTCATGCTTAATTTAAATTCTGCAGAAATTGACTTTTTATCAGTCGAGCCTGTCTCTCGATCAGTCGAGCAAGGTAGTTTCTGGATTCTTCTTTCTGTAGCTTGACTGTTCTTAAATCTTGACTTGAACCAACTTGAGCAATGTCTAACAATTGTTCTAAGACATGAATATCTTAACCTAGACATTTTTTTGTTCTCAGTTTGCCAACATCCATAAAATTAGAACCTAAACATTTAATCCTAAATATTTAAAACCTAACAATTAGAAAAGAGAACTTCTTTAAAACAAACCACTGATCAACTTCTTTAAAACAAACCACTAATCAACTCCCTGCTTAAGCTTACACTCCAATTCTTTCCTTTATGACTCTATTTTCATGGATTATGATGTAATTTTACAAAAACAAAATAGACAACTTTCATCTTTGGTAACTCATAACGTATATGGAAATTTTTGGAATAAAAAACTTTAGACTTTGTATTTGCTATGATCTGCCCAAATTGAATGACTTCCCAAGGCTAACTCCTGACTACTTCCTAGTATTTCAATTTTCAAGTTATAACAAGTTTTGTTCATGTGTTAAAAGGTTGCTTTGAGAAAAATTTTGACCCCTAAAATTGTGGTTATTTAGGTTTCTATTTTGTATTATTTAAGGTTTCTATGTTGGTGTTTCAGCTATGCTTGAAGCTGCAATCACGGTCAATTTCGCAGTCATCCTGAGCCAAATAGTAGAAGGCTTTTCATTTGAAAGGTATAATTTTTTTTCTTTTTCTCTCTGTGGGATGTGTACATTTTGATGTATTGGTTCTTTTTTATATGTTTATGGCACAAGTTCATATGCTTTAAGGTAGACGAGTATCTGTTTGTTGCAGAAGAGTTTTAGAAACGAATCCAATTGCCATCAAACTTTGACTTAATAGAGGGTGCCGTTCATATGCCACAAGAGGATTGGTAAGGATTTTAGTTATAGATAAATGAGCATTTCAAGTTCAATTTTTTTAACAAAATCTTGAAATTTATCTTATTTTGGCAGGCTCGAGAAAGTTATTGAAGCTTTGAGAGCATATACTGTATATCTAAATTGTCCTCTTGCACTGAAAGTCTAAAACTACAATCCACAGATTGGCCTCTTGCAAGTATTAATATTTAAATGTACTATCATTTGTTTTGTATTTATGAGGGTTCTTCCCTATAAATGTGTCTCAATTTGAACTCGTCCATATCAGCTAATTAGTTAATTAGTTGGTTGGTTTTTTTTTTTTTTTTTTTGAGTGATGAAAAATGATGTTGAGAAATAAAGTCATGCAATTTTCAAATTGTGTAATTATCAAATTATTGGATAAATTGATGTGATCTCTAAGACACAAATTTAACAAGCCAAGTAATAGCCAAAACTCAATGTGAGAGAGAGAGAGAGAGAGAGAGAGAGAGAGAGAGAGATAAATTTAACAAAGTTAGCCCATGCTAATTTTTAGTTACAATGGATGGTGTTAGTTTTTAGACCGCTTAAAATACAAGTTGTTTAACCTAGTTATTTAGCCAAGTGATTAATTAGATAAGTTATTCAGATCTAGGTTAATACAAACAAATCATATCATGTAAATCACACACAATATGATAACCCAGGAAAACCAAACTGATAGAAAACCTGGGAAGGATTTAACCTAGCTATCCTCAAGGTAAAACAAATCCACTATGAAAGAATTAAAGTTTTACAAAATGACTTAGACCACTAACATCCTAATGCTACCTTGAGTAGAAAACTTACTACCACGACCACGTGACAACTCCGAGTTCACGGACTACTTCTTTCTTAGATCCACAGCAACCACAAGTACACCCACTTGTGTTTTTCTTTAAGCTCTTGAAACAGCAACTGAAGAGATCACCAAGTTCTCGACATTAATCTTGATCTTGATAACCCTAAGTATGTATGAAGGTAAACACCTCTAGATCTCACAGAAGATTCACACATATAACATATCAACCACTCTAAAATGTAGCTAGGGTTTTTCTTTTATATGAAATATAAAGCATAAAACCCTACACGTTAAACGAGCTTGGGCTGAGTTGGAAAATTCTATAGAAAAACAATCTGCACGAGCTTCAATCGATCAAGTCTAATTTTCGATCGATCAAGCCTTGTGAAAATTGAATAGTAATTTTCTGCAATTACTCAATTCCAACTTTACACATAAACACACTTTAAGCAACTTAAATCTAGACTTTAAGTTTTGATCATGGTTTGCCAACATTACACATTGAAGTTCTAATACATTTAGATCCTAAAGTCTTAGAACCTAACAGATGGTACTGCCCAATGTTTCTTTGGTACCATCCCTTGTGACTAAAAAAAAATAAAGGAACCATCATATGTGATGGTCTTGCCTAGTGTGATATTAGCACCATCTAATGTGACTGAAAAATAAGTGAACTACTAAATGTGACAATGATATCGTCATATGTGATATTGGTACCACCTAGTATAACATTGGCCACCATCCAATGTGAGTAAAAAAATAAGGGAACTACCGAATGTGACAAAAATACAATCATATATGATGTTAGTGCTGCATAATGTGATGATGAAATTGTCAAATGTGAGTAAAAAAATAAGGGAACTACTGAATGTGACAAAAGTATGTTTATATGTGGTGTTGGTACTGCCTAATGTGACAATAGAACTATCAAATGTGAGAAAAAAAAAACCACCAAATATGACAAAAGTACAGTCATATGTGATGTTGCTACCATCCAATATGAAAATGGAACCATTATATATAATGTTTTGGTAACTTGTTATAGCAGGTTTACTACTTGTGGGTACTTTACCCCCCCCCCCCCCAACAGGCCCAAAAAGAAGGGGTACCGTAAAATTACCCCTATTCATATTGAAACATCATAGGCTTAGCTAAAAGGATTCGACTGAGCAATCAATTTCTAATAGTTACTAAATGTAGCAATAAAAGTGCGCATAAGTCATAACTTTACTGTGAATACATGCTACTAGGGAAAAGGTTGGCTATTAGTTGAGTTTAAAGGGTAAGGATTGTATCCAATGCATCTGTGCACTAAACACATTAAGATGCAGGCATGTATTCATATCTTAACGTGTCTAATGCACTAGACACAAGTAATGTCCCTGAATGAGTGGAAACAACGTTTTTTCCTTAAAATATCAAACCCAAATACTTATACAATGTAACACATCATTGCTTTACTGTTGTTGGGTTGATCAGGGGGACAATTGTTGCCCCCCCCCCCCCCCCTTAACTGTAAATGAACTAAGCTATTTAAGAATAACTCAAGTCCAACTTGAAAAAAAACTTGTTTGTATTCATTTTAAATAAGCCAAGTTCAAATATGATAGTGCATTTGTGAAGAAGCTCATAAACATGAAGCTCAATTGAATTATATAGATTGCTAGAAATTAATTTAAATAGGTTCATATGACATCAAATTATTATTTGTAATGTATTGATAATGTAAATAGTCTATTTATAGGAAAAATTATAGATTTGTGAAGTGGTAAACAACTTAATAAGTGGTTTTACAATATGTGGGAAAAGAATAAATTGATCAAGTAGTTTATTTGACAAGAAAATAAACCAAGTTTAAACATGTAATTTTATTTAGTATTGAATTCGAGCTGAGCTCATGTTTGAAATAAAATTAAATAAACAAGCTTATAATTTTAGTAATAAGCTCGGCTCTACTCATTTACACCCCAATCAATTATTTTTCACCTTTTGTTATATTATTTCTTTTTTAGACAAAAGATGATGCATACTACTAAGTACCTATTATGGAGCTTTGTAATGTCAACTTTGGTTTTTTTCTTTCTTCCCCTTCCTATGTTAGGGGGTGAAAGTACTAAAAGAACTTTTTCAATATAAGATAAAATTTGGCTACAAACTTAGTAGCAGCTTAAAACTACAACTTTCACTATAAATATAAATATGATTATATGTTAGGATATATGTGATTTGATGTTAGAAACATATATCAACATTTTATGTATTAGCTAATCCTTTGACAAAACGCACTTTACTTGTATTAACTTTCACTAGGATGTATTTAATACTTCAAGAAATAAGAGTTCAAGTCCAAGTATTGAAGTCATGCAAGTCTGTCCAAGAATCAAGTAAGAAAGTGCTAGATTTTAAATCTCAACAACTAGCTCGATAGCTAGTATCTATCGAGATTTAAAAACTACTGAAGTCCGTGGCTCGATAGTTAGCTTAATAGATGGCTATTTATCAAGGTTTATAAAACTCACTTTTTTAGAGCTGTTTTTCATCCAATCTGTGAGTATGTATTTAGGCTTTCTTTTCTCACAACCCTAAATATATATAAAAATTATTTTAAGGGTCGTCTAGGGTTGCGTGAGTATTAAGCAAAATCTTGTTCATGCAAATTGTGACCGGAAACAATATTTGTCCTAGTTCATCTTCAAGAAGCTGTTGTGTTTTGTACACCGTAGGGTTTTGTGACCAAGCAACTTCATGATCTTCATCGTGTGATGAACTGAAGAACTTTGCAGCCAATATCCTTTTCAAGTTAGTGATCAAGTCACGTACTGAAATCTGCACATCAATTGGTTAGTCACGTATTGGGAGCCGTACATTGAAAATGAAAGATTGTCACTACAGAACAAGTTCAATTGGGTATTGGGGTAAAGGTTCAACTGTAAGTTGGTATAAAGTACTAGAATTCCTTTACTTGTAACCACTTGTTTTGATAATAGTAGATTCTCAAGAGTGGTGACCTTAAAATCACTCGGTGGGGTTTTTGCCTTGGAGGTTTTCCCCATTCGTAAACAAATTACCGTGTCATTTAATTTCCACTGCATATTTAGTTATTTAGTGATTTGTTTGTACTACCACGTACATTGTATGTTAATTAAACTTGGCTAATTAATCAATTAATCAATCACAAGGGGTCAATACATTTATGGTCTATCATTATATATTTTTAAAATCTAATCATTGAATTATATGTTCTTTATGTTCATAACACATGAATCAAATTTCATGTCAATCAGATGCAATTTACTATTCGATCTATAAATTTATTTTTTATGCATAATTTTATACTACAAAAAATTGAAATTTAAACATTTGATGAAGGCATAGCTATTGATCTTTGATCTTTTAAAAATTTTGCAAGCATGAAAGATATAAGAAAATGTAATCCAATAATGAATTTATAAAAATTCACATTCAATAAAAAGATATATTAAGTGCAATTATAACCTTAGGCTACGACCAAGTCTGTTACCAAACTCCTTCAATATATAAATAAAAGAAGTTTTTGGAGGAGATTCCTCGCTCTTGACTCTGCCTTTGTATATCTAGAGATTTATTAGTCACATGACATAAAAATTTATAACATCTATAATCTCAAATGACAAATTGAATCCTAAACATTTTTGTTAGAAACGTTGAGAAGTATTAGTTGAGTTACAAGACTCTTGGCCAAATCACAAATTATTAAACTACTAGTTTTAAAAGAGATTTGAAAAATACAATGCTGCCCCTAACCTCCCTCCCTTCGCCTTTAACCAGAAACTTTCACAAGACACTTACATGTAGAATCCAAAACCAAATGCAACTTTATTAGCTCCAATAATAATATAATTTCCAATCAAATTATGTATTTTCATGTCGGAATGTCATGTGCCGCTTGGAGCGTCATCTCAAAGGCATTGATCACACACGACTTGAACTTGTGGGGATCTAAGAACCCTTTCTCTGAGCCAACGGCAACCCTCAAATTTCCCATGTAGCTTACCACTGTAATTGTAAGACTCTGCAAAACCATTAAAATTAGCATACGCTATAGTGGCTAGAAAATATATGAAATTATCTAAAATAATTATGAACAATGGAAGCCATTATTTTGAAGCTACAGCATTGTATATCTTCAATTTCTTGACCATACTGATAACATTTTTTCCCCAATATTAGATGAACCTCTAATCCTTACCAATCCTATATTCATGGTAAGTCACAACTCGAGAACCTAATCAAGCTATACATAAGTATCAACAGAGCTATAACCTTTTTTTTTTCTTTATCTTTTTTAGCCTATCTGTTTATGTATCTTTTTTAAAGTCTTCGGTCTTCCTCTCTCTTTTTGTTTGTTTCTTCTTTTTTTTTTAAGAGACAACTGTACTTAGACGAATTTTCAGCAATTAGCATATAAGCAATTGCCAAAAGGATGCATCCAAACATACACCAGGGGCACAAAATTATTGGTAATGCTTGTGTAAAAGAAGAGCTAAAAAGCATGTAAAATCAGAAGTCTCCTAATAATTGATTCTTATGTAATGCATAGTCATACGCCCCAAATTCACGGGGCGTGTGTGTATATATATATATATTGTTTTGCTTGCTCTTTCTGGGGGAGGAGATTGGGTTGGGTAAAAAATAAGACAGTTTTAAGTACTTCGTTCAAAATTAGCAACAAAATATAAAAGCTTCAATGTGAGATCTCAAAAAGAAATAAACAAAGCACTGTCATAAGATGGTAGCTAACTTTGAACAACCGAATGTAGTTAATTTATGAGAATTTTTATATACCTGAGGTACTTTAAGGGTCATAAAGTATAAGCCTTTAACTGGATGTCTAACCAGAGCCATTTGTTCCACTGGCCCTATCATATTTGAGATCGACATGCTCGAGTAATTTGATGCTCTATGGATGTATTTAGATGCTGCCTGCCACCACCGCATGCCCATTGCCCATAGCAAAGAAAATTTCAGAAATGGTTCTTCAAAATATAGCTTGGTATATATTTTAAACATTCTCTGTTCTTATAAGACAAAAAATTAACTAATAATTACTCCTTGTTTAAGTACATTTCCCCCTCTAAGATAAAGGATATATATACTGAAAACCAGAAACGTTACAGTATCCATGGAAGGACCAAATCCTGTAGTACAATCAGCTAGGAGCTAAAGAAGCAAACTTAGACTTCCTTTAGTAATTTTATGTTGCTTTCGTAATACAACCAGCAAGGAGTTAAAGAGGCAAACTATAGCATCCCACATAAACAAAAGCCAAAAAACATGGAGCTAAAGAAGCAAACTTCTTAAGTACTTTTTATGTTGCTTTAAGAGAAAAATTGTTAGAATTTGAATGTAATGTTAGAATCACTGAATTTAATTATGTGGCTTGCTTAACTATTTAGAAACCATCCTTAAGGTTTAAAACTTTTGACTTCTTGGGGGGGAAAAGAATTACAATTTAAAAACCTTAGTCATGGTGGACAAGTATTAGACTTCCAAATTAAGCAACTTCATATTAAACTATATAGGGTCTTTTTTTTAATTTGAAAAATATAGAGATGTCAAAAGTAAAATTGTGTATGTACCTCAGGGCCTTTTAGTTTCTTCATAGTCGACAATAGGCAACCAGTGTAGTATACAGATGAAGAGTTTCTCTTCTTCCTGATTATTTTGTGCACTTTCAAAACAAACTCAAGGGGGTTTGAGGATTTAAGATTTGTAAACTTTGGTATTGATACATGTAAGAGACCGAATTGGTTCCCCCATGGTGTATCGGATTCAGGTTTGATCATCTCTTTGACTGACTTGTAGCCCTTAACTGTCCTTGTACTAAGCAACACTATTGCTGTGGAATCCGCTTTGCTTGATTTCTGGCTAACCTCTTGCATATATAACCGGGTGCCAAAGAAGATTATACCAGTAATTACATCATTTATGGTCTGCACTTGAGAATATATTATTCAATTGAGCAAAAATAAACTAATTCTAACCAAAGAACCAAATGACAACAAGCTTTTCAAGTTTTAGTCTAATCATCTGACAATATTGAATGGATGGAAAAATATGAAGAAAAGAATAAGAAAATTAAGTGTTTTCTAGGTGAACAAGAGCAATCAAAAATTTGATCTCACCATCGGAAATCTGATAGCTTAGAGCAATGGCATAAGTCTCTCTAAAATAGGGTAAGGGAAGAAAACCCATCCCCGCTCCCCACATTAGCTTTCCTATCCCTTCTATATATTTTGGGGTTTTGCTACAAATTGCTTCCTATCTTTAGGGAACAATGTTCATTCCCCAAATCATGATTTTAGTAGATTTTGTATTGCGGTAATTGTGACAAAGAAAAATTGGTGTTTTGAAAAAGTGAAAGAAATAATAATAAAATGAATTATGAAATAATATTTAAATAAAATACAGTATATATAGCTGTTTTGAAAATTGATTAATTAAAATAGGAAAAATATATTTCGATTCTAATATAAGGAGAAAAATTTAGGTTAACTGATGTCATTGCTCTTACTAGTTGGTAACCCAAGTTCCAATAATTAACAATGGGTTTGAAATTTTAGGAGCTAGTAGGTTTGTGCTAAATGACGAATTGGTGGGTAATCCAATAAAACTTGATCATATATATATATGTGTGTGTGTGTGTTGATCTTACCACTCCAAGTTTGTCCTTAATAAATTTGATATGATCCAGAGAGAATGTCATAGTTGATATTGTAATTGGTCGAAACTCCACTCCTTTTTCCCCAGACCTTATTGGAGTTCGATCATCTTCAATCAAATTGTTTTTTAACATGCTCCATCCAAAATCATGTATAGTGTTAAAGATCAAGGAAACGAGTTGGGACACCCTTCTGCTTGATCTGTCACTTTTTGACTCCGAGCGTTGGCTAAAGGGAAATGTTAGCGGAAGAGAAGGATTATCAGCTCTTTGCATACTAGAAAGAAGTGCACCCATGAGAGAGTAGCCATCACCAAGAGCATGGTGAAGCTTGAATATGATAGTACCAGCTGCATTGCTTGTTGGATATTTAACAATGTGAACTTCCCATAGTGGTTTGTTCTGTGGAAAATTGTTCATTGCTATCTTTGATATGTAATCATCAAAATATTCGTCATATGAATCAGGTGACAATCCAATAGGGAAAATGGGAACGTTAATGTGGTCTTCAAGCTTCACTTCTACTCTTTTCCACTGTTTCTCACCTTTTCTACCTGTCATATCTAGTGGGCTAAGCAAAGCAATACATTTAAATAAAAGGTATTCCTTTTTCATAAGAAAATACAATTGATATACAAGGACATATAAAGAAAATAAATAAATAGCAAAGCAATAAAAATTACGGGACATGCACCTATATAGCTGAAGACAGAGTAATTAAAATCCAAAACATCAACCACTGTGGGCGGAGTGGTACTTCCCCAAGCCTTAAAGGCTTGTAGGATTTGAGGACCCAAATTTGAGTGGTCTTGAGTGGGAAGAGGTGGGGTAGTATATTAGGTTCATTAGATTAAGATTTCTATATGAGCTCAAAAAAATTAAAATAAAATAAAATCCCAAACATCAATGAGCAAATAGTAAGAATTTGTACTGACAATTATTGAAGAGGAAGTGTAAGATGGCTGGTATCAACCAAGTTGCAGCGTGGAAGCTATTCCTAAAAGAGGAGTGAACAAGATTTATCTGTTGCTTTGCATAATTGCATTTAAGAAAAAATTTATCACTTGCATATGCGCAGTATGTGGAGTCTCAACCTAGAGAATAGGGCTTCTCTTGATATTGGGGCATGAGAAGTTTTGCCTTGTCTACTGTTTTTGTGTAGGACAAGGAGTCAGGATTGTCATGAGTGGCCCTTGCCGTCTCTTCATGCTCTGTATGATTGCTTTCTTCTTCCTTAATCCTTTATGTTACCCAAAAGCTTGGAATGACTTCTAATCTAAGATTGGAATGACTTAGATTACAAGTCATATCTAGTGGGCTAAGCAACAAGATGAACCCAAAAGGATTAAGCAACAAGATGAACCCAAAAGGATTAAAGGAGTTCTCAATAAATGGTAAAGTTACACGTTTACCCAAAAAATATTATTATGGATCTGGTTGAAATACTCTTCTTCAAAATAAAAATAACAAATCTCAACTTAAACAATTCCAAATTTAGGACTTTAGATTAGGCCGAATTGTAAAAAGACCCCTGAAAATTTTGGATTAATTACAAATAGACTCTCCGTGTTATCAGGTTTGTAATATTGACTCATAATATTGTTGACTACATTTACCACTCTGTCAAATTTCCTTCCATTATGAGTAACGGAAGAGGATCATGTGGGCTACACATGACCACTACATAATAAAAAAATTATTTTTATTAAATCTTAGTAAAAAAAATTGTTTTATATGTTTTGTCAGTTCCTCTGTCCTTAGAATTTCTAATGCTCTCTCTCTCTCTCTCTCAAAATAATTTAGCCATTAAAGGTTGGATCTCTTACTCCTTCTCTAACTGAGTGTAGTCATTCAATACATTCATTTGATTACAAGCAACAACATCCATAATGAAGACATTACCTAAATGTAGAACAAATACAAATCTAGCATATTCCAAAAAAAAAAAAATTACACATGAAATTGGGAGAAAAAGACTAAAAAATTGTAGTTTGAATGTTGAATATTTAGATTCTTTTTTTTTTTTTTTTTTTTTGTGGAGAGAGAGTGGAATTTAGAGGCTCAACATTTGGATTCACTGATGCACAAAAAAATTGGAATCCATGTATGTATAAATTGTTCCATGCAACTCCAAATTTGTAATTTATCTGGCTATTAGTATTAAATTTCCAATCACCTCTTCCAAATAAGGCAATGCCAAGAGAAAATATACCCTATTGTGGTATTAAAGAATCCACTCACGTATCAAGTCACCATAGTCAGAATTGGTTTTAGAAGCTCGCGAGAGTGTGGGTCAATTTGTCAAGGTAGCAAACAAATTCCACTCTAGCTGGAGTGCCTTGGTTCAATCTCCCATAACAAACCCTAGCCTCGCTTACTTGAAACTTATGATTTGCTTGCGACTGCAGAGGTTTACTCGGACTTTCGTAAGTTGTCACATGGCTACACGCGAACCATAAACTCAGACTTATTATAAATACTGACATACTGTAACAATAATATCACAATGGTCCACTTAATTAATTCAATTTAAATGTTGACCATGGTTATGTCCTTTATCACCAAAATTCCAACTTCAACTACAACTTCGTCCTCACAATTCACAAAACCAAACAATTCATTTTCTCCTCACAATTCAATTGTATATAATAAATATAATAATTTATAACATAAAGAGCCAAGATGCTTACTTGTCTTAATGATTACCGACACAATTTCTGGCGTAGGAGAGCTTGGCTTTGAGTCCCCATGCTTGAGCTTGAACCGTCTAATCCGGTTTGGTTATGAATCAAATTGTATTGAACCGAACTTCTACAACAACATTATTAGTCATCAATAGCATCTTCTCAAGCACTAATGAAAATAAGTTTATCCCCACCCAAAAAGGTCGGTAGATTATTATGTTCACTCAATCCGTACTCTGAAAATGTGCACAACAAATTAGATAATATTTTGACAACAAATTCTAAATGATAAATTATTGCAATTAGTTCTAATTTAAAATCACCACTGTGGGGGGTAAAAAGATCCTGATAGGAATGTGGGCCTTTTGGGCCGTGTTAAGGAAGGCCGACCTGCTCCTGGGTTTAGAATTTGTTAGTACTATGGGTCGGCCCATACGCCGAGGATCCGAGGATCCAGCCGAGGGTGAGCTTACCCTCGGATGAACACCGAAGAACTCGGGATTTCATAGTAAAGATTAGGGGATGACACGGTTAAGGCCAATGGTTAACAGGGGTGAACCCTAGAACGCCCCAGAAGCACCGGTGTTGAAGAAATGTCAAAGATAAAGGCTGCCACCTCCACATTAAAGACCCTGCACCTACCACCCTGGCCGCATTTATGGGGAAGTGACACCTGAACAGTGGAAGAGAAACTTCTGGTTACTATTCAAAGGCACTGAGAAAAGAAATATCTAGGCTAAGGGGGAGGTTAGGCAACACGTGTACAAAGTATTCAAAAGAGTAGTATTTAAAGAGCAATCTAAGACAGAAAAAGGGGACGGACTTTTTGTAACCTAAAAAGAAAAAGAAACAAAGACAAAGATATAATATAAGAACAACTCTCGGTTTACATCCGAGGAAGCTGATTTACGATATTCTTTGTTGTTTCCAATTACTTGCAATCTTTAGTTTGTCATTTAATCCTCACACGCTTCTAACCTGGGTTTCAAGCCCACACTCTACAAATTCATATTGTTTAAGGCATATTGGGCCTGAGCCCATAACTGTTCTTGGGACCAGGTGCAATTGTGCACTTACAATTGGCGCCGTCTGTGGGAAATCTAGTCTGGAAGAGGTAGGAATATTATGGCAGGCTTAGGCTCTCACCATGCAGAGTCACAAGGATCACAACCGGAAGATCATTTCGAACGTCTTGAACATCGTAGGGATCGTGAGGGAAGCGTCCATACAGAATACCCAGGGGCTAGCCATACTCGTGGTGAGGGTAGCACTACCCATGATGAGGGTTCTAGATCCATGCAGAAGGAAATCAATCGTTTGAAGAGGAAGTTGCGTCGTGCTAAACGTAAGGTTTCCCCGTCCTCGTCTAGTTCTTCTTCTGAGAAGGATAGGGGAGTTGGCTACAATTCAAGGTCGTGTTCCCCCACCAGCGCAACATCCTCCGGTGAGGAGGACGACCAGCCAACCCGCAGACGTAAGAAGCTTCGTTCTAGGGGCTTAGGCAACGATACCATGAGTAGGGCGTTGCACCAACTCTCCAAATCTCAGTTTTCACGGAGGATTGAGAGGGGGAGGCTTCCCAAGAGGTTCACCCAGCCCACCTTTACCATCTATAATGGCCGGACCGATCCGGTGGAGCACGTGAGTCACTTCAACCAGAGGATGGCAGTGCACTCTCACAATGAGACTCTGATGTGTAAGGTTTTCCCCTCCAGCTTGGGGCCTGTGGCTATGAGATGGTTTAACGGTCTCAAATCGGGGTCTGTAGGCTCATTTGGGGAGCTAGCTAGAGCATTTGCTTCGCGGTTCATCACGTGTAGCAGAGTCCCTCGGCCATTGGACTCGTTGCTATCCATGGCCATGAAGGAAGGGGAGACACTGAAAGCATACTCCGACCGATACTGGGAGATGTTTAATGAAATAGATGGCGACTTTGATGAGGTGGCGCTTAATACCTTTAAGGTGGGTCTCCCTACTGATCACGACCTAAGAAAGTCCTTGACGAAAAAGCCCGTCCGCAGTGTACGCCGCCTTATGGATCGTATTGATGAGTACAAAAGGGTAGAGGAAGACCAGCAGTAGGGGAAAGGAAAGGAGAAGGTTATCCCGCAGGAGAGAAGGGATTTCAGGTCGGACAGATATCACAACAACAAGCCGAGGAGGGATTACTTCGGGCAATCTGGCTCGGCAGCACCTCAGGCTGTAAATACTGTGTTCCGAGAACCAGTGTATCAATTACTAGAGAAAGTTCGTAAAGAGTCTTTCTTCAGATGGCCAGGCAAGATGGCAGGGGACCCTGCGAAAAGAAACCAAAATCTCTTTTGTCAGTACCATCAGGATGTAGGTCACACTACCGAGAACTGTCGGACCCTGTGGAACCATCTAGAGCAGCTCGTCAGTGAGGGAAAGTTGAAGCAGCACTTGTGTCAGCCCACTGGGTAGGTCAGTCAAGTTGGTTCAAACAACCAGAGGAACAATTCATCTCGGCCCGCGTTGGGAACAATTAATGTTATCTTCGCTGCACCTGGTAGGACCGGCTCAGGTCCCACTAGGGTAATGGCGGTTTCCCATCCTCAGGTCGAGGATGTGGGTAGCAGGCCGAAGAGGTTGAAGGGCACCTTGCCCGTCCTAGGTTTCTCCGAGGAGGATAAGGTAGGAACTATTCAGCCCCATGACGATGCTCTTGTGGTCACCCTCAGGATAGGGAACTATGATGTGAGAAGGGTGATGATAGACCAGGGCAGCGGTGCAGATATCATGTACCCTGATCTATTCAAGGGGTTGAGGTTGAAATTGGAAAATCTTACTCCTTATGATTCGCCGCTCATAAGTTTTGAGGGGAAGGCCGTTGTGCCGAAGGGACAGATACGTTTACCCGTTCAATCCGGCTCAGAAACGGTTGAGGTGGACTTTATTGTGGTTGATGCGTACTCTCCGTATACAGCCATCCTCGCCAGGCCATGGCTGCACGCTCTTGGAGCTGTCTCCTCTACCTTGCATGTTAAGGTTAAATTTCCCTCAGGGGAATGTGTTGAAGAGGTCCTCGGCAGCCAATCGGTGGCCAGGCAGTGCATATCGGCTGCTGTCCTGCATCAGGCAGAGGCCGAATCTTCGGCCCTGGTCACTAAGGAATTATAGCAATTAACTGCTCCTGGTTCATCTGGGATGGTGACAGGGGAGGATACATATTGCGAGGGGTTGGAGAAATTTCCAGTAGCCGATGACCCAGAGAGGTTCTTCCAAGTCGGTGTACTCTTGCCACATCAAGAGAAGAGGGAATTGTTAGAATTTTTGAAGGACAATGTTGATGTTTTTGTGTGGGATCCTTATGAAGCTCCAGGCGTTGATCCGAGCTTTATTTGTCATCACTTAAATGTCAATCCAGCTGTCGTTCCGAGAAGGCAGCCACCTCGGCGGTCCTCCGTGGAACATTCCGAGGCTGTGAAGCAAGAGGTTCTTAAGCTTAAAAGGGCTGGTGCTATCAAGGAGGTTTTCTACCCCGAGTTGTTGGCTCATACGGTTGTTGTGAAAAAGAAGAATGGAACGTGGAGGGTGTGTGTGGACTTCACCGATCTGAATAAGGCATGTCCTAAAGATTCGTTCCCAATGCCACGTATTGATCAACTGGTGGATGCCACTGTTGGACATCCGCGGATGAGTTTTTTGGACGCCTTCTAGGGTTACCACCAGATTCCCTTAGCATTGGAGGATCAGGAGAAAACTGCCTTCATTACACCGACGGGGAATTATCATTACAAAGTCATGCCATTCGGCTTAAAGAATGCTAGAGCTACCTATCAAAGAATGATGACCAGAATGTTCAAACAACAAATGGGGAAAACCGTTGAGGTATATGTTGACGATATGGTGGTGAAGAGCAAAGCAATACCCTCACACGTGAGAGATCTGGCCGACACTTTTCAGATACTGAGAAAGTACAGATTACGCCTCAATGCCTCAAAGTGCTCTTTCGGCGTGGGGTCTGGAAAGTTCTTGGGATATATGATTACCCATAGAGGCATAGAGGTAAATCCGGTGCAGGTGAAGGCTATTCAGGGCTTGCAGTCTCCTCGGAACCCGAAAGAAATTCAGAGGTTAACGGGAATGATTGCTGCCTTGAATAGATTCATATCTCGGTCAGCTGACCGGTGTCGCCCTTTCTTCCAACTGTTGAACAAGTGGAAAGGGTTTCAATGGACCGAGGATTGTGAGTTAGCTTTTCAACGGCTCAAGCAATATCTTTCTCGGCCACCCATTCTATCTCGTCCGGAGGCACATGAGATTTTGTTTGCTTATCTGGCCGTGGCCGTCCACGCGGTCAGCCTGGTCCTGATAAGAGATGATGACGGGGTGCAAAGACCGGTATATTATGTTAGCAAGTCTTTAGGTGATGCCGAAGTGCGTTATCAACCTTTAGAAAAAGCGCTCTTGGCCGTGGTTCACGCCATGCGAAAGCTTCCCCACTATTTTCAGTCTCACACGGTGGTTGTTCTGACTCAGTTGCCCCTCAAGGCAGTGCTGCGTAGCGCCGACTACACAGGAAGGGTAGCGAAGTGGGGGACTATCCTGGGGGCTTTTGATGTTAAATACAAGCCTCGCACCTCGGTGAAGGGCCAGGTCCTCGCTGACCTGGTAGCGGAATTTGCCGAGCCATTGCTGGAAGAAACTCTGAAAGAGGCCCACATTGGTGAAAAATCAGTGGGGGCAATCGTAGCTGCGGTGTCTCCAATATGGGAAGTGTATGTGGATGGGGCTGCTAATCAGAAAGGATCTGGTATTGGACTCGTTCTAACGTCCCCTGAAGGAATTGTCTTTGAAAAATCTTTAAGATTGGCCTTCTCGGCTACTAACAACGAGGTCGAATATGAAGCAGTCTTGGTAGGCATGCAACTGGTGGTCGGCCAGGTCACGGGGACCATGGAGGCTAGAGACCCCAGAATGCAAGAATATTTGGCCCAGATCAAACGTCAGCAAACTGAGTTTGGTTCCTTCGCCTTAACCCATATCTCTCGGAGCGGAAACACCCATGCAGACTCCTTAGCCACGCTGGCAACTACCTCGGCTCAAGGTTTACCTAGGGTTATCCTCGTTCAGGATTTACTAAAGCCCTCTGTTGTCATTGCCGATGCACCTCGCGTCCATCTAATAAGGCCTGGACCTAGCTGGATGGACTCGATCATATCCTTTCTTAAGAATGACATCCTTCCCGAGGACAGGGCTAAAGCAGAAAAAATACGTCGAAAGGCGCCGCGTTTCTGGTTGTCCGAGGACCAGAAGCTATACAAACGATCCTTTTCAAGACCGTATTTGTTGTGTGTGCACCCTGAATCGATAGACTCATTACTAGAGGAACTGCATGAGGGAATTTGTGGGAGCCACACTGGGGGAAGGTCCTTAGCCCATAGAGCCCTGACTCAGGGTTATTGGTGGCCCAATATGCAGAGGGAGGCTCAGGACTATGCCAGAAAATGTGATCAATGTCAGAGGTTTGCCCCTAATATTCACCAACCTGGAGGGGTTCTCAACCCTCTCTCCAGTCCTTGGCCTTTCCCACAATGGGGCTTGGACATTGTAGGGCCATTTCCGAGGGCTGCTGGAAACAAAAGATGGCTTCTCGTGGGAACAGACTATTTCACTAAGTGGGTTGAGGCCGAGCCCTTGGCAAATATTAGAGATGTTGACTCCAAGAAGTTTGTCTGGAAAAACATCGTCACTAGATTCGGAATACCACACACACTCATCTCTGATAATGGTGTCCAGTTCGATAGTAAGGCTTTTAGGAAGTATTGTGGTGACATGGGTATCATAAATAGATATTCCACCCCAGTCTATCCTCAAGGAAATGGACAAGCCAAGGCCGTTAACAAGGTCATAGTCAACGGGCTCAAGAAGAGGTTGGACGATGCGAAAGGCAGATGGGTAGAAGAGCTCCCTCATGTCCTGTGGACGTATCGGACCACACCGCGCAGGTCCACTGGAGAAATGACATTCTCTATGACTTATGGTGCCGAGGCAGTGATACCACTGGAATCTGGTTTTCCTACTTTAAAAACGAGTTCTTTCAGCCCAGAGAATAATAAAAGGCTCCTAGAAAAGGATCTTGACTTACTTGAGGAACGGCGTGAGGTAGCTATGGTCCGAATGGCTTATTATCAACAGAAGCTAAAACGAGGGTATGATGCCCACGTGAAACTAAGACCACTCGCGCCAGGTGATCTTGTACTAAGGAAAGTTGTAGGCACTTCTAAGAACCCAGCTTGGGGTAAGTTGGGACCCAACTGGGAAGGCCCCTATCGCATTGTTTCAAGAGTGGCATAGGGTCGTATAGGTTAGTTGACCTAGACGAAAGAATTGTACCACGTCCATGGAATGTAAATAATCTTAGAAGGTATTATTATTAATAAAATGAGCTTTTGTCAATTAATGGTTCAAAGTTATGAGTAGCTCTGATGCTCGCAGTTATCGTTTTTAAGAATCAAACAGAAACTTGGTTAAGTGCAGTCCTCGGACCACCAACCTTGTGGAAATTGATGTCTTATCATTTGTTAAACAGAACCTTAGTTATGTCGGGTCTTCGGACCTCCTGCTCTGGGAAAATTAACATTTGAAGTTACTGTTCTAAAGAATCAAACAGAAACTTGGTTAAGTGTAGTCCTCGGACCACCAACCTTGTGAAAATTGATGTCTTATCATTTGTTAAACAGAACCTTAGTTATGTCGGGTCTTCGGACCTCCTACTCTGGGAAAATTAACATTTGAAGTTACTGTTCTAAAGAATCAAACAGAAACTTGGTTAAGAGTAGTCCTCGGACCGCCAACCTTGTGGAAATTGATGTCTTATCATTTGTTAAACAGAACCTTAGTTATGTCGGGTCTTCGGACCTCCTGCTTTGGGAAAATTAACATTTGAAGTTACTGTTCTAAAGAATCAAACAGAAACTTGGTTAAGAGTAGTCCTCGGACCGCCAACCTTGTGGAAATTGATGTCTTATCATTTGTTAAACAGAACCTTAGTTATGTCGGGTCTTCGGACCTCCTGCTTTGGGAAAATTAACATTTGAAGTTACTGTTCTAAAGAATCAAACAGAAACTTGGTTAAGTGCAGTCCTCGGACCACCAACCTTGTGGAAGTTGATGTCTTATCATTTGTTAAACAGAACCTTAGTTATGTCGGGTCCTCGGACCTCCTGCTTTGGGAAAATTAACATTTGAAGTTACAACTTTGATCAAAGTTATCTCCTTATTATGTCTGGGTGTTAATGCGTTACTGTTTATTAAACTCGCATCTTAAGTTTTATATCTTTAAGTGTTAAGCAATCTTGTGTAAGGAATGGTCCTCGGATCTTACATCCTACTAGAAACAGTGTTATGCATTATAAGGGTTTAATTGCTATATAAGGTCCTCTCTTCTTTTTAATCGAGGCATTGTTCGAATATATTGACCATGTCACTTTTTATTAAATCTTTAGTAATATGCGCGTGATTATGTGAAAGTTATGATTGTGCAATCCTTGGAGTTAGATTTATTTACTTAAAGAAACTTCTGCAATAAGTACAAAAAGAATAAAGTAAAAACAGATACAACCCAAGTGAAAAGCAAGTGAAATTGTTCTTCATTAATCAGTCAAATACGCATTACATATATAATTCAAAAATGGAAAAAGAGAAGTCCTAAAGATAGATCCTAAGCTTTGGTAGGGGGGTCTTGCTGAGAGGTACTGGTGCCCTCGGTCTTTCTCAACTCCAGCTCAAAAGGAGTCAAGACTTGCTTTCCTTTATCTGCTGTCTTCGATGGAAGGACGTTGGGTTCCACTGTCTGGCTCAAGTCCTTCTCTGCATCCCCTCCTCCTTCCTTCTCCTTGTTGGAACCTGAAGGTTCTGTAGGATCAGGAATTTGCTGTGAGACCACCAGAGGTAGAGCAGGAAGAGTTGTCTCAGGGGTAGGAGTGGCAGCAGGAGCCTCTTCAATCTCCTGTATTTCCAGGGGAAGCCAAACGTTCTCGGACTTCCTCAGATCCGAAGATAGAGGAACTCCTGCTACGTTTAAAGCTTCCCCCATACTTTTTGACAGTATTCACGGCATAAAGCCGCGAACTCCTCTGTCAGTTGCTCCTCTGTGGTTGCTACCCCTTCTTCGAAACTCGCCTGCTTGGCAGCTTGAAGAGAGAGTTGGAAGGAGCTGGCTTCTTACTTCATCAACGCCAGTTCCTTTTTCAGATCCGAGCACTCCCTTTGAGCTTGGGAGAGCTCTTCATCTCTTTCTCGAAGGAGCTTGCGCTGTCCTTCTATCTGGGTCTTCATGGTCTTCAAGTTTGACTCGACCCCATTTTTCTCTCTCCTCAGCTCAGCCACCTCTGAGGTAAGCTTTTCGTTCTCAGCAAGGGCTGTGCCCAAGGACTTCTCAGTCTCCATCCTGACTTCGAGCTCAGTTTTGGCTATTTTCCGAGTGTCTTCTATAAACTTCTCGGCTACAAAGACCTCTTGAATGGCCTGCAACAAAGTGTGATAGAATTAGGAATAGTAAACAAACTTATAAATATTGTTAAAGGTGGAATCTTCCCAAAAAAAAAAAAAGGGAAAAAACTTACCAGCGCTAAGTCTCTTTTTAGTGAGAGGAATAGTTGTGGCTGGCCCATTTTTTCCAAGGTCTCCATGTCCTTGGGCAGCAGAAGAGGGCGTTCCAACACTTCGGCCAAGTGGTGGGCATGGCCTTGTTGAACCGCCCTTATACTGGACTGGCAGGAGATGGGTGCGCCGTCCAGTCTTAGATCGGGGGACCAGGTGGTCGGTGCTCGGCGCACTTCAGCCTCGTCCCTGATTTCCCCGATTTCAACCGAGCGGGCCCTACCCTTGCCTTTGTCCTGCTTTTTCTGCTGAGCCGGTGGGAGTTGTTGCCGTGGTTTCTTGGGGTCCTTGTTGG
Source organism: Castanea sativa (assembly GCF_040712315.1). Taxonomy (NCBI): domain Eukaryota; kingdom Viridiplantae; phylum Streptophyta; class Magnoliopsida; order Fagales; family Fagaceae; genus Castanea; species Castanea sativa. The sequence continues at coordinate 37,553,904 of NC_134018.1, forward strand.
TCGTCCCCTCGGTATCCCCCTTTCTCTTCTTCTGGGGATCCTCGGCTGGAAACTTTGGTTCAGCTGGAGGAGGGGGAGGTGGTAAAGATGGGGGAACTTGGGACGTCCCCGTCTTTTTCTCTACAACCTTAGCGGCTCTATTGGTGAGGAGACCTTGCATTCTTCCCATATCTTCTTCGGATCCGTCCTCGGGTAGGGCAACCACAAACCCTACAATTCCAGAGGCCTCGGTGGCTTCTTCCTCCTCGTCGGAAAGTACAACAAACTGATTCCCGCGAGGTCCCTCGGTGTCTTCAAGATAGAATTGGTCTATCTCGTCGTCAAGTGTATGCGAAGAAGACACCTGCTCTTCTGGAACAACAGTTGCTTGTGAGTGCACAGCGAAAGGGACTGCTGCTATTGGCCGGTTGTACAAAACGGTGTTAGGAGCGTCCGGGAGGTCGCGGTCGTCCAGAAAGTGGGGCCGAGCTACGTTTATCCTCCTTCTTCTTCGGTCACCCGCAACTATGGCGTTTTCTATCTCCTGGAAGTCCGAGCAAATGGGAGTGTACCCCAGAACGAGATGAGCAGCCCGGAGTTGTAAGTCTTCGCTAACGAACACCTCGGAGCAAAGTACTCGGTTTAGATCTGCGACGTTACAGTGACTCAGACGAGGACGCACGTGTTGTTTATCTGCAAAAAAGACATTAAAACAAACAAACCTGGTCAGATTCACACAGATATTTAACAAGTTTAAGTAAGTATGAATATGCATTTCTGTGTGTGTTAGAAGAAGTTGTGGTGTGGGGAGATTAATCCTACGGCATCGCACCTGGATCCCCCCACTCAACTGGGCAGTGGAAGCCGTCGTGCCAGTTCCCAGAGACGATCAGGTGGTCGTCCTTCATGCCTTTGTTGGATTTGGGCAGACAGGAGATTAACCTAACGACACTAGAACGGGACTTAATGTAGTAACCTACGTTGGAAAGTTTGTGGGACTCATATAGAAACACGACATCGTGCCATGTGAGGTTTAAACCCATCTGCTCGTTCAAAGCATCTACGCTACCCAAAACTCTAAAAACGTTTGGGAGGCACTGATCGGGACACAACCGGTGGTTGCGAAGGTACTCCCTGGTTACAGGTTTCATTGGAAGGGTCATCCCACCCTCTATAAAGGCTATCATTGGGATGATAACCTCTCCCTCTTTCCTGGAACCGGCCACGGCTTCTGCCGGGCAATATTCTAATCCTACGTCGCTGGGAATACGGTACTTGGCCCTAAAGCCTTCCATCCCAGCGGCGGTATCAACTTGACACTTGAATCTTCCCATTATAGAGGAACGAAAGGCTAAACTCTAAAGGGGAGAATATTCACGAAGACAGCCGAGGACTGTATCCGAGGAGAAAAGGTTAAGAATTGAGAGAGCAAGAACTTACAAAGTTGAAGGTACAGGTTTCCACGGTTTTTTCTGCAGGTAAGGTATGATTGTTGATGTCTTGATGGGATTAGTCCCTGAGGAATTAAATGAAGGCGCAGGTTCCCGAAGCGTCACGACGTGCGAAAAGGCGGCTTCGAAATTATATTTGTCCCGCCTAAAATTTCGTGGAGTAACGAGGGCCGTTGGATGCCCATCTCACCGTTGAACGTGAGGGACAAAGTGTAACTGGCAGTAATAAATACGCGCGTTGTTGAAAATAAAACCGCCAAGTGGCATCTTCTGGGACGTGAAACGATTTCCACACGTGCCATCACTCACAAAGTGAGTGGAGTAGGTTCTCGTCGGATCAAAACCCTATTTTTCTCCTCGGACGTTGAAAATAGAGTTTTGAGGGGCTATTGTGGGGGGTAAAAAGATTCTGATAGGAATGTGGGCCTTTTGGGCCGTGTTAAGGAAGGCCGACCTGCTCCTGGGTTTAGAATTTGTTAGTACTATGGGTCGGCCCATACGCCGAGGATCCGAGGATCCAGCCGAGGGTGAGCTTACCCTCGGATGAACACCGAAGAACTCGGGATTTCATAGTAAAGATTAGGGGATGACACGGTTAAGGCCAATGGTTAAGAGGGGTGAACCCTAGAACGCCCCAGAAGCACCGGTGTTGAAGAAATGTCAAAGATAAAGGCTGCCACCTCCACATTAAAGACCCTGCACCTACCACCCTGGCCGCATTTATGGGGAAGTGACACCTGAACAGTGGAAGAGAAACTTCTGGTTACTATTCAAAGGCACTGAGAAAAGAAATATCTAGGCTAAGGGGGAGGTGAGGCAACACGTGTACAAAGTATTCAAAAGAGTAGTATTTAAAGAGCAATCTAAGACAGAAAAAGGGGACGGACTTTTTGTAACCTAAAAAGAAAAAGAAACAAAGACAACGATATAATATAAGAACAACTCTCGGTTTACATCCGAGGAAGCTGATTTACGATATTCTTTGTTGTTTCCAATTACTTGCAATCTTTAGTTTGTCATTTAATCCTCACACGCTTCTAACCTGGGTTTCAAGCCCACACTCTACAAATTCATATTGTTTAAGGCATATTGGGCCTGAGCCCATAACTGTTCTTAGGACCAGGTGCAATTGTGCACTTACAACCACTTATATAACTTATTTATTTACCACTTAAATCTTAAATGTCAGAATTTGTTGAAAAAATGTTGTGTACATAAAACTTCTAAAAAAACACAAATACAGTAATTATTTGGACAAAGACAGTGTTGTGAAAGTGTAGAATTTATTTTTACAATTATCTCATAAAATAAAGGAAATAAAGAAGACAAAAAAGGTTCAATTTTTTTACTTCCTCATTAATAAAAAAATTTATTTGGCTTTGAAATTAATGGTGGAAGAAGGCTGTGTTCCGTGCACTTGTCTCCTTCACCTTCAAAAAAAAAACAACACCAGTTAATTTGCATTTGGGCTGATAGGTGGCTCTTTAAAAAAATTTCAGTTTCTCTCCTTTCTCTCTCACTCTCTCTTATTAGCTTTTTCTTCTTTCCTTAAGTTGTTTTATTCTACCAATTTCTCAACACAGATCGCTAAGCTTTGACCTTTTACTACCCAATTCTATGAGGATGACCTCCAAGGTAAACACTATTTTAACTACTCCCCATAACCACTTCCCATGTGACTTCTCTTCAATTCCTTTTTTTTTTCTTTTTTTTTTTCTTCTTTTAAAGATCCTTTTTTGTTTTGTTTAATTGTACATATTCTATAATATAACATATAAATCGCCTGATGTATCATATAAGTGTATACCCATGAGTCTATACAAAAAAAATTCACAAAAAAATTTGACATCTCCCTAAGTGGCAAACTATTAATGGTTGGTAATAAAATAAGAATAAGAATCAATAAGAGCTTACCAACTCAATGCTATGAGAAAAACTATCAAAATTATTATGTCTATAGCATTGCTCATCGTATAATTATAAAATGTAATATTTGATTGGTTAAATAATTTATTCTTAAGCATTCACCGATTGTTTTTCTAATTTTTAAATATCTTTTTTCTATTAATAATTTTTTAATCTTAATCATGATACTTACTAATATATAATTTAATTTAGAAAACTAAATTTATGAAAAGTTTAAATAATATAGATTTATATAAACTTGGAGTTCTAGCAATATCAAGTGTACCAAATGCCAAATATGTATGTCAAATGCCAAATATTTAGCATTTGGCACACCAAACACTAAAAAAGCTCTCTCATCACATGTTTCAAATTCTAAAACTTTTAGCAGGGGTGAATAGTACTGTTCACAAATTGTAAAATTTTTATTTTTTATTTTAATGTATTCTCTCTTCTCTCTGACCTACTTATCACAAATTCTACAATTTTTATTGTTCTGTGTTGGGATGAGTTTTAAGTAAATATTATTTTAATGTGTTGTATATTATTTTAACATATGGAATTGAAGAAAAAACATGTAATGTAAAGTGTATTGTAAAATTATGTACTAAAATAATAAAATAGACTTTTCCATGTGTTAAAATGGCATACTTTTGCAACAACTAACTTTAATATGCTTAAACCAAGGAAGTCAATACCGTACCGGAGGTTGTACCGGTTTAGTCTACGGTACGATATATTTTGGGTACCGGTCAATACCGGTATACCGTTTCGGATTTACCGCTATTTTTTATTATTTTATATAATATACAAAATTATATTTCTAATAACTCAATATATCACTTTGACAACTTTATATATATATATATATATATATATATATATATATATATATATATATATATATATTTTTTTTTTTTTTTTTTTTAGAGTTATCATCATTAATATAAAAATAAAAAGCCAAAAAAAAAAAAAAAAAACCCTCAAAGACCCACCCACTCAATAAATGCCAACCTATCATCTCAAGCTTTGAAAATATCAAAAGCTATGATGTCTTTTCTTGGGCAGAAGCCTTTCTTGGGCAGACCGGCAGGCTTGAAAAAAGCAATGTTTCAAAAAACAAAAAGAAAGCTGAGAAAGAGGGAGAGAAAGAGACGCCAGAGAAGAAGAAGAAAACTGAGAAAGAGGGAGAGAAAGAGACGCTAGAGAAGAAGAAGAAGAAGAAGAAGATGAAGAAGATGAAGATGAAGGAGCAGCAGCAGCCAAATCAGTCAACGACCCCTACTTGAGGTTCGAGATTGTCGCCGCCTCGCCAGGGGAAGGTGAGAGTGAAAAAAAACATAGTTCTTTTTCCGGTCCGGTATGCATTTACCGGCCGGAATCTGAAATTTTCCTCCGGTATGTCCGAAATGGCCCGGTATGGCCGGTATATTTTCCGGTACGAAACAACTTTGTTTTTGTACCGGCCAAGGTGCCGGAATGGTAAATACCGGCCGTACTGGCTGGTACGGTACGAAACAGACTATTCAGGATATTTAGAAATTGTGTGGCTATGATTGTACCGTCAGCCCTCTTCATCCTTGACTGTCACACTGTGTCTATCTACACCTCTGCTTGAGACCGGCTAACCCATAAAATATTTTTAGTAACATTGTTCAAGTATTTGTGGTATTTAAATACTAAAAATTGTTATTTAAATAATAGTGTCAAACGGGCCCTATATATCTTTAAAAGAATTTATAGTTGAGTTTTAGCTAGACTAGTATTAAAATCTTTTTTTATTTAAACTTTTGTAATGAAGTTTACATAAAAGTAAACTATTTTTGTAATTTTAATATACTTATAATGAGTCATATCAGGTAAGCACAATGTGAAGGATTCAACTTTTATCATTTAAGAGAAAAATAATAATGGTAAATTATTAAAAAATAATAATAAATAATAAAATTTCTTTTAAATTTCTAAATACAAATGAAATATTATTTTAATGGGAATTTTTTTTTTTTGTTGAGAATTTTGGAACTTTGGCAATAAGGATTTTAATTAGCTACTAATGTTAATTATTTAATATTATTTTAAATTTTTAAGACCTAACTTCATCATATAACATAAGATACCTGAGGTCCTCCAGTAGTCATAAAGTAGAAGCCTTTGACGAGATAATTAGCCAAAGCCATTTGTTCCATTGGCCCTATCTTATTTGACATCACCATGCTCGAGGACCTTGTTGACCTATAAATATATCTAGCTGCTGCCTGCAAATACAGCATGCCCATAGCAAGAAAAGTTCGGAAAAGGTTCATCGAGAATCAACATATAGCTTAATACAGTTCAAACATACTATATATATGTTCATTTTGAGACATAAAAGTTGCAAATTAACATGACATTTATAACTACTTTTTATCTTTCTTTGAGATAGAAATTGTATGAGTTTTGAATGTTATAATACAATAACTAAATTTAAATATGGGAAAAATTACATTTTACTATCCTAAAGTATACTCCCAATTTTATTTTGTATCTTAAACTTATAGAATGCATGGTTTACACCCTAAACTATAACTCGTGTTACACTTTACACTCCGCCATTAATTTTTTCATTAGTTTGGATGACACTATAAGAAAAGATTCAATTGCCCTTCTTTTCAAACACAGCATGCCCATAGCAAGAAAAGTTCGGAAAAGGTTCATCGAGAATCAACATATAGCTTAATACAGTTAAAACATACTATATATATGTTCATTTTGAGACATAAAAGTCGCAAATTAACATGAGACATAAAAGTTGCGAATTAACATGACATTTATAACTACTTTTTATCTTTCTTTGAGATAGAAATTGTATGAGTTTTGAATGTTATACTCCCAATTCTATTTTGTATCTTAAACTTATAGAATGCATGGTTTACACCCTAAACTGTAACTCATGTTACACTTTGCACTCTGCCATCAATTTTTTCATTAGTTTGGATGACACTATAAGAAAAGATTCAATTGCCCTTCTTTTCAATCCCTTAAAAACAAAATGAGAAATTACATTTTATCACCCTAAACCATACTCATGATTACACTTTACTCCATAAACCTTAGTTTTGCATCTAAGATAATGGTAGAATTAATAACATGGTGTAAAGTGTAATACGAATTATAATTTCGGGTGCTAACTATGCATTTTGAAAGTTTATGATGTAAAGTGTAATTTGAGGTATAGTTTAGAGTAGTAAAATGTAATTACCCCTTAAATATATGGCTTGCTTAACAATTTATAAACTGCATCTATTAATCTATTTTAAAGGTTTACAACTTTTTTCTTCTTTTGAAATAAAAAAATAAAAAAATTATGACGATTTGAGATATGAGAAAATTAATTTAACTCACATACAATCATAACTGTTTGATGGGGACTATCACTTTCAAGGTACATCCTATAACTCCAACATCTCCTAGAAACACGCTTGTAACCATATTTAAAAGCATTTTGATTCTTTTTGCTTTTGACTTTGCTTTGCATAATTTTTTCTTTTGAGCATATCATGCATGAGCATATAGAGAGAGAGAAGAAATACTCAATTATGTTAAGCTTTAAACATCATAATTATGCTATGCCGAAGCATAACGATGTTATACATGATTGGCGGGCTTTAGTGGTGAAATGGTTATTTATGTCTTTCTCTTAGGATTTTTTAGTCCTTCTTGTCAAAAAAAGTGATACGAGTGTTAAGTATAAAAGATTTCTTAATCTTATTCATCACAAACACGAGCCACAAAGCTCACTTGCTTAGTTGTGCATTGAGATGCACATCTAAGCTACAAAAGATACAAAATTTAGAAAACTTTATTTCAATGGCCATCCATGGTACACAAGTACCAAAGTACACAAACACACACTGTTTTTGTATTTTTCTGATTTTTCGCTTTTTTATTTTGAAAACAAAACAAAATAAAAACAAAACAAAATAAAAACTAAACAACCAAACAAAAACAGACAAACAACATAAAAGCATGATTCCAAAAACAGATAAGAAATCAAGCAAGAAAGTTCTACGTTAGATAGAAAGAAATAAAGTAAAGAACAATAAAAAAAATAAATAAATAAAAATAAGTCTTAGGCTCCTTTCTCACCCACACAGTATGAATTTTTGGCCGTGAAGATGAAAAGGCACGTGTCCTAGTATGTCTACTAAAGGACATAGAAGAATTAGAATTCTCCTGAAATTGAGTTAAAAAACTCAAAACTTTTAATAACTCTCCAAACAAAGGTGTAGATCCTTGAGAGAAAACCTGTGACCGTTTGGACATTTGCTTTTAAGGATACAACTTAAAGCAATTAGGACGAATGTGTCCAGAAACACCATAATGATGACAAACATGAAGTCTAACAAAGGATTTAGAATTAGTATAATCAGTTTTGGATTTCATACATTTATCACCTTTCCCAAATTGGGGCACAAAGACAGTCTTTGATCCAGAAGCCATGGAAGAGGAAGGGCCGGAGAAAACAACTTATCCTAAGCCAATCTTATCAGAACTAGGCTTTTGAGCACTCAATAATTCATCAAGCTTTGCACTAGACATCCTCTCTATTTAAGTTCTAGCTTGACTAAGCTCAACCTCGAGATTCTTGATCTTCTCTTCTAATGAGGTGTTCTCCACAATAAGAGTCTCAACCAGTGGAGTCAATTTCGTACTGTACCGGCCGGTACAGCCGAAATTTATCGTACCGGCCGGTCAACCGGTACTGAAACACCTTTGTTTTTTACCGCTCAAAATACCGGACTATACCGGCGAATACCGGACATATCGGCCGGAAAATAAAAATTGGCCGGTACAAAATATTGAAAAAAAAAAAGAAGGCGAAACTACAATATTGGTCCCTCAAGTTTATCTAGTGTGCACAATTGGTCCCTCAAATTTCAACTGAGCATAATTGGTCCCTCAAGTTTAAAAAATGACTTGTATTAGTCCTTTTACTAGCTGCTGTTAGTGGTATTACTTACATGATTAATGAAATAATGACTTCAAATTTTTTTAATGACATGACATTTTTTAATTAAAAATATTAATATAACTGGTTTCCACCTATGATTTTAGAAAACTGGCCAGTTGCAATTTGAAGCCATCAACGTCTTCGTCAACTACCGCTTCCGAAGCTGAATAGAAGGAATTGTTGGAAACTATAGTCACCAATCTTTCATTGGAGAAAAGCTCAAGGTCTTCAACAGCAACAAGATTCCTATTCAGAATGTTGAGGACAGCGAATATACTCAACGCTTCCGAAGCTTGTAAAGATGCATTGGAGAAGAAGATCGATTGCAACTCGAGCAAGCCACACTAGACGACCTTTTGATCCCAAGCTATTCGTATTTGAATGAAACTCTCTACGACATTGATTGCATTGAGAGGATCTTAAGCCATTTCCTCGATAGATTACAAGAAACAAACCAAACCAGCAAAGACGGAATCGCCGGCGTTAATGCTATTCGGAAAATTGATCGACGGTTATTTTTAGAGATCGCCTCTGACGCAAATCTCAAACCAGACAAATTCTATCAAAAAGTAGTCTAGTGTGGCTTGCTCGAGTTGCAATCCGATCTTCTCAACTCGACCTTATTAAAACTACATTAACTCTACCACTATACAATTGTTCAAATATTTTTTGTCGAGACTTACGTTTCAATGTTTGGTCTATAGTTTAGCTGTTCAATGCTTGCACGAAATCCTCATTATTTTGCTTAGGAAAAAAAAAAAAAAAAAAGCCATATATTTCTGAAGTGACACTGTAGACGAAGATGTTGATGGCTTTAGATTGCAACGGGTCAATTTGCTAAAATCATAGGTGGAAACTAGTTATATTAATATTTTTAATTAAAAAATGTTATGTCATTAAAAAAATGCTAAGTCATTACTCCGTTAGCCATGTAAGTAACATCACTAACGGCAGTTAGTAAAATGATTAATACAACTCATTTTTTAAACTTGAGGGATCAATTGTGCTCAGTTAAAACTTAAGGAACCAATTGCGCACACTGAATAAACTTGAGGGACCAATATTGTAGTTTCGCAAAAAAAAAAAAATATATATATATATATATATATATATATATATATTAAGTTAATGGCAAATAACTCACGATCTCTACCATTATCATTACATTTCCGGTCGTCAGTCCCACACCGCCGATCATTTGCCCCACTTGTTTTGTTCATCTCCCTCTTCTTCTTCTTCTTCTTCTTCATCGTCATCTTCAACTTTGAGGTTTCACTATCTGCCTTCCCTTCCCTTTCATTTCTTTTTATTTTGGGCATTTTAAGTTTTTGTGGCTATTACAATTCACACAGCGCCACTCTGTGTCTCACACACCTCTTGTAATCAAAGCTGCACAGCTTTAGCTTTAGCTCAGGATTAGTGTTTATAATCTACCAAAAAAAAAAATTTGTGGCTATTGTTTTGTGTGCCACATTGACAACTTTTAAGTTTTTGTGGCTATTATTTTCTGTGCCACGTGAAGTTACTGTGCTGTAAAGTAATATATTTTGAATTTCAAATTTCAACTGCACTTAGAATCTTATGCGTGTCATCTGTTAACAAAAAGATTTTGTGTATGGTCCGGTTAATGTGTGTTCTAAGAGTATATATTAATCCATCTATTTTTGGAAAAAATTTCTCGGAAATTGAAAAAATTGTCAAAATTTTTTTAAGTTTTAAAAAATATTTTCCAAAAATGATAAATTATTATGTGCCCTAAGGACACTGCCCTAAGAACACACATTAGCGAAATCCTTTGTGTATTATTATTATTATTATTATTATTATTATTATTATTATTATTATTATTATTATTATTATTATTATAATTGCGGTAAATCCGAAACGGTACACCGGTATTAACCGGTATCCGAAATATATCGTACCGCTGGCCAAACCAGTACAACCTCCGATACGGTATTGATTTCATTGGTCTCAACTAACCTTGTTGTCTCATCTAGTTTGACAAACAGTTCAGTTTTTTTTTTTTTTTTCAGTTTTTACCTCATTAAGCTCTTTTCTACAAAGATAAGAAGTCTTTTCAAATTTTATAAATTCAGTGCAGCTTATCATAGACTTCCTAGAGGGTTAACTATTTGGGTACTTCATCATCAGAAGAATCTTCACTGTCACTAGCACTCTCCACAATCACCTTATCGATTGTGGCAGCAAAAGCCAAAAAGTGACTACATTCATCCACATACTCATCAGAAGAGTCATTCTCAGTATCACTTCAAATAGCAACCAACCCTTTTATCTTTTGACTTCTTGGTTTTTTCCTTCATAAGATAATTTGGGCACTTTATCCTTATATGACCAAAACCTTTGCACTCATGGCACTGGATAAGGGGTTTCTCATTCTTGCCCTTCCTAGAGGATTTAGATTTCTTAGGAGGTTTGTCCTTATCCTTTTTCTTATATTGAAGAAGCTTGATAATCCCATTAGCTATGAAGCTTAGATCCTCATCCTCATCATCGTCTTCATCTTCATCTTCATCTTCAAAGTCATCAATCTCTTCATCTATACCCTTAAGAGCCAAATTTTTACTTGTAAAGTTGTGATTTATAACCATGTTTTATTTTGGCTTTATTCCATGACAAAAAAGTGTTGTATTTACTTTAATTTTTTCCTTGTATTTTGTGGGATTTTATTATATTGGGTTTAGTATTAAGTTGGTGAAGAATCGAGTATAAAGTGCAGAATTAGTGGATTTCGCGAGTGTCTTGCTAGAAGCTAACCCGTGAAAGAGCCACATGAGAAGCAAATGCTAGAAGTTGAAGAGTCATGCCAGGTTATCATTTTTGCGAGTGTCTCGCGGGTAAGGCTTTCCCACGAGATACCTGCGAAACTCTCTGTCTGGAGGATTTTTAAGTGTGACTTTTTACCCTTCACTCATACTATATATACTCTTATTACCCACAAAAGTAAAAGATGTCATTCAAAGAGAAAAACCCTAAATAGGTTTTCTACAACACACAAACTCATCTTTTAGAGAGAGAGCTACTCATCCTTAGTGAGAAATCATTGTAGCCTCTTCTCCTTCCCTCTCCCATTGTCATACCTTGAGAGGAGATTTGTACCCAAACACAACCCACACATTTTCAAAGTGTAGAGAGTATTTTGGAGCTTGGGAAGCTTTGGGGATTTGCCAAAAGAAGCCAGTGAGGCTTGGCAGATGCAATCGGGTGTATTGTGGGATCTAGAAAGCTAGACAAGACACGGTTTTGAGAAGCCTTGTTGGAGTAGGAGCTTAGAGGGCTTAGGTACATTGGGTAAATTAGGTTTGGAGGGTCTATTTCTATTCATGTATCCCAACTTATTGTCTAGTGGATCGATTTACCGCTTGGAGGGTGGTGGAGAGGTTTTTCGCCTAGTTCTTCAGTTTCTTCTTCAATAACACATCGGCATGTTATCTTGTGTTTGCATTTCTCTTCCTTACTCTTGTGCTTTACTTTTATTGTTTGTTGTTCATGTTTATACACTAAAGTAATTATTGGTTTATTGTGCTTCATTGACTCTTGCTTCCGCACTTAGATAAGTAAGAGTAAACGCAATCTAGCCGTAATCTTTTAATTAAGGGTCTAACAAGCTCTTGTGTTTAACACAATTCCGAGCCTTCATTACTCTTTCCACTTTTTCCCATTAAACCTAATTCTATCTCATAGGTTTGAAGGTTCTCTACAAGCTCGGTCAAAGAAATTTGATCAATGTCCTTCACTTCTTCAATGGCAGTGATCTTGGCATGGAATCTTTCAAGTAGAGACCTAAGGATTTTTCTAACAATTTTGGGTTCCGCAATAGATTCTCTAAGATTGAAGACAGATTTCACAATATCCTTGAGTTTAGCATAGAACTCATCAAAGGTCTCATCCTCCTCTATCCTTATTTCTTCAAAACTACTAGTGAGTCTTTGAAACTTCACGGCCTTTACTACCTTGGTACCTTCATAGGTGGTCTCAAGAATGGTCCATGCTTCCTTGGCAACTTCCGTGGATGATATTTTCTTGAATTCATCATTGGTCACCCCACAAAACAAAGCATTCAATGCCTTACTGTTGAAATTTGCCACTTTGATTGTTGCTTCATCCCAATCCACAAGCGCTTCCTTTGGCTTAATCCAGCCAATATCAACAGCTTGCCATACTTGTTCACCTAGAGCCTGCAAAAAAACTTTCATATGAACTTTCTAGTACGCATAATTAGTGTCATCAAATAAAAGAGAAATCAAAAGAGATTGTCCACGATCCATGACATCGGGGGTCAAGGATCATACTCAAGAAATTAAACCAATCAGAGTGTACCCGCTCTAATACCACTTGATGGGAAATATAGACCCTAGTTGATCGAATTAACAAGTTTTAAACTCAAGTTGTTAATTAGATTTATTATGAATAGACCTTGTTAATATAAACAAACATCAATATAATGTCAAATTCATGCACATCGAAAAAGTAAATAAGACAAGATATGATGACCTAGGAAAACCAATGAAACAAACTAATTTCACAGTAAAAAACCTGGGGGAAAACCTTCCCGAAAAGCAATTTACTAAAGTAAAGAGAAGTTTTAGATCTAGTACAAAACCTTTGTCCCTAGACTCTACAATCCCCATAGATGAACTTACAGCAAAAACCTTCTACCGCTTCAGAACCTATGAACTCTTCAATATATGAACGCCACCCTTTTACACGAATCTCAATACGTGACTAACCAATGATGCACGAATCCTAGTACGTAACTAACTCCACCAACTTGAAGAAGATGTTGGCTACAGAGTTCTTCACTTCATCAACAATGAAGATTAAGAAGTACTTGGTTACAAAACCCTAAGGCGCAAAAGACGCAGCAACTTCTTACAGAGAGAATAAGGCACTCGGTCACTTTTTCATATGTTCTCTATACGCATACCCACTGTGATGGCCTTTAAAATAAACCTTATATATTTCTAAGGTTGTGAGATAAGAAACCCTACACAAATATTTCAAGATCGGCTGAAAATCAAAACTGCAAATTCTGTTTTCGTAAGTCTTGATAGATTCTTGATCTGTTGAGATCTTGTCAAGCTTCGTTCATTAAATCTCGATAGATATTTTTCTGTCAAGCTTCTGTCTATCCAGCTTTAATGGACAGCTTTTCTTTACTTGTTTCTTGATCCAATTTTCATGATTTTAACACTTGACTTAAACAACATGTTTCTTGAAGACCCATCCTAGATCTACCCAATTACAAGTAAAGTGCATTTTGTCAAAAGATTAGCCAATTTACTATGACATATGTTCTAACAAGTTCCACATATGTCCTAACAGTATAAAAATATGCTAATCTTACCACTCCAGGTCTAGACTTGATAAATTTGATATGATCAAAAGAGAATGTCATAGTTGATATTGTCATTGGTCAAAACTCCACTCCTTCACCCCCAGACCTTATTGGTGACCGACCATCTTCAACAAAATTACACTTTAACACACTCCATTGAGGGACGAACCTAGGATTTCAAGCTAGGAAGGGCCGGAAATAAGCAGAAAAAAAAAAAAATCAAATACACATCCATATAGTATTAAGAGACTTTCAACCTAGAAAAATACATAAAAATCATGATTTTTTAATATATTAAGATGCAATTATTTACCAACAAAAACAAAAGACACAAAACACTATTATTTCTTAATACACAGAACACTATTGTTTTTTTACATTTTTTTAAAAAGATTTACATGAGCTGAGTTGATGATTCATGATTTTGAAGGGGGCCCAAGCTACAAAGTACGGGGGGACTAAGTCTAAATTTTTTATTTTTACTGAAAATTAAACTACTAAAAAAAAAAATTTGGGCACAGGCGCACCCCCGAGGCCCCTACATGGGTCTATCCCTTGCTCCATCCAAAATCATATATAGCGTTGAAGATGGAGGGAAGAAATTGAGGCACCATCCTATAAATACTTCTTTGGTCATGACTTTCTTTTCCTAAGCGTTGGGGTGAAGCAAATGTTAAGGGAAGAGACAGGGGCAGCGCCACGTTCAGGCCAGGGTGGTCCCAGGACCACCCTGACTTGAAAAAAAAAATTATATATAATAATTTAAATTTTTTTATTTGTCTACTCTGTTTGGAAGCTTCAAATAAGGAAAGAAACCAAAGAGGCAAAATCTGAAAAAAGAAAAATCTTATTTGAGCACTGATCAGTATTTTGGGTATATCTCTCTCATCAAAAGTCCAATTGACACAGGGCCAGATGGGTTGGAACTATGACTTAATTATCTAAAATTTCCAATTTTGAGTTTTTTGAAATTCTCAATTTTTAAAGGCCGAAATTAACTCACAAGTTACCGCTGTAAACCTGGACGAAAATTAAAAATAGTAAAAGTTTATTTTCTTTCGACACGTTACTATTACATGAAGACACTTAAGCAAATATGTATAAAAACTTGTGGTTGTGGCCTGGTGCTTCTTGAGAGATCTTGATTTTTCCTATAAATATTAAGTAAATATAGGAATGCAAGATTAAAAACATACTGAATATTGATGCATGTCCTAGCACTAGTAATGGCCAACCATTCCAGCATGGAAAAAGAAAAAGAAAAACTACATGAAAAAAAAAAAAAAAAAAAAGCAAGATGTGTGGGTTTGATTTGGCTTGCGATTCATTGACGTGTCCACAATAAGAAGAATCATTCAAGTTCAACATTAAAAGATATCAATTCATGTTGCAAATTAATGGGTTTTTGTGTGTGTGATTTTCCTTACATTATAAGTTGTTGTGAGATGAATCTTTCTCTGTTCATTAGTTGTTGTCAGAAACCATGAGCGGCAGCCTCTCTCTCCTCTCAGCTGCACTGTGTCAATGTTGAACCTCTCTCTCTCTCTCTCTCTCTCTCTCTCTCTCTCTCTCTCTCTCTCCACACATCAATTTGGGTGTTTAGCAAGTCGCATGTTTGTGTCATGTGAGCAACGTTATTTTGTTTAAACGGAAACTCAACAGATGTCTCAATTTTCCTCTTAATTAAAGTTCAAGAAGTAAATTGGCTAAAAATAAAATTTCAAAGGGTCTCTTAGCCACTATTCCAAAGTTCAAGGGATCTTTAAACATTTTTTCCTCGTAATTTTACACAAATATTTAGATTTGATTAAATATATATCATTGAAGAAAAAGCTGGGTATCTTATGAAAGCATATAAAAATTTAAATATTAAAAACAAAAACCTCAGTCAAATTGGGAATTGGGAGAAGTCAAAAAATAATTAAATTATAAAAAAAATGTACAAAAAAGTAAGAAGGAAATCGTGTGGGTTGACTATTTAATGTGATAAGTTCTATTTAAAATTATACGAGGTGTAATTAATAGATTCATAGGAACAGTTGCAAACTTATAAAATCGTGAAAAAAATTTAAAATGAAAATAAAATGTCGAAATAAAAAGATACAAAAATACTAAAGATATAATGAGTTTTACACTTTTACTTGATGTAGCTATAAATATGATTTGCAGGCTTCAACCAAATTATAAATGAATATTTGGATTACCCATTTACAATTGGTAATATATCAATTTGTAAGCTATAAAAGTTGTAGTAATTGTAACACTATTAAAAAAAACTAAGTTGTAAACATGTTTTTTCATTAAAATGATGCATTAAATGCATTCTATTGACTCTATCGACGAATTTGTGACTGCTTAAGTTGCCTATGTAGTTGAGTGTTGACTATACTTGACTGAGTCCGTGAGGGTGAAAAAAAGAGTGGTTTTTCGAAATAGTTGAGACTGATTGACAAAAAAGGAAAAAATGCATTAATCATATACGCCCAACTAACTTCAAGGCAGATCATTAGTTACATTAATGCTTATAAATGAAGGATGGTGCTTATGTTCAGTGGCCAGTTGCGATGCGGACATATGTCCACTAGACACAAACCGTTCCCATAGATGAATGGTTTTTTCCTCTGTTGGACTTCAATGTAGTGTTATTATCAATGAATTCATCCTAAGTTTTAACATTAAAAAAAATGAAAAAATGAATGGTCACACCCTCAAATTCATAAATATCATACTCTCTCTCTCTCTCTATGAAAGGGATATCATATGAAGCAGACAAGAAGCGTGTTCGTATTGTGTTGGTGCACTGAAACTAACAGCCAAAATGGATTTTTACCCCTTTCTCACAAATTTTTTAGCAAAATCAAGAAAGTCAATACCGTACCGGAAGTTGTACCAGTTTGGCCACCGGTACGATATATTTCGAATACCGGTGTACCGTTTCGGATTTACCACTATTTTATATATTTAATATATATACACACACACACACACAAAATCTCTATTTACACACACATACAAACACAGACTCTCCAACTTTTAGTCTCATAAATACCTTCCATTTCAACTATTGTGTACTGATTGATACAGCAACCTTAAGATCAACTAGAGATTAGAATTGATGCAGGTAAAACAATTAAAAAAGAAGAAAATGGAACTCTTAATTCAAACACCAAATCCAAATTAAGTAAAAGAATTGGAGAGATCAAAGGTTATGTGAAAAAATGAAATTATCTACAAAATACTTTCATTATTGATTATTTTAAAGACAAAAACTTCCACAATTACACAAAAAAAAAAAAAAAAAAAAACACACACACACACACACACAGCATTTTGTGTTTCGGTCCGGTACGGCCGGTACAGCCAAAATTCGCCGGTATGCGGCCGGTACGCAGCCGGTATGGCCGGTATTTTTTTCGGTACAAAATAGAAGTGTACCAGTACCAGTGCAAAATAGAAGTGTACCGGTACCGGTGCACTGGCCGGTACGGTATGTACCGGCTGATACCGTTACGGTATCGACCACCCTGAGCAAAATGCCTCATGTTTGAAACTAATTAAGAAAATGCTTCTGTCTTGAAACTCGATTTTCAAAAAATCGAGTTCCAAATGTAAAACTCGATTTTTGAAACAATCAAGTTATAGTGAATGTGGATTTAGGAAAAAAAAAATTTCTGGTACTCAAGTTCAGGGAACTCAAGTACCATGTAAAGTACTAGAATTCATAGAATTTGAGTTCCACTTGAATTTTTTCAAGGACCTCAAGTTCTATTAACTCGAGTACTTCACATCGTACTCGAGTTCGAGGAACTCAAGTACTTGAACTCGAGTACCAAATTTTTTTTTTTTTTAATTTTTCAGTTTGCTATAACTCGATTGTCCAAACATCAAGTTTTAAATTGAAACTCAATTTTTAGAAAATCGAGCTTCAAAACAAGGGTATTTCTCTAACTAATTTCAAATATAGGGCATTTTGCTGAAAAGTTTTGGCGAAATGGACAAATGCCCATTTTCTCTTTGAAACTAACCTGTGTCCTTAGTTTTCTACAAGGAACAAAAAAATGATGGATGTTAGATGCGGGTACGTAATCTAACATTGATAGGAGTGTTTTTTTTTTTTTTTTGAAAGTCTAATTTAACATGACCTTAATTGAACGGAGGAAAATTATCTTGTAGAGTACCCTATAGAGAGTCTTATATTCTTAATCCCTTAGTCTCGCTCTCTCGCTCTCATTGTGCAAGAAAATCAATGCTAACTAACCTAATTTATTACCTATACAAGGTAAGTCCAAAAGGAGATGAGGACCATAAATACTCCATCTATCACTCTCAATCAATTAACCTTTTGTTTTCTTTCACAACAGTTCTAAGTATTGACTCAATAATTCTTGCACTTTGTTTGGGAGATTATGAAAAGAAATTGAATGGATAGAATAGAAAAGAAAAGAATGTAAATGAAATTAAATATTCATCTTTCTGTCTTATTTGGATGTTTGAAATGGAAGGAACAGAATGAAAAGTAAACTTGAATAGGAGTTTTTTTTTTTTTTTTAATCAAACTTGAATAAGAGTTTAGTGGAAATTAATCTTTTTATATCAAACATTAATTAATATTATACCATTTCTTTAATGGAAATAGGGGTATAACAGTATAAGTATTTAAGAAGTAAGAAAAACATAGTGGTCGATATACAACTACTTGCATTACTTCGACATTTAACCAAGAGAATGGCTATTTCGCAAAGCCACTTAATTTAATATATTGAGTGAGAAGTTTACCTACTATTTTTGTGAAGAACAAAGGGTGTCTTTGTTACGGCCACCGAGGAAAGCTAATAGAGGTCGTGGATAGAGGCGTGATTGATTGATTAGTTTTGGCTAGGGTTTGATATCAAACCCGAGTGGCAAGAACCAAAACTCTTGTAATTTGAACATGAGAATGTATTAATATATATCATCATCCAACGCAAAGGATGACCTTTTTTTTATATGAATAAACATGTAACTCACTTTGTATAACAGCAACACGAGAAAAGATTCTAGCCAATGACAATTTTATTAAGAAGATGGTCATTTTGGCACATTGGTGTTGAATCTACATAGGGCTCAGTGAGTAAAATCCAGGAGTGTTGTTGAACTACTTTCTAGTTTTTGCGAGATTGGATAAGGATTGATAAATACTCCTCCTTTTTAGGGAGGGTGAGCAATCAGTGGCTCAGTGCACGCTCCTCTACTCAGTTAAAATCACCTTTTATGAGAACATTGTTAGAATGGTCTCACCTTGGACCTAGTAAATTAGTTTCATTGCAATCCTTTTTTCTTTTTTTTTGATGAACTTTCATTGATTCTTTTTATTCTAAAATTAAACTGTAACTTTTATTCTTTGTATTTTGTAATTCTTTTGGAAAGAGGAATATTTGCCATAAGGAAGCACGTAGCTCCTGCTCCACTTTTATTTTCTTTTTTCTAATGTTAGACATATTAGATTGAATAAGTTGTTTCTCAAAAAAAAAAAAAAAAAAAAGGATTGAATTTGAATAAGCCATACAGAGAAGAAAGATCGTTTCCAATAGAAGGTAAAAACGTACAAAAGGCATTTATCAGTGATGTAAAAGCTGCTCCCTCCAACAGAGCCAATCAAAATGGTGTGGCCCACTAACACATCATTATCAATCACAATTTATTGTGTGACAAGTTATGACACAAAGTTAATGTCTCTAGAATTACTCTATAGAAGAGTGTCTGTGGTGGAAACAATGGATTGTAACTTGTAAATATAAATGTGGTGTGAACGGGTGTGGTGGAAAATTGAGTTATTGATAATTAGAAAAATTTTATAATTAGATTTTTTTTTTTTTTGAAATGATATGTCCACAATATTTTCACAACAATCCTAAGTAGTAAGTTGTTATTAGTTGTTATGAATAGGCAAAAAAGTAATTTATATTGTGGATTCAAATTAGAACCAATAACATCTTACCACATGTGATTTGTTATGAAAATATTGTGGACGTAGTACTTTTTTTCATTTTAGGAAAATTTTAAAAATGGGCTAATGATAAATTGATGAATAATAATAAATAAATAAAAACTAACAACTCACTGTATTGTTATCTCAAGTGCTTTAAGAGATCTATTGAAAAAAAGACCACCCATTATTTTAAAATTTTACCCATTGAGAGATATATAAAATATAGTTGGGAATGAATAAAGAAAGATTAAAAAATGAAAAATGAAATAATATTTCAATGAAATAGAGAAAAGATAAAGAGTCCGTTGAAAAGTGTATTTAAAAAAGTTAGTAAATAAATTATAAATGTAACTGTTCACTCTCCAAATAATACAAAAATTTAGATAAACTGCTGGAGATGCTCTTAGAGCACTTGCATCAGTAAGTGCAGAATAGAAAAAGTGGTGAGTTTTACACATTTGTGCTTAAAAATTACCCACATCAGTCTATCTATAGAATTGTTCATATGCAAAATTGCTATATGTATATTTACACAGTTGTTGTAGTTTTCTATTTGATTATTGGCAAAAATACACTTTTAATCTCTAGATTTTGGATCAATTCTCATTTTGGTCCCTAAATTGACTTTGCGCCTACCCCGGTCCCTGAAAATAGAAAATCGTTTCCGTTTTGGTCCCTTATTAAATGCTGATGTGACTAATAAAATAATTTTAAAAACCACATCGACATGCCACATCATCATCTGATTTTAAAAAAATAATTTATAAATTTTAACAAAATTTTTATAAAAAAATTAACACATAAACATACATAGATTTAGATTTGAAAATGAATACAAAAAAACATAAACCCAGATCACAAGAACTTAAGAACATGAACCTAGATCACAAGAACTCAAGAACACAAACATTTCTGGGCATTCAACATCTTTCCTAGAAAATTTCTTTCAAACCAAACACTAAAAAAATTCCCATCTAAAAAGCCAATGCCTAAGATTTTCATCACAACATTTTCTTTCCACCAAAAACCAAACCCAACCAACCTCATAGATTTTCCTTGGATTTCCCCAGAAAATTAAGAATTTCTTTCAAACCAAACACTAAAATAACTCACATTCAACAAACCGATGCTTAAAATTTTCAACACAACATTTTCTTCGCAATTTTCTTTCCACCCAAACCCAGAAATTTTCTTATGAAACAAACATAAACACAAATCCAACAAACGACCTACCCCCACGGAAACATAAAAAAACCCAGCCACCACCTCCACCGATCAAACAATCAAACCCACCACCACACCACTTATCAAACAATCAAGAGAGAGAGAGCCAGGTTTAGAGAGAGAGAAAGTCAGAGATTAAAAGAAAAACGCTGCCACCACCACTAAGAGAGAGAACCGACCCACCACACAAACCGATGCTGCGGAACCACTAAGAGAGAGAGCTATTTTAGGACTCTCCATGAACCCCAAAAACAAATCAACTTCAGCAGCTCCAGGGAAGTATTTTCGTCATCTCTGGCGTCTACTCATGTCTCTCTCTCTCTCTCTCTCTCTCAAAGGTTACGGTATGGTTATTTTGATTTTAGTGGAGAGGGGAAATTAAGAAATAAATAATAAAGTAAAAAAAAATATTAGATTTTTTTTTTTTCATTTTCTAATGTGGTTTTTTAAAAATAAAATAAAATGCTGATATGGCATTTTAAAATGCCAACTAACTTTTTTTAATAATATTTTAATGCTCATATCAGCGTTATGTCAATAAGCAAGGCACTCTGTCTGCCACATAGGACTTTTCTATTAATGGGTTGACAATAGGGGCCAAAACAGAAACAATTTTCTGTTTTCAAGGACTAAGGTAGGCGCAAAATTAATTTAGGGACCAAAATAAGTATCGAGTATCAACCAAAAGTATATTTTCACCATGATTATTTTAAACTTTTTTTTCTTTTCTCTTTTCTCTCTTACCTTATCAAACTCTCTCTCTCACCCTCTCATCAATTTTCAAATTCAGATGAAGAAGAAGAAGAAGAAGAAGAAGAAGAAGAAGAAGAAGGAAGAGGGGAAGGAAACATCCACCACCACCATAACCAACCACCACACTACAACCCATTGCAAGATCAACATCATCCAAACACAATCAACCCACAATCAATGAAAATCAAACCAAAATCAACCCAAACTCATCACAAACCCAACTCAAAATTAACCCTAAACAAAAATCAACTCAAAACCCAACCCGCCACTGCCATAGAGTGCTTGCCGCTGCCATGAGAGAGTGTGTGTAATTTGAGCCATGAAGGCTTACGTAGAAGAGAAAAAAATTTCAGATTTGAAGGAGGCCACCGATAATTTTTTTAGAGAAAATTTTTTTAGATTTGAAGGAGGAAGGGGGCCACCGGTGTTCAAAGAGAAGAGAAGAAATTTTTTTTTATAGAAATTTTTTTCAGATTTGGAGGAAGG
Source organism: Castanea sativa (assembly GCF_040712315.1). Lineage (NCBI taxonomy): Eukaryota > Viridiplantae > Streptophyta > Magnoliopsida > Fagales > Fagaceae > Castanea > Castanea sativa. Next base: position 37,576,019 of record NC_134018.1, read on the forward strand.
AGGTGTTTAGAGAGAAGAGAGAAAAATTTTTGTTTAGAAATGAGGTTGAACAACCATGTTGGGAAGTACATGCCTCGTACCTCTGTCAAGGGCCAGGTCCTCGCAAATTTGGTGGCCGAGTTCGCTGAACCCAATTCAAAGGGGCTTTGCGGCGGGGCTAGTTCTTGAAGGTATATATTGATATCTTCTAATCTATTGAAGTGGTTAAACAGAACCTTAGCTATGCCGGGTCCTCGGACCTCCTGCTTTGGGAAAATTAACACACACTGCCATCTATTGAAGTGGTTAAACAGAACCTTAGCTATGCCGGGTCATCAGACCTCCTACTTTAGGGAAATTAACACACACTGTCATCTATTGAAGTGGTTAAACAGAACCTTAGCTATGCCGAGTTCTCGGACCTCCTGCTTTGGGGAAATTAACACACACTGACATCTATTGAAGTGGTTAAACAAAACCTTAGCTATGCCGGGTCCTCGGACCTCCTGCTTTGGGGAAATTAACACACACTAACATCTATTGAAGTGGATAAACAGAACCTTAGCTATGCCAGGTCCTCGGACCTCCTGCTTTGGGGAAATTAACACACACTACCATCTATTGAAGTGGTTAAATAGAACCTTAGCTATGCCGGGTCCTCGGACCTCCTGCTTTGGGGAAATTAACACACACTGACATCTATTGAAGTGGTTAAGAAGAACGTTAGCTATGCCGGGCCCTCGGACCTCCTACTAAGAAGAGTCTTAGCTACGTCGGGTCCCATAGACCTCCTGCTAAGTGTTAAAAAGAGTCTTAACTATGCCGGGTCCTCGGACCTCCTGCTAAGAAGAACCTTAGCTATGCCGAGTCCTCAGACCTCCTACTTTGGAGAAATTAACACAAAATGGAATCTCTCTTCAAAGTGTTTAAAATATAACTCAATCATGCCTCGGTCCTCGGACCAGATGATGTGAGAAAGTTAACACTCCATGACATCTCTCTTCAAAGTGTTTAAACTATAACTCAATCATGCCTCGGTCCTCGGACTAGATGATGTGAGAAAATTAACACTTCATGACATCTCTCTTCAAGGTATTTAAACTATAAACTTGATCATGCCTCGGTCCTTGGACCACATACTTTGGGGAATTATCATTCCACAACATCTATTTGTTTCTCACTAAGTGTCAAGACAGGCCCAAGATTATAACCAAATCCTCAAATTGGTAGCTCTAAAAGGAGCAATTCACAGTATAAATATAGGGCGCGTGAAATGACACTCCCACAGGTGTAAATCAAAGGATCAAAGTAGAATCAACTCTTAAGAATTCAAAACCCCACTTTTCTCCTCGGACGCGAGGAGAAAACCGGAGTTTTGAGGGGCTATTGTGGGGTCATGGATTTTGGGATTTGGCCAAGAGCATGTGGTTTTGGCAGAGAAGCATGGGTGGTCCGAGTCCGAGGAGTACTATCTCCTCAGATAAAGCTAAACGCAAATCTGGTATAGATCCTAATGATCAAGGATGACCTTTTAGGAAGTTCTAATGATAGCAACGAGCATCATGAACGTACAAGAGGGATAAGGACTCAAAAATATCTAAAGGAAAGCTGCTACCACCGCATTAATGAGGAAGTGACCTATGAACAGTATTATGGCAGCCTTACAGCCACCCTAGAAGACTTTTAGAGGGGGTTAATGGGACAAGTATCAGCATAAACCATCAACTGTCCACATGTAGTCCACGTGTAGGGTAAGGATGAAGGGAGAGATGTAATATAAATAAGGGTAGAGATCCTAGAGAAAGGAGGGGATGAAAAAAGGAGAAGAGAAAGCACTATAGCAATCTCAACAACTCCTGTAACCATTGTCATCCAATATATACTAAAACAGAGCTCCTCGGACTGTGCCGAGGACAAACTTTCTCGCACAAACCGGGTTCGATTCCTATTGGCTCATCATCCACAATCATATTAACTGTTATCTATGCACTAAAGTCTAGCTCTTTGACCCACTCTCTACAAATTTATTGTTCTGGGTTCACTGGGCCAAGATCCCTTACATTTTGGGCTTGGTCTGAAATTGTGTCCCTAAAATATCCTTTGAACTCTTAAAGACAATTAGAAAGCCCCCAAAACCCTAATTTTAACTTATAAATACTCATATTATGTCTCTAATCAAACTTTAACTAGAGAGAGTGATAGAGTTTGATTTTTTGGCCTCCATCTTCTCTAAAACCTTTTTTTTTTTTCTCTCTTTTCAAAACTAGAGTGCAGCCCCTTAGCATGTTTTTTAATCATCAAAAAAACTCTCTTTAGTTAGTTCTAAGGCAGAAAAAAAAATTTCAAAATATTTTTCTAAAATTCTTTTCAAAACCTTTTGTTCTTGAATTGTGATTATTAACAAATATTGTGTTCTTTGATTATCTTTGTCTTCTCCATCTAACCCTTGTGATTGTAGGCATTGAGGAGTGAGTTAAATAACATCAAATATATGATTCTAAAGCAAGGCAAGTCTCTTTTCCATGATTTCCCACCTTGCTTAATATGATTCACGTGATTTTCGTGATATAGTTTCTCCATTCATTATATTTATGTGTTTGATGTTTTTAATTATGTTTGATATGTTTTAATATGATTTTAGGTTGTTTATAATCTATTCTTGTTGTCTTTGTTTTGTTATTTTGGTTTGATGTAAATTAACATGTATGTTTATTTTATATAGTTTAGCTTAATTATTTGTTTTGTTTCATGTTTATTTGTTTATGTTGATGTTTTGTGTTTTTGTTTTATGTTAGCTTAGTTTTTAGGGTTTCTAACATGCTTGTTTGATCTCACATATTATATCTTTGTTTGATTAAATCTCTAAAAGTGTAATTTTTCAAATCTATGTTAAAGGATGCATGCACATCATCGTGTATGCGCACACACCCCAAATCCAGATTAGGGTAAAATCTTATTTTTATTTGTTTTAATAATTTTTTACATAATCTTTGATTCTGTTTGACTCTGATTTAGGTTTAACTATTTTCCATGTTTTTTTAGTATTTTTGCAATGCTTAGTATATTTGATATTATTTCCTTATATGTTTTATTTAATTGTCAACTTGTCATGTCTAATTTATTTTGTTTGATTTTGTTTTATTTATTTCCTTTTATATTGTGATATGTTTTTAACATGTTGTATGTGTTATTTTCATTTAAAGCACATGATGTATGTTTAGGTTAAGGATTAAGGCTCTCTTAATAAACTCTTTAATTAAATATGGCCTAAAAACACATAATGGAAACTGGCCCACAAGCCGGGTAGTCTTGGGTGCCTAACACCTTTCCAAGCCATAAACAAACTCCGAACCCATAATCTAGTACATTTCTAATAAAGTATTTTACATGGACTAATGCTATTGCTCTTATTGGTCTTAGTATATTTCTATATAAAGTATTTGACAATGACTGTCACAGCTCCTAAGGCTTCACATAGGCTGACCAAATAAGTGATAACCATATTTTCTACATCTCTAATTAAAGGATAAATACTCCTACACAACCTATTACCCCAAACTCTGAGTAAAAAAATTATAAAACAATTCACGATATTAGTTTTTAAAAAATTTACACAAGGTGTGTGTAACAAACACTACCCAAAAATAATCATCAATCGTTTTTAGTTGGCACATTCAATGTTATATATATGCAACAATAATGACACCCTTTGTGATATTTTATAGGTGTGTTTCAGACACAACATTTCCTTTCCTCAGTACTTATCAAAAAAAAAAAAGGAAATTATATTTTATCACCCTAAATCAGGGATGAAGGAATAGTTGGATCAAGAGGGCCAATGCCCCCCCCCCCCCCCTAAATTTTTTTCTAAAAAATACCAGTATTATATATGTACTAATTTTAGCAATTTTGTTCTATAAAATTACACTTTGCCCGCCTTAAAAATATCATTGATTCTTTTACAAGTAATGCTATAGCCACAAAATTTTCTACAATATTTTTATAAACTACTGAGGTAGTAAATTTTTATTGATTCACATCTAGGCCCACCAATTACATCACTTTTTAACATAACAATAACCACTCACCACATTAGCGATTTGTAAAAAAAAAAAAAAGTTGTAACTCTAGCATTTTCCTCCTCTTAAAGGTCATAAAAAAAATAAAAAACTTGATCTAAAATCTAAAATAAAATATACAAGCCAAAAAAACTAGCTCTACAACAAAATTACCAACAGTAAAGCTAAAAACAATTAAGCTTAATCAACCAATTTTACCCAAAACAAATAATCCTGTCCTTTAAAAATTTTAAATGAAATAATTTTTTCCTTACCTGGAAGCAAGGCACACATAAAAAACACACAAAAATAAATAAATAAAACTCCTTAGTAGTTAAGTGGCAAAGTCAAAAGTCAAAGCTTTACACGCAACCAGCAGCAAAGTCGCCCCCCAAATTCCAAGTATTGGCTCCATCCTTGCCCTAAATTATACCCCAAATTATTCTTTACACTTTAAACTATGGCTTTTGTTACACTTTGCACCCCGACTTCAAGTTTGCTGTTAACTTGGACGGAAATCTAAGTTTAGGATGCAAAATGCATGTAATTGAGAGACTAGTTTATGGTGGTAAAGTGTGATTTCTTCTTTGTTTTTAAAAGATTAAAAAGATGGGTAATTGAGTCTTTTCATGTGATGTTACACTTTTTCATCCAAGTTAATGGAAAACTTAATGACGGGATGCAAAGTATAACAATAGTCATAGTTTAGGGTGTAAAATATACATTCAAATCAAAAAATTTAGAGTGCAAAATGTAATCTGTGGTATTGTTTAGGGAAGTAAATTATGATTTCTCCCAAAAAAAGTAGCACAATTATTTATGTAATTATTCTTATTATTATTATATCATCATCATCATCATCATCATCATGTAAACTTGTGAAAGCATATTATTTCTTGTTACAACGAGGGAATGAAGATTTTAAGCATGTACTTCGAGTAATTGTTAGGTGCTATTGGAGCACACTCCATTCTCTCACATTCATGGTGGATCTCATTAATTAAAATTCGTGATAGTCCACCATGAATGTAAAAGAATAAAGCACCACGTTACCTTTGTTCGGAAGCATCTAATAATTTTCCTTAGATATCTTCATTGGAAACATTAGAAACTACCAATTGAGCTACAAGATTGTTGGCTAAGTTCTATTCTACAAATTTTCTAATTTAATATTTTAATTATTAATACTTAGTAAAATATGTAGCATCTATTGATATTTTTTCCAGAACCTTTTTATGTGTTTGCATATATTAACGGCTAGTTATATTATATACTACATAATAAAAATTAGGTCTTAGAGATTGTGATTATGCCATGTAGCTATGGTCTCCTTGCACCAAGTGGTTACCTTTTATTGGATACATAGTAAAGTTGCATGGTCATGATTATGCCAAGTAGCTATAGTTTCCTTGCACTAAGTGGTTACCTTTTATTGGATGCATGATAGAATTGCATTTCCTACGTACGCACTAGTGGAGGTAGGGGAGGGTAAGAGGGGGCAATTTCCCTCCTTGACCTCACAAAATATCCTGTTAATTTAACAATTTATGATATGTCATTTTTCCAATTCCACATTTTCAGCTTATTCCCAAAAAACCAAAGCTTAATAGGTCCACTTGAAACACAGTTCTGTCATCACAATTCACAGGCTTTCAAGCCATTCTCTTTCTCATGGCCATTCAAATATTTAAATTGAAGGTCCCACATAATTATAATATAAAAAACACTACTTATGTTCTTGAATATAGCACTAAAACTCTCTACAAACTTCTTAATTTATCTTCCTTATAAAAATAAGAGAAAAAAGTTAAATTCTACATAATGAATTCAAGAGCATTCATGGCATGGATTATACAACTTTAAGGTATATTGATATGTAGTTATGTACTTAAACTTCTACAAATTATTTTTTTTTTCTCAATTTATTTTAAGGAGTCAAATTACATATTTAAACTATACATATTTAGATTAGTCTTTTCATTTAATTGTTATTAACTATGAATTTATTGTTTTTGTTTAATAATATAACTTATATACTTGTAGTCATTTGAGATTATGGAAAGACTAGATCACAATAATGAGAATGAATCATAATTCTAAAAAAATATCATATTGTGGTAGATTCCCATTTTAAGAAGAATTTTTTTTATTACCATCATAATGATACCAATCACATTTGAAGATATAAAGATCTTACCAACAAATTAATCATAATTTTATTCAAAGACAATTTGACAAGGTAGTTGTGGCCGCTCCTACTCGAAAAATCCTTTGGCTTTTTGGGATTTTGGCGCCCAATTTATTTGTATTCTTGCTTGGGTATAGCCCACAATGAGAGGCCTCTGAAGTGATTTATGCTATGATGGGTCACACCCTGGTTACAATGCTCGTAGGAATGCCTTGAATTAGGCCTAGCCGAGAAGGCTCCCCAACAGCTGAGCTCCCTGTTAGAGATCCAAGCGAGACCTCAATATTCTCCAAATTGGGTTCTCACTTTCTCTTGTGTATCTCTCCCCTCAATTTTGTTCCAACCCCTTTATTCTTCCCTCTCCCTTCTAATTTATACCCTTGTTTTAGTAGTTCTACCATGATAAGGGAATATTTTGCCTAGCAGTGGGTCCCTCCACCCATGGAGCTTGGGTGGCTTCTTGGTCTTGTTCACTATTCTATCCTATCCTATCACGTATTAGAGATGGGCCCTACTATCTTGCCGGTGAGGTGACACTCTAGTAACTTGTGCTTGATGCCGAATCCTATGTTTGGTAGGTGAATTCCCCCAAGGCATTACCTCGCATCTTTGGCTCATATGGGTTCTCGTTGGAAAGTTTGCCTAGGTGAGATCCCTTGCCTAAGTTAATTCATTATACTCTCGGCTGGCATGGGCTTATCTTGGGCCAAGGCCACCCCGAAAAAGGCCTAATTTGATGGGCCCATTCTTTTCAGCCCACGCACAGTAATGTATCAATTTAATCTAATTATTTACATTTATATTAAACTAGTCGCTAACCCGTACGATGCACGGGAAGATTTTGAATGTGTAGTTTTACTAATTTCTTCCCAATGCAATTATTGAAATAAAGTTGCAGCATTTTCACAGTGATCAAACACCTTCTTTTCTATTTCAGCACTTCTGTTGTATCCAAATAGAGAATAACACTAAAAAATAATTAAACCATCCCAAAGCCTATAATTCTCAAAGTTAAAAGAGAGTCTTAAATTTCGTTTAATTCCAATTGCTTAAGTCAATAAGCACATTGGTATGAATAAAGAAATGAATGGCGTCCGTGTCTATTAAATTATCAACTATATATCAGTTATAGCAATTAAGGTGATTTATAAATTTCAACTAGTTTTTTTTGTAACACCCTTTTTTTTTTTTAGATACCAGATAGAATGACTTTTTTTCAGAAGTAAAAAACCATGTACAATGGTAAAGACCTGGGCACACAGCCCAGGCTAGTTTGTTAGCCATACAAATTATGAAGAAAAAACATACAAGGCTTCCCTTCCCTCTGAACCAACAAAACAACGAAGACCCTTCTGCACCATATTCATGTTTGCTTGAGTGGCCAAGAGCATCTCATATGTCACCAGCAATGCTAGAGCTACATCCAAAATGACTTTAGGTTGTGTCTGAACTTTCTCAAAGTATGCCTTGCTTCTTGCATTCCAAATTGCCCAAGTTGTTGTGGCCCACAGTTCCAGCTCCTTCTTTGTTTTGTAACACCAAATTTACTGTAATTCGTAAAAATCTTAACTCAAGAAGATTCAATAGAAAGTAGGAACACATTGATATCAATTTAGTATTAAAAAAAAGTCTCAAATGATGGCAATTATAAAACAACATTCTTCTCAATGAGTTGATAATCAGACATATCTATAGTAGAAGCAAGAATATATGATGTCTTGGAAATAAAATTGATAGCCTTCTTCATGGACATACCCAGTACACAGTATTTATTAAAAAATACTTAAACCTTGAATTAATACCCAGTCTGAACCGGATAGAAAATTCCTTTCAAAATAACCTCTGAATGAATCCCTTTTTAATGCCTGCCTCTCATGAATTCCCTCCCAAAGACTGGAGTTGATCAACAGATACTGCTCCACCCTTAGCCACTGGACCTATTCCTATTTATTTTAGCCATTCAAATATTTTAGTTGACTGAAAACAAAGAAATTGTATTTGTAAAGAACCTGTGATTGGCTGCGAGTATCTTCAGAGGGAGATTTTTACATAGTAGAAGATGAATAGTTTACTGCAAGGCGACACCGTTTTAATCTCTTCTACCAAAAAACAATAATCCTAAACAAAATAAAATCCAACCCAAATACCCAAAACAAAATCAATTCTAACCCAAAGACCTTAGTTCAAACAAAATCTAACCCATATTCAGTTTTTATTACCAAATTTTTTTTTAAAAAAAATTTACCAATAGCAGTTTAGGCAGTCTGATGTTGGTGAGCGACTGGCTTGCCGGTGGATGATGGTCTAACACTCTTATGATTCCTCTCTCAATCTCTTTTGTCTGTTTCTTTATAGTTACCTACACTCATTTGCCTATTTTGTGACTAAATGATTTGGTTTCTTTTTATTTCTATATGGTGAAACAGTGTCTTTCATTGAGTCATAAAGTTAAGCGTTGGGCAAACAAAACAAAAACAGAAAATCCATGAGAAAATATTCAAAATCCCATAATTTCACTTCATCTCTATAGAGAAATTGAATGATTTAAATCTATTAACGAAAATATTTAATAAAAATAGATCATAAGTATTTGCATTAAGTGAATAAAAATTATATTATAACATAAAAAATAAAATTTACAAAATGGAAACATAAGAATAGAGTATTTTAGAAGACTACCTTTTGTGATCTACTTTCCACATCTTTGCAAAATTGGACCGCCAAGTCAGAGTCTTGCAGCGAGACAGAAATAAAATATAAAACCATCCAGATTTGAAAATCTATGAACTGCTTATTCAAATATACGTAAGACATTTGGACTTTATAGATCATTAGCTAAAACAAACCATGAAAATACATGAACACACCAATAAGTTTTAATGGGTCTAAACTTTAAACAATGAAAAACCGTAAACAAACCTTTTTTTTTTTTTCTCATTTGTCTCCCAAAGCGTTGCCACCAAACAATGCAAACTTCCTCTTTCAAGGTTTGTAAGCCACTAAGAGCTTATCTACTGATTTAAATCCTGCTTTGCCAATTGGATTTAAAAATGCTGACTGTGGCATCTAAGAGTGTGTAGGAAATGGAATCCCTAGAGTCGAAGGATGAATTTTGTTGCCTTGTGAGTGATTTCTGAGAAACCTGAAAGCACAATAACTCATCAGAACAAAATAAATAAATAACTAAATATCATAGATAAAAAAGAAAAAAGAAAAAAAAAGGTTGAAGTCATATGGACTTACCCCTCCATGTGCAAGAGTAATGGCCATGGAGACATATATGAGACATATAACTTTTCATTAAGCAATACCTATCAAGGTTTGCAGCAAATTCAAGAAACTTCATTCAAAATGAAGCAAGAACTATCCAAAATTACAATGAAAGAAGTCCATAACTTAGAGACAAATAGCAGTACAAAAATGAGAAACCCAGTGAATGAGCAGAGATGAACAAAATAAAAATAAAAAGGTAGAGGAAAGTATCAAACCTTGGTGGTGGCATTGATAAATATCATCGATTGAAGGAGCAGACAACGGCACACGACAAAGAAAAAATGAGCAGCAAGCAATCTAACAATTTGTATGAATTTTAAGTAATATAATTTATTCAGCAATCTAACAACTCTGATTAGTTAAGTTTGATTATACTTTTAGCAATATATAAAAGTATATCTTATCATTCGGCAATTTTGTAAATTATCAAATAAATTTAAATTGATTGAGAATGGTTTAGAATATTATTATTCCGTGATGTTATAGTTCATAATATAATATATTAAAATTGATAAGATGTTTATGGTTATTGTAAATCAAATAGAAGAATCCCAAGAAGAATTGAAATCAAATAGAAAAATCCCAGGAAACCAAAAATCCAATAAAAATTGCATAACCAAAAAAAGGGAAAAAGAAAATCTAAACCAATGTAAAATGAAGATGAGAAAAACACTATATATCAACTAAAACAAACCCAGAATTAAAACCAAATAGAAGAATCCCAAGAAACCAAAAATCCAATAAAAATTGCATACAAAAAAAAGGGAAAAAGAAAATCTAATAACAAAAATTTCATGATTCTTCTCTGCCACAGATTTCACAACAAACGAAGAAGAAGAAAACGTGAAAATCTTCAAAGAAAAAAAAAAACTTAAATCCAGAGCAACCCACAACCACAAACCAACAAAATTTCATGAAAAAAAAAAAAAAAAACTTAAATCTAGAGCAACCCACAGCCACAAACTAACAAAATTCCATAAACAATTGAAGCGGATAGAGAGAGAGCAATATATAGAAATTAAGGAGAGTAAAAAACATGTTTTAATTACCTCAAAATAATTTGCCGACATAGAATATGATGGGCTGGATTGAGCGACAATGGAGAGGCAAAGAGAAATCGATGCAGATGCGGTGATCCATGGTGGTGGCGACGGCGCGCGGGAGGATCTGGGTTTTTGGATGCCAGCGTATATTAGAAAACAGAGAGGTTTGGGGTTTAGCACTTCGACTTTGACATGAAGATTGAAGAGGGAGTTGTGTAGTTGTATTGTGTTCTAAATTGATAAATTCTAATATAACAATAAAACGTTAAAAAGAATTTAAAAAAAGAAAAAGAAAAAGAAAGAAAGGTGACGTGAAGGCTGGGGTAGTTGTATACTTTTAGATTCTAAATTAATAAATTCTAATATAATAAAATGTTAAAAAGAATTATAAAAAAAAAAAAAAAAAAAAAAGATGACGTGAAAAATTGTGGAGCAAGCAGAAGTTTCGGTTTTATATATATATATATATATATATATATAGATTTTCTATGACAATTGCATTAGTATATAATTTTTTATCTATTTTTTATTATTAATATCAGTCAATATTATTTAAATTAATTTTACTTTGATCTTATCTTTTAATCTTGCCCTCCTGTAAAGTAAAATCTTGGCTTCACCGTTGCACTCACACATACACATATGATACAATAATGAATGCAACAATAACAAGGAAATAAACCATATTATGCATCATAAAAAACAAAAAAGGTTAGAGCCTTCGTATCAATCTTAACAAACTAACCTGAGGTTAAAAATTTAGTTAAAAACCCACAAAAAGCCCACGCCAGACTCATCAAACTATCAAAAAAATTTAACTTCCAATTCTTCTTCGCTACACCCAACGAGCCATTGTTCTCACTACTACTAATAAAATAAATAAATAAATAATTTAATCCTCTTTTCTCTCTAGTCTCTCCTCTCCCCGTGACTCTCTCTCTCTCTCTCTCTCTCATCACCTGACCTGTGGTTGGCAATGGTGTTTGTGGTAGTTGGCTGGGTTTTGGCTAGGTAGTTCGCTGTGTTCAAACCAGTGTGGCCGATACCGTACCGGTACCGGCCGTACCGGCCGGTACGTACCGTACCGGCCAGTGCACCGGTACCGGTACACTTCTATATTGTACCGGAAAAAATACCGGCCGTACCGGCCGCGTACCGGCCATACCGGCCAATTTCGGGCAATACCGGCCGGTACCGGGCGTACCGGCCGGTACAGAAAAAAGCTTTTTTTTTTTTTTTTTTAGTTTTGTAATTTTTGAATTTTTGTAAAGGCATAATGATAAGTTATTTACATTAACTTCTTAGTATTATTTGTTTTCTTAGTATGCAATGAACAACTAAGTTTTCTATTTTTTATATTGTGTTTTTTTTTTCTTTTATTTGATACTAAAGTCTAAAACTATGAATAATTTGTTTTGAATTGAGGTAATGTTTTATAATAAACTTTTATATTTACTATAATATAAGTGAAATATTATATATTTATAAACATGGTTCTAGAGATTTTGGTATGTGTGTGTGTGTGTGTGTGTATATATATATATATATATATATATATATATAAAATAGCGGTAAACCCGAAACGGTACACCGGTATTGACCGGTATCCGAAATATATCGTACCGGTGGCCAAACCGGTACAGCCTCCGGTACGGTATTGACTTCCTTGGTTCAAACTGGCATGAAGGGGTGGCTACAGGAGGTTTTGGGTTTTGTGGGTGGTTGCTAGTTTGGTGGGTTTTATTCTATTTCCTACTCTCTCATCTCTCTCTCTCTCTCTCTCTCTCTCTCTCTCTCTCTCTCTCTCATGCACAGATCGACGAGGATGGGGGTACCATGGTGGTTTGTGGTGGCTTAGGTTTGATAGGATTTGTTCATTGATGGTGGTCAATGGGTTTCAACGGTGGTCAGTGATTGGTGGGTTTGGTGGTGCGAATGGGTTTGGTGCTTGTGGCTTTCGCCATTTCACAAGTGATTGGGTGGGTGGTGCTCGGAGGTGCGAGCTTGAAGGTGGCTTTGGCCTGTGGTGGGTTTTGCTTTAGCAGTGTTTGATTTGTGATTGGTGGTTCTGATCTTTGGTGGTTGCTAGTGATTGGTTGTGCGAGTGGTCTGGCTTTGTGATTTTGTTTGCTATGATTCTTAGTGCTTGGTGGCGGTGGTGCTTGGTGATAGATGTGAAGGTGTTGCCATGTTGATGTTGGTGATGGTGCTGTTGTGGGATGGAGAAAGGGAAAAAAATTATTTATTTTTTAGAGAGAGAGAAAAAAAAATATTTAAATAGAGTAGAGAACTAAATATTGATGTTGATTTATGTGTCCATTTGTTAGAGCACTTGCAGCAGTGGAGCTAAATAGTTATATAGTTATTTTAGCTCCACCAAAACACCAAAAAGAAGCATGCAGCAGTGGAGCTAAATCTATATTTTTTTAGCTCATTGCTACAGTGCACATCTATAGATAGATGTGCACTGTTCATGAGAGCTAAAAAAAAATTAATTTTTTATTTTGTGTTCACATTACCTTTTTATTGTGGTGTTTTTATTATAATGAGATGTATAATTTTATTGTGGTAGATATATTATTTTATTGTGATGTTTATATTATTTTATTGTGTTGAAAGCTAAAATAGATCCACTGCTACAGCATGTGTGTAGGTAAAATAGATAAAGTAACTTTTGATGGAGCTAAATTGTTAAATTTTTAGCTCCACTGCTGTGGATGCTCTTAAAGTAGTAAAAGTAGAGTTTTAGGTTCAGTTTAGCTAAAATTTTGGTGCAAATATGGTGACATTGATATGAATGCTCTTACTTTGATATTTTAACAAGATATACAATAGACAATATCATGCAGATTTCGTCTATCTGATTTAAATTGGTTAAAAAAAACTTTACAAGTAAATAATTACAGGCAATTTCCATTGTTATGTTTTCATACGTATTAAATCTACATTTTTTTTAATCATAATAAATCTACAATTTAATGATAATACATACAAATTTGAATGCCGACTATATTCTTGTAAAAAAAAAAAATGTCCATGCATAACACAAGTTCAAGGCTACCTGAAATTGAAAATATGCACTAATCACTAATCACGTTGGATTTCCAGCAACGATTCAATTGTTCTGAATCCATGATTCTCTGGCAAAGGTCCATTTCCAGGTCGTATGGACAGTATCACTTCCAAACCTGAAACATTGTTTGAAACAAAGATACTGTTTAGTGATTCTCAACGACAATTTAAAAATAAAATAAAAACAGATGAAGAGTAACAGCAAAAGCTTTAAAAATGATAACTCACACTGTGCCAAACCCCAACCCGTTAAAACCAGGTGAACTTGCAATCTTGATCTAAAACTTTCAAGTCTCATACTAATAAAGTAAGAAGGGCAAACTCAATATAAATAAGTACAATTGCCACACAGAGCATAACTATGAAAGTAAATTTTAAAGCCACAATCAACTCATTACCTGCAGCCGCTGCAGCCAGAGCTTCTCGGAAATCATCTGTCACAAATAACATGTCTGCAGGCCTATCTATTCCCACTGTTTTGAAAATCTCAACGTAACAACGTGTCTCTTTTTTGTTTCTACACATAAGGTTATGAGATGAACTTCCTTCAATTACGACAAACAAAAATCAATATCTGAAAACAGGAAGATGCATTAAAACATACCCCACTGTGGTATCAAAGAATCCACGTTAAGTATTTTTTCAAGTCACCATAGTTAGAATTGGCAAATAGAAGCTGTTGAGCCTCCCTAATAACACTAGAGTATATGTACACCTTAAACAAGAGAGAGAAAAAATAGTTATCCTCACATTTAGTGATGTGTTGTATATTAGCAGCTTAAAATTTAGAACACCAAAGAAAAAACTTTTTCTGGAGGTAAATAATCAGCTTTTATAAACAACAGAAATAACTTAGTGAGTGTAGCTCAGATTGTATTCAAGAAACCCCAACAAGGAAATTATAAGCTATGAAGCACGGGTGCGGGTGCGGGTACGGGTACAGGTGCGGGTGCGGGTACGGGTGCGGGACTTGGCAATTTTTGAAAAAGGTGGGTGAGGGTGCGGCGGGACTCGGCAATTAAAAAATTATTAAAAATATTTTTATTTATATTTTCTATATATTTTTACTATTAAAATATTCTTAAAAAACATATTACTAATTTACTATGCCTTGATTCACAAAACAAAGAAAGAAAAAAGCAAGAAACACAAAACACAACACAAAACCAAAAAGAAAACACAAAAAAAGCAACAAATATTCAAAATAAAATTAAGGAATGATAGATTTAGGGTTTTTGGGTCTCATTTAGAGCTGTTTTCGGCTGTTGCAGCATGATTAGAGGTCTGTTTCGGCCGCCGGCCGATACATCCCGATACGGCTGAAATAGACCAATTCTGGCCGATTCTGGCCGAATCGGCGCCGCGTCGGCGCGATTCAAGCCGCGTCGGCGCGAGTCGGCTGGAAAAAAAAGGACAACACGTGGCCGACGCGCGAGCAGCGGCGTCCCTCGCGCGTCGCCGCGTCGCGCCGCGTCGGACGCGGGTGCGGCACCTCCGGCGCCGCGTCTGTGCTTCCTAGATTATAAGTCACCAGTAACATGTTCTCAAGCACGAGCTCCAGCTGTATATATCTGATGGTCACTTGTTTCATTATTAAACAAACAAGGATATCCGATGATTTTCACTTCAAAACAAAGTACTTCTTTAGAGTCGATGAATCTTACAAGTGAATTAATGAAGACATGTAATTTACAATCATTATAGGAGTCAAAACGGTTCAACAACAAATATTGGGTATTCTTAGAGCTAGAATGCTAGATTCAGGAGAAGTTTCATTAGTCAGGATGCACCTTTGTGCCTGAAGCATGCCACCTCGCAAGAGCTTCTGCTACATCATCAAATACAACAGCCACAAACTCATTGCTTTGGAATCCAGTTCTCCAAATATGACCCTGCACATGTAGTAACATGTTGTGAACACACTCTAGGTTCAAAAGAGAGACCCATAAGATTACACCTAGAGTAAACTTACCTGCAGTTGTTTCAGGGAAGTGACTTTCCTATCAGCCATAATCATTGCTGCCACATTAGCAACCAGAGATGCAATCACCAACTCTTTCCCAACATAATCTAGCGGGATTGGCACAGTACCAATAACACCTTGTTCCAAATCAATTTGAACCTGCCCAAGAAAAGCCAAATTTGCTGAACCCATTGACAAAAGTTGATCTAAGAGCATCCACAACAATGGTGTTAAAAAGCTAGAAAGCTATTTTTAGCACCACTATGTACAAAAAGCTACATTAGTGGTGGTATAGGTAAAATTTTTACCTACATTACTACAGTACATAGCTATATATGGTTGTGCACTGTAACTGAAAGCTAAAACAATAATAATTTTTTATTCCTATTTCCTATTAATTTTTTTTTTTTTTTTTTGTTTCTATTTCTTTTTACTCAACCTGATTCAGTCACCTCTCTCTCAACTCTCAACCCTCTCTCAACTGTCACCGGCTCAACTGTCACCAGCCCACTCCCTTGCCCCATGCCGCCGACCCATCTCACCCAATCCTCCATCTCACCGCTCACCCAACGCCGACAAGCCTAGTTTTCCATCTCACCGCCAATCCAAGCTCCATTGCCGACCCAAGCTTCATCATCAATCCAAGCTCCACCGGCACCGCCTTCATCGAACTCAAGAGCGCCACGAGACCAATCAAGGTAGAAACGAGGCAAAGGAATTCGGCTTTGGTGGTGTGGCTGGATTTCGTAGGTTTCGTGGTGGCAGTTTGGCTAGGTTTCGTGGGTCAGTGGTGGTGTGGCTGTGTTGGTGATGATTTGTGTGGTGGTTTTTGGCTAATTTGGATTTTTAGCAGTGGTTGTTCTTGGCATGCTAGTTGTTATTGGGTGGTTGTTCCTGGTTGATAGTGGTTGTGGTTTGTGCTATTGATCAGTTTGGGGTTTTTTTTTTTTTTTTTTGTAGTGGAATGTACATGGTGGCAATCGGTGGCTGTTGGGTGTGATTGGGTTTGGGGTATGGTGGTTGTTGGTAGTTTATTGCAATGAATATATTATTTTATTATAGTAAATATATTATTTTATTGTGATATTTATATTATTTTATTGTGTTGAAAGCTAAAATAAATTCACTGATGCTGAAGTAGGTAAAATAGATAAAGTAACTTTTTGTTGTGCCAATAGCTAAAAAAATAACTTCACTGCTGTGGATACTCAAATATTTGCTGTGGATACTCAAATATTTACTCCTTTTTTTGGCCCGGCATCAAATATACATTCATCACAAACAATCACTAGTGACCTCTCTCTCTCTCTCTCTCTCTCTCTCTCTCTCTCTCTCTCTCTCTCTCTCTCTCTCTCTCTCTCTCTCTCTCTCTCTCTGCATGAGAAAGACTCACATGCACTTGCGAAATGCCAAATATATGGAATTAGGTAAACATGCCACTTTATATATTGAGATTTTTTGGTCCACAATTTTCCTTTTCTTTTTTCTTTTTATTTATTTCTGGGTTGTGGTGGGGGATGGGAAAAGTAAATCAGCCAGAAGTAAATAAAATATTATTTCATTGAACCAACCATAGATTAAGGCGGAGTAGCACAAACTATGTAATGCATACATTTTCCTATGTATGCATCTAAGTCTGCACACATGGTGGGGAAACCTTTAAAACATGTGCATCACATCGCATAAGAATAGGTACCACAAAGTTGAAGATAACAAATGTGAGCAAAAGAATCTTACTTGAGAACGCAGCAAATTGATATCATTTTGAGTTTCTTCACTGTCATATGTGGCAGCTAAATGCTTTCCCACATTATCACAGGCATAGGGGAAAAGACAATCACTAAAAAAAGATGCAGGAGTTGTTGCCCCTTCAATGTCAAGAAGCACACAGTGCTGCACAATAAATAGCACGAGATTAAAAGGAAAATATATATGATACCAAGAAAGAAGAAAAAAACAATCTCCCACCTCAATGAACTACTAGCATAATGCAAGATAACAGTATTGGGAAACTGTTAATCCTAATATTCCTTCTTGGACAGAGAGAGCATCCCAAACTTACTTGGGAAGGTTCAATCATGTCATCCAAACTCAAAGCCCCAGTCTTCAGTGCCCTGCTGCATCCCCAAAATCCATTCACATTGCGAATGGGACCATGACTTGGAGTAGACCAATCCAACCCCAACTGATGAAGCTTGATAGCAGCATCAAAGAGATAATGATAACATTCAGCCTGATGTAGCAACTTATGAATTAGGGGAAGAACATGATAACTATCAATTTTCAACAGCCAAGATCTGATAATTAAGAACTTAGTTGTAATCGAGCCAGTTACAGAGCATAGTTAGTTCATATATGTTCTATCAAAGCACAAGAATCCATCAAATCTAACAAAATATTCTCTGTAACTTCCTTAATTAACATGTCCTTTTTAACTACTTTTAATGTTATTTTTTGTCTTTCTCTACAATTTTTTTGTTCCCTCATCAATAGAAGCCACCTCAATCTTTAATTGGATTTCCTCATTTCAAATCCTATCATTCCATTTATTTCTATTTATCCATCTTAACATAACATTAGGGGTGCTCAACAATTAGCCCTCCCTGATAAAACCACCCAACCCAATCGATTTTAAGAAGTTTTACTAAATGAGTCAGCAGGAACAAATCTTAAATGCGAGACCCAAAATTCTGTCGGATGTCGGAACTTGAACTGAAGAATCTGATCCAACTAATCCTTTTAGCATTGTTTGCTGTGAACATGGCTTAATCTCATTGGGTGCATGAGATTTCACCCCCTCTAATTTTTGACACACGTCCCTCCCAAGTCCCAACCACCCTTATCTTTCCATTTTACCCCCACCTCTCTCTCTCTCTCTCTCTCTGTGTTGCCTCACCTTCCTGTCAAACATGCTTTTACGCGATCTCCACCAATTTCCTAACAACTGTTGCTGAATCCAGTCAAGTTATATTCCATCAACTTTCATCTTGGTTGATATTGTTATCTCATTTGTGCACAAATGAAAGCATGTTCGGTTTGTTCAGTAGCCCGTCTGTTCTTCCCTCACTGACATTCAATGAAACTGACTGGCCCGTCATTCAATCCAAAATAGACCATCAGTCAATTACCTAATGCATATTGATCAGCATCCAGTGTTAAATTCTCAAACCCAATCATGCTCAGGTTGAGAGCCTAACCAACGTGTGAGCATCCCTACATAACATTTAGGGGAGTCACATCCAATAAGACTATTGGAATTACAACAAAAACACCTGGAACATGGAAGGCAAACATGACCAAGCTCCATGTTCATTGATGAAATTTGCGATAATTCTAACCTTCTAATGATTTCAATCATTAGAAAGGGTCAATAAGCTTGTGTTCCCCAAAGAATTCAGAAATCATCTCTGCGAGTGGAGAAATATGTTTTATGTTGAAGCTTTAAACAAAAGGTTTGGGTCATTCATAATCAATGTGGTTAAAGAATTTTCCTATTGCTATGACAGACCTGAGTCTTTGCACTAACCCACGAGTCTCCCCATACAAACACCCCATGGTTGCGTACAAGTACAGCTGTTGTTTTGGGATAAGTTCTGATCTGTAAGACACAAAAAAATTCTCAGTCTTGACCAGCAAGTATGACCAATTTCAGTGAGTTAATTAAAAATCTAACTGATAGACAGCAGGAAATTTCAAACTAAATTACTTATCAGAAACTTCTAAGGCATCAATAAGATACAAGAAAGTATGAATCGAAGACATAAAATGTGGTTTACACAATTTATTAAAATGGTTTGAAGCTTCAGTTTAAAGAGAGAAAAGTACCGCTTCAGTTAGAGATTCCAAGAGCTCCCCTTCATGGGCAGTGTTCTCAATAATAGGGACCACAAGCTCATCATGATAACCATGTCCACAAATTCCTTTTATCATTTCCATATGAGTGATCTACAAAATTACGGGAAAAGCTCACAACTGCTAAACAGTGCCTCAAAGATTCAACTGAAATACTACCAGATGGAAACATAGCAAAGAACACATGCAAGTTCCAATTCAACTGAAATACTAAATTCTTATATATCAAAAATAGCATTAGTAAAAATTAAAATTATAAAGAAAATATCAAGGTAAGAAATGAAGGCTTGTATCCATTAGAAGATTGGGATAAATGTAACAAGGTATATGCCTGAATTTATGTCTAAAATATAAATGTCTTTTCTTTACTAGTAAGTTTGGGTCTTGAATCCATAACCTCACTCTCCAAATTTTTATTCATATTGAAAAGATAAATGTCCAAAATCTATATCAATCCATTGTTTGAAATTTGTATAATATATATATTAACATTTTGATTGACCATTACATTATTAGCACTGTTTTCAATAAAGCAGAGAGATTACAGAACTCCTTAAAATAAATTTCTTATTTCTGCAAAAACACTGTTGCCAAAATCCTCCAAATTATTTGGCTAAGTCAGAATAAACAAAAGGCAAACAAAATGCAAGTGCAATCTACAAAGAATATATCAATTTGACTAGTTGATCAATGAAAATGAATGGGAAAACAAAAACAAAAATTATTCATAGAAAAACAAAGAAAAGCAAGAATTGAATTTTTCACTCCCAGTAATAATTTCTAACGTTCAAAAGATTACTCGAAATTCCTTGGAGAGAGGATTGATCATTGTAATGAGACAAGACTCCATCCCATGACTATGAATAATAGCCCCAGCATTACACATCTCATATACCTGAATAACATAGAGAAGATGGATAATCACTGCTCAGAGCAAAAACAATTAAGCAACAACAGGAATATTCCCTTCATGCTACAAAATATTTTCCTCGTACAAAAAAGTCAGCATTTTGAAGAGATTGTTTGTGAAAAATATACTTCCTCATTTACTGATTTTAAAAACAGTCCCCATTGTTTTAATTTTAAAAGCAATGAAAACAGAGGATAAGAAGACTTGAGCATGCAGAGAATGCAAGAAACTAAAAGAAGATCGCAAGAAACTAAAAGAAGATCAGCCTTGACTTTTCAATTTGGCAAACATTCAAAGGGGACAAATGGGAAATGCAAACAATCTTTGAGGAACAGAGAGAGTGATAGTTATCAGCCCATCAATTACTGTTCAATGACTATGACCATATACCAACCATATTCTCTACATAGAAAGAATGAGCTTTAGATAGATCAACCAAATAATAGAAACACAGTGACTAGCAGTAAAAAGAAAATAAAGGATTTTAGGGTACTCAACAGAGAAAGTTGAGAAACTAAAGATGTGGCAGACTTTGTTGCAAGTTTTTGTACTGATATAGAGGATCAACAACTGAGTCGTTAGCTCAAGAGTTTCCAATTGTTCGATAAAGATGTTAAGGGATCAGAACCTTTCTGAATATGACCGATAGAATTTCTTAAAGGGTGATAGGATCTGCCTAAAATGAACACAATTGCTGCATACAGTCTGCATTTATATTCTAAAAAGAACGAAAATGTTCCTGCATTATTAATGACTCTCAACAAACATCCAACGCAATTCAAGAATTGTTGCGCATAAGTATTTGAAAAATAAAAAAACCTATTCTATTATTCTACTAGTTGACAATGATACACATGCAAAGCTCATGTCTACATGTATATTTAGTTACATGACTTACTTAAAAATTGTGACTTGTTTAAATAATTTAATCAACCATGTCATTTAATACATATGGACAACCTTATAAACTGCTACTACTCCTTTAACTTAGTTTGGAGGAACACTTCGTCCATTCAATATCCCAAATGAGATGGAAGTCCGTATAGTAGATTACAGCTCAAGAAAGGAAAAAAAAAAAAAAAAAAAAATCGGCAGTTACCTTCATGAAAAGAGGAGCACAATCGGTACACTTGGGAGCGGCATGGGTATATGACTTAAGAATGGGTGTCGACAATAGAAACCCATCCGAAGATAGCACCTACATGTCCTCTGGAACCATTCTCTCCTCCTGAACACCTACATAAGATGCACTTATTCTCTAAAATGAAGCAATAAAGTAGTAGTACAACCATAAACACATGCAACAGCAACGTGCATGCACATGGGCAGTAAAAACACACGTGCTTGCATATATATATATATATATATAGAGAGAGAGAGAGAGAGAGAGAGTGTTACAGTAGTGTTTCCATACCAGAAGGGGACATGACAATGAGATGGGAAGGTGTAGAAACGGCGTCATGGTGGTGGTGGACTCTAAGAGTGAAGCTGCCTCCAGTGCCGGAAAGCCAGCCAAGCGAGTAGAAGTGGCGGCAGAGCTCAACTGCTAAAGCCTTCGTATCACTCACTGCTTTGCTCTCCAACTCCAACTCCAAGTACACCTCTTCATTCAATAATGACGACACGCTAACGCGGCCATCTTCACCATTTTGCTGCACCTGCACTCCCGTGACCCCGCTTCCACAACTGCCCATGTTCATGGCCATTGAACCTGATGAAGAACACAAAGAGAGCCAGAGAGTAAGTGTTACAGTTTCTTTGTTTTTTTTGTTTTTTTTTTTTTTTTTGGGGCTGCGCAAAACGAATCAGATCCTCTATCATTAACATTACATGTGTGTAGTGTGTACACGCATGTAATAATTATCTTATGCATGCACGAGGAGGATGCATGTATCAACGTCCTTCTTGTGTAGATGACAAGGTTTTAATTGAAGTACGTACAACCACTATTTTTGGCTTCAAATATGCTTTGAGAATTGTACAGATTTCCATTTTACTAGTTACTGCTTACTATTATCATTGCAGTTAAGGTGTGCGATGGTCACTTCATAAGTATTTATTTATAGAGAGTAAAGTGCAAAAGTCGAGGTTCAAGTATTTAAGAGAGAACTTTACACGCATATATACTTAAATTATCTTAGAATCGAATTTTTATCTTGTATAAAAAAAATAAAAAATTTATTGCTTACTATCATATTGTCAAACCATACGTATGAAACCCTCGACACATTAAATTTGACATTATCTAATAGAATACTCTTTGCTGTCCACTTTAGTGGGCAGACATTTAGGCTTTGTTTGGTATGCGAGTTTAAACACATATTTTTAGTTTTTAAACAATATTATATATATTTTTACACATTTTTTTATCTACACGTATTTTCAAAAAAATTAAAAACTGTTATTTAAACAGACGTAACAAACGGATCCTTAAATTTCCTAATTAAAATAAAATACTATTTAAATTTAATTGTGAAACGGGATATATTAAGTTTTATCCTTGCAAAATGATCTTTATTGTTTAATTCAAATTGACTTTTCCAAAATTACAAATTAAAGGGAAGAAAATTTAAACTAATAATAATATTTTTGTATTATCTCTAATAAGTAATAAAAAATTTTAGTTTTTAGAGTACTTTAAATGAAAAAAGAAAAATAAAGATGAAAAGGATGTTTTAAATGTGTAGAAGCTTTTACACAAGGAGAGGCCCACCAATCCATCAGAGATATTTCTTTTTATCTTTTTCTCTTTCGAAGGAAGAGAGGGGTGTTTGTGGGCCCAATTCTTTTTTGGGGTGTTCAAAAAATCACAGTAAGTGGCCCATTTATTCCTTTTAGTCAGAATTACGCAAATGATTGGTGATCTTATCAGCGGCGATTAGTTGGGCCCGGATGAACTGGCAGCCCATCGAACCATGACATTTTTGTTTATGCCGTTCGCCTCATGGCCATGACCCATGAACTTTGAATCAAACTTTGCGAAACCCGGCCTCAAGAAATTTACCTTCTATTATAAGGACGGTTGCATTCTTTTCACTGTCAATGACTATAACAGACTAGCAAGTGAAACCTGTGGAACTTTTTTTCTCCGCCTTTTGGGTTTGTAAGTCCAAATCCTTATCCAATCCAATATATATTTACAAAAATCTACGCAACATATGAGAAAATTCAATAAAATATAAGTGATGTCCAAATTTAATTGATTGTGTGTTGTGTGGGTGTGTGATGAGTCTCACATCCAGTATTTACTGGGTATACCCGGACTTTTTTAATAATTACAAGGACCTCAATTATAACTAGTCCTTTTTAAGTATAGTGCAGATATGACTAGTGTTTTTTCTTGGATCATTACATATGATATCAGAGCCAGCCCGGTAATCCCTTGTGGGCTCATAGACGCTACCCCACAAAGTGGGCCTTAACGAGAATATTAAGAATTTAAGTATGGGAGATTGTGATGCCCCAATTTAATTGATTAATTGTGTGTTATTTATTGGGTAGATCTAGGCTTTATTAACAACTACAAGGACTTCAATTGTGACTGGTCATTTTGAGGTATAGTGCAGATGTGGCTGGTGCTTTTTCCTGAGTCATTACAATATATTTACTCCTATATACTATACATATTTAATTAATAATTATTATAAATAAGTTAAATTTAATAATTTTTGAAAAAAAAAAAACAAAAGAAGAAAACAAGCCCAATTCAATTAGAATTAGTTTAAAGAAGATGAAACCTAATTTTATCATAATTTGTTTTATCCAAAGGAAAGTGAATTCTAAATATCTAATTAGTTAACACTAACATGGTTTTAGTATTATTTGTAACTTTGAAAATTAAATTAATATATATATATAAACTAAAAGGATGATTTGAAAAAATGACAAAAAGTGAAAACTTATATAATAAATTGTTGTGTAGATTTTTTGATAGGTATTGTTGTGTAGATATATACAGTAAATCTCATTATCAACTATATCATTGACCATCCCATTGCTATTCCTAAGCTTAAATGCACTTATGCGGTACCCCTTACTACCTTCCCCTTCTTTCCCAGTAGACTCCTATAAAACAGTTAGATTTGCCACTTAGCCTGAGAGTGATTTATGCACATCGAAACAGAAGTGTCAAGCCAACAAGATAAAGTTGAATTTGGAACAGAAAAGGATAGAAGAGTGAAAGAACCATGAAAAAATACTTCGGATATTCCTCACCTGATTAACTCTCTCGACGGATCTTAGCTTTGACATTGTAAACATTACTTGAATCTGATACAAGACTTGGGTTTCGTTGCCTTAAAGCTTTGAGAATTTGACGTGGCCTTTTACCTGCTGCAGTCATTTCTCTTATTAGTAATACCTCCTTTTCATGATTGTGTTCTCCATTCTTAATGGTTAGCATCCACAAGTCATCATCCTTTTTTCCCACAACTTGGAAGGGACAATTAGTAAGCCGAGAAGCAGTCTTTCTTTGACGCATGTTTTCACCATTCTTAAGTCTTTTACGATAAACACCACCTTTATCACAAGCAATGTTCACATACCTATCCTTTGAAGAATCCTTAATGGATACCATATAACCCTGTGTCAGGACAAAGTCACGAACATGTTTGAGAAGTTCTTCACGCGTCTGAAAGGTTCCAACAGGTGGTGGAAGCATCTTTTTTCCTTCATTATGTTCATTGGGATCTTGAACTTCCATCATAAGTTCAAAGCTAGAACCTAGATGCAAACATAAAGAAATATAACTTTAGAACACCAGAAGGAGGGAGAGAGAGAGAGATAGTGAGAGGGGGTTTACATACTGAATTTAACACAAGCTAACATCATAACATTTCAATTATTTAACAGAGGTTTTCCTCTCCCATAATTGCGCCTTGATTAATTTTGCTCCATATCATATGAGAAATAAACCCACACAAAACAAATTTAGAAACATCAAAGCTCTAATCTACAAGACCAAAAAAACTTAGTATTTAGGTTCAACTACATCGATTCTCTCTTTTAGTGAATTATCCTCTATTAAATAATCTACTAGTGTGTCTTCTCACACAACTTTGACCCATGTTTGTCACCTTTCATCTTATCCTTGTAATGCCTTCTCCCCAAAGCAGATCATCTTTTCATGTATGCACTACTTTTACACTAAATATAGTCAAACTATCTTAGATGGCTTTTGATATCTTTTCTATCTCAATCTACCACTTCAACAACTATTGCGTGTTCTTTCTGTCTCAAACTTCCAATTAACATTCATGTGTTTTTTTAAATAGTAATAAGTTTTATTGATATCAAAAATGGAACACCCTAGTACATAGGAGTGTACAAGTGGTCAACAATTCAAGTACAAAAATTACAAGAATCAAGAAAATCAAGAAAAGATAAAATGATTGGTTTCACATAGCAATCAACCAATCCAATAAAGTTCTAAAGAAAAATAACTTGAGGTCTAGTATGGATCTCTCATTATCTTCAAAACACCTATCTCTCTCCCTCAAAAGACACCACATTAAGCAATAGGAAACAATTAACCATATATGACCATTTTAAAAACGACCAAACCTGCCTTGCCAACAAGCTAGAAGCTCCACAACAGATTGCGGCATAACCCAACTTACTCCAAATTAACATTCATGTGTTTTGAAACTTCCCATGATCACAAAGCTAGAAATTTTTACTTTGATATGCATTTCACAATGACATTACACAGGAAAAATCCCTACATAAATGATTGGTGCAAGAGAATCAATCACTATGCAAAATAATTCCCATCTTTTATATAATGATTTCACCAATATAGCATCTTTGATCAAAAAGACCACTTTTTTAAAGAACCCCATTTCTCCTCTTACACTAAAAAATGGTTGCTTTTATATGTAATTCTGATTGGTGAGTTACAATCTACAAACACACCCAGCGATTTTGAACCCACAACAATGCCACCATGAAAATCCGAAATTCCTCAAATTCAAACTGTTCCTCAAAATAGTACAAAAATACAAACAAAGATTGCCAAAACAAGTTCAGTAGAAAGTAACAATGTAGTTATAAAGTAATGGTTCAGTTGTAATTAAAGGAGTAATTCAAGGGTGAAAATTCAAACTTTGAGTGTACGGGAGTAGAAGAGAGAGTATACCGGGTGTGAGGAATCCAGTAGTTGATGACGATGATGATGATGGAGAAGTTAAGCCTTAAAGCAGGGTAGAGTGGGTGTGACGTGTCGAGCGGTGAGAGATGTGGTTGGTGCTACCTCTGGTGATTTTAGTTGGAATCGAAAAGAGAGAGAGAATTTGACCCTGTTTGGATTTTTTTTTTTTTTTTATCACTCATCACTCCTCACTCAATTTTCGTCACTTATCACTCATCACTTATGATGATAAGAAGAAAATCAGTAGGCTGGATACTTCGTATCCGAAAGGACTTCTGGCTGTTTTGATGACCTGAAAAAGAAAGAACAACGATCAAAGGTGACCGAGGTTGCCGGCCAAGAACCCTCCGATGACAAAGTTAGTTTTCTCTCTTTAATTTTGGAGTTCCAACTTTTCGAAAAAATGTAAAAAACGTACATTTGTTTGGTCTAAATAAGTGTTTACATAGTGTCCTAAGAACAGTTATTAGGCTTGTAACCTCCCCTGGATTTGAGGAGGTGTGAGGGTTCAAGGATAACTTCCACAACCGTTTAGGAGTAATATTTTTCTCCTATAACGGCCACTAAAAGTTATGCGCATGTTAAGGAGTGGTGGTATGCACTCAGGAATTTTCCTAAGTGTCAAGGGCTCGTCCAGGGATCCTCTTGTTGCATATACCACGCTTCTAAGGGAGGTCGTTCCTCATATGAGACGAGCTCCTTCAAGACGAGGTTGGTAGCTTCCCTAGGACGAGTAGATGCGGTTGCCAAATTTGATTATGCGAATGTGCTTTCGTCTATGGACGACCATGGACGTTAGCCTCGTCCTCTTTCTTTCTTATGGATGACCGTAGACGTTAGCCTCGTCCTTGTGCTTTCTTGTGAACGACTGCTGGTATGGATGACCATGGACGGTCTAGAGTAATTTATTTTCCTTCACTCCTCATCAACTTAAAATACCCCAATTTTCTAATACCCACCCGTTTGGCTTTTGTTTTCGCTTCACATCACTCATATATTTCTACTGTTTGTGAGACCCACTGCCAGAGCACCATGTCAGTGAGTATAGTTAGCCTACCCGCCTCCCTTAACTCTTTTCATTTCATTTTCTTCTCCTTCAATAACCATTGCCCTGTTACTCTCCTAACACAAACCTGAACCCAGGTAAGATAGAAGACGATAGGTGTTGATTGGTGTAGCAGCGGCGCCGAACGGTGTAGGAACAGCGCCGATCTCCCACCTTTGATGTGTAGCGTCGTTGATTGGCGCAGTAAGACTCTACCTAGGTCTCGTCGATTTGGATCGTGGGCATCGACTTGATCGCCGACTTCAAAGCCGGCAGGTTCTTGTACCTCGAGACGACGTCATTCAATTCGTTTTGTGACAGTTGCTCCAAAAGCCGATCGAACCCAGACCCCAACAGAAAATCCGACATGCTTGGCAGCAACGGCCTAAGACCCATGGTGAACATGTTTGTGAGTTTGTGTTTCTGTGTTAGTGTGTATGATCAAACTCATGTGTTTATGGGTTTGATTTTCTGGGTCTGAGAAATTGGTACCTATGTGTTTCTTTTCTTTTTTTCCTTTTTTTGATAGAGTATATTTGGTATTTCTGTGAAGAAAAAAAGAAAGAAAAAGAATGAAGAAAAAGAAAAAAAAAATGGTCGTTGGAGTGAGTCTGTGAAGAAGAAAGAAAGAAGAAGAAGAAGAAGAAGGTGCGCCTGATGTGACTTGTCTCTGGCCGTAGGTCCCATGAATGTGTGTTTAATTACGAAAATGCAATTGAAAACTGAGTTTAGGTGTTTTCAGTTTCCAAAACTCATCACTCAAAAATCAGAGAATTGAGTGATGGAAACAAAATTCAAACAGACTTCTCAGCCATGGGTCCCACAATTTTTGAGTTATGAGTTATGAAAACAGAATTATAAGTTTTGGAAACAGCAAATCTAAATAACCCCTGATTTTTCCAAGGGAAATGAAGGTAGTGTCAAGGAAGGTTTTTGAGATCTCAAGGAGTTTTTCACTTTTCACTCACTCGTCAGTATCACACTACTGTTCATTTCCCCCAGGGGTATTTACATCATTTAGAAAGAATTGGGGGTATTGAAGGTTTTTTGGTTCTCCTATTTTCTTAATTTCTTGATTATCATTAATATTATTTCAACATAGAATTTGTGAGCTTGTTAAAACTTTCATAACGGTATGAATTAAATTGATGAGATTAAAATTTACATTTTTCAGTTGGGTACAGTTAAAAATTTAAAACTTAAGAAATTAAAATATTATGATATTTTTTATACCGATGATAATAGTAATGATAATAATCTGATAACTAGTGGTATGATGTCATATGGTAATGGTGGTTTGGTAATTTTAAAGACTTTTATTTTTTAGAAACTGTAATTTTAAAGACATAATCAATCATACACTCAAATCACAACTTGCTAATCTGTGTGATTGTGACTCTATGAATAGTAGATATTTTTTGCCTTGTGCAACCCATTATTTTACAATGACCACTCATAATTATATAAGTTAACAACTTATGAAATTAGCTATGGGAATGATTGTCTTAATTTAATGAAACATTAACTAAAACTCCTAAAATTTCTCTAACACATTTAACCCTTCATTTTAAAATAAGGGTATGATCACATGAGCTTCACATATAGGGCTCTTCTTTTTTTATGGAGCAATTAGAGAAAAAGAAAGACAAGGGAAAAGAGAAAGCTATATAATGAAATTTATTAAAAACAAATGGCATGTTCATACCTTCCTAATTGAGTTTTGAGTGATTTTCTTCCTTTAAAATTAGTGGGAATATAAGAATAGATGTGCAAGATTGGATTTATTTTTTAGAATTTGAAGAAGAAAGAGAAGATGATAGAGATGGAGAGACATGTAGAATGAAAAATAAATAAGAAAAAAAAGTACATATAACTGTAGCAGTGGGTTTGGAGATGAATTTTTGAGTTTTGAATATGGATTTTTAGCGTTTCATAACGGGTTTTGGTGGAATTTTAAATTTGGATAACTGCATTTTATTTTTTGGAAAAAAATTAGATAACTACTTGGTAATAGATTAAGTTAAACCTCCATGTCTCTATTTACTACAATTATTTTTTCTTCCCTGGATGACTAACGAGAGAGAGAGAGAGAGAGAGAGAGAGAGTGAGTTTTTCAACAACAAAAAAATGCAAGAGAGAGTTAGAGAAAAAAAAAGCTTTTTTTTTTTATGTGGAGGAGGCAGAAAGTCGTTAGGAAAACTTTTTTAAATTTAGCTAAAATTGAGGAGTTTAAAAAAAATAAGCATGAGAAAGAGTGTGTGTGAATGAGAAAAAGAAGGCAGAAAGGTAGTTAAGAAAAACAAGACAAAAACAAACAAAACATCAAGAACCCTAACTACGGGTTTTTGGGCACGAATATGCATACGCATGCATGAAGCATGCAAACACATACATGCCTAGAAACTCAATTCTAGAAACAACACAAAAAACAACAACTAAAAGCAACCTATTATTATGCTTCAAATACAAAAACTAAACATGTAACACCCTATAATTTTATTACTAATTTATTTTATATACATAAATTAAATATGAGACCCACAATTAAATGGATTTGATTAATTTGGGCCTAAGATATTTAATCAGATAATTATTATAATATAAGAGGCTCAAGTGAAATGGTATAAGTAAATATATGGGTCTTGATAAGTTTTAAAAAACCCTAGCCTTTTACCTCTTAAACTATACATATATATAGGGGTGTCCAGACCCGACCGTGACCCGCCAGACCGGCCAACCTGCTCGATCTCTACCCGATTTCAGCCCAAACTGACACTCCCATTAGTCGGTTTCAGGTTTCTGCACCCAAGGCTCGACGCCAGCAAGTCGAGTGGCGGGTTTTCTTCTCCAAAACCTGAGCCACCCGACCCGACATGCATTATATACAAATCCGATGAAATCAAGCTCAAATTCGAGGAGATCCAGTAAGTTCTCAACCATATTTGGTGAGATTTAGCCAGATCCGGCCATTCCCAGCAGATTTCAGCGATTTTGAGAAGAGGCTCGGCAATCCGATTTTGATGCAAATCTTGTGAGTTTTTACATTTTCCGACGATGATTTTGCAAATTCCGGCGCTTTTTTTTTTTTTTTCATATGTTAGTGACATTTAAAGCTCCGTTGACAACTTGAAACCGACCTAGCAAACCTGATCTCCACCCGAACCTAAAATCGAACTGACCGATTGACATTGGCGGTCGATTTCAAGTCACTCTTCTTTCCATCTGACGCCAGCAGGTCAGGTTTGGGCTTGGTCGAAAACCAACCCAGCCCGACTCGTGGACAGCCCTACATATATATATATATATAAGAGGTTTTCTTTTGTTTTAGCCGCAACACACAATTGAACCTTTTTTTTTCTACTCTACAGCTATGCGTGAGAATTGCAAGTATGGTTTTGTCTTGTTGTAATTTTAGAAAGTTGGAATTATTATATGGCTAGCAATTGACCTCACTCTTATAGGAAGACATGGGTTTGTGCATCTATTATTTTGGTACCTAGTAAAATAATTGGCGTTGGGTTTCATGAATCTAAACCTATCACTATATTAATGGGAAAGCTGACCTATGATTGTTACAATATTGAAATAGACATGGTACATATAGCCATATGGTCCTCCATAGGCTTAAAGATGGATTAGATAAAAATAGCACATATAGTTGTATGGTCCTCCATAGGCTTTAAGATTGATTAGATAAAAATATAATATGTGACTTCTACTATTTGGTTAATAGTTATGAATATTAAATTGATCAGATATGAATATAACATGTGGCTTCTAAGGAATAGTAGATCATATGATGGCTAGACATATAATGAAATGCTAGAGTTTTATAGTGTTGCAGTACAATTATGCCAATTAATAGATAGTAAAAATATGTGAAATAAAACAATTGGATCAAAGTTGAAAGTGAACTAGACAATTAAGTAAACAAATGGAATATTTTGGAAATATCATTGTTGTCCAAGATTATATTGTTAAGTATGAAAATAGGTTTTTAGTGGGAAATTCTTTTATTGATGGATCTATTTTGGTGTTACTAAATTCTAATTCTACTGATTTATTTTGACTCAAGGGTGGTTGATTTTATGTTTACAAATATAAGGTAAGTGGTATTTACTAATTTTGGGGTTTTCCCAAAACATTTTTTATTATTAAACTATTCTTATATCAAGAAATATGTTGATATTCTATAAATATATTGATATTCAGTAAATGTTTGATGTGCACATTGTATGGAAATGTTGACTATTTCTTATATGAAAAACTTGTGGGACAACCTAAACTTATTTAAACTTGTATCTGTGGATAAATTCTTGTATTTTTTAGTATTATGACTGGATTATTTGTTGTATGTATCTTGAAATTTGTTTTGAATCCTATGGCAAGTCGTGATTATATGCTCAGTGTTGTATTTAGTCCTTAGTAAAGGACAATCATACTGCAGCTAGTCCTTAGCAAGGGATGGTCCTAAAGAATGGGACAATGCACATTTGGTACCTCCTTAACAAGGGAATATACCATTAAGGATCCGAAAAGTGAGCTACTTAGCAAGGGATTGCACCTATAGGTTTCAAAGGAACCACCCTTAAGAAAGGGAATGAAAAGGGGGGGTTCCAGTCCTAAAAGAGAGACAACACAACCCTATCAACGAAGCATAAACGTTGAACACATGAAAAACCTAGGAAATTGTTTGTACAATGGTGTTGGTATATCGTAATGGCTTACAATACAATGATATTTTTATATGAAATGTTTGATGTTAAATTATTGATGGGTTGCAAGTTATAACGTTGTTGTATGAATTATTTATTTAAAAGGTTTGTTCCTACACCCTTATGTTAGTGAATTCCACTTCTTGAGTTATCTCACCCTCCCCCCCCCCCCCTCCTCATTTTATTCCCTCTTATAGATACATTAAAGAGATCATTGGAGTAGAGATTCTTGAAAGACAACAGTTAAATATTATTTTGTGGAACTGAAGATTTTATTATTATTTTTATGGTATTAAATATTGTACTGGAGAATTATTTTGAGAACGTTTTATCTTTGATGGGATTAGAGCTTTGAAAATTATGATGAGATTTTAGGTTGCTAGTTACATTTATTTAATATTTTTATGGATTATTTAGGTTGAATAGACCCTTATTATTTATGATTTAGGGGCATTAAATAACAACCTAAACTAACAATAGAGATATCAAAGCAAATAATAAAGCAATAAAACAAAAAGAACAACAAAAATGAGAGAGACAAGGTTAGACCCTTACTTCAAACACAAGAACTCATTTAAGCTTTTAACTTGACCATTCCCCTCAGTCAATCTAATCAAGGCAAAGCCAAGAAGGTTAGTAAACTTAAAACTCAAGGTCAAGACAAAATAAGGTTTCAATCAAGCAAAACTTTAACTTGATGATGTTTTAGAATAAAAACTTCCTCTTTAATTCACTATTTTTAGGGAATTCAGCGTGTTTTGGGAAAAGGGTCTTTGAGACCTTTTTATAGTGTTCATAGAGGAGTGTAGGGTGGCTCCCAACAGATGTGGGATTCACTCTACACAATTTTTCATCAAAATTTTTCATACAGGTGTTTCTAGAACCCTACATGCATGCACATACACAAGGTATGCGTATGCATGTTTTTAGTATGCATGCACATGCATGAAATATGCGCACACATACTTAGGGTTTCTTGCAGGTTTTTCTTCACCAAAACATTCTTCAAGCTAAATATTCACAAGATTGGGCCTTAAATCAACCCTAGGTCTTCAAGTAATGTCATAATTAGGGAACGGAGACTCGAGTCGTAAGGGGTACAAAATGAGGTGTCTACAACGATCGAATCAAAAAGTATACTTTTTTTCCAATCTCGATTATGGTTAGTCAGGGATGGTCAAACTTAGCCAAAAATGGTAAGTTTGAGATTTTGGAATCTTGGATAAAATGGTTTGTTCCGACGTCCAATCAGGATAAATATGATTTTATATATATATATATATATATATATATATATATATATATATATATATATATATATATAGTTCTTGGTTTTAAAAAACGTGATTTTCACCTTTTTTTAGGGTTTAAATCGAAATTCTTAGCACATTAATCGAGATCGAAAAAAATACAATATCGATAGGTCATTCTCTTATCTACCTTTTTTACTGGAGTTTGAGTTTTTAAACCCTTATATTATGAGTGTTCCCACCCCTCAAATGACCTGCCAATTTATGTTTCTCAAAAAAAAAAAAATCTCATGTCTTCACATGGTTAAAGGTTCACTTACCCAAAACGTCTAATAGGCGCTAATCCCCTAATTATCTGGATCAGACCATCAACACATCTTTACACTCAATAAATATTTCTTTCGTTATATGTTTATCTTTATGATTATACATATTGTGTTGTATATTACACTACATCATTACTAATAGGATTTAAATGATAGCAAATCATATGCATCATTGCAAAAAATTCTAGAATTTTGATATATGAAAGTTTGTCAAATAAACAAGATTTCATCAAAAACCTTAATAACAATCCAAAGCAAAATGACACAAAAAAATTATAAAATTATCCAATAATTTGAAAACTATTAATTAAAATTGGAAATATAAATGTTACTTAAAACCAATAGTCAAAAAAAATTATGAACCTAACTATTAGATAGGCACAAATATGTTAAATTAACAGTAGCCTTTAAGTGTACTAAGTCCGTGGAATTGCTGGTCCAATATTCGTATGAAAAATGTGTTAAGAGCTACACGAAGAGAAAAATGTATAATATTCTTTAAATTTCAAAGCTATTAAACTCAATGTCCTAACTTTTGACATCTAAACCCATTTTTATATGAATTTTGATTAGTTATTTTAAGCATGAAGATTCCTTCTTCATTATTTTAGTATAATGATTATAGATGAATTGAAATGATTTCAATTTTTAGTAAAATATTGAATATTGAATGACAATCAATAAACCCAACTGGGTTTAAAGACTTAAAGTTGTTAAAAGGTTTTGTACGTTGGGAATTTTCTTTTATAAGCATCAATTAGAATTTATTGTTGAATGTAATTCTGCTAATGTTTCAATACAAATATCTCTTTTCATTATTTGGACTTTTGGCCAAAGAGAGGAGAGATGATTTTGGCCCATCTGCTATCTTCAATTTCTTGGTAATTCTTAAATTTGTCATATTTCCTATTTATAAGTCATTTGCTATATCTTCCTTACTTGATTAAACTTTGAATATTCTTAGCCCTTAAATTCCATGCAAATGCAGATTCCTTGAACAATTTTTTCAAGTCTTTAAGTGTCCAAAGGACTACTAAGCCAAAATCCCTAATATGCGTTAAGTCTCTAATTATCTAGAACAGACCGTTAGTAAGTCTTCATCCCCAATACATATGTTTCATTATATGTTTATTTTTGTTGTTATACATTTTTATTGTATACTACAAATAGCTTTGCGATGATAATAAATAATTTAAATAAATTCATATTTATATTCACATCTTATACATGTATTATCAATTAGTGCTACAGCTTATATGGTTGGCGAATTAAGTAGATCATTGTCTAAAATTTTAGAATTTCGAAATACATATATTTGTTATATAAACATTTTTTTTGTAAAAATCCTCAATAATACTCCAAAGGAAACTAAAACAAAACAATGCCATCATTGAAATGTAGCCAAAATAAATATAAACATAAATATTTTTATTTAGTATTAGTGACAACAAGCAATATTTGCAGGGCTAATATGTTGTCAAAAGAAATATAATATTTATGATTCTTATATTAATGACAACCTGTGCCATCTCTTATATACACAAAACAAATTAATATTAGTGTTGAAATTATGAATAGTCATTCATACGATGAGAGACTTTTTTTCTCCATGCTGGGAAGTTGTGATAAGATATTAGCAACAACAATTGCATCACATAAGTTTATATTAGCGGAAACTATTTTACTATTGTACGAGTCTGTTGTAGTTTGTGCTTTGAGTAAATTTGGGTAGGTTCTAAGTGCATATTGGTGGATAACTCCTCAGCCTCTAAGCTTGAAAGGAAAGAGAAGATGACTTCAGGTAAAGAACTTACTTTGAATGATTTGTTGCATGTGCCGAGCATGTGCTGAGCATATGCTCTCTTGTATCTAGCTCACTATTGAGCAACAATGATTTTAAGTTGATCTTTAAGTTTGATAAGTTTGTACTCTGTAAGAGTGGGATGTATGTTGTTGTGGATCACTGCTGGCAGATCATTTGTTGTTCTCATTGTGGTTTTGGTGGTTGTCATGGCTAAGGTGAGTCGACAGTGTGCATTTGGGTGGCAATGAGAGCATTGGCTACTATTGGTTTTAGGTTTAGTTGCCTTTGTGTTGTACTGTGAGTTTAATAGAATATTGTAAAGAGATGAATGGTAAAATAAAGAATGTGACGTAGGGTATGTTTTTAAAGTGAAAATGTAAAATAAATTAAATATTTTTTGGTGATGCCAAAATGCATGTATTTTCAGATGTACGAATAATTAATGCTAAAAAATAAATATGTGGCCTTTTAATTTGGTGGTGAAAAATGCCCTTTTTTTTGTGTTTTCACATGGGAATGCTCTTATGTAAAGAATCATGACAACGTTTATAAATGAATGTATATATGAATAAATACAACCCCAAAATTTGAGGCTCTTTTTCCTTCTCTCTCTTACTTTTGTAGAAAGAAATGATGATAGGGTCTAAACTCTAGGAGTGTTTGGGAAAAGCTTTTTGCTTTTTGTCTTAATTTTTTTTTTTTTTGCAAATATTATCCATTTAGGAATTATTTATTTCCAGTAATTTATCTGCCAATTAAAATATTTGGTAACTTTCATATTAAATATGTTTTTAAAAGCTAAAAAATAAAAAGTTAAATTATTTACCATAAAAAACTAAGGCAAAAATTAAAAAAACAATACTTTTTTCAAAAATTCTCAAATGAAGAATGCGTTTGGTAAAAAGGCCTTTTGGTTTTGCTTTTTATCTCAACGTTTTTTGAAAATAAACTAAATTTTAACTTTTTTAAGAATGAGTTAGCTTTTAATTTTTTATGACACATTTAGTACAAAATCTACCAACAATTATATATTTTGATATATACATACTAGAAATTACTAAATACTCAAACCGATAGTAAACTCTATAACGTGATAAGCAGGAAGAGAATTCATCAATGGAGAAAAACGAAATAAGAATCAAACGTTTTGATTTTGATCCCTCTACACATTTTTCGTTCATAAATAAATAAATAAAACTTCGATCTTTTCTTTAAAATGCTAAAAAATGATGACATTTGGTAAAAGAACATCGAAATTTATATAACACATTAAATTTCCAAACAAAGAATTTGTAAAATTTCAACCCCTATTTCCATATTATACTTGCAAACAACAATCTGGTCTTATACCATCCTCCCCCACCAAGGCTCTAAATTCTAAACCATCCCAACAAAGCTGCCTAAAACCAAACTCACTCCAATACTAATACCCAAATCCAACCCAACTGAACCAGTAAAACCTGGTGCACTTGATTTAGATGGAGCTGGAGCTGGAGCTGGAGCCGGAGGATCCAAATCCGATGGGTTCACGCCTGCAGGCTGAGGTGACTCTCCTTTCGGGCTCTTGGCTACTGGAGGCTGCGTTGTAGGAGGTGATGCCGGGGTTTCAGCAGTCGGGGATGGCGACACGGGTGGTTTGGGCACCGGAGCAGTAGAAGGCGGAGGAGCGTGGTGAGTTTTGTTTCGCACGGTCAAGACAATTATGATGAGCTTCTGTCCCTTTTTGCAGTTATCACCAGTTCCACTGATGAAGTAAAATGGACCTGAACGATTGAACTTGAAGACTGACTCTCCGTCTGTCAAGGACTGTTTGGGACTTGTGGTGTTGCATGAATTGTACTGGTCCTTTGTTACCACCAACACTGAATCTGACCCTTTCTTGTATTTGAAAACTGAAAACATGAAGAAACATTCAATATACCCAGAACTCAAACAACTTAAAGAATCATCGTCAGAAACAAACAGAAAACGTTGATTGTGTGTATCATAAATTGAGAGGGAGAGAGGCTTATATCTTACCGAGAGTATCATTGACTTGAAATCTATTTCTTTCAGCCCAGTGATTGTAATTCTCAGAAGGGTTTGATTCCCAACCATCTTTTCCACCAACCAAGAATTTGTGAGCTTGGGATGAGCTAAGAGACCGCATAATTAATACCCCAAATAGAAAGCCAAGAAATGAGAGAGACCCCATTGCACAAACAAGAGTAGTAGTAGTAGTACTCCTAAGTGTATATCAGACAACTATGTTTGCTAGAAAGTCTTAATAGAGAGGGTGATGAGAAATGTGAGCCAGGCCAGTGAGGAATATATAGAGGGATTGGAGAGAAAATGACCGTTGTAGAGCATGCAAATGGCACAGTGGTGGTGAAAAATACTATGGCAATCTTTGCTGGCATTTGGGTAGCTGTAATAAATTTTGATAGGCGTTTCATTTCAGCTAATGACAGTGAGGGACTGAAGGGTTTTTTTTTCACACGTCGCGCCATGTGAGAGACTTAACGGTCATGAAAGGCTTTGGAATTTGAGGTTTTGTTCTGCTAATTTTGTTTTATGCGACAGAATAAGATAAGGGCCGTTTAGGCTGTAATTGTGGTGTTTCATTAGCTTTATAGGTTGGAAATCTTTCATTGGCCACCGACCAAAATGAAAAATTAAATTAAATTAATTGCTTTCTATAAGATTCCGGTTGCTACTTGCTGTACTCTCAAACTGAAAAAAGTATATTTTCCTTTTACGAAAAATAAGTTCATTTTCATTATTTTATGGTTGCAGAAATTAATTAATCGTTCTAATTAAATAGAACATAGAATTTTTCTTTTGGTTGCTTAATTAATAACGGCTATAATAACTTTAAATAATACATTAAATTCCGTCGTCTGTTGATGCTGAATTGAATATGAAATTAATTTGGTAGATGATAATTAAATTTGACCTTAAAAATTTATTAGGGTGAAACTTATGACTATTACCTCGGATGAATTTGAGAGTCCAAAAAATAAATTGTACTTTTTTGTTATTTCTGGAACGAGGATATATAAGATCTTACAAATGAGAGTACAATTTAGTAGTGAGAGTACAATTTAGTGATTTACAAATGATTTGAGCCAAGCAGTAGGTTGTTTAAATTTGGTTTGCTAATAGCACTAACAATTAGGTCAAAAATTGCTTAATTTTCCACGCATAAAACATCAAGTTTAGGGTATTGATTCTTTCACACTCTTAGTTTTACTTTGTATACATCACCTATTTCACATTTTAAATGTGAACATCTACAAAAAAATTTATACATTACACATTAAATTATGGTGGTTATGTGTACATAGTGTACAACAAAGAATATGAAATAATATTTTTGGTTTTATATATTTTGTTTAAAAAGACTTAAATAATGAATTTTTTTAGATACATAGATAGTGGGAGAGGGTGCGGTATAGTTCAAATTAGAGACATAGAACACTACAAAGAATATTATTACCACTAAGTTATCACTTGAATGTGAAGTTAAATAATCAAACCTTTTTTTTTTT
This sequence comes from Castanea sativa, assembly GCF_040712315.1. Taxonomy (NCBI): domain Eukaryota; kingdom Viridiplantae; phylum Streptophyta; class Magnoliopsida; order Fagales; family Fagaceae; genus Castanea; species Castanea sativa. The sequence continues at coordinate 37,615,175 of NC_134018.1, forward strand.
TGAGAAACAAACGCACACACAAAAGAGAGAGGAAAAATGATTCTAACACAAAGGCACACCACAATTCTACTCAAAATCTCAAACTTAAATAATAAGTAAAAAATCTTAAACATTTTTTATAGATACAATAGAATTTCAACTTTTGTCATCCACTTTATGATTATTATTCTTTATTATCATCAAACTAATATATTATCAATTTCAGTGTAGACGAAAACTCAAACTCTAGACCTCTTATTTGAACAAAAAACTTCTCTAGTTGAACTAACTGAGCCCATTATAAAGATAAGATTTTACTTATATTTGATAGGAATTATCAATATTATATAAATCCATAAATGTCCTCACTCCAAAACTAACACTAGTTGCTACTAATAAACAATATCATAATTTATTGTACTCTTAAATTCTTGTGCTATGATACATAATAGATAATTTTTCTGAAGAGTGAGAGCTCCTCCCTCCCAAGGGCTTTGTCTTGAATATTTAATTTATAGAATTCCTCCGAAGAAATTTAGAGCAGTTACTCTTTTAGTTTTGTTCTTAAGTTATGGAACTTTTCTCGCCATCTTTGAATTTTTTTAATATTCTTAACTGGTTGAACTTATTCGCACTATTCTCAATAAACCTATCACATAATTTACACGCACCATTTTTTTAACCATATTATAATTTCTGTATTCTTTAGCCCACTGGTTGTTCTCACAATTATTCAGCACCCATATCTCGAAGTGTGTAGCTGATGAAAGACCAGCAGTAGCCAAACATCCTCACAGTTCAAGTAAGTAAAAGAATCTGTAAACTTTGACGTGGAAATTGGGATGAATTATACTTTTTCACCAAAATATTTCATCCTAATTATACTTAACCCCCTTAACTATCAAAATACATGATTAACCCTCTAAAGTTATAATTTTGTTTCAAATTTGAATGTCTCATCTTTTGTCTATTTTGGTGTTTGTTGTAGCATTTTAATATTAAATACTCTCTCCGGCCCAATGTATTTGTCCTATGTAAAAAGACAAACTTTTTAAAAGAATATCATTTATTGTCTTGTTTGCCTTATAAAAATGTATATATTTACAAAACTAACCTCAAATAAATTTATTAACTTTTTTTTAAAGAGTTATTCTTAATGAGGCAGCTAAAAAGGTGCCCCCAATTATATTGATTTTTTAAATATTTGTTAGTTTTTTTTTCAAATAGTTTTGAAAATAAAGTACGTAAGGGTATAAGAGGAACATTAGTAAATTAATGACTTTCATTTTTAGAAACAGGATAATATTTTAGAACATTTCAAAATAAAATAGAGGACAACAAACTGGGACGGAGGGAGTAGTTAATTTTAATATTTTAATGCTTAATAAGTTGGTAAATTAAATGTAAAGATAAGTGAGTTAATGTGGTAGATGAGAAGTTAATGTAATATATTAAATTTGGAATACCACATTAATAAGGAAAGAGACTCTTTATTTATTTATATGTGTGATGATTTTTTGGGCTTAAATGTAATGAAGGAGAAATTGGGTCAGACACACTTGCACGAAGGTGAATGAATGAAAAACTAGAATTCGACACATTTGGGGTATGAAAATTAATTAATTAATAATTATATATTTTTAGGTATATATTAATGTATAAAATATCTTTTGACATAATTTATATTTATTTTACAAGGAGTATAACGCTAACCAAATAAGTTACCAAATACTATAGAAGAATATATATATATATATATATATATATATATATATATATATATATATATATATATAAACAAATGCTATAGATTAAAAAAAAATACTGCAGATTAAATGCATTGTTTCTATTTTTTTAATTAAAAATAAAAAATTGCATTGTTCATGTTTAAAAAAAACCTTAAAAAAAAGGACATTGAATGCTTTCCTTGAAAAATAAAATAAAGTATGGTTTTTTTATTTTTTTTTGAAGAATACTAAGTTTTTTTTTAACACACACATGGGGAAGGGGAGAAGACTTGGTCAAGTGGCCTAATGGAAAGGTGGGGGATAAGACTAAGGTTTGAAAAGTTACTTTCTAACTTATAACTCATAAAAATCAGGTGGGGGAGGCGGACAAAACAAAAAGGCTATAACCAACTCAAAGTGGTATGTATTGGGTACTTTTGTAAACCTATAACTTGTTGTTATAAAATTGTCGTGGATATAGTATTACTCTATTTTTATTGAACCCAAAATTGTCGTGGATATAGTATTACTCTATTTTTATTGAACCCAAATTCTTGAAGATCTTCAAGTTAGAATAGTCAATAACTTTTTGTAAGGTAGACAAAACAGGTTATAGTTGCAAGTCTGAGTGTTCATAATTGCACCTTGCATGTAGCACTACCACTAAATCTAATGTACTTAACATTAAAAGACCAATTTACCCCTCTTTACAAATTATGTTATAGTTAATAGCAATATAAATGGTAGGGGATTGAGTGTAACCTACTTTTGAAATTGAGGGGTTGATCCTGTATTTCTATAGTTTAGGGGTGAAGCGTAATCAGGGTGATAGTTTATGATGGAAAAGTGTAATTCCACCTCTCTTTTTTTAATTTTTTTATTAGGTTAACGGTGTGTGGTGCAAAACCAAAGAAGAAGCCAAACCATACTCACAAAGTCTTTTACCTCAAGGAGGATTAACCGATTAACTGCCCAAGAACTTAAAATATGTGGAGCTTTGATTATTAAATTGTCCAAATTAATTTCTCCCATAGGAATGATTTCACTAATGGTTTATTACTTCTAAGATAATGGTAGAATTGACAACATGGTGCAAAGTGTAGCACGAGTTATAGTTTAAGGTGCTAACCATGCATTCTGAAAATTTAAGATGCAATGTGTAATTTGAAGTATAGATTAGGGTGATAGAGTGTATTTTCTTCCAAAATTTTAAAACGTATAGAAACTTAAAGCTGAACCAAACTAAACCTTAATAGATTTAGGGTTAAAACTGCTATAAAACTTCCATTCTTTATATTGGATTTATTTTGCTTGTAGGGTTGGTGGTTAAGTCGTCAAAGAGTTTTTCTTGATTCAGGTTTTCTTTTCATCACCATATCGCATTATCGCTTATGTTATTTTCTTCTACTTTGATTATTGTGATATGGCGTGCATGTTTTGATATAGCATTAAACCTTGAGCATAATTAGAAAATAAATTAAACTTGGCTTAAAACTAGTTAATTGGTGCAATCGGGCACTAATTTATCCCAACATAAATTACACTTTTAAGTTATTAAAATAGAAAATCTATGTTTCTCAACAACAAAAAAAAAAAAAATCAAGGGTAAAATACTATTTTGGTTCCTAAACTTCACCAAATGTTTGTTTTTCATCTCTAAAACTTACAAAGTTCATTTTTTGTCCCTAAACTATTGAAAAGTTCATCTTTCATACCTAAATTATTGAAAATGTTTTACTTATGCCCTTAAACTTTACAAAAAGTTTCTTTTTATCCCTATAGTTTAGGGATGAAAAAAGAACTTTTCAAAGTTTAAAGACGAAAAACAAATTTTTAGTAAAATTTAGGAATGTAAATAGTATTTTACCCAAAAATCTATCTAAAATCATGCGTGACAATTTCCTTTTCTCTTTATAGTTTATATACTCATTATCTCCCTCTCTTCTTCTTCTTTATTTCCCCTCAAAGTCCACTATGTTAAGTTGCATGTTTATACTTTTCTTTCCCAATTGATGCTTGAAAAATACACTTGGTAAGTGAAATTATTTTTTAAAAACTTTATGAATTAAATTGATGAGTTAAAGACATGACTCGAGATGGCATTCTTATGCATTGAAACCAAAGGCCTATTTAATAAGAAATTTTTATTAACGTTGTTGTTGTTTTATGGAAATACGTGTAAGTGAAAAAAAATATAAAAATACGTGTAATGTTTTTTAAATACTAAAAACTATCTTTAAACAATAGTAACAAGAACTCTCCAAATTAACGAAAACATATTTAACACTTATCACATGTTTGCATTATGTTGGGTTTAGCGTACAAGAACACTAAATCCAAGCCTTACTCAACATGTAAATTTAGAAACAAAATTGAATTTAGAAACGAAATTGAATCATATTTATAGACTAAAATTGTAATTAGACAAAAGAAATTATAGAATGTTGATCTTACCAATCTTGTCATCCATTTTTTATTATATTTTTTTCTTAAAAAAATCCTGTCATATATTTCAGTCATGCCAGGTGGCCTCACGACAGGGCTTGGTGAACTCTTTCCCCCATCACCAGAGGTGACTGAATCAGAACTCGACAAGACTCAAAAATCAAACCCTCTTGCCCTTGGGCGGTTAAGTCTGTTTTTTGTTTTCTGGAACAACAAAAACACACTCCCCACCACAAAATCACAAGTCCCAAAAAACACTTTTCTTTGAAAACTGTTACCAGAAATTCCTCACCTTTTCCCACATGTCACTGCACATCTTCAAAGAAACCCTCAAGCCCTGCACCAAAAACCCATCTTCATCATTGAATTCCACATCCAAAACCCAAAGCTTTGACCCCATAAGCCCTAGAAAACCCCCAAAGTCTTCTCTCTCTCAACAGCTTCTGCGCCTCCAAGACCCAGAGTATCTGCCCCAACCCCAAAAACCACATTGCTTACCTAACCAACAACCTCAACGTCATAGTGATGAAGAAGAAAAGGAAGAGGCAGAAGAACCAGATGGGTTTGGTAGACCCACCAAATTGGGTCAGTTTCAGTTTGAGCATACAGGACCCTTTGAGCCATTGGTTCTGTCCTCACAGGGTGAAGTTCCAGTTGTACAGGTGATTTTATGCTTACCAAGTTTCTGTCTTTAAGAACCCATTTGTGATTTGTGTACATGTTGTGTAAATTCATATTGCTGGATTTAAATTTTTGGTCTTGCTTTGTGCATAGTTTTCTTTTGAAATATTTTCAATACTTGCTATTTGCTTGTTCTGTATTATTCCTTGGGATTAGAGAGAAACGAATTGGGAAAGATTGATTAATTTGGTTATTCATGAATTTCCCTTTGGATAGTAAATTGTGAACTGTGTGTGTGTGAGAGAGAGAGAGAGAGAGAGAGGTTTTAACTCTCAGTTTTCAAATTCAATTGGATATGTGCATAAATGCATATTGAAATATGGATTTTGTTTAAGTGGATCATAGGAGTGCTTTCCATAAACAGTAAATATTACATATATGATTTTGGGAAATGCTAAACATGCAAAGAGTTTTACATAATTAATTTTGCAAACTAATGTGGCAGCCAAATTGTCACATGATATGTATCATAACATTACTCCACAGGGAAAGCATTAATTAGTATGGGTCTACCAGACTGTTTTGGATACTGAATCATCTTAGAGAGAACACTAAACTTATACATTTTATATTCCCAAAAGACATATGAGAAGAACTGGAAAGTTGAAATTCTATAATAGGCTAATGTTACAGTGGTTGTTAAAGGTTTTTTAGTTTTCTTTTCTTTTCTCTTTCCTGCCAGCTTCTCATCAATTATGGCCAGTTTGGATGGAGGGGAACAGAAAAATGAGTGAAAAAAATTCTCTACTGTGGGGAAAGCACAAACTAATGATAGTCATCTCCATGAAATTTTCACCATTACTGTAAATTGCTCTTCTTAGCAGATATCTTTGGTATTACTTTTTTCTTTCTTTCTTTGTTGGGGGTTGGGGGGGGGGGGGGAATGTTCATTAGAACAATGAAGACCCTACAGTGTCAAATTTTTTTTCCTTGGTGAAGCTATAGATGTTTTTGGAATTCTGTTCATAGGAATCAATGCTTTTCAGGTTCCTGCGTCTATCAACTGTAGGTTGCTTGAACATCAAAGAGTAGGCGTGAAGTTTTTATATAGTTTATACAAGAACAACCATGGAGGCATTCTTGGAGATGACATGTAAGTACACAGGATTTTTTGAGTTGCTCAATATAGTTCATGTTTTGTTTCTGAATGAGTCATTTCAGAAAATGGGTTTCCCTGAAATTAAAGAAGAAAATGCTCTTGGGTACTGCCCAACACAAAATAATTAGATCTTATTATATCTTATAATAAGATTTAATCATTCAAATTATAGAAAAATCTCAATCGATCAAAAAAAAATTCAAGATTTAATAAAAATATGAAAGTTTTGATGTTTAATATAAATAGTAAAACATGGAACTAAAAAAATGACTAATAATTTTGTTTTTGTATATAATGACACACCTTAGCAAGGAAAACAATTATATTGCTAATAAAAATATAAAATTTCAGTCAAGATGAAGTATTTTTGTACATGTATAATGCAGGAAACATTTAATACATGTTAATGAGAAGCAGGAACATTCCAAAATCCTTGGCATATCCATGTCAGACACATGTTGGACACAGACATGCTGGGGACACTCCTGCATATGGGTCCTTAGTGTGTCGAGATGAGTAAAAACTATTTAAAAGATTCCTTAATTTAAGATATGTTTTTATATATTTTGATAGTTGTTACCTATTTTGAAAATAAACATAAAATATGCCTCAAAATAAATAAAATGTACCTTAAGATATTAATTGATCAATTAATTAAATGTCAAATCCTCAGTGTCATTTCCTAATTTTTCAAGAAGGGTTGTGTCCCTATCTGTGTTTCACAGATGTGTTTTATACTTCTAATTATAGAACACATGTATTTTTGTTTCCTACAATAAACAAGATTTTTTTTTTCCAAAAACTACATACATACGTGTAATACATGGTATAGTACGCATATTTTTTACCAACTATGTGTGCAGGTTCAAGTTTTGAGAGTGGCAACTTTATGGCAAAAATGCTGAAGGGTATGACATTATCCAAGCCATACCTCCCAGGATCACTCTTCAGTGGGATCAGCACTTTGTAATGATGCTTCTGATATTGTGTGCACTGTAAATTTTGGATATGTTAGATGGTAGGGGCGTATGTGTGCATCTCTGCTTGTATGTGAACATGGGCATATGTATTTGGCTTTGCTGCTTCTGATTACTGCATTAAACTTTCTTGTGGGTAATTAAGTTCTTCTCCCTATTTTAAATTTGAACAGGGGACTTGGCAAGACCATTCAAACAATTGCCTTCCTGGCTGCTGTATATGGTAAAGATAGAGAAGGTGCTGATTCAACAATACTGGATCAGGTAGGCAAAAAGGGCCCTGTACTAATAATTTGCCCCACTTCTGTTATCCATAATTGGGAGGATGAGTTCTCTAAGTGGGCAACCTTTAGTGTTTCTATTTACCATGGTGCAAACCGCGATCTGATATATGACAAGTTAGAAGCACACGCAGTTGAGATACTTATTACCAGTTTTGACACATACAGAATTTATGGCAGCATCTTGTCTGAGGTTAAGTGGGAGATTGTAATTGTTGATGAGGCACACCGGCTTAAGAATGAAAAGTCAAAGCTTTACGGAGCATGTTTAGAAATTAAAACCCCAAAACGTTTTGGTCTGACAGGAACTGTAATGCAGAATAAAATAATGGAATTATTTAACCTCTTTGACTGGGTCGCACCAGGATCCTTGGGAACAAGGGAACATTTCCGGGAGTTTTATGATGAACCCCTCAAGCATGGTCAGAGGTCAACTGCTCCTGAGAGATTTGTTCAGGTTGCTGACAAGCGAAAACAGCACCTAGTGGCAGTTCTTCAGAAATATATGTTGAGAAGGACAAAGGAGGAGACTATTGGCCATCTTATGATGGGAAAGGAAGATAATGTTGTGTTCTGTGCCATGAGTGAATTGCAAAAACGGGTTTATAGTAGAATGTTACAACTACCAGACATCCAGTGCCTTATAAATAAGGACCTTCCATGTAGCTGCGGAAGCCCTCTTACTCAAGTTGAATGTTGCAAAAGGACTGTACCAAATGGAGTAATTTGGCCTTATCTTCACAGGGACAATCCTGATGGTTGTGATTCATGCCCCTTTTGCCTTGTCCTTCCCTGCCTTGTTAAGTTGCAACAGGTTAGCAAGCTCTTGAAAATTGTTGCTCTGTTTTCTTATTATTACAATCATTGCTGAAAAATAAATAGGCATTAAGTCATAATATGAGCTATGAAGCACGGGTACGTTTCGGGATTCGGGTGCAGGTGCGGGAGCGGGTGCGGGACTCGGCAATTTCTAAAAAAGTAGGGTGCGGATGCGGCGGGGTGCGGCGATTAAAAAATTATTAAAAATATTTTTATTTATATTTTTAATATATTGCTAAACATACTTTTTTCACATTATATAAACATATATCAAATTTAAGAACTATAGTAAATAATAACTAGAATACAACTCCATTAATAATAACTATTAACTAAATAAAAAATCATCTATTAACAATTAACTAAAAGTGTGAGTGTGAGAGCTATGATACCTGACAGTGAGAGGAGACGGAGAGCAAGGGAGACGAAGTGGAGCGCTGAAAAATGAGACTAGCACAGCTGAAGAGTGAAGGCAGAGAAAGGGAGAGAGCCTAGCTGAAGAGTGAAGGCAGAGAGTGGGAGAGAGGCGCAAGAAAAATGAAGATTGAAGAGGCAGGGGTTGGGTCGGCTGAGAGCAGAAGCGGACTCTGAAAATTGAAGAGAAATGAGAGTTTTGGCTAAGAGTGAGAGCTATAGGGTTTTTGTTTTTTTTCCAAACGCACCGTTTGCACTTTTTTTTTTTTTTTTTTTGAATTTCGGCCGCATCGGCCGATTTCGCCGGTATCGGTGTTGCGCCCGATACGGACCGAATCTGGCCGAATCAGCCCGATTTCACGCGCGTCAGCCCGAATCGGCCCGATTTCACGCGCGTCAGCCCGAATCGGCCCGATTTCGCGCGCGTCAGCCTGAATCAGCGCCGTATCGGCACGTATCGCACCGAAAAAATTATTTTTTTTAATGCCCGACGCGGCATGGACGCGCAGGCAGTGGCGTCGCCTGCGCGTCCCCACGTCAGGCCGCGAACACTGCACCCGTGCTTCCCAAAATATAAGGAGTCTATCACAACTTTATTTTTTATTATATTTTCTGAAGGACTTGTTGCTGCAGTTTCCTAGACCAGTCAAACCTTTGTAGTTATATTATTTTTAATAAATTCAGAAGTGAGAGCTAGAGCAATTTTGTATGTGTGTGTGTGTGTGTGTGTGTGTGTGTGTGTGAGTGTGTGTGTGTCTTCACATTAGCTGAAGCTTGACTTTGAGATTGAAGTATAAGTGCTTTAAAATTTTCAAAATCTTTTCAAGATTAATCAACAATAGATGAAACAAAAATTGTAATTAAAAAAATGAAATTTAAACATAGTAGAATGGTATTACCTACCATGAAAATTAAAGAAAACTTGTGGACCATTGAGAGTTTACAAAATAATTACAATTGCATTTTGATGCTTTGAAATTCATCCAATCTTGTTCAACAGTCAGCACAATTGATTTATTTGTATTGATCCTAAGTCATCAAGAACTTTTTAGGCTTTCGTTAAGCCATAATCAATCTAAAGTGTGAGTCAAAATAAAGTTAAACTGTACTGAAAAAGAAGAGGATGTGAAACTTGTTTTCATTTTTCTCTCTTACTGATGATAAGATCCTGGTATGTTTGGTTTACATAAGAGGCATATAAATTTTTAATAGAAAATCTTAAGACACCAAGCTTGTGTTTCTGAAGTGCCTTGCATTTTAGTACATTTGCCTCCATTAACATGTGCATCAGTGCTTGAAGCCTGCCTTACAAGGAAGCCCCAAAACTTGAATCCTCTGAAAATGATGTTCATAGTCAATGTTTAATAAGTTATGTTGAGGCAGTGAATTGTGATTTTTACCTTCTTATTATTAGTAGAACTTTTCATATGACTCTCCCTTGCTTATAAAGGGCAACCTTTTTATTGCTTAGCCAATTGAAACCTAGATTACCCTTTGATTTTTAATGCAGAGATGCTTCTGCTAACAGTTCGATTTAGGTTGGATATTTCAATGCTTGAACTAAATGGTGTTCCCAGCTGTTTTAAATAATTATATATACTACTGTGATCTTGTTTCTTCTTTCCTATCTTCTGGATCCTGTGTTATATCATTATATTTATTCAATAAAATTTTTAACTTATTTCAAAAAATTATGTTTCGCTTTGTGCATATTTACCTTTGGGAAACAGATAAGCAATCACCTGGAGTTGATTAAGCCTAACCATAAGGATGATCCAGATAAACAAAGAAAAGATGCAGAGTTTGCCTCTGCTGTCTTTGGCCCTGATATTGATTTGGCAGGAGGGAACACCCAAAGTGAGAGTTTCATGGGCCTAAGTGATGTCAAACATTGTGGCAAAATGCGAGCACTGGAAAAGCTAATGCTCTCATGGGTTTCGCACGGCGATAAAGTTCTTTTGTTCAGTTACTCTGTCAGGTAATGTGCCATTATTTTACAATGTAGAGCCTTTAGTTCAAGGTTCTTTTATTTTCTATTTTTAAGGTATTTTAATATTATTCGCTCTGCTAAGGTCTGACAATATGGTTTTCCAGTTCCAATATATCATTCTATTATCTGGTTTTTCTGTTTTCTGTCTGGTCATTCTAAACTCAGTATAAAAGAATTTTAACTAATAATAAAGTAGAGTAGCTCATTGACTGATTTGGATAACAAATCAACCATTAGGGCCATTCCTTATATTAAATCAACAATTTTTATCAAGTTTGGAAAATTATGAAATCCTTAGACATCTACTAAACTCCACATTAATGAATTTCTGAGAAACAAAGTCATAGGAACATAGGTTCAGAGCTAGGCCACCACTAAGCGGTCCACCGTTTACCTTTCCCGGTCTTCCATCCTGACAACGTGGTTTGCTTTCTCATCGTGCTATATTGGAGTCAAATCTTTCACTTTATAAAGATTAAAAATAGCAGTGGGTTCTAGTTAGCTCAACTAGTAAAGTCTTTAATGGTTGAATAAGAGATCTGGGATTCAATCTCCGCCTACATCAAAAACTAATTGGTGTCTTGGTTTGATGATAAAGTGTTATCATCAGGAGCGAACGTCATAGGTTAAAACTCTCTAAAAAAAATTAAACAAACCTAAAACTAGAAAAGGAAAGATTCTTCTGTGAGTATTAGCAAGAAACAAAAAGTTGTGCTAGTTCCATGAGAATTAGGCATGAGAGAGAGAGAGAGAGAGAGAGAGAGAGAGAGTCCTAAGCTGCAGTCATTTGATGTTCACCTCTGTGTAAAAGCTGCTAATTTACTATATGTTCTGAGAATGCAAGGGCCAGGAGCTAAGTATCTTCTGTTACCTTCAATTATTGATGAGGCTACTAGTAGCTAAAGGGCTGTTAGAATGTGAAGGGAAGCAAAAAATGGATGATGAAGGGGAACGCTAGAAAAACTACTATAGGGTAGTTGGCGATTCCTATTTAATGAAGTTGTAAAAATGTTGGGTTCCTGTCCAATCTCTAATTCTTCTCAACTTGCAGGGTAGGAGCCATTTTGGGTTACAGATCTTTCACTCTGTGGATGTGAAGATAAGCAAATATGTTCTTTAGAAAAAATATTTTTGAGGATTTTTTTGTGATTGACTTCTCTATTATTTCTGATGGTTATATATTTGACATTTAAGATGACTAATGTTCTTTGTCAGTGAATTCTCTCCATTTGCCTTCTTTTGTTTGGTGTGACGTTACCTGCTCATGAAATTGATCTACTATTCTTAGGATGCTGGACATACTGGAAAAATTTCTTATACGCAAAGGCTACTGCTTCTCAAGGCTTGATGGTTCCACCCCAACCAACTTGCGCCAGTCTCTAGTTGATGACTTCAATTCAAGTCCAAGCAAACTAGTAAATTTTCAAACAAAAAATTAAATGTTCAGTTTGTGATCCAAATTGCTAATGGGCTCTAAATTCTTGTTTTAGGTGTTTCTCATATCAACCCGAGCTGGTGGGCTTGGATTAAATCTTGTCAGTGCAAATCGCGTGGTAATATTCGATCCAAACTGGAATCCCGCCCAAGACTTACAGGCCCAGGACAGGTCCTTTCGATTTGGACAGAAGCGGCATGTAGTGGTTTTTCGCCTTCTTGCAGCTGGTTCCCTCGAGGAACTTGTTTATTCCCGTCAAGTGTATAAACAGCAGCTATCAAATATAGCTGTTTCTGGAAAATTGGAAAAGCGATACTTTGAAGGTGTTCAGGTACATTCACTTTTGTGAGTGGCGGTGTTCTTGATTTTTTTGTTTGTTTTCAAATATTAGATTTCTTGTGTTTCACTTTATTAGCTCCATATCAGGATTGCAAGGAATTTCAAGGCGAGCTTTTTGGAATCAGCAATTTATTTCGTGATCTATCTGATAAGCTCTTTACCAGTGAAATCATTGAATTACATGAAAATCAGGGACACAAACATGGGGATCATCTTAGTACGAAAAAAGGATTAATTGAACTTGGAAACAATTTTGTTTCATCCGAGGAAGTGGGTGTTACATTTTCATCTGAGTCTGAAACCAGAGTGCCTAGTGACTCTCAGAGGGTTAAAACAAGTAAACCAGTGCTTGAAGACATGGGTAGGTTTATCTTGTTCTTTGTAATTCAATTTCTTCTCTTACTATTACCCTGCATTCACATCCCCTTTTTATACGTCCCCCCCTTCCTCCTAAGCATTTTGAGGAAGATATTCATTGTCCATCTATATAAACAAGAAGCACTAGTGAACATTATAAACAATAGATGTAGGAAGTTAGTAGTGTTGATGACATCTTGTTTCCCACCTTTTAGGACCCCTATAGGCAGTCATTACCTGCTCTGCTGTGATTTTTTGCCTCGTTGAATGCATTATAAATACAGATGGCACGTGTTAAGATGAGAGCTGCTTGTGTAGTTGTGCAGGTGCTACTATGAGAAGAGGCAAGTCAAAAAGACCTTGGGCAATTGCTGTACAAATAGAATTATTGGCTTTGAATTTCAGAAAGATTTTAGCCTCTTATATGAATTTTCCCTTAGTGGCAATTGGGTAGGTTTTTGTTTGAGATAGATCTAATTGTTGGTTATTGTTTAGAAAAACTCTAGCCTATCCCAGATAGTTGGGTACTTGGGATACTAGTGGAAAATATTGGATCTATAGGCCATTGGCCTAAGGATTTTGCATTAATAGGGATTACAATAGACAGTTTTGGTAGGGTTTTTTTAAAGGATTTCACATACTATTAAATCATTCGATGTTTTTGTGTTTAGGCATTGTATATGCTCATCGTAATGAAGACATTGTCAATGCTGGACCTGGGATTCAAGGGAAGTTGGATATAAGCATCCCTCAGAATGATAGCCATATGCCTGCAGCAAGGAGGAGCAAACCAGATGGCATAAGTGAGAAAGAAAACGTTCCTTCAATCAAAGATCGGAAGAGAAGCCAATACAGTCTCATTGCTCAGTTCACGGGTATGGGAGAATTTGAATTTAGCAAGTGGTTACTTTCTGCAACTCCTTTGGAGAGGGAGAAAGTGCTTCGAGACTATAAAAAGAGGAAGGAGAAGTTACCTAATGGTTGAGGCACTTCCTAGTGCAGAAACATTTTTTTCCCCATCAGATGTATAACAAATAGCTGTAACTGTTTTAATGTACATTGTTGTATCATAAAGATCATTATCATTTTTTTTTTTTAAATTTTGTATAGCATTCCATGCTTGTAATATTTGAATGTTATACCTCAGAAAGATTAGTAACTACTCTCATTTAGCTGTTTTCCAGCTATTCAGCTTTTCTGAAAATTGCGTTGCACTGGACAATACTGATTTATCCAGACTCTGACTTTTGTACATTACGGAGTGAGACACTGTTCAAGTATTTCATACCAGTGTTCCTTTGCAACAGTGGCCAGAGCAAACTGGCTGTCCATAATCCTGATTACTTTTGTTTTATTGTTGGCTTGAATAAACTGCACCAAGTGCAGTATTTAGTTTTTGCACTTCTTTTGGGTTTTGCACGCTTTTGTTTAGAGAATTTGCGTTAGCTGCAAGTGATAATGTTTTAGGTGTACTTGAGATTTGGGTTTGTGAGTTCTTTGTGCTACCTTTGTAAATTCTTTATTTTTAGTAAAACTTTCTTCTCGGTGCCTCTAGTGGGCATGACAAAGGTGAATCATGTAAATCTTTGTCATCATGTAAATCTGTCTTTCATGTGACGTTTGATTTTTCTATTATTATTTCACATAAATATACCATAATTAACTACTCTCGCAATGAATTGGTATCAATGCTTCTACTATCTTAACAATTTTTTACATAAATTAAAATAGTTGTCTAATTCAATTCGTGTCATGTCTAAGCAGTGAAGTTGTACAGTGTTGGTTGCAAGCATAGAGAGCAACCCATCAGGAAATAAACATGATGAAAGGCGTTACATCTTCATGAGAATGAGAAATGTTTAAGACAATTTATTGTACAACTTTTGCCACAACTCGCTACATGACAAGTTGTGAGTGATGAAGAAAAAGTGGTGGATCCATGTTTCCACTACACACAAATCATCATGTGGTGAGTTGTAACAAAAATTGTGCAATAAATTGTGGTCCTAGGATTGCTCTTTACACATCGATTCATTTGATTGCACTAAAATACATGACACATGAGGGGAAGTTGCTCATGAACCAGTGAGTTTAAAAGTGGAATTGATTGCAATTGCGAGTGAATGCAAAATCCTCTAGCTCAGATAAAATCCTGAAAGCACGCAATAGCTTGCTTCACTTATTGTACAAGAGTTTGGTGAGCCTTTAGTGGAAAGCATATTCATGCAAAGCTAACCACTTTGCCGAAAGAATTACTACACCTTGTCTGCGGTCTTAAAAGTGTCAAGGGATTTATAGGCTAGAAAAGCTGCGAGATGGTTACCATTTGGTGAAGCCTGAGGAGATTAGCCACGCTACATACTGATTCCATTATGTTGAGGGTAGTCTAGATCGTTTTCGTGGTTAGTTTGAGTATTCTGGCGGATCTTAAGCTTTTTTAAATGCCTAAATGATTCTAGTATTCCTGACTTGCATATTAGGAGGGGAAAAAATTGCAATTAGAAGGAGAAATAATATCATGGATCATCTTTGATTACCAAAAATCTAGTGACACATAATATAGACTTGCACAGGCACACACCCTTTAAACGATGTTGTACTTGCAATTTACCTTATCTTTTTGTCAAAAGTGATTTTATGCTTTTGAAAAGATTGTGACTGAAGGAGGGGAAGTGCAATGCAGCTACTCAGTTGAAGGCTTGAAGCTTAGATGACCATGTTGCTTGATTTGGGAACAACCATAGAACATCCAAACAAGTATTAAACAATGCATGCCTAAATGGCCTGTTATGCGTACACTGATTCACCCAATGGCAGATGTTATTGCAAGTATGCCTTCTACAACATTTTCGCAACATTTTCACAACATTTTTACAACAAATCTTAAGTGGCAGGTTGTTACTGATTGTTATTATTGGGGCCAAAAAGTAATCTTAGCGTTAAGTTCAAATTTGAACTAATAACAACTAACCACTTATGATTTGTTATGAAAATATTGTGGACGTAGCATCTCTCTTAGTTTCTCATTATAACAAATACATGTGTCAGATAGGGTAATATCATGCACATATTGGCAATATAATCTCTTCAATCAAAACTTCAAACCTGTCGTACATATTGACATTAAAACCTCATCAATCAATATTTTTAACAAGGCTTTTTTTTTTTTTTTTTCTTGGTAAGTTGTTCCAATGGTTTTAAAACAAAATTTTTAACCCTCCATAGAAACAAGAAATTTATCCCTTTCAGTGTGTGACCAGTAGAGAGCTAACCTAATCGTAGGAAAAGACTCAGAGAGAAGGCAATTATCATAACTCCTGCTATTAAACTCCCTTTACCTTGACAAAAGCAAAAAAGTATACAAGAGGAAGAGGAGTATTCATCATATGGGGTGGAGAATCAATAGATCTCTTCCCTACTGTCGACAGATAGGCTCATACTTCTTTTCTTCTTCCTTTTGTTTCCACTGAAAGAACTGAAGGATAAAGTGATGGTCCCCTCTATTTCAAGGGAATTGGAAGGCAATGTTTGACCTCAGCATATACAAGATGCTGGTAGAGACAGCAGTCACAACACGTATTTAGAGAATTTTTGTATCTGCCTCCAACAGATTTATAATTACCTAATCTGCCAAAAGTGTTTCTGGATATTCTGACAATATTGGCAGCTATCTTCTCTGCATCTTGAACCTGGAAACTGGCTTTGAAGGTTGGGAACTGGGAGACTGCAGAGCCCAAACCATCAAATTTGACATCAATGGACAAGTTACTAAGCCACACAGTTCATAAAATCTACTACAAATAATAAGTATACCTGTGATGAAGTTGCAGATTCTTGACTTGAATTAATTTGTGTATTGTGAGTGCGCTCTATAATGGAGCCTGTAAAAGCCTGTGAACAATATATGCTACTTAATAATTGGTAAAGGATGACATAGTTAGTAGCTAATGTTCATTTCACCCAATTGACAAGAGACATACCTTCTGAGCATCAAATCCTTGTTTTGAAGACTGGGTTGGAACCTGTAAAACAAAGGCTGCTTAAATGATTTCAATAAGAATTGTAAACAATCATTACATCTCATGACTTTCACAAATGCCACTGCCAAATTAGTTGTGGTATTTGAGATTGGGAAAAGAAGTTTTTCTCCAAAAAGAAGTGACTAAAATTACAGAGCAAAAATCCAGAATTATGGTTTCAAAACTCAAATCCTAGCACCAGTTTTATTTCTTTTTCACAGCTGCAAGTCTGCAACATGGGAAGAATTATTATAAAAAAAAAACATAAAAACAAAGAAACCAAAAGAAGTGCAACTGGTTCCTTTTAAGAATAATTATTGAAAATTAGTATTTATGTACTAAAATTGACATCATTCCACATCTACTGGCTTTTGAGGGTATCCAATAGGAATTCATTAAAATATTTTACACAATAACATGTACTTTTTTCTGGTTTATCCATACAAACTAACATTCTTCCCAAAAGATATTAATTTTCAATCAGGTTTCTTAGTAGTGAATATCAAGCTCAATATAATTGTCATTCGTAACAAAAAAGAAACCTGGATTTTGTATCATATTTCCACTTATCCATTTCAATATTCTCATTTCAGCTTCGCTCATTTTAGAACATGTTATTTCTTAAGAGCTCACCATTCAAAGTACTATATAACATAGTTGGCCTTATAACAGTCTTGGAAAACTTTCCCTTTAACATTATAGATATTCTATGATCACACAACACTCCTAATGCGCTTCTCCACTTCAACCACCCATTTCTTCTATTATAATTTCTCTTCCATTTTACCATCCTTAAGAATTATTGATCCAAGATATCAAAAGCACTCACTCTTTGATCTCTCTTAACCATCAAGATATACAACTCTATCTTTATTTCTCCTGTTACTAAACTTACATTCCATTACTGTGTTTTAGACCCACTTAACCTAAAGCCTTTAGATTCTAAAGCCTCCCTCCATGATTCCAACCTGATGTAGACTCCATGTCTAGTTTCATCCAGTAAAAGTATGTGTCCATTTGTTATTGCCAGAAAAAGTAAAGCTTTAGCTGTAGAGCATCAGTTTAGACTCTTTAGAGCTTTTGTGATAAATAGCTTTCACTAGAAAAAAAATTTAGAGTTTAGAGAAACATTCAGAAATTTTAGCAACTTTATAATTTTTTTTTGTTTGGTATCTTTTTTGTTTTTCATTTCTCTTGTCTTGCAATCTGTTTGGTACCTCTCTTGTTTTCATTTCTCTTTTCCTAGCAAGATTATAAATATTCTTTTCTCCTCATTATAAGCCTTAAATTTAGCCTCTTAAACAGACCTTTTTGCTTCCCTATTCACCACTTTATAATTTTCATAAGCAGCATTGTCTTTACATCTAGGTAGGCTTGTATATTATCTTTGTAAATTAACTGCTACTTAAACCTCCTCATTCTACCACTAAGTCTCCTTAGACGGCAGTCCACATGCTTTACATTCTCCAAATATAATCTTTACTTACATGTTGTTTGGAAAGATAATAAAATATGGCAACAACACCAGAGAAGAAAGCAGCCAGAGTGCTGCAGAGTTTAGAAACAAGCTATAGATACCTCATTTCTTGATAAAGGCACTGGTTGAACATTCTCCTTCACTTCAGGGAGCATCAAGGCCTTCTCAGGAGGACTGAATTTTATCACATTGTGTGCCAAACTTTTACCATGTGATTTTTCATCTGAATAGAAAAATCAATCTCAGCAGAAATTGTGAATATGAAATTAGAGCAATTGGCCAAAGTGACCAGCTCATCAATTTTACTCAACACTATACAGCGTCTTATGAGTGTGCTATGACTACAAAAGGTATAATAGAGACTTGGTATCACAATTAGTCAGAACTCTCCTGTCAAATTATGACACCATAAGAAGAAATGGGGGTGGGGGTGGGGGTGTGGGTGGGGGTGGGTAGGAAAGGTGGATCATCAGTCTCTGGCATATAAAACCAGGATGAAGTTGTAAGGGATGATTAGTAGTGTCTCAAAGATCTAGAAGCTAATATGATATTTAAGAAAAGAAAAAGAAACCATAAAAAAGAAATGGTTAAAGACTAACCTTCGGGTACAGATTGCACCATCAAACCCATACACTGCATTAATTGTTAAAAAATCAATGACTCAAAAAATATATAATTTCAGTAGCCGATATGAGTTTAATAAACAATAACACCAAGAAAGAAGAGTATGAAGATGCTACTCACATTTAGCTGATTGTTCAAATCTTGTTGAGGATCACACTTACTTAGAAACTCTTCAGTGGCTGCCTTTTTATCTTTCGTCTTCTCCAACAGTTCTCTTGACTGATACCCCTATTTGAAAAGTGATTGCAACAAATTGTTTATTACAAAATCCAATTTTATTGGAAATCATTTTAAAATATTTCTAGCCAAAATCTTACAATGTAATCCAAAGCATTACCTCTGAATATCTGAGATTGGTGTCAAAACATTTCTGATCTGATAACTTATTAAAATCATCTTTATTTTTCTCATCTTCAGCTTCAAGTTCTTCCTTTTCAAGTTCATCCAACCTGGACATCAAACGAGCATAATCTTCATCATCAACTGCAACTTGTTCATTTTCTTCAACAGTCTCATTGCCACATTCAGCTTCAAGTTCTTCTTTCTCAAGTTCATCCAACCTTGACATAATACGAGCATATTCTTCATCTTCAACTGAAACTTTTGCTTTGTCTGCCTCAGAAAAGCTAGGAGTATCTTCCCTTGGTGGACCTGAATATGACATTTATGTCTCAAGCACTGATCCGCATCAGGATGGTAATCATTCCAATAAAATTATAAACAGAGTTGGGCCAGAAACTTATTGACTGGCTCAATTCTATACTAGCTCATGTAAATAATATACATTCAATGAAAAAACTAAATTCTAGAGCATATACAATATTACATGCATTTATAATTGTTGGCAACTAAGATCTCTGGAGGGCCTGGAAAAGATTAACTGTGACATTCAGCAATTTTCTAGAAAAGAAGCTTGTTAATTGTTAAATATAATTATTTTTACTCATAGGAGAAGGAGAAATGGCTTAGTTCTGTCTCCCTTAGTAGCATATGCCACCTCTTCTACTCTCACAAACTAATATTAGTGCTTTGATGAATATTGATACAAAGTGATTGCCAGACACGCACAAACCCAAAAATGAAACAAAAAAAAAAAACAATAAATTTGAAATTACCAAAGTTGTAATTATACCATCCAGTACTTCTATAATTATAACTCAACTGCATTTCAAGTTTCAGAACCAAGCTACTGACAGAAAACAACAAGAGGCAAGAACCTGCCTGATTCAGATTCCCTTTCAGTAGAATTTTCCTCCACATAATCTTCCGTTATCTCTAGCAGACCTTCCTGTTGTAAGTATGAATGAGAATACAAACAGATAAATGTTAATGTATGCAGAGCCAAATAATAGATTATGAATACAAATATCACATCAGGAAATGATAGAAAACGTTCTTTAAAGGAAGCAAACATGACAGCATAAGTCTCTATATTGTCAGAGACAAGGCATAATTTATTTATTAACATTCAATCACAAAGTGTCATAAAAGAGGCCAAAACCCAAATTCCACCCTTTTAAGTTTTGGTGAATTGTCATTCTTGTCCCCAAAGTTTTTTTCTTTTATCATTTTAGTACTTAAACTTTAGCATTTCTATCAAGTTGGTACTTCCATCCATTGCCGTCTATCACCTTATCATCTCCATCACATGTGATGCAACATAATTTTGCTGGACTATTATGCTACTGCCCCTCAGATATTGGAACCCGATACTGGACCATGAACAAATCTGCTTGCCTGCCAGACATAGCTTGAGAATCTGCTACCAAATTCTTTCGGTGGAAGGATGCTTGAAAAACAAGGGGTCTCTACTCTCCAAGGAACCTCTACAGTATACTCATATTATATCATTCTTATAATCTCACTTCACTAATCTCTCGTGAGCAGGGACGGAACTAGGTGGGGACCCAAGGGGGCCTGGGCCCACCCTAGTCCCAAGAAATTTTTTTTAACATATATATATATATATATATAGAGAGAGAGAGAGAGATATTTTCTTTACAATTTTATATTTGGGCCCCCTCCTCTACAATTTTATATTTGGGCCCCCTCCTCTACAATTTTACATTAATTTCAATGAAATAGCATTTGCATCAGTTGTAAAATAATATAAGGCCCCAAATTTGTCCAATCAACCCCAAAATATACCTATATCAATCTATGTATCATTGTGCAAACATACATTTGTGCTACATTAACTATGTAAATTTACACAATTTTGTAGCACATGTATTTTTGTACAATGATACATAGACTAATGTGGGTGTACTTTGGGGTTGATTGGAAAATTTTACAAAATTTCCGTAATTATGCAAATGAATGTTTTAGAAATTATTTAGATTGAGGGCAATGGTTTTTAGTTGAGGAAAGAGAGATGATTTGAGATAATAATAAAAAATTGATAAGGAAATAGTATTCTGATGAAATGTAATGTAGTAT
Source organism: Castanea sativa (assembly GCF_040712315.1). Classification (NCBI taxonomy): domain Eukaryota; kingdom Viridiplantae; phylum Streptophyta; class Magnoliopsida; order Fagales; family Fagaceae; genus Castanea; species Castanea sativa. Next base: position 37,636,277 of record NC_134018.1, read on the forward strand.
AAAATAAATAATTTGATATGAGGTATTTTGAAAAGTAAGTACATAAAATAAAGTAAAAAAGGTTATTATGCTAAAATAGACTGATTTATTTGCATGAGCTGATACAGATGCTCTAATATAATAATAAACAATGGTGTTTTATGTCTTTGTCTTTGTTAGTAGATGATTGCATTATAATGTATTACGAAACAATGATTTTGCGTATCTATCTTTGTTGATAGTTTGTTAATGTTAAATAGATACTTATTTGAAATTTATAATTTTTTTTTACACTTATAATCCGCCCCCCCCCCCCCCCCAACTCAAAATCTTGGGTTCTCATGAGTAGAGAGTCTTCGTCAATTGTTAACCATAATATATTAAGTAATGTTTGGAATTGTAGCAGAAACCACACCAACTTGTACCAATCCACTTCCTGCGGCTTGTCCCTAATTGCATTCTGGCTAGAATGGCAACCAGGTCTCCGAACCTTGAAGGTGCCGAATTCCATTGACCATCTTTCCAGACATCAGAAACCCTTGCCACAATGAACTCCCAGCATCACAAACTACTCTACGACCATATTTCAACAGCAACACCACATCTGGATGCCAGTTGTCCCCCCAAAGAAAAATATTTTCTCGCTTCCCTACTCCATGTTTTATCAAGGTTCAAGCATGATCCTTTAGCTTCATCATCATTCTCCAACCCCATGAACTCCCCTGCTGTATTTTAATTGACCATAAGCTCCTACCCCTCAGCAGATAATGTACCAATTTGGGGAAACAAATTTCAAAAATATGTTTAAAAACAGCAGTCCTATTCCTATCATAAATCCTTCTAGGCCCCAAACTCCCTCAAATGATAGCTTCTAAGATGTCCAAGATTAAATTATGGCAGTAATTCTCTCCACCAAAGGCTGACAGTCTCTAGCATTCAACCACCCAGAAATCTGTGGCAACCTAAAATATCTACCCAGAAGCCTTCCTTCCTTGAAGCTAAGAATAGAGAAGGTCTGATCTTTAATAAACTCAGCTGTTCCAGCAAAGAACACTTCACTCATACTAGTGTTAGCAGACAACCCAGATAAGTCCTAACTGATAGTTTCAAAAAAATCATAAGATCATTGGCGAAAAACAATGAGTAGGGTGGATATAGGGACATCTTGGATGAAACTTGAACTCCTTGCTCTCCACAGAAGCTCTTTGCAACAATCTATAGAAAATTTCCATTGACATAAAAAAGAGATATGGAGACAGGGGGTCTCCCTGTCTCGGCCCTTTCACACCTTTAAATTAACCTAAAAAACTTCCATTTAGGACAATTGAGTATGTTGGAAGTTAAAACACACTCCCTAAGGACCAAACCCAAGTTACCCAACTTCAGTCTTCCAACAACTTTTTTGAAATTGAAAGGACCAGAAATCTAGTGATCGCCTTGGATATCAAGAAAGCACATAAGCCAGAGCTTTATCGAATCTAAAAAAAATTGACTTTTTTGTTATTGTGTATCTTAACCTTAAGTAGCTCATCATTATATACATGCCGAATTCAAAAACAATCGCATTCACCATTCCCATATGTCTAATATCCACATTATTATATATCCTTGAAGGCAACTTACACTTTCACAAATTGCAACATGATAAGCAAAATCAACACGCATTCTGAGCACTGTAAACTTAAAAAATCCCACAAAACATCTTTGCCGCATTGCAAGGTCCTATCTTGTAAACTAATTCAAACCACTTAAACAGAAATAGTTCACACTACACGGTCACTGACTACTCAAAATGAATTCAATTTTCATGCCTCATAAAAATCATTCATATTTCCAATAACTTATAAACAGTGAGAGACAGACAGACAGACAGACAGGCGTACCGCAGCTTCGGAAGCCGTAGAATCGAAAAAGGAAGTCTCGGCTTTAAGGTCCCGCATGATTGCCTTAAGGGACTCAACTTGGGACTCCAAAACCTTCCCTCTCCTTTTCAAAATCTCCACAGTCTGTTTCGATGTTCTTTCAGCATAGTACCCTTCTCCTAAAAGCACCATAAGTTCATTCGTGTGTATCAAACGCCCTGGAAAAAACGCAGCTTTCCCAAACGGGACCTATGCATATACATATACATATACATAAAAATACGGGCAAAGTCTCAAAAATATTAACCATTGGTGAAAAAAACGAAGAAGAAGAGAAAAGGTAAAAAGTAGTGTGTTTTACGATGATGTTGTGGTGGAGTTGTTCGGGGAGTTTCTGGACAAGGTTGATGAGATTAGAGTTGTCGGAGATGAAACCTCGTACGCGGTGGAGTTCGTTTTGTATCTCCGCGACCTTTTCCTGCACGCGCTTCACGGCCTTCTGGGCATCCTCTGCTGGGAACATCTCCGCTAGTGAAGTCACTGTCCCCGTCCCTTTCTTCGCTGACCCTTCCATTTTCGCTTGCTTTTTTTTTTCTTTGTGTGAATTGAAGTTTGATTTAACGCAAATTTAAGGTCGCCGTGAAGGTGGGTTTGATTGCTCAGGACTCAGGCACAGTTTCGGAATTACATATATAAAGCTGGATTTTACAACCCAAAAAAAAAAAAAAAAAAGTCGAATTACATAATATGTATAAAAGAATTTTATATTTAACTAGTTTAATTAAAATTTGTATTTTTTTTTTATAAAATTCAAATTTTTTTTAGTGCTTAATTATTTTATTATTCAAAAATTGTACACAATTATTTATATTTGAACATACCAGTTTTGGAAGAATGTACACAAATTTGTATTCAACATAAACAAATTTTTAAATAATGTGGCATAATTTTATACGGCTTACAATTTTGTGTATTTAACATGCACAAATGGTGAAATAATGCACGCAATTCTGTACAATCGACGTACATATTTTTCAGAGAATTTACACACTGACAAATGTTCGAGGAGATTGCGGTTTCTTCATTGACAATATCGCATTATGTGTGCATTATTTCACACAATTCTACCATGGTCGAGCTTGCTATGCTTCTTCACAAGCTTTTCCTATACTCGCTTCATAGCTTTCTAGGCGTTCTCTGCTAGGAACAACATCGCAAGTGAAGTCACCATCCATATCCCTTTCTTCCAATGGTGGCTTTAGGAATTTCTTTTAAGGTGATCATTAAGAAATTTAAATTATTCAAAATTTAATAAAGAGTTAACTGAAATATATCAACGCACAAAAAAAAATGCAAATATATGGAGTATTACAATTACTTTTCACTAACAAAGAAAGAAAAAAAAAAAAAAAAAAAAAAAGACTAATAAGAGACAAAGTGGGAATTGAAAATGTTGAGATGAGAGTAATAAACTATGAGAGAGAGAGAGAGAGAGATGAAATTTGGTATAATTGCGAGTCAAATCAAAGCAAAATTATTGCAACTAGAAAGCCAAAGAGAACATAATTACCGGCATCGCCAAGTAGAACTCATGACCACAATATTTCTCTTAGTACATTTTGAAGGAAAAATGAAATTAAAGATTATTTTTATGTAATGGATTGAATGAGTTACAAATTTGAATAATTAGGGACTTTTTTTTTTTTAATATTCTTTTTGTTGAATAATTTGTTTACTTGTTGTTTAGTCTAGTCATATATTTGTTTGGGTTATTTTTTATGTAATTTGAGCTAATTTTTATTGTTATTAAAATCTAAACTTTATTATAATGTATATCTTGCTATCTAACCTAAATATAGTTTTTGTGAATATGCGGATATACTTGCACATAGTCATCTTAAAAAAAAACCTGAACCTAGTAATTATATTTAGTGTATTAAGATACTTCTTGTAAAAAATAAATTAATAAGATGAAGAATTTAAATTGTAATCAAATTAGGATTTTTATCAATTTAGAAATCATAAAAAACGAAGAGAATAACAAATATGCAGGTTGTTTTTAACTAAAATATTGCTACAACTTCTAAACCCAAATATAGTATATATAAATGATATATGATAGGTAGATATCACCATCATCACTCAAAACAAAAACAAAATACTGTCGTAATACATATCAAAGTCATATATAATGATAGCAAAGAGTACACGATATAAGCATTATAGGAAAATATGTAGACAACAGAGTGCAGCCACTCAAAGTATTAAGCATATCACACTACCAATTCATCACTTCCAGCCACCAGTACCAGAAGACAAAAGGGATAGTAAGATACGTAACGCAATATTAGGCAACTTGAAGACATCGGGAACCAAAGAAAGAAGTAGAGTGCTATAAGAGCCACCAAGAAGACCAAACCCATGATCATAATAACATTGGCAAGCCAATTGAGTGTGCTCACAACAAGGTATACTGCAGCCAAGAAAGCCAAAGACATTGTGACAAGTGCAACTCCAAGAAGTGGTGAAGCTGTTTTAAGCGCCATAAGCACTAAATGGACATCCCCTAATTGAGCCCAGATCAGAGTGACAGAAACAACAACGGAGCTATACATTGCTATAGTGTCACAAAAAATGAAAACGTGAAAAAAGTTGTGTGTTATCAAAGTGGCTGTGCCTAAATCTTCGCCAGAGGAGTTATAGCCACCAGGAATTGAAAATCCAGCAGCAAAGGTCACTGTGGCAACAACGGTGGACACCAACAGAAGTGTGTTGACTTTGTCTTTACAGATGTCCGACTTCTGTGCCTCCAATCTAATAGAAAATTGTCTTCGAGCATTGGCACTAGGATTTCTTGGCACACCAGCAGCTCTTAATGGAATCATTGTCAGTCGCTGCAGCAACAACGTAGAATATTTTGTTTAAACCTCGATTATGCAAATTAATCAATTTTAAGCGGATTTATTAATTAGTCAAATCATGTTCGAGGCTTTTATTAATGTAAACAACACCAATATTGAAATGAATCCATATATATATATATATATATATATATATATATATATATATATATATATATATATATATATGTGTGTGTATGTATGTATGTATGTATATATAGCTTTTGTTAAAAGACTGACCATATCCTGTAAATGAATTCTTTTTGTAAATGTTTCATGCATGTGTGGAAATCTTTATTGAAAAAGGTCAATAAATTTTGTTTTAATGATTGATTTGGTGACTAAGGGTCCGTTCGGTGGGAGGAGGGAAAAAGTAGAATGATGGAAAATATTTAGTTTTCTCTTTTGTATGTTCAGTTGGAGGGGTGAAAAGGTGGGAGGGTAAAAATAGATTGACTATTATAAATTGACTATAAAAAGGGATGTAATTTATATAAATTGACTATTATACCCTTATTATATAATATGTAAAAAATAGATTTATTTGTACTCATTACATAATATAAAATTTATTATATTATATATATATATATTTATATTATTATTATTATTATTATTATGTAAAAATTAGATTAGCTCACGTTGAAAAAAAAAAAAAAAAAGAACAGTCAGGTAACGTGAAAAAAAAAGAAAAAAAGGTCATTGAAGCTCAAGTAACGTTGAAAAAAAAAAGATAGAGAACATTTCAGGTCATGATGAAAAAAAGAAAAGAAAAGAGGAGAACGTAAAAAAAAAATAGGTGGGAAGAGGGCATTTTTATAAAAGTGCTACCATAATACTTTTCTCTCCAGATTTTCCTTCTGATTTGGAAGGAAAAAAAAAATGTGGACCCGGAGAGAAGACTTTCTCCCCAATTTTCTTTCTTTCCTATTTTTCTTCCCCAAACAAATAGTGAAAAACAGTATTTTCTATCCTATTTTCCTTTCTCTATTTTCCATCCTCCCTATTTTCCACCCAAACGAACGGACCCTAAGAGGCTGTTTGGATTGATGATTTCCATAACTCATAACTCTGTTTCCATAACTCATAACTCAAAAATAGTGAGACCCATAGCTGAGAATTCTGTTTGGCACCCCATAACTCTGTTTCCAGTTTTTTGTTTCCATCATTCAATTCTCTAATTTTTGAGTTATGAGTTATAGAAACTGAAAACATATTTTAGGTGTTTTCAGTTTTCATAACTCTATTTTCAATGACATTTCCATAAATATATTCACACGGTGGCCCCCATTATCTGTGTCCTGTTTCATCCTTCATCAGACCATCTCTTTTTTTCTTTTTCTTTTTACCTTTTTCTTTTTTCCTCTTCCTCTTCTCTTCCCAAGCAACTCTCTTCTCTCCATACCCATCTGCCGCCCATCCTTTAGACCATCTCAGATCATCACGAAATTTTTTTCCTTCGTTGTAAGCTTTTTTTTTTTGGTTGTCTCAGCTATGCAGTTCTTGCTTTCTTTTTCTTTTTCTTTTTTCTCTTTTTTTTTTTTTGTTCTTCATCATAGAAGGTATTTTGGTTTTCGCCGCACTCCATGACCGGGTAAGGATGGGTTTGGATTTGGATTTGGGGTTTCAAAATACCCATTCCTTGAACACGACGGTTAGGGCTTCGGCAGTGGTGTCCCAGCCGAGACCATGGATGAAGATCTTGCAGTGGGTCGGGTCCTCATCCACCACCTTTTGGATCCAATCCGCCACATCCTGATGCCTGCTCATATCGTCTCCTCGTATTGGCTCGTTGCTAGTGGTGTTGTTTGAGTTTCGGGTTGAATCAGTTTCGAATTGGTCTGAGTTCGGTGTTGAAGGATGGTTTGAATTTCGGTCTTGAATCAGTGGGTTGTTTGCCGATTGAGGTGTGAGTTTTTTTTTCTGGGTTTGGTGAGTGGTGGTGGTAAGCGGTGGTGGTGTGGGTTTTTTCTGATTCATTCTTTTTTCTTTTTTTCCATTTCTTTTCACTGGGTTTTTGGGCTTGGGTTTTTTTTTTCTTCTTTTCTTTCCTTTTCACTGGGTTTCCATTCCTTTTTTTTCTTCTCGAGTTCGTCGAGGTTGTCGCCACTGTTGATGTTGATATTGCTGTTATGGCTATGGTGGGTTGTAGCGGCGGCTACGGTGATGGTTGTTGTGACGGTTTGTCACTGTGGATTTGTCACTGTGTTAACATGGATGAAGAGAAAAGCAGAGAAAAACAGGGAAAAACAAAGAGAAAAGCAGAGAAAAACGAAGGGGAGAGGCAAGGGAAAAAGAAAAAGAAAAAAGTCATCTGACATTGGGTCAGTGTGTGGGGCCGACCCACAAATAGTTGAAAAATATTGAATGATGACAAGTTGAGTGATTGTGTCAAATGTGTGTGGTATTTTAAAGTAACGAGTGATAAGTAATGAGCGATGACTGATGAAAATTGAGTAATGAAAAAAAAAACATCCAAACAAGTCCTAAACCTTTTGATGAAGAGAAAATTAATCCTAATTAATCATATACCTGTCGATAGGTCAACGTGTTTCCAATAGAGCATTCAGCAATATCAAGAGCTGTTAATCCTTTACTGTTAATCGATGTTAGGTCCACCTTCTTGTCCCACGTAAAAGCACTAACAAGTTTGGGATGCCAATGCATGGTGGCCAAATGCAAGGGTGTATTTCCATCCTTATCCGTATCGTTTATAAGCGACTCTAGTCCAGGAGTTTTAAGGATGTAGTTCACTACATTAAGTTCTCCAGTTGTAGCTGCAACGTGAAGAATATTTTGACCATTATGGTTCAGCAACTCTCTTGAATTGGGCCAATACTGAAGCAACTCTTGAATGAGATGAACATGACCCTTGGCGGAGGCTATGTGAATTGGGAAGAGACCATTTTTATCCCTTTCAGTGGCAATGGAAGCATTTCTACCAAGCATGAAACGAACACCTTCAAGGTATCCCATAGATGCTGCCCAATGGAGAGGTGTCCTTCCCTCTTCATCCCGTAAATGGATCCAATCTGGCTTCTTCTTGAGTATCAAATCTAAAATACCTGCCATTTAAAAAACTTCTTAGTGTGAATTTTTCTTTGCAAAATTGGACCAGATAGAAAATTAGAAAAGGAAATGATTCTCAATTTTATGGTTCGGTCACGTCATAAATAATTTAGTTAATAATAATAATAATCTATTACTATAAATAAATTTATAATAGCTAACTATGTTTACTGAAAAAATTATCCAAAATTAAAATTATTTTAAATGGTTTGGTCTCGTCTAAGAAAACTTCCATATAGTGGAAGTGGAGCAAGTTTAGGACAAGATGTGTAAGACTCTAAATGAGCTGAGTTTTGTCAAGTAGTGAGTGTTTAAGTTTGACTCGATAATGAATGTAACATGTTCAAGCTTGGCTTGAGCACGAACATCTTGAATCAAGACCTATAAATGATTTTCAAGTTCAAGTCAGTCAAAAAGTATAAAAGCTGCTTGAACTCAATTTGACTTGATTTATTAGTCAAGCTGAACTTAAGCTCAATATCAAGGTTTTGAGCTTAAGATCAAACACAATTAACGTTATCAAGCCCATATCAAGCTTATTTAGTTTAGATGAGTAATCTCAGCTTCCAGTTAATTACTTACTCTTAGTAATATATGGGTTTAAATGTCAATGCTCATCATTATAAAGCTTATAAAGGAGTCTTGACTTCCTCTATTTTATATCAAACTCTAATGTTCACGAGCATCTTCATGAATTTTATTTTATTTTTGCTTGTTTATCAAACAAGCATAAAACTGAGGCTTAAATTTGGCTTGATTATAAATAAATAAACATAAACAAGCTTTTTATCGAACTAATTAGTCCAAGTTATTTATAAATGTCTTGATCAATTACAATCTTAAGAATAAGTTGAAAATATTTTGCTATTACCAATGAGGTGACTTTTATATACAGTATTTTTTTTTTATACATCAATATATAGATAGAGATGGGGAAATTTGACCCTTGATGTCAAGAACTCCATTGGCAAGGTTGTTTATACCCTATTCCATAGCTACATTAATTGAATAGGCCTTTATCAGCAACAGAAATAGAAATTAAACCATGTTGAAAGTTAATAGCAGCAATAATTTTACCTGTATTCTGCTTCATAATGGCAGCTTGAACAGGTGACTTTCCTAGTAGCTTTCCATATTGGTTGTCAAACTTAATTATTTGATCCAACATAGTACTGACACAACCATAGAAACAAGCCTCGGTCGCCAGATACAATGGTGACTTCCCTTCCTTGTTATTCAAATAATACAGCGGTTCAGGTTCTTGCGTGAGCATGTATATTAGAGAAAAGGCCAACATTTCATGTCCATTTATCAGAGCTTCGTGCAAGGCAGTGTTTCCCTCCTCATTTTGAGCCCTCAAACACAATAAAAAAGTTGTGCTTTCACTCTCAGGCTCAGGCTCAGAAGAATTGGGAACCAATAACTTCATGACAGTGTTTAGGTATCCAGCTCTGGCAGCAATATGGAGTGGCGAATCGCCTTTGAAGTTTTTCTTGGAAAGAAGCCATGGGGAGTGTTTAGCTATCAGCCTCACTGTGTCACAATTATCAAAGCTAGCGGCTATATGGAGCAATGAGTTCCCAGAGGGGCTTACTTGTTCAAAAATAGCACGTAGAGATAGTTCCTTCTCTGTTGAAACTCGTTCAAGGGTATCAATGAAACCATCAACATCATCTTTTATGACAGCATTGTAAAAATCAATATCCATGAATCTATGTGCGCCAATTATATTCTCTTCTTCCGAATTAGTGTGATCCAAGAACTGCTCTTTGGTCGATTTCGATGAACTACTACTACTTGTAGCCGACAGACTGCTGGGATTTGGATTTGAAGTGAATCTTTTGGTTAATTGTTCCATCCTGATCAGTCTTCTCTCCATTCTTGTTTGTGTTGGCACTACATCTATCTTAACATCTTCTGACACCACGCTGCAGCTAAATTCAGATGTGGCCTGGAACAAAGGAAGTCCATAATATTGGTTTTCTGCAGCCATAAAGAAAACTTAGCATCATATGTTAGGACTCTTGAAAAAACAAATTTAAAAAGTGTACATAATTAAACTGTAAAGAGAATGGAAGAGACCAATCTCAAGGTCCTCAGCTTTCGAGGCAGGAACTTTTTCCATGTTCAACGAGAGAGGTAAAGCACACAATATAGGCAAATGGGTAAAGGACACACTCTATTACACACTTATTGCAAAAATGAGAATGAATTTATGTCAGTATGTGGTTGGAGTTGGAGGAGATGGCCCATATCATAGAGGAGGTATTAAAGCAACCTGATGTAAGCCCACTTTCGGTTCCTAAATGAAATACTACAAAACACTACCTTTTCGATTCTCAATTAAAATACACTACCTTTTCATTAAAAATTGAAACTATAAGAAAAAAAAAAAGGAATTTGTCACGCATGACCTTGACATTTTAATTTTAATATCTTAATTCTTAAGGGTGATATCTATGACGTACCTGAATCAAGGCAAGTATGCAACCTTCTCCAAGCAAGATGGTTGGATCACTTATGATGTGTTTGGATAATAGGATTTAGGCACATGAATTTGAATTCGAGTAATTAAAATTCAAATACTTTGTTTTAATAGTTTAAAAATAGTCAAATATTTGAATTTGACAAATTCACCAAAGATTTTAAACTTTAGAATCTTTGAATTTGAAATAATTTCAAAATCCATAGAATTTTAGAAATTCATAAGATATACTTCAATATTTATAGATTTGGAATAAATGCATTTCAAATCGTTTTAAAATCCAAATCCAAATTCAAGTATTCAAAGATGCAACCTTAGAGTAATAGTGAATGACTAAGAATTAATGTAATAGAAATTATTTGATTTGGAAAGTCCACCAAAGATTTTAAACTATATTGGTCTTTGTAATTGTATTAAGAATTTTTTGTTTTTTTAATATTTATTTTTGTCTTCACTCAATTACTCTCCTGTCCCACATTCCTTGTCTAATTTTTTATATTTTTTTAAGAATCACTTATTGCTTAAGTGTCCTTTAGTATTAACATTTGCTAACTACCGATAGATCCATGCCTCAATCCCTACTTAACAAATAACAAGTTAAAAAACATATTGAAATTCAGCCACTATACTCACAAATTCAATAAAATGTATAAATTAAGTGTAACTTTATTTACAAGAATAGATTGTTAAAAGAATCATATTTGAGCTTATTTCAAGAATAGATTGTTAAAAGAATCATATTTGAGCTTATTTCAGTTAGACTTAATAATGATTTAAGATTAGGGTGTTTAACTTTTTATTTTAGGGGTAAAAAAAAATAGAATAAAATTATATATATTGCCAGCTCAAGGGTTCATTTTAACTCCCTGGACCAAAGCTAACACTGCCCCTAATGAAAAATGCAACACACAATTTTATTTGTTACTACAAAATTCTTATTAGAAAAATGTCCCAAAATTTTACTTTAAAAATTAGTATGCCAATTTAGGCCACTTAGGCCATTGCCATGAAAGGATACAATCATGGAACAACAAAAACGCAGTAGGAAGACTATCACAGAACAGAAGATCCATATTGGCAAGATCCTAATTATGGTAGTAGGGTTTCTTGAATAATTAATATAACATATGAAAACACACTTAACTCGACAAAATGCTTAACCCAATGAGTGTATAAGTTTAACTATGTTAAATTAACCATTTTTTTTTTTCATTAGTATCTAATATGAGACTTCACTAGTTAATCAACTTTCTAAAAGGGCACATAAACAAGAAGAAAAAGAGAGGAGGGCTACCATTTTTGGGAAGGGTAGGCAAGGAACGGTTGTGTTTAAAGGCTGCTCCTCTGGCAAAAAGGAGAGGCTGTACTTGTATGGTCCTGTTAACAAAATCCATACTTATGCAGGATAGTCTAAAGGGAAGCAGGTCACCAAACTAGCAAAATTCAATCATTTCGGAAAACTTACGCAAGTTCAAAGAAGATGGCATAGTCTTAGATAGAGATTTGTTGTAAACTAATAATTTTCTTTGACTTAGGACAATATGTACCTTCAAGAATTAGACTAGATTCCTAAAAAAAAAAGAATTAGAGTAGGCATCTTTTGTTTTGTATTCCTTTCATGGAAACAAAAAAAAAAAAAAAATTAAAAAATATCAAAAATGGGTTGTTTGGTCTCTTTTCCACCCCCAATAAAGCCACAAAATTATGCGTCAACAAAAATTCAGCCCAGTTGAAAATCTTGATTTTTTTTTTTCTACAAAAGAAGAAATTCCAGTAAGGTGGTTGAATCATCCTTGACGATCAATTTCCCACAGCAACTAAGCATATTAATTTTTGTAAACAAGTCTTTCACACAATAGATTGTCAATTTTAGTCATGCAACCCCCTATTTGACTACATACCAAACAATCTAATTTTTCTTTCTCTAAGCACCTAAATCAAAATTGGAAATTAGATTTTCATTTTCATTCATCATGCATTGCCGTACCCAAAAATTAAAACTTTTTTTAAAAAATAATAAAATTTCATCTTTAAAAAAATGCTTGAACTAGGATATTTGTTTTTTATTTTTTGTATAAAACTAATATTATGTGGCGTTTGGTACGAGGTAATATTTTAGGATTCTCAAGAATGTTTAAAGATTCTCATGTTTAGTTGCAAATTACTCTAGGGAATCAGATACCAGGGGAATATGGATTCCTCCCGTAAATCCCTCTCAGTAGGAATGCAGATTCCTTTAAAACAAGTGGGAATCCAGATTTCTAAGCTTAAAGGAAATTGTATTTTTTATAAATTGATAATTTTAACCATTTTTCATTATCAATTAAGCAATTAAGATAAAATATAAAACAAATCATCAATATATTTTCCCGCCAAAATAATATAAACAGGATAAACAACTCTATTGATATATTCTTTAACAAAGTTTTATTTAGGTTTCACGTGTGAAGAAAAAAAAAAGTTGTCAAGTTGTTTTGTTATGGATTAAACTCTTTTAAAAATTATTATTAAGAATAAAAAACATTTGAAAATATAAATAGTTATTTTTGTATTGTACTTGTTGATGATGCCGAAAATCGTCAGTAAATCACACGGTCCTTACGTGCTCCCGATGGAGAACCTGCACAACACAAAAGCTAAAGACCTTAAGAGGAGTACTGATGTGGTATCGGCCAAATACCCTCCGACGGTCAAGTTAGAGAAATCTCTTGTTGACAACTCTAGAATGCTAGAACTGGGGTGAATAATGTGTACCTTGATTTGTGAGGGTTTGGGGTATTTATAATAGCGTAGGGCCGAAATTCATGTCTTGGTCAAGAAGTTCTTTCCTTATAGAAGAGAACATCTTGAATTTGCATATCTCCTAGAGTTCTTTTCTTGTAGGAGTCTTCTTGATTAGGGTTAAACGTGGGGTGCAAGATATTACCTTATAAACGCATGCGTGGAGATCAAGCAAGGCCACGTCAGGTTCGTCGGAGATTCATATATCCACTTTCAGCTTATTGCCTTCAGCTTGTCCCCTTCAGCTTGTCCCTTTCAGCTTGCTGCCTTCAGCTTATCCCTTTCAGCTTGTCCCCTTCGGCTTGCTGTCTTCAGCTTATCATTTTGTTGCTCAAAGTACAGTCGTCAGCTACAGGATAAAGCTGTAGACCTTACACTATTGTCTGTCATGAACAGTGCCAACGGCCTTGTTACGTATGTTACCCTTTTGTTTCGTTATGGGTTAATTACAAAATTACCCTTATCACTTGTCATTTTGAAATGTTAGACTATAATTTTAATAAATTTATCATAATTAATAGTTTATATTTGGTTTTTCATTATTTATTTAGATGAAGTTTTTTTTTTAAATGACTTGGTAGTTCACATTCAAATCTAAGGATAGAATAGAAAAAATAAATAATTCATTTAAGATTCTTGGGAATAAACCAAACATTATCATCTCACATTCCCAATGAAACAAAACATAGAAATAGCTACATTCCTAGGAATGTAGGAATCACATTCCTAGGAATCTGGATGCCAGGAGTAATGTGGATTCCCCCGTACCAAACACCATATTAGTTTGGTTAGTATTGATTCATCAAGTTATGTATTAAATTTGTCTTTATTTAGTTCATTACGCACTATTGTTTTATTCTATTATTAGCCTCTGAGCATGCGCTCACGCACGTACTCAAAGGCACTTTTATTTTTTATGGTAAAGGTTAATAATTTGTATCTATTATAATTTAGATATATATATATATATTTTTTTTTTTCAAACAAATAAAAATGATAAAGTTTAGAAATAAACAGTAAATGTGTTTTTTTTAAGATGAAGGGAAAAAAATCCTAAATTTTAGAAGTTTTCTTTTTGAATTCAAAATGAAATTTGTTATTTGACATTTTGGATTCTATTTTTAAATGAAGTTACTCTTCATTAATGAAGACATTTTTAAACCACAAAAAAGTCTGGTTGAAAGAGGAAATTCTCTTATATGTAATATAGATTAAGTGAAGTTACAATAGTGACTATGATAAATTAGATTTAAATATATTGTACTTTAAATTTTATTTTACTATAATTTTATATTGTCAATAGTATTCCTTCTATTTGTAAATATTTTTTAATTATAAATACTTACTAAAGCGATCGATATGAATATGAAAACTTAAGAAAAAAAATGAAAGAAGAATAGAAAATTAAATCGTAAAAAGCTAGCTACTTTTTTAAAAAAATATTTCTTTCCTGCTTGAAGCTACGGCATTGATCATAATCCGAAAGGGTGAGTTGATGCTAGGCTAGGGTGGTGCCTTACCCCAATTGCACAGTTGTTATTATATCTCTTGATAATGCTATAATAATAACAAAATAAAATATAATATAATAAAATATAAAATTTATATGAAAACTCATAGATCAAATAGAACTTCATCCAAAACACCTAGAAGATAATGAAATAGGATAACAAAAGACTTAGACGATAATGAAATATGATAACAAAAGGATAATCAGAAAAATAATCATAATTATCTTCAAAAAATAATAAAAACTATAGATTTTATAAAAAGCCTAAATTATTTTCTAGATGCTTGGATCTTTTGCGTAATTTAACTGATAAAATTCGTTATAATTGCTTTTTAAAAAAAGTTTTTCAAAATCAGAATGGATAAAGTTTTTGAAAAGTAGATATTAGTGATTTAAATACAAACACGCATAATTATTGATTTTGCATCTCAAAAAGTAAAAATTATGGATTTTAAATATGAGAAGTGCTACGTCCACAACATTTTCATAACAAATCACAGGTGATTAGTTGTTATTGGTTCAGATTTAAATTTAGCATTGTGATTACTTTTTTAACCTAACAATAACAACCAATAACAACCTGCTACTTAAGATTTGTTGTAAAAATGTTGTTGACATATCATTTCTCTTTTAAATATATGTTGTTTATGCCTTGTTATAGTTGTTTTTAAAAAAAGTTTTTCAAAATTAGAATGGATAAAGTTTTTGAAAAGTAGATATTAGTGAAATTTAAATACAAACACGTATAATTATTGATTTTGCATCTCAAAAAGTAAAAATTATGGATTTTAAATATATGTTGTTTATGCCTTGTTATAGTTGTTTTTTAAAAGAAGTTTTTCAAAATCAGAATGGATAAAGTTTTTGAAAAGTAGATATTAGTGAAATTTAAATACAAACACGCATAATTATTGATTTTGCATCTCAAAAAGTAAAAATTATGGATTTTAAGTATGTGTTGTTTATGCCTTGTTATAGTTGTTTTTTAAAAGAAGTTTTTCAAAATCAAAATGGATAAAGTTTTTGAAAAGTAGATATTAATGAAATCTAAATACAAACACGCATAATTATTAATTTTGCATCTCAAAAAGTAAAAATAATGGATTTTAAATATATGTTGTTTATGCCATAATAATAATAATGATAATGATAGGAAAATGTTAATTAATGCCCTAAGGGCAGTTTCTTAATTATAACTTTATTTACAAATTAACATAAAAGTTTTTGTAAATAAAATTTATAATAGCCATAACATAAGTCTTCCCTATTTACTCTTTTATTTTTGTTGATAAGTTCAATAATTACAATGGTGAAAAGGGAATATGAACTCTGGATGTTTTTCATAGAAGTACTAAAAAACAACAAAGTTCTTAATGTATTCCTTATTTATTTAATATTTTGAAAATAAAAATTTGAAGAGTATACACTTTTTTTTCATGAACCAGGACACAATAAAAAAGGAAAAAAGAAAGAAAGAAAAGAACATATAAATCGTTAGTGAACTCATTACTAGGGCAGAGCTTGTTGTATGGAATACACTACCCAATAAATTAGTTTTAAAGGTATTAGAGGTAGGATAATAAGCAATAATTCAGTTCCTTAAGTAAATTGGAAAAGGAAAAGACGAGAATAACTATTTAAAAAAAGACATGTGCAATTGACCCATCATGACATTAAATTAAGATACAACAATGTTCTTGAATAACATGTACCAAGTGTACCACATTGTCAACATTGGACAAAGCCAACTTTTAATGTAGTAGTGGGATGCTCTACATTTTGATGAAAAATGTTATAACATTGTTACACATACAATTTTTTTTTTTTTTTTTTTGTTACTTATTGCTTATTGCTTTACACATACAATTTTTTGGAGTGTTTAATGTTAAGTAGAGATTAATCATGCAGTTGTTAGCATTTAATATAAAAAAGTATAGTTTTTATTAGCGTAGGAATTGTTCAATGTAAAGTACCAAATTCAATAATAAATGACATTATTCTAAATGTCAAATATTTGTGGCCCTTTAATAAATCTGGTTGGACAAAAAATAAAAATAAATATAATATTTCTTCTCAAAAGACATTAATTAATTAATAAAAACAAAAAAGAAAACGTAGCAAAAAGAAGCGTCACCAGTCACCACCCAAAAAGGGACAATACCTTACCAATCGAACCATTTGGTGACGCCAAGAACCGACTGACTCCACTCCACCACCACCCCCCCCATTGGCGCGTGTCATCCACCTTCCTCCAGCGCGTGGCCTCCACTCCTCTCCTCAAAAACCCAGAACTCTTTTTTCTCTCTCTCTCTCACAAACAAAAACACTCGCGCACACACATGAACACAACAAAACAAAACAAAACAGCAAAGACCCAAGACCAAGAGACACATCAACAACCAACTACTCCAACCAGCTTAACCCAGGCTTTATTAGTTTTCATCTCCTAAATCTATTAGCGTACAGTGCATGTTTTGTTTATATTAAATGAGTGTATTCTACGAGGTTGTACTTAAGTGTTTGGTTTTTGGTAATTATTAAGATATATTGTTTTTTTTTTTTTTTTGGTAATGGTTTTGGTAGTTAAGGAGGGTTCCTTGCTTGCTAAAAATTGTGGGTTATTTTTTTTGGTTCTGGTCTATTAGTTGTTAAGCTTTCATTTTCTTTTATCTGATATTTTCGGCTGGTGGTTCCTATGTTTGACTCCATTTGAAGCAAAGCCCAAGTCTTTTCTTTAAGCTCTATATGCTGTAATGGGTATTGGATTGTTTTCTTGGATTTTACAAAATCAGTTTGAGGCAGAAGAAGAAGAAGAAGAAGTGAAGAATTGGAGTTGAATTTTTTGGGATGGTTTTGTTGGGTTTTGAAATGGGTTTTGGCCAAAGTTCAAGTTTTTGGCGGTTTGAGAGGAGGGGGTCGGGGTTTGTGTTTCGGATTGTATTTGGATTGTGGCTTTGTTTGGTGCTTTCGCAGCCGGTGGCGGGTCTGAGACCATTGCGGGAGAGAGCTCGTTCATGGGGAGATGAGGTTGGTTTCCGAAAATCTGTGTTTAATTTTGTTCTTGTGTATTGTATTTACTTGTTTATTCAATGGCAATTTAGGATAAAGATTGTGAATTTGAATGTAGTAGTGTAAGTTCGATTGGTTGACTAATGGTTTGATCATGTAATGTTACGTTTGCTGTAACTTGATAATTGTTTTGCATTTCGGCATCTTTGATGGTTTAGGAAACTGTGAATCTGTGATGGATTGTACTGTGTTGTGTTTGTACTTAGAGCTGAGTGATGTTGGTAAAGTGAGATTGACAGAGCAGATTAAGGAATATCATTGGGTTATAGACGCAATAAAGAATTTAGATCATATCGTTTGAGTGAAATTAGAAGAGCAGAGTTTAGTAGTGATGTAAGTAAAAGACTTCTTTTCTGCCTAATTATAACCCTCCAATGCTTGCTATGAAGAAGAATAATCTTACATTGATGCAGTTTTGTGCTTCAAATGCTTATCTTAGCCCTTCAATTGTTTAACAGGAGGTTAATGTTTCTTTGAATGAGCAAATGAGGAATGAAAGTAAAAAGAACAAGACTTTAGTAAATGGAATACAGAACTTTTGTTTTGGGGGGGGGGGGGGGGGTGTGGGGGCAGTGGGGGAATCCATATCTTGAATAGTTACTGATAATGATCATTTTTCATGGTGACCGATGAAAATGCTTCATAAATGAGGAATTCCTAGCTTTACAAGTTGTCCTAATGTGCAGGACCTGGATTAGCAGAGAAAAATCTCAAGTAAATTGTCATCAAAACTTTTACAACATATTGGACCTTATGATATTTTAATTTATTATAGGGAATGCTACTTATCAAAAAAAAAAATTATTATAGGGAATGCCATTTGTGATGCACATTCTTTTTTTAAATCTAATCACATGAAAAAAGTTTTATTTCTATTTTTATTTTTTATTTTTTATTTTTTTTAAGAAAGAAAAAACTCCATCCACTATAACTTATTCAGTTGTTTGTTAACCTAAAAGCATTTCAAAATTTGGAATTTCAGTACTTTCACAATTTTTCATGTCAACTATTTGTTTAAAATTGAATTAATTTTTTTTTTTTTTCAAAGTGTTCTGAATGGATGTGATAGCTTTTGCATGTTGTTGATATTGTTATTTTTTTGCAGTGGCTATTTATAAGAAAAGATGAAAGTGAGTTGGGTCCATTTTCTGCATGGAACATAACAGGAACTTACAGAGGTTTGCAACTTATATACTGTGAATCAATCATCTCTTCATTATACTCATGCTGTTTGCAAGAGTTGTCTGCTACAAATTGAATGTATTTTCATATGATACCATTATGTGTTCCTCATTGTCTCTTTGGAATATGAGGAGCTTGGTATAGCTTTGGTTTGTTTTTTATTTTTAGCTGACCATTCAACTACAAGCAAATTTTTAGTTCATGATAATGAACAAATTGATGATGTTCATGCTTCCAATCATTCATTTACAATTGAAAACATGGCTTGATTGCGTGGTCTGCTTGAATTTTCAAACCTGTTGTTTACATTGACATTATGACTTCCATCTCTTGCTTATTATGGCTAGTTGAGTGCCATTGGACAGAGAGTTTAGAGTGAAAGACAGCATGATGGTGAAGAAAACTAAGTGAGAAATTGGGTTTCCTAATGTTAAAAAAAGACAGCATGATGTAAAAGAAACCTCTCACACAGCGGCTGCCCTCCACACCAAGAATCATGCCAAAACTCTATTTGAGTTCCATCCCCCACCTTGAAGCTAATGAAATGAGCAATTGATCCCATCCCACCCTTATATTCTTCCAAAGTCTCACCCCATATGCTCCTCTAACCCGTTTAGAACTCCAATTGCCCCAGATGCTACCATATTTATTATGCACCACCCTCCGCCATAATGCCTCCCTCTCTTGAGCATATCGCCAGAGCCACTTTCCCAATAAGGCCTTGTTGAACTCAACTAAATCTCTGACACCCAAACCACCTTTCTGAATTGGATCATAAACATGCCTCCACTTAGCCAAATGAAACTTGAATTCATCTCCAACACCTCCTCACAAGCTCTATAGCCTAGAGCTATAGTAGGAATATGATGAGTGAAACTATTTGGTTAGGATTTCCATATTTCATTTGATACGTGGAAGGTGTAAAGTAGATGTATATATTTGCGCATGTGTGTGTATAAATAGAGGGAAGGGTTTGAACACTAATGTTTAGAGTTATATGAAATGATATACTTGGCAATAGTTGAGGATATTGTGAAGGGATGATTTTTTTGGCTAAAACTGATCAGTGAGACATTGAGAGAGAACTGTATAATATCAGGAAGATTGTTGGCAAGTCTGAGTTGTGTATAGTATCCACTGGGCTTCAACTGTACTGCTTTATCTGATTTTTTAGTTTCTATTTCCTTTAGTTCTTGATTTTCTTGTATTTGGTTCATTGTTCAAAGTGTTCACCATCGTGAACATGATGTTCAATTATTTTCAATAAAAGTCTTATTACTTATCAAAAAAAAAAATATTATCTTTTGCCAGCTGATATCTTGTTTAGCCATTAACTTGAGCTGATTATTGTCATATACCTCATAATGGCTATTTTTCTATTTAGAAAATTTAGGAGCTCGTGACCTGTAAAGTTTGTGCTTACTTCTTAAGTCATTCAGTGGAAATATGCTTCAATTGTCTTTGATAGAGTGATGTAACCAAATGTACACATCAAATCACCCCCCTCACGCCCTCCCCAATAGGTGGAAAAACCTGATAATACAATTATATAACCATGCTTTATGGAGCAGATGAAGGAACCCAAGTTGGAAAAATCTTGTAGATTCTGATGGCTTTAATAATGAAAGTAGAATGTCGTTGAAGAAGAGGGGTGGACAGCAGTTCTCATGATTCTAGTGTTATTATGAAGCCAAAATATTCTCAAACAAAATAACGTGCTGTTGATTGGGTTGGCTTGGTCAACTTAGGTTTTATCAGCCAAGTTCTCTTCATTATTAAATTTTTGCACTCACCAACTAATTGCATTAATTGTTGTAAAATTTGAAGGTATGATCTGACTATGATTAGAAAACTTGAGCCATTGCTGTAATTGATGGCATGCAGTCATTAGGATTTATCAATAATTATGTAATGGACTTATTTACAACTTATTGGTTCGCTCATTAAATTGGATATAGAGCTTGATAGGCACGCACCCAAAGTTCATTACTTTTTTTTTTTTTTTTAATCTTTTATCTTTTCTCCCTCTAGGGAATTGGCATCACAGGTGGTGGTGGTGTCATTTGGGGTATAGTATACTTCCCAAAAATGCTGGAAGAGGTGCCTCTGTTGGTTGTTGGGTTTGACAAACCACTTGTTGAGCTTGACCTGCCTCTTGTTGGTTTTGATTGTTCACATCAACCATACATGTCATCAAATTGGTGACTTCAGTTTTTTTTTTTTTTTTTTCAAATCACCTCTGTTTGATTCAAGTTGCATCTCCTGTTATAAAAAATGAAAGAGGAAAGTAATTTCATATCTCCCCATAATATTTTAGTTGACCCACTTGAATTTTTTTATTGAAACGTATTATAATAAAAAATAGAAAGAAAAAGATAACTAAAGCACAAAGGCTGTGTACTAAAAGAACCATCCAACAAAGAAGATGGACTATTGCCATCAATAGATATCCAATGTGTAAGAGCAATCTCAAAAGCAAAAACTTGAGCGGTTGAGCCCATCAATAGGAAAGTTAACACCTTCAAAATTCCCCGTTTCTCTCATGCCATATGACCCACATGAGTAACTATTTCCCTACACCCCATACTTTGATAAATAAATATAGCAGTAATACACCTGAATAATTTTTTTGTAATATTTCTTGATATTAGAAGTAATGAAATGCTTAATATTTGTCGCATGTATTGAGATGTAGACCAATTAATAATTGCTTGGCATGTGGACTTTATGTGCATTTCTGGTGGAGTTCTGTACATATATAGAAATAAATTTATTGTACAATTTACTAAATTTTTTTGTCATTTTTAATGCACGCACAATATTATCAGTTGATCATTTTGAACACATTATGAAGTTAATCATCCTAATTGGTGAGTATTTATATCTTGATCTGATTACCTAGAAACTGGGCATCTGAGTTGCAGGGAGTTGGAAATTTCTGGATTCCACAAATGGCTCTTCCAGGTTTCCAGATTTGAGGAAAGCCACAGGCAATTCAATGATTGAATTAGTTAGTACACCAACAAAAATAACCGGTGTACATTATGTTCAGGTGAGTAGGTGGAATTGTTGGTAAAGAAGTTCATATTAAAGTCAGCATTTATGAATAGCATGCTGTTTTAAAGTAATGTATAAGTGTGAGATATGCTAAACATCATTATAAACATTTTCGGTGTTTTAAGCTTGCACAATCTGTTCCTGATGCCGAAGCCAAGACAATGATTCCCTATTCATCATTTCTAATACATGTCATTTTGAGGGTATGCATGTAATTCGAGCTATGAATACTTTCAGAACCCCAAATCACCAGGATCAACAACTAAAAATTTCACAATCGCTATCTTCTCATCATAGAACATATATTTAATACTCTTTTACTGAAATTGTTAATATGTAATAACTATAATTGCTTTAATGTTTACTTTTCATGTTTTGATAATTTATATATAAATGAAATTTTTTCGCTTTTCATGGTGCTAACCCAGGGGGTAATTATTTTCCATGATGTGTTTGACAATGAACACAATGTTGGGGGTGCTCAAATCAGGGTGGAAGGTGTATATATATGGCCTTTTAGACAACTTCGAATGGTAGCTAACAGGTGAATTTCATGAATTTTATGGTCATACATCTTTAGTTGCTGTATACACATTTTTATATTCTATGCGGTATGTTTATTCTTGGTGCTTTGTTCTTATGAGGAGATCTTCTTTGCAGCTGGTGAAAAATTGTACTAAATAGTCTTAAGTTCATATGACCACACTTGCTTGTGTTTGACCCTGGTTTGAAAATGCTATACTTATGTCTAGCAACTAGTTTGAGGTGTAGGTTAATATTGGAAAGTATATACTTTCAATATTATTGAAGACCAAATCAAGGCTTTGATTATTGAAGAAAACCATGAGACTGGAATAAATCAAGAAATTGATTGCTAAAGGAAATTGTGTGATCGAAGCAATCAATTCAGAATTGCGATTGATTTGTGTATGTAATTCTCATTATAAAAACGGGGTCTATTATAATGTATCATCATCCAAGTGACTAGTGCTAACACAAGTCAGTTTGATCATGTGTCGTTTTCCTTTTGTTTTCTTCTAGTCATCGCTTCCGCATCTTTAGTCACAACAACCAACCGGACCTAAACTCCAAAATATCCACATGCTCGCCATCACAAAGATTCATACTCAAACTAAACTCACACTACTCCACAAATTCTCAAATTTTGTTTGATGTGGTGTATTTGGAGGGAAATAAATAGTAGGTGCCTTGAAGATAGTGAGAGTTCTCTGCCTAATCTCAAGTTATTCTTTTTTAGAACCTTATTGGACTGGTTGTCAGTTTGGAGAAACCAATCATTTTCTTCAATTTTTGATTTATGTAATTTTTGTATTTGATCTATACGCCCTTGTGTACTTGGGTGTCTCTTTTTTTATATCAAAAAATATTTATTGCTTATCAATATAAATATATATATATATATATAATCAAAAAAAAATTCTCCACTCCTAGTAGATCCTTTATTTTAAAAAACAAATCTCAAATCCTCCTCTCTTTTTTGTCCTCCAATCCTAGTTGATCATTTATTTCACATTAAAAAAGAATCTCAAATCTTGTTCTTGTGACCCCATTTTTTTAGGTTTTTGATCCTAATGAATCCTCCAATTATTTTGGTCATAGTATCCATTGTTGGCCCCTTTATTGTACTCAAAAAGAGAATTACAAACAAATTTGAAAGATGTACTTCAAAAAAGAAAGATTCAATATTTACAAGTAGCGCATTTTATCAAGGATACCATGCACAACTTGAGAGGTTGTACATACTTTTTGTATTATAAAATCGTTGATTATTGGAGAAAATCGTGGGATTGGATTAAATCAAGAAATTGTGAGATTGAAGCAATCAATCCAAAATTGCGATTGATTTGTGTATGTCATTCCCATTACAAAAATGGGTTCTATTATCATGTATCATCATCTAAGTTAACAAAGAAGATACAGCCGTTTGGGCTCTTGTTTAGTAGATGTAAGCCGTGTGGTTGAACCACATAAAACTCTCATGCCTTCTCCCTTCTCCTTTCTCTATCATTCTAGGTTAGATTTCTTCAGTTAACATGCGTAATTTGGTAATAGCAGTTGAAATGAGAAGCAGAGCAAATCCTTAGAATGTCTAAGTTGATTTTTCTTCGCATAAATTCGCAATTTGCTGTTGGAAGGCTAATAAGACTAAATGACTTAAAAAAAGTTGGATGACACACAAAAGTGATAAAGTCATAGAACTTTCCCGAAGCTTCACTGTGTCAGTTGTTGGAATTTCTTATGTATTTTTTTTTTTGTATTCTTCTTTGGACTGTTTCTGTGACATAATGAAATGATAGGCAGTTTGAAGTAATAACTGCATTGTAGAACACATTACTGATTTGTTAACAATATCAATTTGCATGTTATCTGTTTCCATATTTCATTTTTCCTAAGGTTAATTTGATTTTTCTAATTCAATGTTATTCATCATCTTAATTGCTATGCTCTACTTTAATGTGTTACCATATTGCAGTGGAAAAGAGGGAGAGCTGAGTCAGGAAGATGATTATCTTTTATCTAATCCATATCACTTGGTAATGCTTCTCACTCAACTCATCTATGATTTTGATTTAGGACTTTATTATGAAATTGGTCTCACTGTTTGCCTGATGATATGCTGAGTCATATCTCACTGTATTTGCCTGACAAATTTTTTTATTTGATAGTAGTGGAGTGTGTTAATTACTGGGTTTTGAATTCATCAAGTTTTAACCTTGGTCTTCATTGGGCATTACAAATTTGATTTGGGATTTCTTTTGTTAGTTTACTCCTAAAGAAGGGGTGAGAGTGAGGTCATGCTTCAAAGAATTAATCCTGTATGAGCATGTGTGTATTCACCTACAAACATTATGTTATCATATCATTTACATATAATCCTTGCAAAAGTGGAATCCTTGTGCACTAAATACGACCTTTTATACCACTTGCATAGAAATGAAATATATGTCTACATTTTTATCAGGTATATATTTTGTTACTCACCCTGCCTTTATTGGGAAGGGATTGGACTTGGCACTAAGAAGATACTTCAAGATAACCTAAATTGTTCATACTCTTATCTGATTTGTATCCAATCTGGATACACAGGACACAGCAGGATATGCATCAGATACATACTTCTAAGTAATGGAATTAACTTCCTTCACTGATGGTTTTTATACAGTGGGACACAGTAGACCATGGCTGGGACAGTTGAAGTACAGCACATACTTTTCAGAGGCAAAAGTTTTTTTTTTTTTAAGAAAAAAGTTTTATATGTTAAATATAAAATCTAGTATCTTTGAAAGTTAGGAACATTCAAAACTCTATATTTAATGAATATCAAATATGGATCTGGATAATTTGTTTGTTTGGTTAATAGCTTCTAAGTTAATTAAATCATTTATGCTTAAGTTATTCTTTTTTATGTATGTTATTTGTATTTCATTCTAAAAACTTGCATAATATATTGTGAAAATATAAAATATATCTTACTTATCAAAAAATAATATACATTGTTAAGATATCTTAATATATTAATTAGTTAACATATGCTAGATTTTCAAGAATTGACATATCGCTGCATTCATATTGCATTGCGTTGTATCCATATCCCATATCTCCATCTCCTCTTCATAAATTTGGTACATATAAATATTGGGTTGGCTCGATGCCGGAATGTTAGATCTGTTTAGGGATGTTAGTGGGCCCTGGTTTTTTATTCTGAATCTCACCTGGTCTTTGCATGTTCCCAAAATTAGCTTCTTTGGCAATTGTTTGCATTAGGTTTGATTGACATTGCTCACAAAACTACTGTTGTCATCTATTGATGTAAGTTTGTTTGCAAGGGTTCCTGAATGCTTTCTACCTTTTTAACTTCTTTGTACAGCTAGGAGTTTTCTCATCCCAGGTGTTCCAAGAATCTCCGCGGGATAAGATATGGAGAAGAAAACATTGTATTCTTGTCTTCTTCACCTTGAACTTACGTCCATGTTGCTTCAATGTATTTGTCCTTGTTGCTTCAATCTTGTAGTAATATCTATTCTTGCTTACTGCAGCACCAATTTATCAAATGGAGAAACAGTGTAATATTGAAATTGCAGCTCAAATTTCACGTGTTTCATCAAACCAAAATGGTAATTGAGTTCTCAGTGTATTTTTTTCTTTCTTTTTGTTTACCCCTTGTCTTTGACCTTATTTATCTCTAGGAATGTTTGGAAAACATTCTTTTGAAAAGCAAATGGCTACCTTTTGGTTTACTTAGTTATTTCATATATTCTTGTAGATGGGGATCGTGATCGTTATCATATAGAAGGATTAATGGAAAGTCCTGCAGTGGATGATGGTGTGGATTGCTTCTCACCCTTACTGATAAATGCTACATCTGTCAACATTGAGGTCTACTACAACAAGGCAGTGAACTACACCTTGATGGTCACCTTTGTATCCTTTAATTATAATTATTTGCCCAGCTTAGTCAGAATGTTATTAGCCTGTTTTGCATGGACTCCTTAACCATGTTCATCAGGTCTCTTTCCTTCAAGTTCTTCTACTAATTCGGCAGATGGAACATGGCAACACTCAATCTGTAAGAACTATTATAAAATGTACTTGAGAATAAAACTATAAAAGTCATAGCTTCTGTATATATGTTTTTGTAAATATTCTTTTAGCTTTTTTGAGTTCACAAAAAAATCATCGTTCTGATCTTCCACTGTTAGGGAGCTGCCAAAGTTTCAATTTTAATGATTGGCCAACAAGCTATAATGGATGCTTATCTTTGCCTTCTCCATCTGACAGCCGGAATACTAGTTGGTAAGTGTAGTAATAGCCAATACTAGCTTACTAGAGGGTTTTTTTTTTTTTGATAGGTAAAAATAATATTATTGAAAAGAGACTACTAGAGTTTTTTTTTATTTTTTTTTTAATGTACAGTTTTATAACCTATGTATATGTATTAAATTTTTTTACAAGATTATTACAATTATCTTAGTTACAGGATTTTTAGAGGACCCATTTCATCAGCTATTTACTTTTAGACAAAGTGTAGTAGTGTAGGTACAAATTAGAATAAATTCTTTTGCAATTATAGAACTGCAGTAGGAAATACTAACTTTTGCTATCTGATTACTTTACCCAAGCTTTTGGTAACATAATTTATCTAAGGATTCCGTATAGCTGGAGAATGTTAAATGCCTTTGACTTATCATTTTCGGTTTGTTTGCACCCTCCACATGTTACATCGTCTCACTTGCAAAGTGAAATACCAACTCTGGAAAGAAATCTGTCTCAACAATGACCCTAATGGAAAACATGACCACAGTGCCTCTTCCCCCCCCTCCCCCCCCCCAACTTCTTGTTTCCTTTTACTTTTGGGTTCAATGTCTGGCCTACACAATGGGATATCTGAGCAGATTTGTGTATGTACTTCTGATAATGCTGTCCACTTGCAATTTGCATCCAGTGCTAAATTAGAATGACATCATTTAAATTTACGATAGGTATGTAATCTTGTACTTACTGATGATGGAGCACACTGATACGTGAGCCACACCTGAATATTGCATGTATTTTTATAAATGATGGTGATGATATACTGGCATTTAATTGACCATTTGTATGAAAACTATGGTATAATTTTTAGATTTTTAAAATAATTATTCACATACCTTCGGTTTAACTTAGTGAATATGCCAGTTGGAAGTCATCCAAATGAGCTAAATATTTTTTTATATGGAATGCAATTTGACTGGCCTTGTCTGACCAAGATTGAATTGAATTCGGATGAAAATAATATCATCAGATCTAGTTATCAAAAACAAAATAATATTGTCAGATCTGGGTTTGGACAATCCAAGTTGTACACCTCAATAACATACTGTTTAAATGCATGTTTGCTACACAACAGGGAAAGTGGCTTTCTAGCCTTTCTTTTTGTATTGACATTTATTATGATGCTAAAATCTCAGCACTTTTGTGTAAAATGCGTACACTGCGTTGGCGTTCTTATTATAACTTGTATACAAGAGTGTAATTCATTTTTTTTACATACCTTGATTGTGCAACTGCTTCTGCATATTTTTATTCTTGCATCCTGTATGATGACCATCCTGGCTAAGTTTATTAATCACCTCATACTCATCATCATTAACCAGGT
Source organism: Castanea sativa (assembly GCF_040712315.1). Taxonomy (NCBI): domain Eukaryota; kingdom Viridiplantae; phylum Streptophyta; class Magnoliopsida; order Fagales; family Fagaceae; genus Castanea; species Castanea sativa. The sequence continues at coordinate 37,664,328 of NC_134018.1, forward strand.
GTGTTTGCTTTTTTGCATACAGAATCCTTATTCAATGCTTTTGCAACTGCTGCCTTTTTCAAGTTTGTGGTCTTCTCAATTTTTGAGATGAGATATCTTCTTGCAATATGGAAGGCAAGTAGGCCTATGAATAATGGTGAAGGTTGGGAAACTATGAGGCGTGAGCTTTCAGTTCTATATAGTCGTTTTTGTAAGTATTATGGAACTTTTGTGTTAATCTTTTCAATGCCACTCTTCCAATTGTGGTGGAACTTCTATTTATAAGATCTATTGGAGGTGATGCACACTCGGAAATAGTGCACACCTTAAGTATATTCATGCACATTTGCCCCCTTTATGTTTACTAGCCTTCTCATATGCAACTGTGCTCAGAACCTCTTTTTCTTAATCTTAACTGGTTCATTTCTCAAGTAAAGGCTAAAAATAAGGAGAAGTGAAATTAGAGGAAGAGTAGTACATGGTGTCGTGGTTTGGGGTGATTTTGAATTATTCAATCTACTTTTATATCCTCATTATTTTGATTTTACATTAAACTCTTTTGAATTAGGGTGCGTTTGGATACCGCTTATTTTGTTGAAAACTGAAAATAATTTTTAAAAAATTACTGTTCATGCGCGGGTTACTGTTCATTTGCCTATTTGCACTGTTCATGTCCTATGAACAGTGCAATAGGTGCTGGTGGGGGGGGGGGGGGGGCTGAAAACGTAATAACCAAACACTCACTAGATAATAGTCTTATTTTTGAAAGTATAAAGAAGTGGACACCAAAGAATCCTTGTCAACCAAAATGTTGGAATTAAACCTACCCAACTTTGAGATTTCAGGCTTTGTCAAGAACTAGAATGTTGCATAGAGAAAAATTGCACACTGTATATCCTCATTTCTGTAGCCATATGGAATCATGTCTTGTTAGTGTGATCAGTGATGACTACTACTGTATGAAAAATTCTTACACGCAGTTCAGTCACATTACTTTATAACTGCATGGTAGTTCCAGAAGTATCTTCTTCACAGTATCCTCTTCCTAAGTTTCTTAGTATATTTGCTATGACAGCCTATTAGAATAGCAATATGTTAATATTAATAATTGGTGGTGAATCTCCCCTCCCCCCGCCCCCCTCCCCCCTCCCCTTGGGCCCAACCACAAACTTATGAAAATAAATAAATAATTGTGGGCTAAATAAGCCAGTCTTTAAGACATGTAGTTTCCATGCACCTGTCAAGTTCTCGTGCTACTTATGCCATGTTAAGATAATAATTTTTTTTTCTCTTTTAGTAATTTAGTCCCATTGATGATGTAATAAATACTTATTAACTTTCAAATCTTAATGATTTCCACTCTGCTACATTGTTCAAATACACCAGTGCTCATTCTACTTTAACTATGTATTTGACCATTATCTTTTTATTATCGAATTTTTTGTATGAAATTGTTGGGCTAGTTTGATCTAACTGTTGCATATATCTGCAGATGGGATCCTTTTGGGAGGCATTCTGGTCATGTATGAGTTCCATAATTTTCTGAGACCTATTCTTCTCCTTTTGTACTCTTTTTGGATACCTCAAATAATCACCAATGTTGTTCGTGACTCAAGAAAACCTTTGCATCCTCATTACATCTTAGGCATGACTGTTACTCGGCTAGCAATCCCATTATATATGTTTGGCTGCCCTCACAACTTCATGCGCATTGAACCTGACAAGAGTTGGTGTATTTGTTTGAGTGTATTTATTGTACTCCAAGCATCTATTCTTCTTCTCCAGCACTACCTTGGTTCTCGTTGGTTCATTCCTCGCCAGGTTGGATTCAACTCTCTTCCTTGTTCTTTTGACAATTGATGGCACATTCATGCATAGCACACCCATATCCTCTAAACCACACACCATCCATTTGTTGTATCATAAAGATATGATGATTGCTCTAGGTAAAAGAATTTTGAGGAATTTAGTTGAGCAAGGAGTTGTGTTTATTGTACCTCTAGTCCTGAGCTTGACTACCTGTTAATTGATTTGCTTGCCCTTTGAATCTTGATATTAGAATATATAAAATGTGAACATATAAAATGGTGCTTACCATTCAGTACTTCTGAAGCATTAAGAGTTGTCCTGACTTCCCATGTTTTTGGGCTTCACTTGCCTGATTCTAAGTAGTTCAACTCAACAAGAACATTGAATTACTTAATCCTCTCTTCATTTAATGGGCTTCAATTCATGCAGAGAAGGATTACAGATCAATGAGACTTTTAATATCTATGCAAATAATAATTACTCTTTTTCTTTCTTTTTTTTTCTTTTTTTTTGCGGTGTGCATTATTGCAGCTAGACGTTAGGAGAGGTGTACTTGTATCCCCACAGTGCATTATACTCTAAAATTTCCTTGACTGCATTCTTTATGGAAATCTCACTTTGGGTATTATGGTTTGCAGATTCTGCCTGAGAAATATAGCTACTATAGAAGGTTTGATCAAGATACAAATCATGCAACAGATTGTGTCATTTGCATGACTGCCATCGATTTTACACATCGATCTAATGACTGCATGGTATTCAGATGGGACTCTTTCTTGTAATTTGTTGGCATAGTTAGGTGATCTTTCTTTGAACAGTGGACTGAGTTCAAATATGTTACAGGTGACACCGTGTGATCATTTTTTCCACTCTGGTTGTTTACAAAGGTGGATGGATATAAAGATGGAGTGCCCAACTTGCCGGCGTCCACTACCACCAGCATAAGAGCATCTTCTCACTTTGTTTCTATATCATATAGGACCAACTGACTTTACCCAACTCGCTAATTCTGGTAATATGATGATGTCCATTGTCATGCAAACATTTGGTATTTTTGAACTTTTAGGTTACTGCTCAGCTATTTTGTGAATTTTTGCGGACTTCTTTTTTTTTTTTTTTCACATAGCATTTCTTATTCAATTTTTCTCATGTGCTTTTGTGAAAATTAACATCATGAATTTTGGAAATTATTTACTAATTGGTACAAAATCGAAACCAAATTATTTTAATCAAAATTTTGTTATTTAAACTTGCATTGCTTCATGTTGAATTCATCTTCTTCGTCCATGCACATTCTTTTTCTGGCTTTTCAATATATTTGCTCATAATTGTAGAATTTGTCTTTTTTGACATGAACTGTTAGTGTTAATTGTTATTGTCCCATCTTTTGGTTGTAATCATGTCTTCTATTTATTTGTTTATTCAGGTTGGGAATAGAATTGCTTTTCACTTGAGTTCACCTTCAGAAGAAAAGGTGAGATACAACATAATCAAAACTGTCACAGATTCTGTAACAGTGCGTAGCTGATAATTCTTGTCTTTGTAATATAAATTGTAATACTTTAGTACATTTAGCAATTTTATAACAGGTGTAAATCCTTTTCTATTCAATCTTGGGCTCCCACTGTGTTTATTTGTTTTCTGAGTGGGGTGAGAGAGCTGACGGCTGTTCTGATGAAAACCAAATTGGCCTTTCAATTTGATGCTGTCAATTAAAGTAAATGTTTTTTTTGCTTGAAACTTCATATGGGTGTATGTTCAATGTGTTGAAGGTTCCATAATTACTGCAAAAAGTAATATAAGAATGAGGTCAGTGATTAAAAGGAAGTAACTCAGAAGATGGTTAGAACCCGCTAAAAACTTTATCTACATCTCTCCAAAATCCCTTTGTAGGATATAAACTATAAAGCTAAATGGATTTGTATTTCAAGGGATCACAGGCGTGCTAGCATGAGATTTCTGATCAGTTACTTATAGCTGGGTAAAATAGGACTTTGATCATACAAAAGCAACTTGCTACAAGTCATGCATCATATAAGCGACGTCCTTGATTATTTTTGTTATGTAATGGACCATGTAATCGAGCCCAACTTATCCAAGCTAATGAATAAACACGCCATCTGCCTGAGGAAGATAGCTGTGATCAAGCAGTAATGGTTTCTGTCAAATTTTTTATTTGTATTGGACTCAAATCTGGTAGCCATTTCCAAATCTTTGAGAGTTTACATTTACATGGTTTTTCAAGTTGAGGGAGATGTGATTTCTTCTAATCATAGGTATATCCATTTACAAGCTGCACACGAGTAATTTACAAGGTAATTGTCTCACCCAAATTTGGATCTTATTTTGCTTCTGAAAGTTACCACCTTATATGGTTGCTTTATGTGTAACTTGGAGGGATAAAAGGTGAGGACACTGGCACTATAGCTGGTGCCGCAGCAGGAATAAAAGCAGTTCCAAAAGCAGTTGTAGCACCACCTCCTCCAGCACCAGTACAGGGATGCTCGAAGCAGTCAACAGGGTGCTCAAGAGTGGCGTTGCATTCCTTCGCGCTTCTCTGCAACGGTTTCTCTGGAAAACAATTTTGACGATCATCATACTTTAAGCCTCTTCTTGATGTCAAATTCTGGCATATTCCCTGCTCCTCACAAAAGAAGTTATATGAGAATGTGAAGTTTTTCAAGCTGGGCAGAAGACACACTCCCTCTGATACAATCCCACTTAGCATATTATGCCTAAGATTTAGTATCTCCAAGTGAGCTAAACCTGCCAGGCTGTATGGTATAGGACCAACTATATTGTTAGAGCTCACATCCAACACCCTCAATTTGTAAAGATATCCCAGCTCTTGTGGCAAACACCCTGTCAAACTGGTATTGATTAAAACAAGCTCCTCTAGAGTACTGGCAAAGTTGGATATAGTCGATGGAATGCAGCCCCCAAACCGGTTGTTAGCAAACACCACCACTGAGGCTGAGCTTGAACCAAAATTTGGTGGAATCATTTTGGTGAAACGGTTGTTGTTAACAAATATTGCATCAAGTTTTTTGTTGAAAAGCTCAGGAGGCAGTGGCCCTTCAAAATCATTGAAGCGGATATCAAGATAGTGTAGAGTGGGAAGAGGGAGCACAACAGAAGGGAAAGGACCTACAAATCTGTTGTTACTAAGATCAAGCTCATAGAGAAGTGTAAGGTTGGCTAAAGTTTCTGGAATGATGCCACAAAAGCGGTTGCTGTTTAGATGGATAAGTGCAAGGTCAGAGAGTAGGCCTATTTCATGAGGGAGGAACCCAGCTATGTCAGCATTATTGAGGTCAATGCCAGCAACAACTCTTATTTTGGGGTCATCAAGAGCTGGTGCACAGAACACGCCTGTGTAGTTACACACAGAAGGACCAACCCAGTTGGTAGTGAAGTTCTTTGGGTCAGAGTAGATTGTTTTTTTCCATTCCTGGAGGGCAATATAGGCTTGGTGGAGTCTTGGGTTTGATGTAGGGGAGTGGCTATGAAAACGGTGGTGATGAGTGGCATGGTTGCTATGTTTTGCTGCCAGATTGTTGAATGAGAAAGATATGTTCACAAGTAAGAGGACTAAGGCTCGGGTGGTCAAGGAAGAAACCAGAGATGAAGCCATTTTGCATTGTGAGTTTATGGTAATGAGCTTGTTTGTTTAAGTAGGAGCTCTTTCCCTTTCAATTGAAATGCCAAGTCTTCTGTATAATCATGGACAAGTCCATTTCTAACTGAAACGCTTTCATTCTTTTGTCGAAGAAGACACAAAGAAATTGTTATAATGACCCGTTACAGCGACAGTTAACCGATACAGAAGGCCCCAAACATAATCTTATCTGCCTCATAAGCCATTCTTGTAGTTTACATTGGTGTTTGAAGGAATGGCTTGGCTGTGTTGCTGGGTCATAGGAATAATAATAAACAAATGAATAAGAAGTAGTACCAATAATCTATGGGACTATTCAACGTTGTTTGCTAAGATTAAGATTACTCTAGAAATTAGTTGCAGACAAATGCTTTTGTGGAGATTGGCGAAGAAGCTTGAAGGGGAGGGAGGACGATGCGCATGATAAAGACCTACCTCCTTCCATGTAGTTTTCTTAGTTGTTTGAAGTGGAGCTAGAGAAAGACAGGTTCAGCAGCCCATAGACAGGAAGGTTCTCTTAAGATTGAAGGGATTGACTGATAGACAAGTATTGTGTTAAATGTCTTGAGGTGATCATCAAGTTACATGGCATTAGCTTCAAATATTCATATTTGAAAGTCACAGCTGCCACTGCCTGAAAAATATCGTGATGGAACATATATTGAAATAACCAATTTATGAAGGTTTTCTGTATCACTTTTTCTGAGTGCTGCATTCTAGTCTTTCTATCCTCTATACGATTCTAGATATTGCTTCATCAGAATAAGGGACTTTTTGAACAAATTTGAAAGTGAAATTATTCAGAACCTGCATCCTAACCTCCTCTTTTTTTTCTTTTTTTCTTTTTTTTCTTTTTAATTGGAGCATCGTAAGTGTTAGAACATAAATTAAATAGTTGTAGGGCCGAAAAGGTTCAGGCTCCTTACTTGTGCAGCACAGCACTCTTGCCCAGGCCCAGTATTTATGCAGCTTTCTAGTCTCCCATTGTCCACCTTAAAAAATATAGGATTATACCTGTACAGTCTTAAAAAATATAGGATTATACCTGTACAGTCTTAAAAAATATAGGATTACACGCACAGATAGTTCCTCTCACACACACACGCCTCCTTAACCATTTCAGCTACCTTAACTTCGAGTCTTAAGAACTTGAATGTATACTAATGGGCATAATTTACTTGTATTTTGCAAAATCATCCAAACAAGATTACTTTATTCCACAAATGAAAATGAAAGCGAAATTATTTTTTAACAACATTACTATTATATCCTTATTTTAAAATAAATGTCTAAATTTATACAGTTTTTTGGAGAGTTTTAGTAAAAATTTCATTAAACTTAATTTTATTCCTTCCGATTCCTCCCAATAATTTTGGGGGAATGAAACTTTGATGTTTTGAGTGAATAGGGAAGAAGGAATGCTCCCTCCTACCAAATTGATTCATTCCCACTTAATAGCAAGTTTTGGAATATTCCATAGATACCCTTACATCATATTAGATACATATAATTGTTATCTAGTTTACACAATCATTTTTGTAAACATATTGAAACTTAACTGCAAATCATCCATAAACAATAACATAAGAGTGGTGTATCCCAAATGTAACAAAATAAAATCCTTAACATTATAACAACTACAATCCATATTGACATAGCAAACTAATGAAAATACTAAGAAACTAAACATCGTCAAAAAAAGAACTTTGTAGAATCTTTCTTTCACGGAGTTAAAGTCTCTTACATATGTACAACTCATTAGAAATAGGGATGGCAATTTTTCCCCACCCCGCTTAACCCGCCCCTCCCTGCTTCGCCCCGTGCGTGTTTTTCTCGTCTCGCAAAGGTGATAGGGTGGGGATGAGGCGAGATGTTAGACCTGCACCACAGGGCAAGGCAGGGATGGGTTTACACTTTTTAGACCCACCCCGCCCCATCTCCGCCCCACTCCGCGTTAATAAAGATTAAGTTGTAATTTTTTCATACTTAAAAATCCTACTATTTAAATAAAAATATCACCAGCTTATTTTATTCTACCTAACGTGGTTCTACCTCTCTTTTCTCTCAAGCAAAGTTGGAAATAAGGTACCAATTTTAACTCTCTTTTTTTGTCTTTTCATTCATGATTCATATGTCTTTCTCAACTTACTTTTCATCATTAACATAATATGAGATTTTTGTGTCATACTATGAGATTTTTGTTGTGACATTGTCTTGTTAAACATTTAGATAATATTATTTAGTTTTTACTAAAAATTAGTTTGATTTGATAGGATAAATTTATTTATAATTTCAAATATATTTTTAATATTGAAACATGTCATTTTATTTTAAAAAATGGTAATAGTTATAGGGAAAATTAACAAGAAATAAAGTTTTACAGTGTATGGCGGGTCTTCGCAGGGCCTTAAGGGGCGGGGATGGGGCAAAAAATTTTCCCCGTCATGCAGGGCGGGGCGGGGATGGGGCAAGAAAAATCTATACGGGGCGGGGGCGAAGATCCCATCCTTCGGCCTCGCCCCGCCCCATTGCCATCCTTAATTAGAAACCATAATCACACAAGTTCCTGCAAGAATTTAAAAACTTTAAGTACATTCGTGTTTATGATCTAATACCATAAGAAGATAAAGTAATATTAATCAATTTAATAACTATTAAAAAATATAATAAAATCCCTACACAGAGATTTCTGGTTTTTCGAAATATACAAATTAAGACATACTCTAAGCATTTACCACATGAACACGTGCACCAAAGGAAATGAGGGCTAGGGTAAATGATCTAAGTAGGTTCTCATGCCAGCAATCATATAATAAGAAGATATCTAGCTACTTAACCAAGGGCAATTGAAAAGAGAAGACACCCAGCTCCAAAAGAAAATAAGAGAACAGAAATATTGCACAATTTAGAATACAACAAAGGACACTCCCAATATGACATCTACGGTTCTTTACAACCAAAACAAAACAACTCAAAGTAAAGATAAAGCCAACCAGACATATACGAAATACAATTATGAATCTAGGGAGGTTTGTTTTTTTAAGTAGTAATGAAATTTATTAAAAATCAAATATACTTTATGTTCACAATGATGAACACAAAGTTTCAAGGTTTGTTGCATGACTTGCATCTCTCAACATGCTCTCATAAATACGTCCCTAGCAGTTAGTCAATTCAAAGGAATCAAATAGGAAATGACACCCTGAATCATGAAACTATAATGAAATATACAATCAACCAACATTTATCAAAAAGTACATCCCTAGTGTTTAATGTGTCTTATGTGCAGGCCTACCATCCGTGCTCAACAATAATTGGCCATTGGTGCACTCTTTTCATTCATAACTCAAATGTCCTCTTTCTTAAATTGCTCAAGTGAAATATTTAACCCTTCCCTAAAAAAAGATAACTTTGACGTAAAGAACAAACTAAGAAATCTTCTCCAAAAAAAAAAAAAAAACTAAGAAAATTATTACATTATAAAAAGAAATAATTTACAACAATATAACTTGCATAGAAAAAGTTGTCAGCTTAGCTTCTTGTTAGATTTTTTTGGTAGTTGTATTAGGATTTTGGATTGAGCCCCACCCTCACCAAGTTGGAGTGGGATGAGAAGGATGTCTATAAGGAAAGGCTTCTCATGCCTACAACCTATGGCTGCCTCCAAACTAAGAAAGTATATAGTAGAGAAGCAACCTCCCAAATGGGAAAACTGTGAAAGAAACTAGAAACAAAAGTTAGAATCTTCCATAACAAGAAAATATATCCAAAAACCACAAACTGAACCACTATCTCTTGCTAAGAAACAATCACAAATTATTATAGCTCTCTTTGCTTCCTTCTGATAATTATCATAGATCTCATTGCTACAGTCACAAATCACTCTTACGAACCAAGGATTGATTTTTCCATCAACATGCTTTCAATTATAAAAAATAAAAGACTAGAAAGATGCTAACTACCAATGAATTTCCAGAATTTTCCCTTCCAAATAAGGGAATATATTCATCAGTGAGCTACAATGGGTGGAAAACATCTTGTATGATTGCATAGAGGAAGAATTATCACTCACATTCAGTGCTTACACAAATTTATATAGATATTAGTAACCAAATGTTATAAAGACAAGACACGCGCACACACGCACACAGCATTGGCAAACATCTTCATCCTCATGCAAGCGTGAAGCATGGCGAACACAATTAAGTGCTTAATTTTATTTCAAATAGGTAATGGGGGGAAGACGGAAGGTGGGGTTCTATAAACACACTAAAACCAAACTGCAAATCATCCAAAAATAATATGGTGTAACCACAAAGGGACTATACAATAGTTCATTGAGCATACATTTAACGTTATGACAACTTCAATCAAATTTGACATAATAAACTAATGCCAATACTAATACACTAAAAAAATAAAAATAAAAATCTTTTTTTTTTTGCTGACTAATCTAGAATATGAGTACATCTATAACCGACAATAACCATAACATTGATAAGCTATCTATTCTAAATATAAAGCCACTCAATTAAGGAAATCAATCAGAATAAGAATTTATATTCATATCTAACTCATAACTAATGTCAAGTATAAATGAAGAAGAAAATGAAAAACCATAAGAATAAGCATGAAAATACCATGCATCTTGCCTGTTGGTGTTCCACTTTCATTTTTCTTAGTAAGAAATTGCACAGATGGGTTTGTCAAGCAAAACTAGACTCTCAACATAAGAACCAACAAAAGTATACCCATCTCCATTAATCCCAAGATCTTTACTCTCTTTGGTGTTGAGGTCTTGTGGGACGAATTGTCCTACATTCATTTCCAATGTAACCTCACCATTCTTCCTAAAACCTCTAATCCTTGGATTGTAGTCTATGGGACCTTGATCAGCCGAAATTACGAATTTGTTCCAGGAAGACGAGTCTGCATCACCCATATATTGAAAGTGGCTCATAAAACAGGGCAAGGGAATTCTGATATGCCGGAATAAACACAAAAACCCGATTCCCATCTATATTATTATCTGAAACTTTAGGCCGTCCTATCTCGCGAAACACATCTTCCCTCAAATCAAACACCATAACAAAACAAAGAAATTTATTGTTATTAGTTTTCCTAAAAGCAACCCAATGCAGAGCGCCATTGACAAAAGTTGCCAGCAGGTCACAACCATGCACAACACCAATGGGAGCCATAGTAGCAGTAGTAAGCATTCTCCATTCACCAGTGGCAAGGGAGTAAATCTCCACCTCATGTCTAGACTCTCCATGTTAGGCTGCATTCTTATGGGTGACAAACCTCACCACCTTATAGTCATTGGCTTTGTCATCAAATCCAAAACCAACAGGCCCATCACACCCTGTGCGGAAGCGGACATTGGGTGTGGGAATGTAGAATAACATTCTAAGACAAGGTTTCCAGAGAATGAATTGGTCAGCATATTTGAGTAGTAATAAATCATCAACAAGGAAAACCTAGTATGTTCTTCTTGTTCTTGGTTGTCCCAATCCAACGTGAATGCTTATTTTTCATGGGTGTCCCTTTTTGAGGCTGTAGTTTGCTTTCAAGAAGCTCTGAGAACAGAACTTGAAGAGGAGGATGGGATTGGTGTGGGTGTGGGTGTGGGTGTGGGTGTGGTTGAGATGAGAGGAAATGAAGTTAGGGTCTCGGATAATAAGGGATTTCCATTTTGAGGAGACGTGGGTGCAAGTTTGGATGGATTTGATAGGTAGGCGCATGAGAACAAGGGTTGGGATTTCAGGAGGTAGAGTTTCCCACATGGATTCTTCTTCTTCGGTCAACACTGATTTGGAGACTTTCGGTAAATTGTCTGACATTATTCGCTGAGAGAAAAAATAAAAGAGATTAGAGATTCAAAATGTTGAATACTTGAATCAACATATACCAAGTCGCGCACATAATAGTAAGCTCATCAAAGAAACTAGCCTCAGCGGAATGGCGCTGAGAGAAAAAATAAAAGAGATTAGAGATTCAAAATATTGAATACTTGAATCAACATATACCAAGTCACCCACATAATAGTAAGCTCATCAAAGGAACTAGCCTATGAGCTCTCTTCTATTTTTTGGGTAAGGGTTAATTTAGAGTATTTATTATAATTTGAGATTACTACATTTTTCAATCACAAAAAAAACTTAGGGGTGTAATGAAAAATTATTTCACCTGTTAACGCATAATATTCATCACACCCTTAAGGTTTTTTTTTGTAATCAGAAAATGTAGTAATCCCAAATTATAATAAATACTCTAAATTAACCCTTACCCAAAAAATAGAAGAGCCTCTGAGCACGCACGCGCGTGCTCAGAGGCTAGTATAGATGAAAAGTAGTCCCTTATGTGGCGTTTGGTACGGGGAATCCACATTACTCCTGGCATCTAGATTCTCAGGAATGTGATTCCTAGGAATCACATTCCTTGGAATGTAGCTATTCCTATGTTTGGTTTCATTGGAAGATTCCTAGGAATGTGAGATGATAATGTTTGGTGTATTTCCAGGAATCTTAAATGAATTTTTTTTTCCCATTTTGTCCTTAGATTTGAATGTGAAGTACCAAGCCCATTTAAAAAAAAAATCTTCCTTTAAATAAATAATGAAAAAATATATATAAACTATTAATTAGTCCTTTAAAAAAATATCTTACTCTAAATAGATAGATAAAAAACATTATATAAACTATCAATTAGCAACACATTCATTAAAACTATGATCTAACATTTCAAAATGACAAGAATAATACAAAAATAACTATTAGCAGAGTTATTTATCCTGTTTATGTTGTTTTGGCGGGAAAACATAAAGACAAGAGAGAAAATATTGATAATTTGTTTTATAGTTTATCTTAATTGCTTAAATGATAAGGAAAAAGGGTAAAAATTGTCAATTTATAAAAAATAAAATTTCTTTCAAGTTTGGGAATCTGGATTCCCATCTGTTTTAAGGTGGCGTTTGGTACGGGGTAATGTTTTAGGATTCCTAGGAATGTTTTAGGATTCCTAGGAATGTTTAAAGATTCCCATGTTTGGTTGCAAATTACGCTAGGGAATCAGATGCCAGAGGAATCCTTAAACCCCTCTCAGTAGGAATGTGGATTCCCTTTAAAACATGTGGGAATCTAGATTCCCAAACTTAAAAGAAATTGTATTTTTTATAAATTGACAATTTTAACCATTTTTCCTTATCATTTAAGCAATTAAGATAAACTATAAAACAAATTATCAATATCTTCTCTCTTGTCTTTATCTTTTCCCGCCAAAACAACATAAACATGATAAATAACTCTGCTAATAGTTATTTTTGTATTATTCTTGTCATTTTGAAACGTTAGATCACAGTTTTAATGAATGTGTTGCTAATTGATAGTTTATATAATGTTTTTTATCTATCTATTTAGAGTAAGATATTTTTTTAAAGGACTAATTAATAGTTTATATTTTTTTTTCATTATTTATTTAAAGGAAGATTTTTTTTTTTAATGGGCTTGGTACTTCACATTCAAATCTAAGGACAAAATGGGAAAAACAAATAATTCATTTAAGATTCCTAGGAATACACCAAACATTATCATCTCACATTCCTGGGAATCTCCCAATAAAACCAAACATAGGAATAGCTACATTCCTAGGAATGTGATTCCTAGGAATGTGATTCCTAGGAATCGCATTCCTGGGAATCTAGATGCCAGGAGTAATGTGGATTCCCCGTACCAAACGCCACATAAAGGAAATCCACATTCCTACTGAGAAGGGTTTAAGGATTCCCCTGGCATCTGATTCCCTAGCGTAATTTGCAACCAAACATGGGAATCTTTAAACATTCCTGGGAATCCTAAAACATTACCCCATACCAAACGTCACCTTAGAGAAAAGTAAAAATAAAAAGAAGAGTCTTCAAGAACGTGCAAAAATGCTAATTTCTTCTAATGTGATTGTCAAATTGTTTATATCATTAGAAAATTAGTTTTAGAAACATTACTCAATTTGAATGCTCCTCAAACTAATACTTATTAGCCAATAACATAAATGTGCTACAATGTACATAATAGCCTTTTATGCATGTTTAGAGACTTTTCTATTTTTTAAACGTCAATACTTTCTTTATCTTAATTTTTTTTCCATTAATATACAAATTGTAATTATAATGATAAGATACAAAAAGAACAAACTTTTGTCAATGGATTCATCTCTTCCTACCTTTACTTGATTTGTAAAGAAATAATTACCAAAAATTAGTGTATAATTAATTCCAACATCTTAAAAGAATTATGTAAACATCTAGAATTGACTATTAAAATATTCATAATTTTTTGACTACTTTAAAGTCAACAAAGCATTTGCTATTCAAGTAACAATACTTGGTATTAGTGTCATGATTAATATGATACAAAATTAAGACTCAACTTCAACTAAAATATTTATCCAAAAAAAAAAAACTTAAACTAAAATATTCTTAAAATTTTTTTTTAATTTTTTTTTTACATTCTTGGAGGAGAGAATAAAAGTCATTACGTAGAACTTTGCAATTTTTATAGAATCCAAATTCAAATAAGAAAAAAATGGAGGAAAAGGCCTTGAAAGGTAAATGATTTGTATATCTTGCAAAGCTATGATATTTTTAAAAGTTTTGAATGCGCATGTAGAGACTTTTTTATTTTTGTAAAATTTTTCATTAATGATTTCAACATCAATAAGTTTTTTTTTTTTTTTTTTTTGTGAGTGGGAGATCAGAGCATAACTTTTAAATTACCACTCGTACTATACATGAATTTGAAATCCACTTTGATTTGTAAGATCTTAGACATATTCCCATTCACGGTTTTTTGGAGCCATAATTTGCTAAGGAAATTGTATAAGAAATTCTAAAATCTAAAAAGTAAAGGAAAAAAAAAAGAATTTCAAAGAATAAGTTAGACATGGTCATGAACATCTATTCTCCTCACTTAATTAAGTATAAAGAAAACCAACCGACAAAATTAATATGCTATAATTTGCTGATAGAATTATATAAGAAATTCTAAAATCTAAAAAGAAAAAGGAAAAATAAAATTAAAAGATTTGGGCGTAATAAAGTTCTAGGCATGCAAAAGAAATGCTATCATGGTCTTCGAATATTTTGGCAAACAGAATCCAGTAAACAAAAAACAAAAAACTTAAAAAGAACATGAAAAAGAGATAGGGATGCTTAACATATAGTTAAATTACTGTATCAGATCTTTGTCAATAAATTCCCACCTACACAACACCAAATTCCCACCTACAAAAACTCAAATGTCAATAACAAAATATAGAGAGAGATTAGAGTACCTACCTTTTAAATTCTATTTTGAGCGGTGGCATTTTTTTTTTGGCACTTCGTCTCTGCCTTTTTTCTAATTTTTTGCTTTGATCATAGTCCTCTCTAGCTCTTAACATAGCAAGGTTGGTTTTTTTTTTTTTTTTTTTTGAATTAGCATTAAAGATTGGACGTGAGGATAAGGATGGCCTACCTTAAGATAAAATTGTAACTGCAAGATTGCTAAGTACTAACTGGTTGATGATAATGGGGAGTTTAATCTTTAAATTTGTACTGGGTTTGTACATGGGTGAAATCGTGGATGAGGATAATTATAAATAGTTTTTTTTTTCCTAAAAGTTTAATAGTTTTATTTATTTTTGTTGAGGTAAAAGGCTCACATGAAAAAACTGAACGAATTAAAAGCATTTTTTTTAGGAGTAAAACATGGGAAGTGAAATTTAAATATAATCGGTTGTGAAGGAAAAAAAAAAAGAATTTGGTAATTGAAAAAGTGGGAAATGTTATTGGCATATTAAAACTAAAAGCACTTTTTTAGGAGTAAAACATGGAAAGTGGAATTCAACTGGCTGTTTTTTTTTTTTTTTTTTTTTTTACATATTTATCCTGTTAGTTGATAATAATTCTTGTAAAGTCTCTCACCTGAACTTATCTAATATTCCATTCCAATGACTCCTCAATGCAATCCAAAAAATTTGTGCGTATGTGAACCTTGGAGAGATAAAAGAATTAGGGTTAAACCAAGTATTTTTTTAAAAAAAAATAATCAACAAACCAAAGTTAGAATTTAACTCTATCATGGACTCTTTAAAATCTAATCACCACATCATCAACTATTTAAATAAATAACTAAATAAAAAAATAAAATTTAACGCCTAAAACATATACAATGATGGTAAAAAAAAAAAAAAAAAAAACTAAAAAACTTTAACGCCAAAAACATATACAATGATGGTAAAAAAAAATTTCTTAAAAAGAAAAAAAAATACGTAGAGGGAAAAAAAAAGTGAGGAAATAGAAGATAAAGATTTTTTAGAATTCAATTCTATCATGGACTCTTTAAAATCTAATCACCACATCATTATCTATTTAAATAAATAACTAAATAAAAAAATAAAATTTAACGCCAAAAATATATACAATGATGGTAAAAAAAAAAACTAAAAAACCTTAATGCCAAAAACATATACAATGATGGTAAAAAAAAAATTCTTAAAAAGAAAAAAAAGTACGAAGAAGGAAAAAAAAAAAAAGGTGAGGAAATAGAAGATAAAGATTTTTTTAGAATTTAACTCTATCATGGACTCTTTAAAATCTAATCACCACATCATCAACTATTTAAATAAATAACTAAATAAAAAAATTTATCGCCAAAAACATATACAATGATGGTAAAAAAATTCTTAAAAAGAAAAAAAATACGAAGAAGGAAAAAAAAGAAGAAGTGAGGAAATAGAAGGAAATAGTAATTGATCATTTATATTTTGATCATTAATCAAATTTTCAAAATTATATTTAAAAAAAAAAGAGTTAACGTGATACATTAAAAAATTTAAAAAGTAGAATTCAAAGAAAGTCATTCATAAACCAAAGAAAAGAAAACAAAGAGGAACTTACAAAAGATAGAACCTGAAAATTTGTTGGAGCCTCTGACAATAAATGTCTTTAATTTGAAGAAGAATGAGAGATAGAAAGTGAGATAGAAACTGCAAAGCGTACGTGAGTCTGTGGGTTTTAAAGTGTAGGAGTTTTAATTTAAATATTTATCCTCGTTAGTTGAAAACTTGTAAGTGGATATGATGAGGGTACTTTAGGCATCCAAAATGTGGAATCCAAACAGGGGAAGCCCCTTAAATAGTAGTATAGATAATAGTGTTATATACAGGGCATAGCCATAAATTTTTACAAGAGGGGCCGATTCAAAGTTTTGATATAAAAAATATAAATTACAAGTCTATTGAATATGAAATTTCAATTTTGATATATCTTAAACATTAATGAACATACTGTCTAGTTCACTATAGACATATACAAAAATATCTACACAAAAAAAACGTTTCATGGAATAGAATTCATCCATAATCATTTCCACAATGAAATTCCCAGCAATTTCCTTTTTCTTTAAAAAATAAAATTTTAATTAGAAATTTTTACTTAGTTATATGAATGTTATTCATACTGAAGAAAAAAAAATTCCACTATAATTTAAACAGTTGACCCATTTTTAATACAACTTTAATTAATAATAACCCCTCAAACAAAAACAAAAAACACAATATAAACCAAACAATTTAACAACACCACAGTATCAATTAAAGAGAAGAAAACTCACCACTAGTTACAGCTTATACTAATATAAACTGTAAACAGGCTTGCTTTCCTTCAATGAAGTCGAAATCGCTGTATCAATCAACTCATGTGCATCTTCCAAATTATTCACCACAGCCTACAACAACAAAATTAAGCAAAAAAATCACAACTTTAACCAAATTTCCATATGAAAATCACATTTTTTTCACAGTAAAAACTAAAAAACCCAACTGGGTCTCAATCAATTTTTTTTTTACTTAATAGCAAATGACAGTCTGAAAACACAAACACCGATGACCGAACTCACCAGGATTTTTTTTTTTTTTTTTCGAACTATGAGGACAGAGCAGAGGAGTAGCCGAGTAGAGGACTGATGCTGAGAGCTGAGTTTTGGCTATATCAATCAACTCATGTAGTTATGTGCATCTTCCAAATTATTCACCACGGTCTACAACAACAAAATTAAGCAAAAAAAATCACAACTTTAACCAAATTTCTATATGAAAATCACATTTTTTTTCACAATAAAAACTTAAAAACCCAACTAGGTTTGAGGGTCTCAATCTTTTTTTCTTTTTTTTTACCTGATAGCAAGTTTTCTGAAAACACAAACATGAAACACCGAACTCACCACCAGGCCAGACAGAGGCAGTCACCGAACTCACCAGATTTTTTTTTTTTTTTCCTGATTGTGAGGACAGAGTCACAGAGGACTGATGCAGTATGCAGAGAGCTGAGTTTTGGGGCTGGTAGGCAGTGGAGTTAGGAGTGGGAGGGTGGGACTAAAAAGTGGAAGTGTGTCAAAGAAGACTATATATATATATATATATATATATATATATATATATATATATATATATATATATGTATGTATGTATGTATGTATGTATGTATGTATGTATGTATGTATGTAAAAGGAAAGGGATTCCGTGGGTCAGGTGGGTGGGTTTTTTGAGATGGAGAGAAAGTGTAATTTTGTTGTGAGTGTTTGGAATTGGACTTGAGTATTTAGTGGGCCAAATTTTTTTTTTTTTTATTTGGAGTAGGCTTAAAACTTCAGCTGGGTTGGGGAGAACAGGCTATGGGGGGGCCAAATGTCCAAAATTGGGGGGGCCCAATTATTTTTTATATATAGTCTAATGGATTTTTTTTTTTTTTTTTTTTGCAAGGGCCTGGGCCCCCCCAAGCCACTACGTGGCTCCGCCCCTAGTTATATAATAGTTTTCTCTTCGCTAGCAAAAGGTGGTTACTCTCCATCTTCTGTCGTAGAATAGTCGTCCCTTCTCTTGAAGGTGTTTTTGTACCTTGAGGTAACAAGTTTACCTTTAAGGTTTTGTGGTTTTTCCTTTTCTTTGAGTACCCTCTCGAATGTGGAAGGTTCTCATGTTAGCATTTCGGAGGAAGAAGCAGTTTCAGATTTCGTCCTTGCTGCAAAGTTTCTCACCAAGAGGGCTTTGAATGTGGAGGCTATTGCCAAAATATTCACACCCTTATGGAGAATGAAAAATGGATTTCGGGTGACTAAAAAGAGTGATCATGTGGTGCTCTTTACCTTCGATAATCAAACTGACATGGAGTGAGTCCTTAATACAGAACCATGGAGCTTTGATAAGTGCCTTATGGTTTTACATCGGTATGATAAAGAGGTTGACGTAGTGGATATTGATTTTAATATGGTTACTTTCTGGATTCAGGTACACAACATACCAGTCCGCTTTCGAACAAGGGTTGTAGCTGAAAAAATTTGTGGCGCTGCTAGTTTGGTAGACAAGAACACGAAAGGGGAAATTATGGGCCATGGTTTTATTCGAGTACGGGTTAAGGTGGACATTTCAAAACCTTTATGCAGAGGCTGAGTGATTTCTTTGGAGAATGGCAAGGAACTTTGGGTCTCTTTCAAGTATGAGCGGCTGTCAAACTTGTGCTATTGGTGTGGCAGCCTAACACACGATGACCGCGACTGTGAGTTGTGGATTGAGAGTGAAGGCACGTTACCAACTGAGGCTCAACAGTATGGTGCATGGATCAAAGCACCACCATTCGTGCAATCAATAAGAAACTCAGTTTCTGTTCCTGGATTTTTTAAAACAAAATCCGCCGATCCAAATACAACGTCCACCCCAAAGCCGTCTGCAAAACCACAAGTGGTGATCCGAAGAGAAAGTCTGGCGCCGGAGATTGTCAGATCAGGCTAGGGTAGCGAGACACCAAATTAGGAGGAATTAAATTCCCAGATTCTCAGGAGGCAAACCCAATGGAATCAAATCCTTTCCATACGAATCACAATGTTTTGGGTGAAGTCAATGCTATTAATACGGGTCAAAATAGGGGGAGTTTATCTACTGAGCTATTTGAAGAGAAATTAGATGAAATAAATCATGATTTAAGGAAATTTGATGCGGCGACAAAATTTTATCCAAAATCAAACTCTCCCACGGGTAAGGAAAATAATTTGGACTCACTGACAATTAATGAGATTTTTCTAAGTTCCACTTAATCACTTGCAACATCACATGGTTGTCCCCGTGTACCTCTCTCTGTTCTACCCAATACTTCAAACATTAACACAGGGACTTCAGCTACTTGGAAACGTCAGGCTAGGTCCATCATAGGAACGGATGTTGTTATGGCAGATGCAGTGGGATCAAAGAGGAGTGCTCACCCTAAGGGGGGTCAGTCGGAGTTACAGAAGAAGAAGAAGACTGTTTCTTGGGTCGGTAAAGGTGACAATGCGATAATGGCGAAGGCTGGTTCCCAACCCCACCAAAACCAATGAGTTTTTTATGTTGGAACTGTCGGGGGCTTGGGAACCAACGTATAGAAAATCAGCTTACAGAATTAGTGCGGGC
This sequence comes from Castanea sativa, assembly GCF_040712315.1. NCBI lineage: Eukaryota > Viridiplantae > Streptophyta > Magnoliopsida > Fagales > Fagaceae > Castanea > Castanea sativa. Next base: position 37,684,249 of record NC_134018.1, read on the forward strand.
AAAAGATCCCTCCGTTGTGTTTTTAGCTGAGACATGGACGGATGAAGCTAGGCTAATTTTGATTCAAGATCGTTTGAAGTTTAAGCACAGATTTATTGCACCTAGGAGAAACAAATCAGGGGGTTTGGTGATGTATTGGAAAGAGGAGTTTGACTCAAGAATAGAGACTTTTTCAAAGAACCATATTGATGCCACAATATGCAAAAACAAGGAAGGGGAGTGGAGATTTACAGGGTTTTATGGAGAACCGGATACACAACTCAGACATGAAGCTTGGGCGCATTTGAGAAATTTGAGAACCAAAAGTCAAGCACCTTGGTTATGTGCAGGAGATTTTAATGAAGTTACAAAGTAATCGGAAAAATTGGGTGGAAGAACTCGACCTCATAATCAAATGCTAGCATTTAGAGACATATTGGATGAATGTGGATTTATGGACCTTGGTTTTGTTGGATCAAAGTTCACTTGGCATAAGCATTTTGATAACTTCACGATATAGGAGATATTGGATAGGGCAGTGGCAACAAATGAGTGGTTTTCTATGTTTCCGGATACATGAGTTCATCATATAGATGTTACTACTTTGGACCATAAGCCTTTGTTAATTAATTCGAATGGGATGGACTGCAAACAACAGAGGCCTTTTTGGTTTGATCAGATGTGGATGAGTGATCCAGGGTGTGGGGCAACCATTGAAGTGGTATGGCAGCAGGCAGGGGCTGATCCGAGGGGTGAGAAAGTGATTAAAAAAATTGACAATTGTGGGAAAAGACTGACCAAATAGAGCAAGCAATGTTTCTGAAATGTAAGAAGAGAGCTGGAACAAAAAAGAAAAGAATTTGCCCAAGCCAAGAGACTCGCATGCAGAGGGGGTCGGTGACTTTGATGAAAAAGTTGGAGAAAGAGATAAACCAACTCCTTGATAAAGAGGCACAGATGTGGGGGCAACGGGTAAAGGTGCAGTGGCTGAAAGATGGGGATAGGAATACAAGGTTTTTTTCATAGCAAAGCTTCATAGAGAAGGAGGAAAAACTATATTAAGGGGCTGTATAATAATAATGGCCAATTGTGCACTAATCCTAGCCGAGTGGAGGACATTGTTATAGAGTTTTATCAGGCTCTTTTCACTTCCCAAAGGCTGGATAACTTTGATGAGATTTTGGCACAAATACCTCGGGATGTAACAGCTGAGATGAACCATGATTTGTTGGCTAAATTTAAAGCAGATGAAGTAGAGACCGCCCTTAAGCATATGGCACCCTTGAAATCACCCAGACCGGATGGAATGCCACCAATTTTTTACCAACATTACTGGTCTTTGGTAGGCAACAATGTGGCTAATGATATTCTCTATTTCCTAAATTCGGGTAATCTCCCTCCATCTTTATGTCATTCATTTATAACTTTGATCCCTAAAGTTAAGAACCCTGAATATATTTCGCAATATCGCCCTATTAGTCTTAGCAATGTATTGTATAGAATTTTTTCCAAAGTGTTGGCTAACAGGTTGAAGAAAGTTCTACCCCACTTAGTGTCGAAACAACAAAGTGCTTTTGTGAAGGACAGGTTGATTTCTGATAATATTATGGTGGCTTTTGAAACCCTCCATTATATGAGAAATCATAGTTCGGGGGAGAAAAGGTATATGGCACTTAAATTAGACATAAAGAAGGCATATGATAGGGTGGAGTGGCTGTATATGGAGAAACTGATGAAGAAGATGGATTTTGGAGACACTTGGATGAATTTGATGATGCAATGTATATCCAAAGCTACTTATTCTGTCTTGATTAATAGGGAGCCACATGGTCATATCACACCCACAAGGGGGTTGCGCCAAGGAGATCCCTTGTCTCTATATTTATTCTTATTATGCACCGAAGGCTTCCATGGTTTATTGAGAAAAGCAGAGGAGAATGGAGAAATAAGGGGGGACTCTATTTGTCGAAGTACACCAAAACTAACACACCTTTTTTTTGCAGATGACAGCCTTATTTTTTACAGGACAAAAATAAATGAGTGTGAGAAGCTTTTGGAGATCTTAACCACTTATGAACAAGCATCCAGGCAACAAATAAATAGAGATAAAACAACTCTATTTTTTAGCAAGTCCACTCCCCAACAAGTGCAAGCTGTAAGTCAAGAGGCTCTTGGAGTACCCGTGGTCAAACAATACAAGAAGTACTTGGGATGGGAAGGCAATATCAAGCAAAGAGTGTGGGAAAAACTTCAAGGATGGGAAGGCAAACTCCTATCACAAGCGGGGAGAGAAATTTTAATTAAGGCAGTGGCTCAAGCACTACCCACATACACTATGTCATGTTTCAAACTGCCGGTAACTCTTTGCTGTGACATTGAAGCTCTCATTTGAAGATTCTTTTGGGGGCAGCGGGGAGATGGTCAAAAGGTGCATTGGGTCAGGTGGGAAGAGCTATGTAAGCCAAAGGAGCAAGAAGGGATGGGCTTCAAGGATTTGTCACACTTCAATGATGCATTGCTTGCTAAACAAACTTGGCAACTCCTACATGATAAATCCACACCGTTTTACCAGATTTTTAAAGCAAGATTTTTCCCACATTGTTTGATCATGGAAGCCACTTGTCCAAGCTCGGCATCCTATGCATGGAAGAGCATTATAAAGGGGAGAGATGTGATTAAGAAAGGAGCTGTTTGGAGAATTGGTGATGGGTAATCAGTTCATATTTGGGGGTATAGGTGGCTACCCCAAAAACATTCACCACTAGTTTTATCTCCACGGGTAGGCAAGCTGGCTGAAGCTAAAGTCAATAGTTTGATAGATAAAGATAGAAGATGCAGGAGGACGGATTCAATCCATGAAACATTGCTGAACTTTGAGGCAGATATGGTGAAACGCATACCCCTCTGCTGTACTGAGCAACCCGATGAATTAATTTGGCCTAACAGTGCAAATGGTGAGTACATAGTCAAGACAGCCTATCGGTTTCTGCAGAAAGAATACCAGAATCAACAACCAGGATAGTTCGAACCTCTGATGCTCAAGCCACTGTGGAAAGTGATATGCAACCTCAACGTACCAAGTAAAGTGAAGAACTTAATTTGGCGAGCTTCAAAAAACTCCCTCCCCACAAAGCAGAACTTAGTCAGAAGAAAGATTCTTTCCAAGGACTATTGTGATCACTGTAAAATGCAACATAAAGACACCTTCCATGCCCTCTACCTCTGCCCGAAATTAGAGGAAGTTTGGCTCTCAGTACAAGCATGGAATCAGCACATTCCACAACAAACAACGAGTTTTATTGATCTCATGGGATGTATTATGGCGGAGAATAGGGACCCGAACCTATTTGCTATGGAAGTGTGGGCTGTATGAAAGAGAAGGAATGATATGAGGGTAGGGAAAGGTTAGGAAAATCGCCCAAACCTGGTGCAGCAAGCTCGCAGCAAGTTAAGGGAATTTCTGTTGCATAATCATACAAAGGTGGGACCTGTTGGACGTTCTCCAACTCACTGGCAGCCCCCAGCACACCAACAATACAAAATTAATTTTGACGGGGCACTTTTCAAGGCAGAAAATCAGGCAAGAATAGGCGTGGTAATCCGAGACAGCGAGGGGCAAGTGATGGTGTCCTTGATGCAGCAAATCCCCCTGCCCAGTACAGCCATAGAAGTTGAGGCGTTGGCAACAAGGTGTGCAATGGAGATGGTGTTGGAAACCGGTCTCAATAAGGGAGTTTGGGAGGGTGACTCACTGATCCTCATGAACGCTCTAAAATCTAAATCGCACAGCTTTTCACATTTTGGTCACATTGTCAATGATATACAGCACTTAGCCACTCAGTTCTCCATGATTTCTTATTCTCATGTAAGGAGGCATTGTAATAATGTAGCTCACTCGCTTGCGAGGCGAGCAATTTCTTTTTCTTCATTACAAGTTCGGATGGAAGATGTAATACCCCACATACTTTTATTTAAGGTTATTATTAAGTTTTCTTTTAAATATAATTGTTGGGCCATAGGTATTATTTTTATTAATAACTGCAGCCTGCTACCCCACTAAGCCCACATCTCTAATACAAACTACAGGGTAGAGGAAGAGATAATCAGGGTTTTCATTGGAAGGGTTTTATCAGAGAGGCTAAGAGGAGTTTTTCCTTGGAGTTTAGAGCACATACAATTTAAGAGGCAATCAGATTGTTCAAGGTATAATTTCTCACTGTTAGAAACAAGGAATTAAGGAGTTAGAATTTTATCATGGAAAACTTTAGTGATGTGCAGATTGTTTAATTGGTAATTTCTTAGATTACGATTTTACAGTGTTTCAGTAATTCTGGAATTCTAGGTTGCCACTGTTTGGATCCTAGAACAAAAGTCGAAATTGTCAAATCCATGTATAAGGCTAGCGTCACTTTAGTAGGTCTATAGGAACTTTTGGTTGCTTATTCATATATCGTAACATTAATTCTAAATTGTTGGACAATTGCAACCGACCCCACCCATGTGCCACTAGTTCTCTCTTACTTTTTGTCAAAGTCTAGGTTCCCTAATGGTGTATTGATAGCTTCAATAGTCATTGCCTAGGTGTTGACTATTTCCTACACAATGAACCATTTAAGGGTTCAAGTGACACGGCTACAATTTCTTTAAAAAGGATAAGGAAAAACGTGATATTTTCATACCAAAATTCTCATATTAAATCCGTAGGGTCAATGAATGTAAATCCATGAACAGTATTGTAAGCGCACACTGTACCTGATCCCAAGAACAGTTATGGGCTCAGGCCCAATGAGCCTTAAACAATATGAATTTGTAGAGTGTGGGCTTGAAACCCAGGTTAGAAGCGTATGAGGATTAAATGACAAACTAAAGATTGCAAATGCTTGGAAACAACAAGGAGTATAGTCAATCAGCCTCCTCGGACATAAGCCACGAGTTGTTCTTATATTATCTCTCTCTTTGTTTCTTTTCTTTTTAGGTTACAAAAAGTCCGTCCCCTCTTTCTGTCTTAAATTGCTCTTTATATACTACTCTTTTGAATGTTTTGTACACGTGTTGCCTCACCTCCCCCTTAGCCTAGATATTTCTTTTCTCAGTGCCTTTGAATAGTAACCAGAAGTTTCTCTTCCACTGTTCAGGTGTCACTTCCCCATAAATGCGGCCAGGGTGGTAGGTGCAGGGTCTTTAATGTGGAGGTAGCAGCCTTTATCTTTGACATTTCTTCAACACCGGTGCTTCTGGGGCGTTCTAGGGTTCACCCCTTTTAACCATTGGCCTTAACTGTGTCATCCCCTAACCTTTACTATGAAATCCCGAGTTCTTTGGTGCTCATCCGAGGGTAAGTTCACCCTCGGCTGGATCCTCGGATCCTCGGCGTATGGGCCGACCCATAGTACTAACAACTTCTAAACCCAGGGTCAGGTCGGCCTTCCTTAACACGGCTCAAAAGGCCCACGTTCCCATTAGGATCTTTTTACTCCCCACAAGTATCATATTGGTTTTGGCCCACCATTTGCATTGGGGATTATATATTAAATCCTAAAGTGCTAGCTATTGCATCCCTCTTGGTAAAGTGAGTTTCGATTAATGCAAGGATGTATTATTGATTAGAATACCATTGATTAGAAAAACGTTAATTTAGTGTTGAAAATGTTATTAGTTCAGCAAAGTATAATCCTAGTGGGTCCATTTGTATAGTTCTATAAGCTTTATATTTTGTAGAAGATATGAAGTATATTTCCATGATTGATTAGAGGTCTTATTTAAGAGTATTTTGAGACTATTTGGAGGGTATTTTAGCTAGACTTTAAGAGGGATTCAAGTACTGTAAGTAATTATGCATAATATGCACAAGTTTTGTCCCTTAGGTTCTTAGAAGTTAAAAGTTTCAAAAGTTATGTATTTCAAACTTATATTTTCTAAGTTTATCAAAAGTATTTTTGTATCATTGAAAGAGAAATTTCAACTATTAAATAATATTTATAAGAGATACTTCGAATTTTAAATAACATTTAAAATGTCCAAATCTCATTTAAAATATGATTTCTAAATTAAACTATTTTTCAAAAATAATTGAGTTTCAAAGTAAGTTCTCTAAAATGGTCCTTGTTCTTTAATTTGATAAAACCAATTGATTTCAAAGCCATATTCCTATTCTCCAAATGGTATTTAAAATGTTTCTTCTAGCAATTGAAATTTTAGATTTACTCAAGAATTGTAATATATTTGTATAAATTCCTCAATTCCTATCTGTTCCCTAAGAGAGTCAAGCATCCTTTGATTTATGTATCAATTTAATATTGAGATATTCGATATGCCTTTATTGTTGGAATAATTGTTAATATTATGAAAATTATTTTGTGATGTATAAACTTTGTTTTTTTTGTGATATATGACTCAAAATGAGTATTTTTAGAATTGATCAAATATATATGTAAATCCGCTCACAAGATTGTATGTGAAAATATGTGTTGATCTCTCACCAACAAGGGTTAGATATTGGTATCCACTCACAAGATTGTATGTGAGAATATGTGATGTGTATATGTGAAACTGTGCTCTGATCAATTATATGTATGTGATTTCATATGATTTTAAGATGTGATTACATATGTATTAAGTGATTCATTATATGTTTTTTGGAATAATTATTTTTGATATCATTGAATGAGTTTGTGAAAAATCAAAATACTCGTGTTTTGCTTGACTCTATTCCGTTGTGTATTCTGTATAATTACTTACTAGATGTATGGCTCATCCCATCAATTACTGTTTTCAGATTAAAGTGTAGTTGAGAATATAGAATCTTTGGATCGCTTTGTAAGGTGCAAGATAGAGCGTGAAAGTTGTAGGTGACTTCAGTATTACTTGAAGACTTATAGAATTTCAGTTACCTTTATTTTGTAATGCATGTTTTATATAGTGGAGATTAATTTCAATTTATAGAGTTTAGATTTTTTGTAAGAGGTTTTTAAGAGTACTTGTTTCTTTGGAGTTTTAATTTATTTTGGATCAATTATGGTTATTGAGTTATATAAGTTCAACAGGTTAGTCATGCATTTAAATTCATGTTCCATGAATTTGGGTCGTGACATAAGATGTACCACCAGAAATTGCAAATGTACTTTTGGGCTGATTTTCATAGCCATAGTTAATAAAAGTTGTGGGGTGGATTCTCCACACACACACACACACACACAAAAAAAAGTAGCCGACATTTTCTTTTCTTTTTTTTTCGTTTTTGTGTTGAAGAGTGCAAGAGAAAGAGAGAGACTTCCTGCCCAGGAAAGTGCTTCAAAGGGAAAGTCCACGCTATTGTTATTTGCCCTTAACACAATATAGTACTATTTTAGTTTCGGATTAAATTGGGAAAGTCAAAGCACCCTTCCAAACTATTTTAGTTTCCGATTACCTGCCCAATATGATTTTAAGGTCATGATCAAAGGAAAGTCTAAACACCCTTCCAAGCATCAGACATTTGGCAGTTTATAGAGAAGTAAAATTAGAGTTACTGCTCCATTTATATACACTACCATAATATAAGTATATAACACTATTAAATGATTTTTTTTAAACCATAATATAACACTAACATAATAGATTTTTTTAATAGATGAGGGTAAGGAAGTAAAATAAATAGTGAAAAGCATGTACAAAAGCTACAATACTTCATTCATCAAAAAATAGCTACAATGCTTATACTTAGGGTGCGTTTGTTTCGGCAGTAAAGTAATTCTGGAAAATGTTTTCAGGAAAAGAGAATATTTTCGGGAAAGGAAAATATTTTTAGATGTTTGGTGGCATTTTAAAAAAAACTTTGGAAAATATTTTCAAGTGTTTGGTAACATTCTGAAAATGCAAATTTTTTACTGATTTTTCACATTTTCTCAACTATTTTCTCACATTCCAAACAAATTTTATAATAAAACGTTAAAATCTATCAACTTCTACACAAACAAAAGAAGAAATCACCGGCCAAATCAAATTAAACTGAGAGAGGGAGGTGAGACAGGGAGGAGGAAGAGTGAGATCGGTGGGGAGGGTGTCTCGCCGGCGCGATCACGCTCGTCGATCTTGCCCGGCGCGAGCTCGACGGCGCGATCTCGCGCGGTCGCGCTCGCGCAGGGCGAGATCGACGCGCGATCTGGGCGAGATCGAGGCGCGATCTCGCGCCGTCGATCTCGCGCATCGCGCCTCGATCTCGCCCGGCGCGAGCTCGACGGCGCGAGATCGCTACGTCGATCTCGCCCGGCGCGAGCTCGACGGCGCGAGATCGCACATCGATCTCGCCCGACGCGAGCTCGACCGCGCGAGATTGCGCCTCGATCTCGCCCGGCGCGAGCTCGACGGCGCGAGATCGCACGTCGATCTCGCCCGGCGCGAGCTCGACCGCGCGAGATCGCGCCTCGATCTCGCCGGGACTGGGTTCGACGTGCTATGAAGTCGCGACTCGCTCTCTCTACTCTCTCTTCGTGCTCTGTCTCTCTCTCTTCGTGCTCTGTCTCTCAATTTTCTGGAAAATTCCAATTTGAAGGTAAAATAGACATGGAATTCATTTTACGGGTGGGGAGGGTTGATTTTACGGTCAACTGATTTCATTTTCCGTTTGACCAAATTTTCAGGTGTTGCCAAATACCCACAAATGCTGAAAATATTTTCCGGAAGTGATTTACTGTCGAAACAAACGGACCCTTAGAAGAAAGGGAATTTAAATTATGTCTGTCTTCTATTTCTTAAAAAGTTTTAACTTATAGCGCCCCATTTTTAGAGAATTTGAACCTATAACATCTAGCACTGACTTTACCTAAGACCCACTATTTGCCTTATTTGAAAACACTCACTTTACACAATGCTGTTTACCACGAAATCCTTCCAAGCGGTGTCTTTTTTGCAGATTTGGAACTAGGCGTAGGGACTTTTTGGTAATTACAAACTCCAGCCCGTGCGCATTTTTTAAGAAAAGATGATTTGGAGAGCCCCATGTAATAAGTGCCCCAAAAAAACTTCGTAAACATTAAAAACCTCCGTACAAAAATCTAGCCTGCTGCTACCAGCACCAGGTGTAGTAATCTAGTAAATTACTCCTAAGAACTGACTCATATTCGTAATGATGTTGTAATTACATGGGATGAACAATCATTAATATTAGCAGTCCCAGCCCCCCGGATCTCGGGGTTCAAAGGAACCATCATATCTCCTAGAATGAGGCTCCAGAACAACATAAATAGCTTAAGAGCAAAAAAAGCATCCACCACAATTCCAACAAAGCATATGGTTCTGGGCAAAACAGTCTAATTATTCTCCATCAAAAGAGAAACAGAAAAACTACACATTGGAGGTGCTCAAGCACAGATAATAAACATTCAAAATTCAAGTAATGTTTTTCAGAACTATATTTTCTAATATCAAATCCCTAAATACTGGCACTATTGTTCTCCAAAATTATTCAACTCTTGAAGAAGGCACACACTCATCTTCATCATCATCTTCATCACCATAACGTGCCATATTAACCACCACCAGATCCATATTTCTTGCCGAGCACTATGAGCTGCAACTTGTCATAGCCAGCAAGCACACCAGCACCTGCAACAGCACGCAAAATGTTTGCACCAGCACCCTTGAAGAGTGATTTAGCACCCTCTTTCTGGAGAATTTGATTAAATGCATCCAAAGAGCTCTTATATTTGACAGCTTCTCCGGAGGTCATCATCATCCTTCTACGTACTGTATCAATGGGATAAGAAGCCAATCCAGCACCTATTGTGATTCCCCATCCCAGCAAGAAACTAGCAAGAAAACTATCCTGTAAACACCAAACAGGAGAAAAGTGAAGATAAAACATGCCTAGGAAACTTTATAAACATCACCCAACATTCCGTGCACGGAACAAAAATACTTGGGAGCTGGGCATTAATTCACAAATCCAAAGTTGGACATTGTTGGTAAAGCAAACTGCAGTCTCTGAAGTAAACCTAATTAAGGCAGATTTCCAGGCAAGGCAGACTGGTTGAATGATTGATAAAAATATAACGATGAAACACAAAATTCATCCGGAGAAATGAAAGAGATGCTTATCAACAAACCCAAAATACACAAATGAAACAGACTGCAACTGGAGATTGTCACATACCTGCAACCCACCAACAAGAACCACAGGCTTCAGAGAATCATACATTCCAAAATAGAGACCACGGTAAACTATGATTCCAATACATGAAATGTTGAATCCACGATAAAGCCCAGCAACACCATCAGATTTGATGGTTTTCCTGTAAACATCGACCAAACCATTAAACTGCCTCTCACCACCCTTTTTCGCAGCCTTTGCATCATTAGCCAAACGTGTTCGGGCGAAGTCTAGGGAATAGACAAATAGAAGAGATGAAGCACCAGCAGCACCACCTGATGCCAAGTTACCAGCAAACCACTTCCAGTACCCATCTTTGTCTTTCTTGAAGTTGAAAAGGCTCTTGAAGTAGTCCTTGAAAGCAAAGTTCAAGGCCTGGTATACATGTAGGAATACAAGCATTACCAGTAAAGAGCAAAAAAGGAAAACCAAAGAGAAATAGTTAAAGTTATGATCTACACTTCCCTTAAAAATTACACTACAAAAAGAGTTCCACCAATAAGAAACAAACAAAAGACAGAAATGGTAGAAGGCCAGCAAACAACAAGAGAGAGGAAATTGACCTGGGTGGGGAAGTATCTGATAACATTAGCAGTGTTTCCTCTCCAAAGAGCAATGACACCTTCTTCCCTAATAGTTCGGCCAAAGCAGTCACCAATTCCCTTGTATGGTTCACTCAAACGACCAGCCTTGATCATCTCATCCTGATTTTGAATCAGGAGCTTAACACGTTCAATTGGAGCTGCTGCTGTCTTGGAAACAGCAGCAGAAACTCCTCCCATGAGAAAATCCACAAGAAAACCCTTAACACCTTTCTCAGATGGAGCTTGTACAAACACAGGAGACAGAGGTGAAAATTGTGCCAAGCCGGTAGATTGGGATGCTGGCTGCAGGGAACTCAGCAAACCCCCATTGACATAAGCACCATTTGCACTATAATTCATGGAGTGCATGTTGGGGGAAAGCCTAGAAACAAGGTAAGACTGCCCATGTATCTTCTGAAATACCGACGGATGCTGTGATCCATCTGCCATGTTTGTGACTCAAGACGGTGACCTGCTAAGGAATAACATTATATCATACACACACAAAAATGTGCAAGGGTAATCAACATCAGTTTCTAAACACTATTGGATCTTCAGTTACCATATACACACAATTGCAAAAAAAACATAGAATTTGCAACTTCCAACCATAAGTGACCAAAAGAATTTTTCCATACAACAGCACGAAACAGAAAATCACCTTACCCCCCCCCCCTTACCCTTCACTGCAATATCGATAAATTTTTATTGTATTTTTTAGTGTTGGATAGGCCTGTAAGTCACACTATGAAAGGAATAGCCATTTGTTTCACGGCCAACTCTGTTACAAGCGTAACTAAAGAAATGCTTTTATATTATGCTAGTCATGTGTAGAGCATGGAAACAAATCAAAGCATAAACCATAATCAGGCGCACCACCATGTATTAAAAACAGATAACAGAGTGAAGATTAAGAAATTTTGCAACTGTACCAAGACTTGAATTAAAATTCAAAAAGTCCAAAAAGGGCACTTCTGAATTTAATTGGATGAACGTGTTCATTTTGTTTAAAAATGAAATGCTGAAATGACAGAACAACAGCTACATAATCTTGTAAGAGCACTTCATACAGGGTTATCACCTTCATAACACTGCTTTAAAAAGACCAGTTTTATTCAAACTAACAATAATAATAAAAGCTCATTTTACCAACACATGATCATTTCACCATTTCATTACAAACAAAAAGCATCATCCCATTACTTTGAACAATGCCCCACCCATTAGAGTGTACACCATGATTGGTTCCAATTGTTTGCATAAAAAATGTGGACATTAAATAAAAATTTTAAGACAGAATTCCACACAATTGAGCATAAACACAACCACTAGGTTCCACAAAACTGAGGCTGATTCAAGTACCTCAATTAATTAAGACCCAGATTTCATTTTCTTTCTTTTCCTCAACATAGGCTAAACAATAAGTTTCCAGATCTTAGATTGATCTATAAAACAATCAGATAAGAAACTCAAAACTGAAACCAACTTCAAAGATCTCCACTTATCATCATACAAACCAAAAATGTACAAAACTAAATTAGCTTGAAATGCTCTCTTATGCTCTCTAAACTTTCTCAGCAACCAAACAATGTAAAAAGAAAATGAGTGCAAAGTCACATATATCCCCATACAAACACAACATAGTAAACTCTCAATTCCATCATTTTACTCAATTTTCTCAGCAATCAAACACAGATTAAATAAAAAATGAAAGCAAAATCGCAAAGATGACCCCACAAAAATGACAAACCACATCATCTCGAACCGGATTCATTTCCTCTAGTTTAGCTCAATATTTTTCTCAGGCAACAAACAAACAAAAAGCACAGGAAATGAATGATCACCACACAACAATCAAATTCACAATTTAGCAAGCTGGAAACTTTTCGTTTTCGATTCTTACACATCTGAGACTATGAGATCGAAGAAGAAAAACCCTAACCTGAGAAGGTCGCCGAAGGAGGGAGAGGGCGAGAGAGAGAGAGAGAGAGAGAGCGCTACGTCCTGAATGTCAGGGAAAGACGATGACCAAGAAGGTGGCTCTCAATATATAAATGGGAAACTTCTATGCAGCCATTTAGGGTTCCTCTGTCAATTACGCTTTTCACCTTCATTTCCTGCATAAATCACGCTTGTGCCACTGAAGTGAGTCATGAGTGAGTGAGAGAGAGTGAGGGAGTGGGTGGACTCGTGAGTATTAGGGAAAGTGAGAATGTGGGCTTGGGCTACGTAGCCCAATGGCCCAATCTCCACCAATACTCTTTTGGTAATTTCCTTATTGCAATTTGATCTTATCCATTATAATAATATTTTCTTTTCCGATTATATGGTAATGACACTGACTAGACAAGAAAGAGAGAACCATCCAAGTTTGTTGACCATGAATTTAAGGGCTGCTAATGGTTTCGGCAGACACTAATATGTGATCATTTTGCCATGCTAATCTAATCCAACAATTTATATCCATACATCTAAATATCGAGGTGGTTGAACTTTTTTTTTTTATAAATACGTTGAGAACATCATGTACTGTTCCACTTGTTAAGCTACACGACTTTTGGTCATATTTGAATAATTTGATAAAAAGTAAGTCAAAAGTAAGTAGATTTATACGCACACATAAGTAGAATTTCTCTAACTCCAGTCTCCATGACCCGAAACTTATAATTCTTCCAAGTATTCTTCGAGGCAGGGCAAGGAGTGGATATTCCAATGGGCTTTCAATAATCAACGTTTGGAGGAGAGCTACTTTAGGTTGAAAAGTGCCAGAACAAAGCCTCATGTCCAGACTATACAGCACGGTGGCATGTTAAAAAAGGTAGTTAATACAGCTTAGTTCTTGCCAATTGCATGGATGTTGAGACTTTTTGAGATGCTGAGTGGTTCTACATTAGAACTTGAAACACGTCTGCTCGGCAGCACAAGCACCTGAATTGGAAGAAAGAATTGCAAGAGGCAAATATTTTGGGTTTCAGCTTTACATCATATTAGAGAGTATGAGCGGACCATAATAGAAACAAAGTGAAAGGGTATGAAACGGTAACACGAAAAAAGAATGCTGAAATAGTAATGAAAATCAATGAACTAAAACAAGAGGCCACTAAGAGTACAGATTTAAATATGATACACAGAAATCAACAGTACTAATTTGCTAAAATATACAAGCATACCAACTCACCACATTCTTTACAAGCTTAAACTATTTCTTCTGAAGACAGAAAGCTTCACACTTGCAAGTGCTCCATCAGACAAATCCTCTCAGGAACTAAACTGACTTCAGGAAGGAAGGGGGGAGGGGGGCGCGGAAGAGTAATTTGACATTCTCAGAAATCTTAATTTGGGGTTCAAGGATGTGTATGTATTTCTGGGTAAATTTAACCTAAAGAGTTTCACCTAATTTTGCTTTTGTTGCACTGTGCATAAACTTGACAATTCCATGAATTTAAGAATTAAGATTTGGTGGAAATGACTAAAGACACTAAGCAGAACACAAGGAAGCCCTTTGCTTCACCAGTAACTCCTTTAGTTTCTTTATTAGCTGAGGTTGAGAGCACATGTAATCCTGGAATGATTCCCTCAAATTCTGCAACAACTTTATGTGATCACTGCCAGGGCTCATGTTAAGCAGCTTGGTAAAGAAATCCTTCCAGAGGTCAATCCAATATCTGAAGCCAATTGAACAAAAAGTATGAAAGTGAGCTAAATATAAGAGAGATTTCATAAAGATGTTCTTTTTACGGTCATATATATCTCAATTTCTGAATTGATATTTACTAAAAATTTAAGAAAAAATAACTATTGCATCCTCTTCCATCAATCAAGAGAACAGTGCTCAGTAATATCAACAGATGCCTAGGACTATGCAGATATGAGCAAATACCGTTTAAAAGGTGATTTGGGTAGATAAATGTAGCCACCATCAGATGATGCTTTCTTTTCAATCTTCATATAAGAATTGTGCAGCATCAAATGGACAACAGCACAAAGGCCATATGTGTCTACCTGGATGCAAATAAAAGAACAGGTCTAATATGAAGTTAGTCATTAGTGCTAGCAACTGCATTTGATATACTATGTAAGTGGAGACTGGCCTGATATGTCCATGGCTTATTCTCCAGCATTTCAATACAGCGAAAGCCAGAAGTCCGGCAATCTCCCATAAACTCTGTATTGTCAGGAAAGAGATGTTGGTCTATACCCCTCCCCCAGTCAACAAGGCAAAGACCCTGGAAAATAAAATTCTAATTAATTACAAACAACTCAAAAAATAAAATAAAATTTAGGCTTTGATGCAAAGTTACAAACAGAAATTACCTGATCTTGCCAAGAACCAGTTCGGTCATGAAACGCATCTTCTGCAAGGTCACCCCTGCCAAAACAGTCAGGTAATTAAATTCAAAAAGACATTATCTGCAAATTGCAGATAGTATAATGACATTAGTGTCTGATAATGAGAACATATGCATTAGAGAAATATAGGTTATCTTTTGGCAGCATTATGAAACATGGAAAAAAGGTTTGGCATACAAAAATATACTTCTGCATTTATTATGGATATAAGTTATGCAGTGTGAGAATCCATGGCAAGAACATTAGTTCTATACAAGTTAGAAGGTAAAAATCCAACAAAGATGTCAAGACAAAAAGGGATGCTGGTAAATCTGGGGCTAGACTTCACCAAACACAAATCAATTTTTGAGATAATGTATGACTTGCCTATATTACAGTTCTTATGTGATGCAGTGAATGTGCATAAAGAGTGTATAGCAACTTTGTCCAGCAATTGATAATTTTGAAAAACAGTGTCTTTAGTAGGTTAGGAAGCGTCTAACAATCTGATGCTGCAACAATATCTAAATACTGCAATCGCCATTTTTGAGAGATGAATTTTCTCCCATACATCAAAAATGGAAGCTTTTTACAAACAACCACATACAAATATGCCAGGAATCAGAATTTAAAAGAAAAAACAGCAAAATGGAGGACCAAAATAGAAATTTAACATTCTGATGATATATAAGAGATTGAACCAAAAGCTGTCATTAACATATACAAATTGCGCTCTGTTGTTTCATGAAAGTTCCTTTAAGAGGTGACACAGTAATGAGTCTAATGACCCACAATGAAAAAGTTTGTTACCTAGAATAACGAATAAGCAGATTATCAGGCTTGAAATCACCATGTATGATGCCAGCACCATGCAAATTTTCTAGCATATAGAGCATCTCTATTGTGTAGTAAATGCATAACTCCTCTTCCATGGACTTGCCAGAGACCAGATAGGAGTTTATGGCATCCTGCCCAAGGTTGATTTGTAGCCTGAGTATTACAGAGGACTAAAACCAATAACATAGATTATAAAAAATATGATAAACCAACCTGAAGAGTTCCCTGGGCTAGATAGTCAAAGACAAGTATGCTATAGTCTGAGTAGAGATGCATTCTGTGAGCAATGCCAAAGCTTGATCTCTGATTACACGAGATATAAAGAATAAGTGAATAACTAAAACCAGAAACTGACATTAAACATTGGAACACTAGAAAAAGGCATACTTCCTTCTCTGAGATGCGCTGATCTAGTTGACGATACATGTAGAACTCCCAAGGGAAAGGAGGCTTTTGTATCTGCCAGAAATTTCAAAGACTATGATATAATCCAACAAGAAATCTGGTCAAGAAGGATAATATTAAGATAGCAATTACCTTGAGTGCAACAACTTCATCTGGATTACTGTTGACATAAGCTTTATATACTTGAGCAAAACCACCTTGACCAGCACAACCCTTGATCTGGTACTTCTTTCCACCTTTGAGTATCACAAAGCACACAATCAAGGGTAAACAAGTTTGGGCTCCTAGAGTCCTAGTAACTAACTCTTGCCTTTATTTAAAATTCAGAAATCATAAAATGGTAACTCAGAGATATGTTTCCTTCCTCCCTAAGCATAGACGCCCAAGAAAGTGATATCCTTCAATAGAAATATCCAGAAAACAGAACTGACAAAAATTGATATGCACATATGTTGCTCCAGAATGGTACTAATTTATTTGACAACAATAAATTAATGGTGGCAAGCAATTATTTATATGAGACACAACTTCAGGGTTTACTGACATTTTTGGTAAAAAGCTAGAACTTGAATATTAAGTAAGAGAAGCAAGAATTTCTAGAATGCCTCAATAACTTGTCTCAACAACTTAATATTCCAATCCATTCAAATCCATTACAGAAAGAGAGAAAGAGGGCCAGAGTTTCTCTTCCATTTCATCCAATGATAACAGAATTGAATAACAGTTCTTCCCCAGAATTTTCAATCTGGTTGTGAATGCACTTCTATTTGTCTATAGTCAGTTCAAGAAAGTCAGAGCTCATAATTTTAGAAACTAACTTATTGCTCATGTTTGAAAATCATAGATATCCGATGATAAATTAGAGCGATTATTTCTATTGCTAAACTATTACATTTTTTAAATCAAATAAAGTTCATGCAAATGATTGACATTGAAAAATTATTTTATACAAAGAGAAAGATTCATGTAAAACTAAATTCTTAATGGCAGTTTGATATATTGATGTGTATATATCAAAGTAAATGAATCTAATGTGGAGCATCACCTATCTCAATAATCTTGTTCCTTGATGACTTCTTTAAAGAAGGTAGGGTCACTTTTCCTGTATAAGCTTTTGTACTGTGATGGTATCCCTGAAACATGTGTCAAAAAGCAATTACAACACCAACTATTAATGAGATTACTATATGCAAAACTAAGCAAAAGATAAAGACTATACTGCCTCACATCATATTTTATTATTTGAGCATTCAGCTTCTTCAATAGGTCTTTCACGGTGGAGGCAGACCATGGATTAATGTAACTTTTCTCAAACTTAATGGTTTCACCTTCATCAATCTGCAAATGGAAATGAAAAAAGATGAATCTTGACACAGCATATAGATATGAAGTTCAGCTAATTAAAACTTCAACCCTCCACCCTTTCCTTAAGAAAGAGCTGCACCATTCGGCACATGATAATACCTTCTGAAGTGAACAAGCATTCACCAATTCAGACAATCTATCAAGAAATAAGGCATGCGCTTTCTTCAACAACTCAACCGGTTTGGCATTCCTAGCAGCAGAGTAACATTAAAAGTGTTATGACACAACTTGAAACACCGAAACGATAACACACCTCCAATCTGAGAGAGAGTAACAAACAGACACAAACAAATTGGGGAGGGAGAAAGAGAGAGACCTCAACATTCCATACTGATAAACCAGGTGAGCATCATGCAACTTCTGTTTCAATTCAAGAAAGGACGCGTAGCATACATAAAGCATAGAATGGTCAATACATATCTCACTCTCCACCATTTCTCTAAAAACACTCTCAAAATCATTACTAACGTCCATCTACAAAAAAACAAGAACACCAAATTAAGCCCATCAAACATTTCAACCAACACAGACAAGCGCCATATAAGCAACTTTAAGTCTTTAACGGCAAAACAAAATGAACCAAAAACAAATCAGTCCCAACCAAAACATCAATATATACAGAATCCAAACGAACCCATCAAAAATCATAATCTACAGAAAAAATTCAACCATCCATGAAAGAACCATAAAGAAACAAAACCCAAGCAATTGAATTGGAAAACAAAACGACTTATAGAGACTAACCCAGTTCAACTTACAGCAACATAATTGTGAAACAGAGAAACCAAGAAAACCCACCCACAAATATTTCTAGCCTAAAAGTAATAACCCATTAAGCCCAATTGAAAATGAAAGGCAATGACCCATAATAGCGACCCATATAGTACACACAAACAAAACTAATAAAGCAATTGAAACTAAGTGAATGTGAGTAACAAAGACAAAGGAAGTGAACCCATTAAACATTTTTTAAAGCAAAATTGAAGAAATAGAGAAATGGGAAAAGAAAAAGGAGGAAATTACATAGAGGAAGCAAATCTTGAGAAACCTGAGGTCGTTTCGGTACTGGGTATTGTCCTTGAAAGTGTCGAAGCAATCGGAGAGAAGCTTTGTGAGATCTAACCCGGAACCATCCTTTTCTTGAAGTGCTTTCTTGATCGACCTGGAATCGGATCCACCACACCAAAAATCATCACCATTAAACACAACAACAACAACAAAAGCCAATAATGTGTTTGTTTGAATGCTTCAGACAGAGAGAGAGAGTACCAGAGCCAGGGCAAGAGAGGATCAGTAGCAGAGTTTGTGTCTTGGGAGTCTTTGGAGATCACAGCCATGGCTTGAACTTGGCCTTTCTGTGTCTCTGTGTGAAAGCCTGTGAGCGATAACTCAGAAGAGGTTTCTTCAGTTTGAACCCTTATTTTTTCCGCTACAGAAAGAAGCGGCAAGTGGTAATTTTTTGAATTCATTGGATTCAAATTTAAGCCTTTTTTTTTTTTTTTTTTTTTGAACTAAAATGTAAAATTCACCCTCTAACACATTTCAATCTTCTAATTTTGATTTCGTTCTTTTCAGTATATTAAGTTTCAGACTTATTCAATTAAGGCATTTCAATCAATTATTTTTGAAAAAAAATATCTGAAAAATACTTTTCAATCATTAATTGAATTTTTTTAGTTTAAAAAATTTGAATAAAATTCTAAAAAATTGGAAATTTAACCACAATATATATAAAAAAAAATTGATGGAAAAACTTTAATTAAATAAATTTGAAAGTTAAAAGACTGAAATGAATTTAAAAGAAATTTAGAGGGTAAGTTTTGCATTTTAACCTCTCTTTTTTTCCCTATTTCTGGCATGTAGTCTATACTACCGCTCCGTTTATTTCGATAGAAAACTTTGGGCAAAATTTTTCAAACAGTATAATACTGGGAAAATTTTAGGTGGATGACATGTGTTCAAAATTTATTAGTTAGTTGGACTCTTTTTTGGAAATTGAGTACAACAAAATCAACTTTCAGCCAAAATCGAGTTTACTATACTCGGCTCTCTTTTTTATCCACCGTAGAGCTGATTTTCAATAGGAACTCGATTTCCAAAAAAGAGTCTAACTAACTAATAAATTTTGAACGCATGTCATCCACCTAAAATTTTTTCAGAATTATATTGTTTGGCAAATTTTACCAAAAACCTTGTATAAATATAGTTTTCCATATTTTTCAGCTTTTAGTAGTATAAAAAAGATGAGATAAAGAAAAACTATCTTTAGTCAACATAAAAATATGGTTTATTTGTTTTCCATTAAATGTTTTTGGAAAACAACTATTTCTTATAGCAAGCTAAATAAAAGAAGTTAAAAGATTTTTTTTCAATTCATTTAAAATTGCTACCAAACATTATAAAATGAGATAGTTTTATAAAAAATACTTCTTTGAAAATGACTCATTTTCTAGAAAACATCATTGCTGAAACAAACAAAGCATATTATTGAAAAGGTTTTCCCTGTTTGGAGTCCTCAATTTCGATGACCAAAATACCCTCAAATTCATCTGTTTTTAAGGCTTAAATCATAAGGTTAGACGTCTAAAATTAGTAATTTAAAAACTCCTAATTTTTAGCTAAATTATAAATAAATAAATAAAACAATTTTTTCCCACCTCCACATTTCTCTCACACATTAGTTGTCAAGTACTAATATAACTTCTTCTTTTTGAACAAAAAAAAATAAAACTACTTTTTTTCCACAAATGTACAATTTTTTTTATTACTAAGCTATTTTTTTCCTACCTCCACATTTCTCTTTCACATTAGTAGTCAAGTAATAATACAATTTCTTCTTAAAATAAAAAATAAAATAAAGCTGTCATAAGTAAAATGTGTAAACCCAAAAAATAAAACATAAAAAGCTTCATCGCACATGCAAAGCATGTTTGATGAGGCTAGTAAAAATTAACAATTTTTGGCCTTGCTTGGATGTAGGAGACCCCTTCACTCATCATTCATCACTCAAAACACATCACTCAATAACTCATCACCTATCACTAAAAATTCTCCAACTTCCTTCGATAGCATGTTTGGCACTTGTTTCCAACTTCTGATAACTCAAAAACTTTTACTTTTTGTGGGACCCATTTCTCGAGCACCATGTCAGGCTCACGGTTAGCCTACCTGCGTATACATTCAAGGCAAATCGTTTTCACTTCTTTTTCCCTTTCAACCCACATCTTCTTCCAAAACCCTCAACGAACCTAGCGAAGGAAATCCATTGTCCTTGCCTACGACGCCGATCTCCACCGTCACCCAGCGGGCAACCTCATGTCCATCATCACCCAGCTTGCAAGATCTCCTTCGACGTGCAATAGCAGCCCCGATCTCCTCCATCGTGACCCAGCGGTGCTGATCAATAGTGCAAGAAAGGAGATCTAACCCGAAGAAAAAGAGAGAAGGGAAACATAACTTAAGTCCACCTAAAGAGTAAGCAAAAAAAAAACACCCAACACGTAAAAACCACAGTTTGGCAAAAATCAACAAGGAGGAAAAATGCCACAGATAAATTTCTAATAAAATCTATAAAGAATGAAGATTTTCCAAGATTCATTACTATTTGTTCAAGGAAGAGTTCATGGTGGATGTACTTTGGGTTTATTGAAATTCCCGAGAAAAAAGGTTGACAGTTGAAGATCGTAGCAGCGGCGTCATGTTCGCCTGACTGAGCTTGGGCCAGCGCAGGTTGGCTGAGGTGGGGCTTGTAAGCGTGGCTGGGCTGAGGGTGTGTAAGGAGCTCTGAGCTTGGATGTGGGATTTTTTGGGTGGGTTAATTTGTGGTGTGAAGGAGCCTTTGGTGGGGTGAGTGAAATGTAGCGCCTGAGGTGACAATGCTCTGACCGTGAGCCCATCACATATGTGTGTATTTACAAAAATGTCATCATCACTCAATTTCCATAACTCAAAAACACCTAAAACTTGTTTTTAGTTTTTGTAACTCATTACTAAAAAATGTGAGAATTGAGTGATGGAAACAAAACTTGAAAACAAATCCAAACAAGCTGCATCTCCATGGGTCCTACCATTTTTTACTGATGAGTGATGGAAATTAGGTGATGAGTGATGGAAACACCAGAATCCAAACAGCCCCTTAGTATTTTAGAGAATCAGTATCCAGACTTCCAAATCTCATAATATGCTATATATTAGCATCAAAGCACAAAATGAGTGCATTAACCCAGGAAGCCAATTGTAAATTTTTTTACAATCTAGCTACAGGATTGTCTTACTTGTAAGACGCTACTATAGCATATTGTATAATATTAAATTACATTTTTTCTCTCTGCTCCTCACACTGTTCTTCTCTCTGTCTCCCACTCTTGCTCTGATCTCACTTCCCTCTTCTTTGATTCTCTCTCTCTCTCTCTCAGTGGTGGGTTTTTTCTGGCATGGGTTATGGGTCCATTTTGGATGTGGTTGGTTGAGATTGGCAAGGTTCAATGTGGGTTGTGGGTCGTTGAGTCCTCATTTCCTCTCTCTCTCTCTCTCTCTCTCAATTGTTGTGTTTTTTATGGTGTGGGTCGTGGGTCGTGGGTCTGGCATGGATCTGATGGTGGGTTGTGGTGTGTGGGTGGTTTGAGGGGTTGTGGGTTGATGGGTTTTGTGTGTTGGTGTAGTGGTGGTGGCGCTAGATCAACAATGGCTAGATGTGGCAGTGAGGTGTGTGATGGGTGATTTATGGTGATGGGTTGTTGGGTTTTTTTTTTTTCCGAATTTCTATTTCATCTCCACCACCAAAAATCATCCTTTTCTGATGATGATAGGCATATTTATAGTGGTGATTGATTGACAATGGTAGGTTTATGGGTCTGAGTTTTATGTGTGTGTGTTTTGCTTGGTGGTTTGATTGGCAATGGTGGGTTTATGGGATTTGGGTTTGTTGTGTGTGTTATGGTTATTAGTATTCCAATTCGGATCTTAGGATCCTAAGATCCAACATCCTTGAACCATCCTAGATCTCACTAGGATCTCTACTAAGGTCAAATTTGTGTGGGATCCTGATCTAGATCTTAGGATCTTATAAGAGTTTGATCCCACAACGATACTAAAGATCTTGTGATATAAAGGAAAATTAAAAAAAAAATATATTGTTTTGGGCCTCCAAATGCCCTAAATTGATATATAAAAAATGCAATAATCAGATAAGCCAATGGCCTTAGCCCAAATTGATAAAACTTTAAGAGGGCGTTTGGATCCGCCGTTTGTGCGTCTACGTTTTTGCTTTTTTTTTTTTTTTTTTACCCAGCAGCTTATTTTGACTTTTCAGCCATGAACAGTGCACAAATGCACTGTTCATGGGTCCCACAAATTTCACTTTTTAACAACTTTTTCATTAAAAATGGGTCCCACAAAACTATTCATATATTTAAAAATTATTTTGCTACAGTGTTTTCAGTTTTCAGTTTCAGCAAAATAAGTTCTATCCAAACGGACCCTAAGTATAAACTTCCTTCTTCTTTTTTGCTAGGTGAAAATGATAAAAAAAAAAGTTCATACTATTAGTGATGAATATGAGTTTGGTGATGCCAATGAAAATGAAGTGAATGAACCCCTAAATGCAATATTAAGAGATTTTGATGATTATCTAATAGATGATGTGGGTCATGTGGCTACTAACAATGACGATAATGTTGTTTATAACGATCAATTGTACTGTTGTGGTAACATATCGCAACAAAACTTTTGTTGCAACAAATTAGAGCAACAATATTTTTTGTTGCAATAAAGTATTTTTAATAATAATAAATATATTTTATCACAACAAATTTTTTTTGCAATTGTCTATTGCCACAAACTTTATCACAACAGTGGGCAATGAAATTTTTTCGTTAAAATAGAGGTTTATTGCAACAATTTGAAATTTATTGCAACAAAAAATTTCATTGCAATAAGGTTTTTTTCTTGTAGTGATTTGTAATTTGGTACTTTATTAGTAATTTCACTAATTTGTGTCAAAATATACTTTTTTCAATGTTTCTTTAATATATATTATGAATTATAATTATCAGTATTTTTTTATTCGGCAAGTAGGATCTTACAATTCTTGTGCCAATTCTGCGATCCAATCCCTGAACAATCTCACCTATCTCGTGTAGGATCTCGATCCTAATAACCTTGGTGTCTGTGTGTGTGTGTGTGTGTGTGTGTGTGTGTGTGTGTGTGTGTGTTTTACTTGGTGGGTTGATTAGCGATGTTGGGTTTCTGGGATGTGAGTTTGCTGTGTGTGTGTGTGTGTGCGCACGCGCGTTTTGCTTGGTTGTGGTTGTTGGTTGCTTAAGAGGAAGAGAGAGAAAGAGAGGAAAAGAGAGAGAGAAATAGTAAAAAAAGAATTAAAAAAATCATGTTTAAATAAAGTGGCAAAAAAATAGAGTTTGGGATGTTGGGTGTGTTGTAAAGTGATATGGTATAATAGATAAAGTAACTTTTAATATGGTAAAATAAGATATTTTTTATAAACTGAATGCTAATGCTCTTACAATTGGTATATTTTAGTCACATGACGAAATTTCCCTTAAATCCATTTTGATCACTCTCCTAATAAATCATATAATTGTTCTATTATTTCAAAAGATGTGAATAACAATTTAAGTAAGTCATGTGACTAAAAACAAGTATAAATAATATTGGCGTAAATGCACTTTTAGTCTCTATATTTTGACCTTATTTCTATTTTGGTTTTTACTTTTTTATTTTACCGCGTTTAATTCCTAAAATGAAAAACTTGTTCTATTTTGGTCCCTACCATCATCTTATTACCGGAATTTGCCTACGTGACAGACAGAGTGTACTGTTTGCACCAATATTATTAATTCCGTTCCATCTTGGCCGGTACGGCCGGAAAATACCGTACCGGTAAACAAACTGGAATGGTAACCCCTCCTATTTCACCTTGGAAAAAATTTCGAGTAATTCCGGTTCATTTCGAGTGTTTCGGATCATTTCGGTACATACCGGCCGAAATTTAAGATTCGGCCGGCATGGAGTTTGGACTGTAAAACTAAAATCTCAACCAAAAAAAAAATTAGAAGAAGAAAGAAATGAAATAAACAAACGTACCTTACAAAAAAAAAAAAGCAAAACAAAAAAGCCACGGTGAGAAACTTGAGTGAGAAGTGGAGAAAAATCAGATGAGATGAGGCACTGGTAGTTTACTGCCATTAGGTTGAAGAAGACGCACACAAAGGAAAAAAGTAGAACAAACTACAAAGTGGAAGACAACATAAAATGACAAAGATGAGAGGAAATTTAAAACTGAGAAGAGTGGAAGTCAAGGAGTGTGACTGGAAGTGTGTGGATGAGAAAATAGACGAGAAAAAAAAACTAAAAATGAAAAGAGAGTGAACTAGCTGGCTGATGAGGAAAAAAGGAGTAATATAAAATAATAAAAATATAAAATATTGAAAATATGACTGGTTGGGCAGTGTGCAAGTCAACTTTCTAATTTTCATACTTTTATTGTCTGTTTTTTTTTCGCATTAAAAGAATTAATTAGTATACTTTAATAAAATAATAGTAGTTTAAGTAAATGATCATATTAGTTCTAAGATAACAAGTTTTATAAATGTATTAAAAATATAAATTTTTATAAAAAAATTTGTAAGTAATAACATATAAAATTATTTATATATATATATATATATATATATATATATATATATTTGTAGTAGTTCCGAAATGGTACACTAAAATGAGCCGGTATCAAACCGGTACCGAAACATTCCATTCCAATAACAAACCGAAACGGTATTCATAATATTGGTTTGCACACTAAATGCTTACGCGACAATTAAAATAATAATAAATTTTTTTATTTAGAATTAAAAAAATGTCACATCAACATCAAAATTAAAAAAAAACTAATTTATAAATTTAAACTAAATAAAAAAATTAAAAACTAAAAATCACATGAATTGAGAGCTAAGTGTATCTTGAACAAAATCACCAACCCAGATTTCAAAACTCAAAATTAAAAACCAAAAATCACAAATAACTTAGAAAATAAGAACACAAAATTAAACATCAAATCCACATCAGATTAAACATAAACAAGAAATTAAACATGAACACAAAATTTAAAACCCATAAAATTTGAACAAGAAATTGAAACCCAGATAAAACATGAACAATAAATTAAACATGAACACATTAAACATTTGAATAAGAACATAAACCCAGAAAATTTAAAACCCAAAAAATTAACATCAGATCCACATCAACAAAAAATTAAACATAAACAAATCCGAAAAATCAAACCCCTTACGCCCAAGGTTCTGAACCCAGGACCGGACCATACGGTTTGACCAGGAAAACCTCGAACCGCTCATTTTTGCGGTTCTTTTAGCCTCAAAAACCGCTTTATGGGAAAAAAGCAGGGACCCGTGCGAACCACGGTCGGACCTCATGGTTCTAAGAACCGTGAACGATTCTCGTGATTCTCATAGGTCCATTTTTAAAAAAAAAAAATTAAAGCCTTAAACGGCACCATACCGGAATATTTACTATTTTTGGTCAAAAAAAATATCCAAATAGAAAACATAAAAAGAAATCAGAAAACATCTGATCTGACCCAGAAAGCGTCTGATCTTTGTTTCAGTCTCTTTGCTTCACTTTCAAAAAACGTCTCACATAATCCAAACACAATACAAAATCCAATTCTTACAATAAAGTTGAATCAGAACAAGCAAATATATATATATATATGTGTGTGTGTGTGTGTGTGGGGAATAAAAGGACCTGGATGGGCATATGGGCCTTTGGACTGTAGCATGGAGGGCCGACTTACTCTAGAATTAAACTTTACAAATTGGCCCATACGCCGAGGATCCGAGGGTACAGCCGAGAGTGAGCTTCTCCTCGGACAGATCCAAAAAAACTCAAGACTTCATTATGAAGGTCAAGACACAACTCTAGAAAGACTAATGGTTAAAAGGGGACACCCTGAACCTTCTAGATGCACCAGTGTTAAAGAAAATATCAAGTACAAAGGCTGCCACCTCCGCATTAAAGGCTCTGCACCTACCTCCCTGGCCGCATTAATGGGGAAGTGACCCCTGAACAGTAGGGCTGAAACTTCTAGTCACTGTCCAAAAAGTATCAGGGAAGGAAGTATTTAAGGGGGGTGGAGGCCAGAGAAGAGGGGGGATCAGCAAAAAAGGAAAGAAACTAAGAGTTGTAACTTCTAAGGAAGAAATATCAATAATACAGAAGTGGTCCTCGGCATACGTCCGATGAGGCCTTTTTTTTTAGTTATCTTTTGTTATTTACGTGTGTTTGTAACTCTTAGCCCGTTATGAAGTTCTCAGCACTTCTAATCTAGGTTACAAGCCCACGCTCTACAAATTTTATTGTCTAAGGCTCATTGGGCCTGAGCCCGTAGTTGTCTTTGGGTCCAGGTGCAATTGTGCACTTACAATATATATATATATATATATATATATATATATATATATATATATAAAACAAGTCGATTTGACCCAGTCTGGTGGTGGGAAAGAGGACGAGCGGCGGTGGGGTGGCGAACGAGGCAGTGCTGCATGGTGAACACCGATCTCCATTGACTTTGTCCTTTCGGCGACCTCAATCTCCATCAGTATTCTATTTATGCACCTCGATCTCCACCGGCATTCTATTTGTGCATCTCGATCTCCACCGGCGTTCTATCTGTACATCTCGATCTCCACCGATGTTTTATTTGTGCACCTCGATCTCCATCGACGTTCTATCTGTGCACCTCGATCTCCACCGATGCTTCAAATTCTCCCCTCTCTCTCTCTCTCTCTCTCTCTCTCTCTCTCTCTCTCTCTCTCTCTCTCTCTCTCTGTGATGTGAATAGTGAGTATGTGATAAATGTGAAGGTTGAGTAATAAATTGGGTACGAAAAATGTGTGGTGGAGGTTATCCTTATCCCTTAGTTTTATTTATTTATTTATTTTTATGTAATCATGTGGTTTTTTTTTTTATTCAAACGTGTGACATTTAATATTAAGAAATGGCCATTAAGAAATGCTACCACAATATTTTTACAATAAATTTTAAGTACTAGATTGTTATTTGCTAATATTGGTGGGTAAAAAAATAATTTCAATGGTGGGTTCAAATTAGAACTAGTAACAACTTTTCACATATGATTTTGATGTGATTCTTGTGAAAATAATGCGAAAAATGTTGTGGATATAACATAACAATTCTTTCTTCATCTGCTTTTGTTTGTATTGCTTTTTTATCTCTTCCTTTAATTTCATTCACTTTTGTTTCTAGTGCTTTTTTAGGTTTGTGAATGTGAGCTAGACAATTGGTCACGTGGGCATTGGAAAGTGGAAATTGGAAAGACAATTGATGCTTTTAATTTTCTTTTTATAAAAAAAATGGTTATTATTATTATTGGATAGATATTTCATATTTGCGTTTGAGATGGATATATTAGACATAGTTAAAATATGGATTTATAGTTTTAATTGGACTATTTTAGTTAATTTTTCTATTTTTTACTAATTTAATATTTATATATATATATTTAAAATAATTATTAAACTAATTATGACGTCATTACGGTTCGGCCTCGGTTCGACCCCGGTTCGACCTCAGTTTGATCTCAAAAACCTTGAATCTCTCCCTTTTACGGTTTAATGAACGGTCCGAGTATGAAAACCTTGCTCACACCACCAAAGTATCAAACACAAAACTCAAACCCAGATCTTGGCAGTGAAGTTGACGATGGCGAAGGGGTTAAGGACGATGGCAGATCCAAATCTTGGTGGTGAAGTAGATGATGGCTTAGTTGTCTTGATTCTATAGTTCCAGGAATTTCGCCATTTTTTGGATTTTGAAATTTCTTTTCCCGATTCGGTTGGGAATTTGAATTCCCGTTCAAATTACTGGAGAGTGTGGGTGGGATTGTGAAGTTTTGGAACAGAGGAAATGATATTGATGGTTACTGTGGATGGTCTGTGGTGATGAACATTGGCATGGTAATGGTGCAGTGGTTTGTTGAGCCTTTAAGAAGTTAGTTGACCATTGCCCATCTCCTCTCCTCTCATCTCACAGCCATGAGTTGAGCATCATCTCTCAATAACACCATTGAAACTAAAAAAAATAACACACTAGTTAATTATAAAATTTTGTAACATTGCCACTGTTCTGTTGAGAATTAAGATAAGATAACAGTAGTAATTTGGCCAAAATGGCTAAATACCACTATTTTTGAAAATATTTTGCAATCTACCACTATTTCTGAAATATGTAGGGATCTATCATTAATTGGAAACTTAAGTTTGGGGAACTTGAGTTTTCCATGGTACTCGAATTCCATCGAAATTTTTTGAAATTCTTTTATGTAACTCGAGTTCCATAAGAAATAGCACGGCAAATTTTAAGGTATTTTTTCAAAGAACTCGAGTTTCTAGAACTCGAGTTACAAGACAAATTTGAGTTTCAAAAATGTGGTAGATTGCTAAATTTTTTGCAAACAGTGGTAGATCCATATATATTTTCTCAAACAATGATATATGGTCATTTTGGCCGTAGTAATTTTGTCCAAACGTGATAACCGAGGGTCATTATATAACAAGTTGGTTCATTGTTTTTAATTTCCAAGGGCTCAACTGGGTCAAGTTTTGTAATCTTCCTTTGTGTTCTTGTTTAAGATACACTTAGATCTCAATTCATGTGATTTTTGGTTTTTTTTTTTATGTTTTTTTAATTTAAAATTTATATTTTCGTTATTTTTTAAATTTGGATCCTAATGTGACATTTTTTTAAATTGAATAAAAATTATTATTATTATTTTAATGATCATTCAACATTTAGTGTATCAACAGTATATTCTATCTGCCACGTAGACAATTTTTGTTAGTAAGATGACGGTAAGGATTTAAACAGAATGCGTTTTCCATTTTAGGGACTAAAAATGGTAAAATAAAAAAGTAAGGACCAAAATAGAAATAGGGTCAAAATATAGGGATCAAATGTGCATTTTTGCCAATAATATTTTGAGTTGTCAAGCATTAGGTTCAAGGAAACTCTGTCCTTACCTTTTTATTTTTGCTTTTAACAAGTGAATGGTACTAAGTCAATGGTTTAGGTAAGTTAATTGTAATATTCTATAAGCATGAGTTTTTTTTTTTTTTTTTTTTTTTTCAAGTTTTTTATTTGCTTACGAGTGAAGGGAATTGAGTCCATGATTTTGGTTGGTTAATTTATGATTTTTCAAATGTATTATTTTATCCACATATAATTTATTCCCCTTTTTCTTCCTAGATGGAGAGATCTTTTTTCTTGCTATGAAAGAGATATATATACATGCACAAACAAAATAAGTACATATATGTGGGTTATAGTTAGCTCAACTGGTAAAAGACCGATTGATGTGAATAAGAGATCTGGGGTTCAATCCCCGCCTAAACTAAAAACCGATTGGTGTCTTGGTCTGATGATAAAGAGCTATTATCAGGAGTGGATGTTATAGGTTGAAACTCTCTCAAAAATAAGTACATATATTACATGATCAAACTTTTTTTTTTAGTAGAATGACCAAATACATAAAATAGACCTTTGGACTTCACATAAATACATAAAATAGATAGACTGAGGTTGTACCCAACTTGCATCTCATTGTAGAGTAATTTTTCAATATGTGTGAAGGCTTTTACAATACCATAGTCTTATTAGAAGTATGTGGTTAAATTATTAAATTTACCATATTCAATCACCTTGAACTTTTGGGGCAATCAATAATTTAACATAGTATCAGAGCGGGAGCTCCTGAGTTTACCATATTCCATTAGCTTAAAATTTTGAAACGATCGGTAATTCAACAAGTCTAACTCAAAATAATTTTTAAAATCATAATTTAATATTTCACTCAATTGAGTCGTAGTCACATCAATTCCCCCCCCCCCCCCCCACCACTTCCGTTTTATTTGAAGATTTTTTTGTGTCTAAAATAGAAATTCTTTTATTCAATCTATTACCGATACTAATATATTCCCTTGTTCCATACTTTTTCTATTTTCTAATTAATTGAACTCATTAAATTGCTTTCATCTTGAAATGAATTAGAATAAAAGAGCACTCATCTTAGGGTGGGTTACTACTTATACGCTTTTAGTAGTTATCCGCTCCACACTTGCCTATCCAACGTTTATTGTGGGCACAATAACTGGAACACTTGAGTTGCGTCCTTCTCAGTTCCCTCACACCCAGGAAGATCCTCTCAATGTTATAACTCTTGCACTGCATATAGTCATTCAATTTTATACCAAAAACAAAAAACTAATGTTTATGTTATTAAGATCTTTCATTGTGACGACATCATGTGATCACATTGTGAAATATGGATCTAGGATTATGGTTGGAGTCAAGACTACACATTAAATATTTTACCTTTTACTTATCAAGTTCAATTATTATATGAGCATTGCAACTTGTCTTTGTTTCTACTCATTTGTACTTGTTTTTACCATCTATTCTATAAGGTTCAAAATCCCTATTTACAACTTGATGATGCCGAAAATTGTCAATAAGCTACACGGTCCTTTCACGCTCTTAGACAAGACCTGCACAACAAAGAAGAAGAAGACCCTACAGAGAGTATCAGTGTGGTACCGGCCAAATACCCTCCGAAGGTTAAGTTAGAGAACTTTCACAACTCTAGAGTGCCAAAGCTAGGGTAAATTATGCGTACCTTGATTTATAAGGGTTTTGGGTTTTTATAGTAGTGTAGAACCGACTTTTGTTTCTTGGTGAAGAAGATGTTTCCTTGTAGGGAAGATCCTCATAAATACACGTATTTTATGGGATCCTTTCCATATAGAGATTTTGTTTATTAGGGTTAATCGTAGGGCACAAGACATTTCCATTTGAAGTTTCTTGAAGACCACTTAAGCCATGTGGATGCCACGTGGCTTTGCCACCTGTCCACTTTGTATCCGTCTACTGGAATCCGTCCATCATGGAGAATCCATCCACCGTTTCTTGCTCTCTATCCGGTGCATTAATCTGTCGTCTTCTTCTTATGTTTTGATAATCCATTATCCCAGAACCGTCGCCCAAGGAAGGTTTTCTTGAACGAGTCCGTCTACCCTAATTTTATCCTCTTCAGTTGCCCCCTCACTCTATGGGTTCGTTGCCTTAATTTTTTGAACGGACCCGTGAAGTGATGGTCTAACTCTTAACCCTTGGGAAACACGTTCGGATTGACAGGATAGCCTAGAGCCATTAATGCAGTAGGGGCACGTGGCATTTTTTAGTGGTTAATCACTCGGATTGAAGCGTCCCTTCGTCTTCCGTGTCGTTCCCTCTGTATATATATGTTGCTTCTCCCTTTCATTTTTACTTTCCACAACAAATTTCCAATGTTAGAGCGCTACCGTCTCCTACCAAAAATTGTCATACTGTCGACTTAGTGTGACAGTTCACCACGCCTTTTCTATTGCCTCTTTGTATTGTTCAACTAGTAAGAATCTGTTGCTTTATACTGAGTTCTCTTTTTGTTATTCACTTTAAATATTGCATGCCTGTCGCCTATGTACACCTGTAGAGTCTTAGGAGTTTATCTGTCATGTGTAGGTGATAAATGTTTAGTGAGGTGTCGAGTCAACAATCGAGTGTCTGCGAAGGAGCGGACTATGATGAGGTGTATCTGTCAGGTCAGGATGACCTCGGCGCCTCTTATGATAAAAGGGTTCCATCTGCAAACTCCCTTTTTGCAGAGGAGGATAAGGATTTGGACGTGGTCGGATCAGAGGGTGATTTAGGTGGAGATTCAAACAGTGAAGACGTATATTACGTTGAACCTCCCGTTCAATCCGTCATAGGTCTTGATGGCCTTAGGGAGTTTATCCTTCTCCCTTTATGGACGGTAAATGACTTCAACTTTAGCATCAAGATAAAACACTTCGAGACCTTCAGGGAAAGATACCAGATTCCTGTCGTCATCCGTATCCGTTTGCTTTTCAAATCTGAAAAGTGCTACTACCGAGGTGCTGAGGACGTCGGGGTGTACGAGCAGATGTTTAAGGCGAGACTTAGATTCCCTATAAGTGCTCTTCACCGCCGTCTACTTCAATACATGGGCTTGGCCGTCACCCAGATCTCTCTGAATGCTTGGAGAGTCTTCCTTGGCGTAGAAGATTTATATGGAGTCTTGTCTAATGGGGAACATAGGATGACGGTGAAGGAGTTCTTCCACTGCTACCATCCATCAAAAATCACTCAGTCTAAGGGTATGTACAGTTTCCTACCGAGGAAGCTAGTACTTAGGCTAGTGTGTGACACTTCTGATTCAAACAAAAACTAGAAAAGTCGGTACTTCTTCATTATGGGGGATGACTGGATGTGTCACCCTGACAATCAAGAATACATGCCTGTAGACAAAACCTGGGGTATAATGCCCCCGTCTGGTAGGCGTCCGTCTGGTCTAAATTTTGTTTCTTATTATTTGTGTCGTGTTAACCTAACCATCCCCTTTTTGCAGCTCAAGACCGTCCAGAGGTGACCTTGGAGCAGTGGAGTT
Source organism: Castanea sativa (assembly GCF_040712315.1). Classification (NCBI taxonomy): domain Eukaryota; kingdom Viridiplantae; phylum Streptophyta; class Magnoliopsida; order Fagales; family Fagaceae; genus Castanea; species Castanea sativa. The sequence continues at coordinate 37,717,430 of NC_134018.1, forward strand.
TTTTGGAAAAAAATCTTTAAGATCAAATTAGTGGAGAAGACGTGGGTAAACTTGTTACCTTGGACACGGTCCACTGGTATTGTGATGGTCCTAAACCTACCGCAGCTGCCCGTCACTATAATAGTCAAGCATGCAGACGTAAGTCTATCGCTTATTACTTTTTCTTTTATTTATAGTGGTTTACCTAACTTTTTCTTTTATTTATAGTGGTTTACCTAACTCTTTCTTTTTGTCCATTTTGATGCAGAAATGGAAGACGACAAGAGGAGGGCTTTCATCAAACAATAGGCTACTGAGCGGAAGAAGTAGGAGGGAAGCCTGCCTCCCAAGGGAACGGGTCCGACCAACTCATCCACAAAGAGGAAATCGTTGGACAAGACCGATTGTCTTCCTAAGAAACCCAAGGTTACGGTGGGTTCAGCCATCGGGGAGAATCCTGATGCAAACAAGCTGCCTCCTCCATCTAGTCATGGGAAGGGCAAAGGCCTCATGACGAGTCAGGGTCCCGTCATTGAAAAGTTCCTCGTCCTCCTCCATGAGGACTTGCGGTATGTACTCAAGCAACTTTCCTCCATCATCAAAGATGATGACTATGAGGACTTGGGCAACCATGCAACCGAGGCTATAGGGGAGACGAGTCTTTTCAGCATTGCACAGGTATGTACATCCATCCTTCTCTCCTTTTCATCATGTTGTCTCTGTTTTTCTAACTTTCATTTTTGATTCTTGCGTGGGATGCTCATAATAAAGGGCCTAATGGACCGTTGCCTATCTCAAGAGATGGTGATGGATCGTGTGAGGGTGAAGGCAAAGGTGACGGAGGCAGAGTTGGGAGAGCTGAAGGCTTGGAAGGTCGTCTAGGAAAACAAAGTCGATCTGATGAAAAATCTCCTAGAAGAGGCTGAGGCGCAGACGTAGGCACTAAAAAAAGTGCTTAAAGACGAGGAAGAAGAAATCTTTAAGTCCAAGAAGCAGCTTCGTCGGGCTAAGGAGGTAGTTCCTTTGTTGACGGCTTCGATGACTGCCTCCATCAGGTCAAGGCCTCCTTCCTGGATCTAGACATGTCCCATATAAGTATTGATGTCGAGGCCCAAACTCTAGCTAAGCCTGTCTACTCCAAAAGCACCGAAAAATTATTTGCTGATGACACCACTTCAGGTCAAGGCCTCCTTCCTAGATCTGGACATGTCCCATATAAGTATTGATGTTGAGGCCCTGACTCCAGCCAAGCCCGTCTACTCCAAAAGCACCGATGAATTATTTGCTGATGACACCACCGTTGACCCTCAAGATGATGGGGAGACTGCTCCTCATGAAGATCAAGCCAAATTTGTTGAGGATGAGGCTCGTCCACTTGAGGGGAACCAGAAAGCTAAAGAGAAGGACGGAGAGAACCCAGTTGACTAGCAATGGATTTTTTTTTTTTTGATTTAATTATTGTTTTCCTCTTTTAAATGTGAAAATCTTTTGGGAGAACAATGTTTTTGTTAATTTAACCGTTGCTTAATGTTATCTAGGCCTTGCATGTAGACATTTTTCTGTTATGGGCTTTTATAATATTTTGATATTTGTCGCTTGTATTTTGATTATATATTTTGTGTATCCACCTGTTTATCTTGGTGTTTCTTTAGCATTTTGATCGTATGTTTCGTTCCTGATCTGTTCTTTCTGAGGACTTTATAATGGATCTGTCCTCTTAGTTAGTTAATATTTTTTGGGCATCATTTGGGATGGACCCGTTTACTCATAGATTTAATATTATATTCATCCATTCAAAGACTCAATAAGTTCATACCATCCTTTGGGATGAACCTGTCCCCTAATTAGACTTAACAATTTTTGGGTCACCCTTGGAATGAAGTTGTCCACTTTATGGACCTAACAACTTTTGATCATCTTTTGGGTTGAATTCGTCCACTATTGGACTTTATAATTTTGGACCATCACTTAGGATGAACCTGTCCGCTATGGGGCTTAATAATTTTGGATCATTACTTGAGATGAACCCGTCCGCTATTGGACTTAATAATTTTGGGCCATCACTTGGGATGAACCCCGTTCGCTATGGGACTTAATAACTTTGGACCATCACTTAGGATGAACCCGTCCGCTATGGGACTTGATAATTTTTTATCATCACTTGGGATGACCCCATTTGCTATTGGGCTTGATAATTGTAGAAATGTTGACAGCACATATGTCATCTTTGAATAACCCCTCTTATTATGATAAATACACGTATAAAAATTGTTCTTGAAAAAATAAAAGACTGCCTTTCACGCTTAATAATTACTGTAGATAGTAAATTTTAAAAGGAAATAAACTGGAAATGAGGAGTGTTGTTGTTCGTGCCATCGTCTACTAGTAATATTTCTTCAAGTGCTCTGTGTTCCATAGGTGATGCAACTTTTGTCCATCTAGCATCTCCAAGTGGTAGGTGCCTCTCCTTTGCCATGACACGATCTTGTAGGGTCCTTTCCAATTAGGTCCTAACTTTCCTTGGGTGGAATCTCTTGTGGCGTCCGTCACCTTCCTCAAGACAAGATCTCTGAGTTGGAAGTCACTGTGTCTGACTTTGGAGTTGTAGTGCTTGGCCATGAGGTCCTGATACTACGCTAACCTTTGCTCAATCGTTGCCTTGACCTCGTCAACCAAAACAAGCTGAAGGCGCATAGCTTCATCATTCCTACTCTCGTCATGATTTCCAACTCTGTAGCTTGTGAGTCCGACCTTGGCCGGGATGACTGCCTCACTTCCGTATGCTAGTCGAAAAGGAGTCTCTCCTGTAGGCGTCCTTGTCGTAGTCCTGTAAGCCTATAAAATGCTTAGTAATTCTTCCGGCCATATTCCCTTTGCCCCCTCGAGCTGAATCTTGACGATTTTGAGCAAGGATTAGTTTGTGACCTATACTTGTCCATTGGCTTGAGGGTGGGCGGGTGATGAGTAGTGATTCCTGATCCCTAAATGTGAGCAAAAATCCCTAAATGAATTGTTGTCGAATTGCTTCCCGTTGTCTGAGACCAGTACTCTAGGTATGCCGTACTTGCAGATGATATTCCTCCATATAAAGCTTCACACATTCTTCTCCATGATGGTGACCAGGGCTTCAGCTTCCACCCACTTGGTGAAGTAGTCTACACCGACTATTAGAAATTTCAACTGTCTAACTGTTGTTGGGAATGGACCCATGATATCCAACCCCCATTAAGCGAAAGACCATAAGGCCGTCATTGGGGTGAGCTCCTCTGTTGGTTGTTTGATGAGGTTGCCAAACCTTTGACACTTGTTGGAAGCTTTGACGTATGCATAGACATCCTTCTGCATGGTAGGCCAATAGTATCTCGCCAAAATCAGTTTATGCACTAAAGATCGTGATGCTGAATGGTTCCCGCAGATTCCTTCGTGGACTTCTCTCATGACATAGTCTGCCTTCTCGGGGCTAAGACACCTCAAGTACGGATGGGAGAAGCCCATTTTGTACAAGATGTCTTTGATTAGCATGAATCATGCCGTCTGAACCTTTAACTTCCTTGCAGCCTCCTTACCGTCAGGTAGCATGCCGTTTTTTAGGTAGGAGATTAATGGTGTAGTCTAGTTGTCCTCAAAACCTATCTCCTACACACTGACGTTGTCTATTAATGGTGAGATCTCGACAAAGGATAGTACATGACTTGGGATGTGCATATGCTTTACTGATGCAATCTTAGCAAGATGGTCGACTTGCTCGTTTTCCTCCTTTAGGATTTGAACAAACTTTGCTCGAAGGTCGTTTGTTTATTTCTTCACTTGCTCCAGGTACTTCTTCATCCATTCACCTTTGCACTTGTAGTTGCTGTTTACTTGACTCGTGACTACTTGAGAGTCATAGTATACGACCAAATTTGTGGCTCCTGTTGCTTTGGCGAGATCCAGCCTTGCTACTAAAGCTTTATACTTTGCTTCATTATTAGTTGTAGGGAAATCGAGTCGGACCATGCATTCGTTCTCGTCCCCTTCTGGGGAATGGAGTACTATACCATCTCTGCTTGCCTGTCTGTTGGACTACCCGTCCGTGTGGATGCTCCATTGAGGCTGCGCTCCTGCCCCCTGGCCTTCCATACTGGTGAATTCCATGATGAAGTCAGCGACAACTTGCCCCTTCTTGGTCGTGCATGGGCAATACTATACGTTGAATTCACTTAACTCAATTGCTTATATTGCCATCCGTCTAGCGGCTTCAAGGCTGCTCATTGCTCTCCGAAGAGGCTTGTCTGTTGGGATGACCACAGTGTAGGCCTAGAAGCATGGCTTGAGCTTACGAGCCGCAGTCACTAACGTGAAGGTGAGCTTTTCCATCGGGAGGTACCTCTCTTCTGCGCCTCAAAGTGCCCGGCTAGTGTAGTATACAGGCTTCTGTACCCTGTCTTCTTCTCTGACTAAGGCTGCGCTGATAGCCACAGAGGAGATGGCCAGATAGAGGAACAATTTTTCCCTTGGTTTAGAAGGACTCAGCAACGGTGGGGAGGATAGGTATGCTTTCAGGTCCTCGAATGCCTGCTGACACTTAGCTGTCCACTCAAATGACTTCTTTAATGTGCGGAAGAAAGGTAGGCATTTGTTTGTTGCTCTTGAGACGAACTTGTTTAGTGCGGCTACTTTGCCGTTGAGGCTTTGTACTTCCTTGATGTTGATTGGCGGCGTCATCTCCGTTATTGCCCGTATCTTGTCCAGGTTAACCTCAATATCTCTCTGGGATACCATAAACTCCAGGAATTTTCCAGCCGTCTCCCTAAATGCGCATTTGTTCAGATTCAGCTTCATGTTGTAAGAGCAAAGGGTACCAAAGGTTTCCTTGAGGTCGTCCAAATGGTCATCTTCCTGTTGGCTTTTTACTAACATGTCGTTTGCGTAAACTTGAACGTTCCTCCTGATCTGATGTGCGAACATCTTATTTATCAGCCTTTGATACGTGGCACCCACATTCTTGAGTTCGAATGGCATTAATTTGTAGAAGAAGAGACCCTTGCTAGTGACGAATGAAGTCTTCTCTTGATCAGCTTCATCTAGCTTGATTTGGTTGTAACCAGAAAATGTGTTCATGAAGCTCAGCAACTGGTGTCTTCCTGTTAAATCCACCAAGATGTCAATCCGTGGAAGTGGGTAGCTATCCTTGGGGCATGCCCTGTTTAAGTCCGTGAAGTACACGCACATCCTCCACTCCTCGTTGGCCTTTTTGACCATCACTACGTTGGCCAGCCAGTCGAGGTAGTATACTTCTCGTATGAACTCTGCTTCCTGTAATTTCTGAACCTCTTTTGCTATGGCCTTGTCCCGCTCCTACGTGAACACCCGTTTCTTCTGATGGATGGGAGAAAAAGAGGGCAATACATTCAACTTGTGGACTATAACTGAAAGAATCAATCCCGGGCCTGTCTTTATGGCTTTAGGCGAAGACATCCTGATTTTCCCTTAGAAATGCTGTGAGTGCCTGACGGATGGGTAGGCTAGTAAGAGTGTCGATCCTAGTCGTTCGCTCAGGCTTAGAGTCATCAAGGAGTGCCTCTTCCAACCCCTCCACGGGCTTTGCCACCGTTCGCTGTTCTTCTATACACATGGTTTGTAAACGATCGTCCATCTCTAGCATGACAATGTAGCACTCGGACGCCGCTACCTAATCTCCTCATACCTCTCCTACTCCGTACTCGGTGGGGAACTTGATTATCAAGTGGTAAGTTGAAGTTATGACCTTCCATGAGTTAAAGGTATGATGGCCCAGGATGGCATTGTAAGCGGACAAACAGTCAACAACCAGGAATCTGATGTCCTTGGTAATTTGTTGAAGGTAATTACCGACTGTTAAGGGCAAAGTGACCGCACCGAAGGGGTATACTCTTGTTCCTCCGAATCCAATGAGTGGCGCATTAGTTGGAACCAGCTGTTCTCTCTCAATCCTCATTTGCTAGAACGCCGGATAGTAGAGGATATCAGCAGAGCTCTCATTTTCCACAAGGACTCGGTGAGTGTTGTAGTCCCTAACCCATAAGCTAACTACAATCGCATCTTCATGTGGGTGGTGGAGACGTCCAACATCCTCCTTTGTGAACCCAATTGCAGGGTTGTCGATGCGTGCCATCTTTGGGACTAAACCCATAAGCTAGACGTTCTGGACCATCTTGAGGTAGGTCTTGCGTGCCTTCCTGCTTGAATCGGAGGTTGTGGTGCCCCCTACAATCATCCTTATGTCTCCTAGGGGTGGCCTAGGACGCTTGTTTTCCCTCCGGGCAGCTTGCTCTTGTGGTTGGTCCGTCCTTTCCTTACTGACGAATCTTTGCAATTTTCCTTGTCTGATAAGGGCTTCTATCTGCTACTTCAAGTCGTAGCAGTCGGATGTATCATGATTGTGATCATGGTGAAAACAGCGGTACTTGTCTCTGGACCTCTTACTGGGGTCTCCCTTCATCTTGCCAGGAAATGTCAAGGCTCTTTCGTCCTAAATCTGCATCAGGACTTGATCGATTGGGGCATTTAGCGGGGTGAAGCTCGTGAACCTTTCAGTGGGGGGTTTATAGCGCCTATCCTCCTGTCTGTCTCCAGTCCTTGTTGTCTTTCGTCTCCTATCCTGTCGTGCTTCTTCTTGTCTTTCCCTCTTCTTGGGTTTTTCTTCCTGGGCAAGCAACGCGTCTTCGCATTCATGTACTTAGCAGCCCTGTAAAGTAAATCCAACATGATTTTCAAGTCATTTTTGTATAAGGAAAACAAATACTTCCCCTTCCGTAATCCATTAGTGAACGAGGCACCGTGTATCTTGTCGTCAACTTCATCAATCGTAATGGCCGTTTTGTTAAAGCGGGTGATATAAGACCTCAGTGTCTCATCCTCCTGTTGCTTGATGTTCATTAGGCAGACAGTGAACTTTTTATACCTATGCCCCTCGATAAAGTGCGACGTAAACTGGGCGCTCAACTCCTTGAAGGTACTGATGGAGTTTGGCATTAGCCTGCTGAACCATACCCTTGCGGGGCGCTTCAGCGCGGTGGGAAAGGCCCTACACATGATCTCATCTGCTATGCCTTGTAGGTGCATCAGGGTTTTGAAAGACTCTAGGTGATTTAAAGGATCCCTAGATCCGTCGTAGGCCTCTACCTGCGGTATGTGGAACTTCGGTGGAAGGGGGAACGATGTGAGGAATGCAGTGAAGGGTGAATCCGTTCGATGGACCAACTCGTCAAGGTCGCTCGACAGCCGTCCTCTGAGGGCATTCATCATAAATTACATCCGTTCTTTCATCATCTGCATCTCGGCGACCATGTATGGTGGAGCCGTATCTGTGGCGGAAGGACGGTTTGTATCCTATTGCTCTTGTTTGCTTGGAGCATTGCTGCCTTTCGACCCTTCTTGGTCCCTTCTCTCAATGCTGGTGCCTTCTTGGTCCTTCTCCTAAGTGTTATGCCTTGCGTTTTTTTGGTGTAGTTGTTCCTTTAGGTCATGATCTTGCTTGGTGAGGCGTTTTACTACCGTAGCGAGAGTTTGAACCCGTCTCTCGAGGGCGGTGGTGCGTAGTTTGTCTCCTTGATTATTGTTGGTGGTCGCCATCGAATGAGTGAGTACCATGTAACTCTTTGTCTAGGAAGCGGTAGTATGGCTTACTTGCCTCCCCATAGACGGCACCAACTGATGATGCCAAAAATCGTTAGAAGCCACACGATCCTTACACGCTCTTAGACAAGACTTACACAACAAAGAAGAAGAAGACCCTACAGAGGGTACCGGTGTGGTAGCGGCCAAATACCCTCCGAAAGTTAAGTTAGAGAACTTTCACAACTCTAGAGTGCCAGAGCTAGGGTAAATTATGCGTACTTTAATTTCTGAGGGTTTTGGGTTTTTATAGTAGTGTAGAACCGACTTTTGTTTCTTGGTGAAGAAGATGTTTCCTTGTAGGGAAGATCCTTATAAATACATGTATTTTACGAGATCCTTTCCATATAGAGATTTTGTTGATTAGAGTTAATCATAGGGCACAAGACATTTCCATTTGAAGTTTCTTGAAAACCACTTAAGCCATGTGGATGCCACGTGGCTTTGTCACCCATCCACTTCGTATCAGTCTACTAGAATCCGTCCATTATGGAGAATCCGTCCACCTTCTCTTTCTCTCCGTCCGGTGCATTAATCCGTCGTCTTCTTCTTATGTTTTGATCATCCATTATTCCAAAATCTTCGCCCAAGGTAGGTTTTATTGAATGAGTCCGTCTACCTTAGTTTTATCCTCTTCACAACTTGTAAATTTTCTTAAATCCGTCACACCATCTTTCTTTAATTGTACTCGTTAGAAAATTTAGCCCCTAATGTCAACTAATTAATCAATTTTATACCGAGCTTGATCAATTAACCAATTGTGCTTTGAAAATTAGTTCATGGTTAATCCATATAAAAATCATATCGCAAAATATAAACAATGAAAAATAAATATCACATGCGATATGGTTAAGAAGAGAAATCCCTAATAGAAAAAACTTTTCGAGGGTTTACCTCTAATATCAGGGAAAAAATCCACTAAGAATTGACGTGTTTACAAAAGAATTAACCTTGATTCTAGTGTGACCTCTTGTGATACTGATATGAACACATGCAGCTCAAAATCCTTGGACTCTTCTACTATGGATTTTGTTCAACATGAAGCATTGAGGTCATGAATCCCTAGTTTCCCTCCAATAGATAAACAAACGTCGCATCGTTTCTCAACCGTATGTTTAATATAGTAGGTGATGTGACAAAATCCTATTAAAAAAAAAAGAGATGTCTAGTAAACTACTAGTGGAAAAGAAAAATGCTAAAGTCACAAAATATTTTACAAATTGTTAATATAGTGAGTGGTTATTGGTAAGCAAAAAAACGAAGTCATCGTGGGTCCAAATGAAAACCAATAAGAATTTATCACATCAACCACTTGTAAAAAATACCCCAAAAAAAAAAAAAATTCACAAAAATTGTGTTAAATTTTTTATTGGTTCTCATTTGAGCTCACCACATGCATCACTTTTTTTTTTTTTTTAATTTATTAACCACTAATAATAATAACATGTCATATCAACAATTGTGAATTCTTTTGTGTGTATAAACTTTTTTCTCTTAGTAGGATGCAAGACCATCCTCTAATGACTTGAACTTGATTATAGACAGAGAATGTTTATGAAAAAAAAAATTGACATATATTGATGTGGCAAATTTTTAGTCTTAGATAAAAAAGTGAAGTTAATTGTATACTTAAACGAGAACCAATGAAACTTGCCAACTCATGAGCATGAAATGATTTCTCTATAAGTGTGTATCTGTTCTCTTAATCATGTAGTCTCTTGCACTCTTGCTTAGGTAGTACACGTCTCTTTCATTCTTGCCTCTCTTTCATTCTTGCCATCGTTTTCTTGGGCTAGCATGCTCCCTATGGCATATTCTATGATTGATAGGTAGAGGAGTAAAGATTTTTTGGGCTCGGAAGCCATTTGGACAGGTGGGATGAGGAGGTAATCCTTGATGGTTTCAAAGGCTTTCTGAATTTCATGTTTGAGGTTCATACTTTTTCTAATGAATTATCAAATTTTTTGTGTGCCGTTTGAATTACTCTTTAAAAAATGAGAAATTAAATTGACACTTATCCAACCCAACTCTACCATGGTTTTCTTGGTGAAGTGAAAACCCACTGCCCCGGGTTGCTTGCTTTCTCTCACATGCACAGGAAATATGGGCTCCACAAATGAAGTCAAATTACTACTATCCACTCTATTTGTTAATTTGCAAGAAGTTTTGAGATTTTCTAAATTAAGTTATATATTAGTATATTATGGTAGAATTAAGAAAGGAAAAGACACTGTTATCTTCTTCTTCTTCTTTTTTTTTTTTTTTTTTTTGGTTGATATCCAGGACACTGTTATCTTAGAATCATCATGCAGTGTCTACTGTCTCACATATCTTCTACAAAATAGTATACTACCCTGACAAAATACCAAAATTCCCTGATAAACACACTACAATCAAATCAACAGAGACGGGATTTGAAACTCATTGATAAAATACAAATTTATGAGGGCTCGAATGGATTTCCAAAATCGTTGAAACAGAGTTTGTTTGGTATTTGCCTTTAAGAAATAACCTTGACCATGAGTCCATGACCAAAGAAAGAGATGATAATTATCAGGACCACTTTGGGCATCTTGGCTGGCAGTCGGCACATGATTTTTTTTTTACCTTTCTCTCTCCACTCCATTCCCTAGTCACTACTCACTAGTCCTACTACACCAAATCGGGTCGGATCTTCATTGGGTCGTCAACTAGTTCTAAAAGCTATAAAAAAAAACTAATGTCCCCACCACTGAAATTAGGAATCGTACCACGCCCACTTAAATAGGACAAAGACCCAACCTTCACTACAAAACTACTCATCACCATCAACCCCGATATGACGCCCACACGTTTCGATTTCTCATTAGTCAATTCATCCCAAAGTCAATAAGGACCACCCTATCCACCAATCCTATGCCTCCACGTCACTAATTCTCACACGCCCTCATCACCCACTCAACTCTTTCCCCCCACCACACATAAACTCTTTCTCTCTTTAACCATAGCTGGGCCCACCACTCACGAGAAGACTCGCAGCCCATGAGCCTAGACATAAAGAAGATAGTGTGCGTACGTGTGTGAATATGTTACTTTTGACTCTTTTTTTTTTTTTTTTTTTTATTGATTAATATTTTCGTTTCTTAACTGCTAGAATTGGATAATTAATTTATGAAAAATGTATGGCTCTAAACATGTTTGTAATCTTTGGCCTCTAAATACTAATAAGGAGATAATATGCTGTCTCAAAAAAAAAAAAGGGAGATAATATGCATCATATCATATCATATCATGTGCATTACTCTTGATTAATTGGATTAAGTAGATCACGTGTGTTAAACATAACAGAAACAAATATCTTTACTAGTAGTTGGAGTCTAAATATGTTTGGATCTAAAATTTATCCCTAATTTATCATTATGGTATTAAAGTAGGAAGACTTTGAATTGAATCTTGGCTTACCTTACATTAAAAAGCTTACACATGTTTGTCCCACTCATTACATTCTTTTTTTTTTTTAGAAACAAACATATATTAAAGAGAGGGATGGAGTTCTAAGATTTAAAACAAAAGTACACCATGAATTTCAATCAACGTCAGGGGTGAATCCAGGATTTCAAGTTAGGGGATCGAATTATAAGAAAAACAAAACCAAATAAGTATATATATAGTATTAACAAACTATCAACCAAGATAAATACACAAAATCATAGTTTCTTAATACATTAAGATATAATCATCTACCAACAACGACAAAAAAACACAATAATATTATTTCTTAAGAGCATCAGTTATTGCAAAAAAAAAAAATTCACAAACCAAAAATTACTTTTGCTACTTTAATATAGCATTTGAAATGTCTCGTAAATTAGTATTTTTGGTATTTGGTATTTTAAATACTAAATATTTAGCATTGAGAACACCTAGTGCTAGTACTATAATATTGTGTTGACTATAATTTTTTTTATTTTAAAGTTTTGTTTTTGTTAAATTTTTTGAATTGAGTAATTGCTAGTTGGGCTAGGCTAATTAATAAGAAAGGGTCTAAGTTTTTGGAAGAGGAAGATGCAACTTTAAAAATAAAAAAAATTATAATCAATAATTTTTTTTTTGGTTTGAGTAGGGAGAGTCCTGGGTCTGTTTTTTATCAAAAGTTGCGATAACTTTTAATGGGAGGCGGAGTAAATTATATTACATTACCACCTACATTAAGACTTTAAGGACTATCCAAAAATAAATGAGAGAGAGAGAGAGAGAGAGAGAGAGAGAGAGAGAGGACTTTAGGAATAAGAAAAATTTAGGCCAACATTTAGTATTTAGAAGGTAAATCATGTCTTTCCCTTTACTCTCTATCCGGGTGGTCACTTTTTTTTACAATTGACATTATTTGATTATTTTGCTATAATATTTTTAGTAATAAATTTTTAATTTTTAGTAAATAAACTATATTCAAATAAACCCTAAACTATAAATAAAAAAATAAAAAAACCTCGTTTGGAGCGCGTGAGGCTAGTTACTGATTATCAGCTTTGAAAAGCTTGTACTACCTCCCCCATGTACAACAAAACAAACATACAACCAAACAAACAGTCAGTCAATCAGACCCAGAAACAACAACAGAAGAACAAAAAAAAAAAAAAAACAAAAACAAAGAAAAAAGATGAAGCAGCTCCACCACCAGTACCACCCTGTGGTCCTAATTCCCTCACTCCCTCAAACACACTTTCCTTTGTTACTTTTTCATTTTCCAACTATAATTCATCTCTCATTCAGTCACTCCAACCCTCACACCCCTACCCAACTGAACTGATCATTCATTAATATCTTCTTTTGCAACTCACCTTTTTTCCAACTTCTTCTCTCACTTTTTTTGTTAAGAGTAAAAGACCATCATCATGAGTCTTGGTAAGGTTGATGGGAATTACCAGAGGATGGAGAAGCAACAGAAGGCGGTGAAGAAGGAGGTGATGATGGAGTCTTCTGATGAGGAATTGGAGAGTTTGGAGGAGGAGAAGAGGCAAAAAGGGGTGGTGGGTAGTGTTGGTTTTGGAAATAATGGAAAGAAAGGTGGGAGTACTACTGGGAATGGGATGAGGTGTTGTCAAGCTGAGAAGTGCACAGCTGATTTGAGTGATGCTAAGCCATACCATAGGAGGCACAAGGTGTGTGAGAATCATGCTAAGGCTCAGGACGTGCTCGTGGGTGGGATTAGGCAAAGGTTTTGTCAACAATGCAGCAGGTTTGGGGGGTTTTTTCTTTTTATTTGTGATGAATTTCACGGTGTTTTGTCTTTGTTGTTGTTGTTGCTGCTGCTGAATTCCTTCATGGGTGGGATAATTCATAATTGTTGTTCAATTGGGTCACTTTTGTTCAATTGTGTTGGAATTTGAGCCCTCCTAAAAAAACAAAGAGCTTGTCTTTTTGTTTGTTGGCTTGTTAGTATTTTTTGGATTGAAAAAAAGGAACAACAAAATTTGCGTGATTAGGTCTAAAATTTGCTAAAATTTAGAAGGCAAGTTCCCAGTAGCTGATCCCAAGAAGTTTGGAATTTAAGGCTACGGTTAGTTTAGTTGTGGCTGGTACGGTTCCTTTTTAATTTTAAGTTACTAATTTAGATCTTTCTAATGCAACTCTAGCTAGGCTAATTAGAATCTTCCAAACAATCCGTTAGAACAGTTTGTTGGTATGTGTATTTTTCATTTTATATTAAAGATAACAAAATGTTTGTTTCAACTTAGGTTGTTTTATATAATATTTTACTCATGAATTTGGCACTATGGTACCATGAGCTAATGCAGTATGATAGGGTGTAATCTGCATATATTTATAAATATTCTTGTTTAAACAACTCTTTCTCCGTTTAAATTGCATGATTATGGTCATTAACAGTTCCTTAATTTTCTGTGCTTTGATATGGTCATATATATTGTCTTGGATTTCAAAATTGCTTTGCATTTCTGTACAAAGATAAAAACTTTCTACGTTAGTTTCATGATCTATTAAACGTTAATACAGATTGACACATGCTATCTCCTAATCTTTTTTTTTTTTTTGTTGAGAAACATGCTATCTCCTAATCTTGTTACAAATATATGTTTGTGCTTTGTAAAACTTATACGCTGCCTTAGTCTTCCAATGTCCAATGTCCAATGTCCAAAACCAAGAACTGGGACTTTCCCTTTTCAGTAATTGAACTATATATTCATTGTAAATGGGGGGATCGATATTGTGGTGCAGATTTCATGAGCTGTCAGAATTTGATGAAACAAAGAGGAGTTGCCGCCGGCGTCTGGCCGGACATAATGAGCGACGAAGGAAGAACTCTGCTGAGTCTCATGCAGAAGGGTCAAGCCGCAAGGGAATAGGCGGCAATCATCAGTTGAAGGATCTTGTTTGTGGACAGGTTGATGATAGGGGAAGAATTAAGATAACCATCCATGAAAACTCCACTTACAAGCATTTCCAGATCAGATAAGATCATCCAACTATGCCTGCTCTCAACAAGCATGCTCTCTCTCTTCTGTCATAGGGTAAAATGATAATAACTTAGTGCTGTTGTGTACTGTGTAGTGTGGATTTACTCAAGAAATTTATTTAGGCTGAGTACAAATGCCTGCGGCTTAGCAACTTCCATTCATGGTTCTTGAGTTGCTAATTGTAGTTGGAGGTATAGACTAGCTAGTACCTGGGCTAAGCAATTTAACTTTGTATATTTTGCAAGGTTAGATTATGATTTGCATGTATTTTCCTTCCTTGGCCCTTAATTAATTAGGGCTTAATTTATCTTATCTATTATTTTCTGCTACTAGTTTGTAATGTACTATTATGGTATGCAAAATGGATGCATTTTGGAAAGTGGGATATGCTAGAATATCTGAATATGCTATTTGTTTCTAAAGTGCATTTGGAGCATCTACGACTGTTTTAGCCACTCCATTTTCACCTTTTATATTTTTCATAGAAAGAATATATGTTTTAAATGGATTATGCCGCCTTTTCATTTGTTATTACACTGGCGCATAAGCACAATTTAATTACCTTAAAAGGGATAGGATAGGAAGGATACTTTTAATCTTGTAGGTGGTAGCCAATGGGGTTGGTTCAAATATTAGTAAGCTTAAATGCTTTGCTCAAAAGATGCCAGCAGTCCTTGCTCTTACCTAGGTATGAGGTAGCCTCTTTGATCTCACCTAAACTTTTTTTCACAAAAAAAAAAAAAAAATAATAATAATAATAATCTTCTTGGTGGTTGGATTTCAAGACTTGCAAGTATTATATATACATAGGTTTACATTTTGGTTGCGTATTGTTAGAGTTTTGAAGTGTTTTAATATATACATTTTGAGATTTCTGCAGAGCATTAAATCGTAGTTATGAAAAAGATCCCAAGTACCTGATCATTGAAATCTGATTTATGGACTGTATTGATGCTTAAGGTTCGTAGTGAAATCCATGGTTATTAAAGGGACCATATATGATAATATATGTATTATATATTCCTTAAAATATTGATGCGAGCACTTTACTGCACTGAAAAGGATCTGCAATGTCTGATGATCATTTTTTGTTTTTTTTGTTTTTTCTGGAAACAATGTTTGATGATCATTAATAATATATGTAGGGGCCATGTCATGTGGGACCTCTGTTACTATGTAGGTGCACGCGGATCGGATCCCATGTGGGAAATGGGATTCCATGAATGAATGAATGATGTACTGGATTTTTGTATTTTGTCGAATTTTTATAGCTAGCGGCGAGGAATTGTAGGTTGATAAAAGTGATTGAAATATTTTGTTTTGCCCATTCATACACGTTATGTTTGTCTTGGTAAGTGCCGTTTCATACACGGTGTACTCGTCAAATGCGTTCCACTCTTTTTAGATATTCTCAAATGAGTGCCAGCTATTACACACACGTAGAGCATCTACAGTGATGCAAACTTCCGCATACAAAAAATTACTTTTTATTTTATTTTATATACATTTTTATATAATACTTATATCAGTTTATCTATTTTGTACATTTATTTAATGAAATATTCATTCTTTCACAATTTCTTATTATTCTCTCCCTCACCGCCTCTCTCTCTCTCAAGCCCAATCCGCCTCTCTCCCACTTTCTCATCAATAAAATAATAATTACAATCCTCCATTTCATAATAAAATAACCACAAAACATCTAAACAACATCCCAGATTTTTTCACAAACCAAACAACTCAGATTTAAGATAAATTAAACAAAATTTTCTCAGATCCTCCCACCTCCACCACTACCACCACACAAACCACCATGAACAACTGTGACAAATCTTAAGATTTTAGCTCCTCCATGGGCCCACACCTGCACCACTACAAATCTTAAAATTTTAGCTCTGATTCAACGATCTCTTCATCTTGATTCCTAGCACCATCAAATTAGAGAAGACAATGCGATAGGAAAGAAATAAAGGAATTTAAAATTCACAAAGCTAGAGAGAGAGAGAGAGGGGATTGGAGTTGTCGAGACCCATCATCACCCACTCCGATTGGCGAATAGACCCATTTAAGACCCATTGAAGTTGTCGAGAACCAAACCCGTCGCCTCGTCGCTATAGGGCCATGGAGACGTGGGTTCTAACAAAGCCAACAGTGCCGGTGATGAGGACGGTGAGGCCTTAGTTGGTGAGGTTGGTGACGAGGACGCGAGGTTGGAGCTAGAAGGCAAAGAGAGAAGGAAAAAGAAGCAGAGACAAGAGAAAGAAAAAATTAAAAAAAAAAAAATGGTTGGCAACCAGAGACAAGAGAGAGAAAAAATTAATAAAATAATAAATGCAAGTGCTTCAATAGTAGCAACCACACCAGCTCGTGGATAGTCTTCTAAAATACAAAAAGTGCTCAATTTTGCACATTTTAACTCAAAAACCCTCCACATCAGTCTTGTAAAAATGTCTAAATATACATAATGGTCTTGTAAATGAACAGTAACCGTGCATATATACACGTTTACTGTTCACTGTGTAAATAATTTTATTATTATTATTTTTCTCTCTCCTCACTCTCTTTTTCTCATTTCATTTCTCACCTTACTCTCACGGTTACTATTCACAATGTTAAATAAATGAATATTTTATTTGAATAAATGTGTATAATAAACAAACTGACGTGGGTGTTTTGTAAAAATAAGTGTGTAAAATAGAAAAAGTAAGTTTTAGATGTGCAAAATGGAAATTTTTTGCACATATTGATGTAGATGCTCTAACTGTGCATATATTCACGGTTACTGTAGTACTTGCATTTATACACATTTTTACACCCACCGATGTGGGTGTTTTTTTAGGCAAAATGTGTAAAATGAATGATTTTTTGGGCAAAAATAAGCTGAATAGTAAAAAAATTTTAATTTTTCATTCTTATCCATACGCACGCTAACTTTCATATCACTGTGCTAGCCTACTTTAAATCGTCACACAAGTCACACTACACATATAAAGTCTCACTAGGATCATTCCATTTTCTTTCCCTATGTTCTTTTGCCTCTCTCTCTCTCTCTCTCTCTCTCTCTCTCTCTCTCTCTCTCTCTCTCTCTCAAATAAAGAACTAGCATGTATTGCATTATGATAGGTCCCAGTCCTTTTTGATTTCCAAATGTTAGCAAATTGCTAATACTTGTTATGAGATTTTTTTATTTTCCCAAAATAACACTGATTTTCAAATAATTTTGTTAGTTAGCACGTTCTCAAAACTATTTAGGAAACTAACATCTCGAGCGCAATAAACTCAATTTTGGTGTTCTAAATTGAGTACAATGAACTCGATTTCATAGAACTCGAGCCTATTGGACTTGATTTCGTTTAAATTTTAGAATTCAACTTAAGTTCTTACCTTTAACAAACTCTAGCAAAACTCAACTCCAGCAAAACCCAGGTTTGATCCAATCCGAGCAAAACCCTGGTGAGCTTTAGTTAGGAACGAGAGATATGGAACAAGACAAAGTGAGAGAGAACCACCGATCCGATCCAATCAACTCTAGTAAAACCTTCCTCACAGTTCTAATCCGATCCCAGCAACTCCAGCAAAACCCAGGTCCAATTTGATCTGAGCAAAACCCCAGGTGGGTCTTGGGTTTGATTTCGTTGTTTCTCAGTGTTTAATTGTTGGAGAAGAAGAGCTTTTGGAAATGGGTTGTTGTGTTTAATTGTTTGAGAAGACGATTTTTTGGAAATGGGTTTGTGTGTGCTTCTTCAAAGTTCTTCATTGTTTTTGTTTTTGTTGACTGAGTACAAAAATCGAGTCTGTAAGGCTCGATTTCAATTTGACAGAAAGCGAGTCTAATGGACTCGAGTTTAGCATTCCAAAATCGAGTTTATTACACTCGAGATGTTAGTTTTCTAAATAGTTTTGAAAACGTGCTAACTAACGAAATTGTTTAAAGATCAGTGTTATTTTGAAAAAAAACCCCTTGTCATGTTGTCTTTGTCAACAAGATGTTTTGTCTTGTCTTAATAGCATCAATATATGTGTAAAGAGTTTTAAAGTTCAATTGGATAGCATTTTTTGGTGTTTCTAATGAAGAAATCTAGGGTTGAAATCTTCCCATCTCCAACTATTGATGTTTAAAAACAAGGTTCAACTTAACAAATGAGGTGAGAATTATATAATGGGCCACGGCTCTTCTATTATACATGTTGTTATTGCCATATATATATATAAAAGGTTAGGTTCAAGTTATACCTAGTGTAACTTTAAGCAATGCTACACCAATCAATAGTTTTTAATTGGATGCAAATTTTGACAAATCCACCGTTAGATTACATTATCTTTGTATATTCTCAATGCTTGCAAAATTTCAAGATGATCAAAAATCAATAGCTATGTTATCAATAAATTATTTAAATTCAAGTTTTTGTAGTTTGAAATAATGCATAAAAGATTAGCAAATGGATCGAATGGTAAATCACATTTGATTGATATGAAATTTGGCATGCATATTAAGAACATATAAAACATGTAATTCAACCGTTGAATTTTCAAAATATGAATTCAATAATAAGTTATTGAGTGGTGTAACATTTTCAAAACATGTAATAAGTTATTGAACCCAACCCATAAATAAATAAATAAATAAATATATATATATATATATGTATGTATCATTCATGATACACAAAATCCAATTGGTTTTTGCTTGTCATGCATCATTCACGTAACATTGTTTTAGGGGGTCAACTCTTTCAATTAACAAGTTATTGGGTGGTGTAATATTACTTAGAGTTATACTAAGTGTAACTTGAATCCAACACACACATATATTATGATCATGATAGTAGTAATTATTCAATATTCTGAAAATATAGTGATGTGTGATACTCTGTTAGGGCCTCATCTTACATGAATAGTAGGTGGGTGGAATCTACCATTTGTGAATATCGTCTCTGTTACATAGCATGCAGCACAAAATGGTGACATTGGAGTTTAAGATAGGCAAAGTGGACAGGAAAATGTCCAATCATGAGAAATTCTAACTTTTATCATTTTATATTATGATAAAGCAAATTAAAATGAAGAAGCAAGACCGAAGCAGCACAGTCAAGCTAATGTATATGATTTGGTGGCTTGGTGATCTCTGAGAGAGAGAGAGAGAGGGGCAAAAGAACATAGGAAAAGAAAATGGAATGATCCTAGACTTTACAAGTTAAAAATAACAAAGAACAAATTGGTTGTTACCAAAATATAGGAACTAAATTGATAATAATACTAAAATGTAAAAACTAAAATAGTATTTTCACTTTGGTTTTTTCCGCTAAATCTTTCATTTCATGTATTCCTCAGTGTTCATTTTAATGAAGGTGTGTAATCAAATTGGCTTCAATAGCGGTGGGATAAGTGTTAAGTTTTTAATAAATGGCCGTTTGATAGTATGTTTGGACAAATATGGCTTGTGTTCGGTGTTTTTTTGCGTTGTAGACAATACAATGCGGACACCTATTCAAAACTAGACACATGTTTGAATCGTAATGTATCTAATGCAAAAAGGCACTCGACATAAGCTTCACCCTATTTGGACAGGATTATCGTGTCATAACAAACTACTCTATTGTTATTTTCAAGGGCAGAGCTATGTTGAAGGGTGGGGGGGGGGGCCATTGCCCTCCCAAAATTTTGAAATTTTTTAATATATATATATATATATATATATAATATATTATTTTAATGTTTTCAAAATTTTGTCTACAAAAATAAGAGTTGCCCTACCAAAGTATTTGAACTAGTCCAATGATGCTCTTAAAAAAAAATTGGTCTAATAGTTATAGAGACATAACTTTATTTTTTGCAATTCTATTTTTTATTGTAAAATGTACTCTTATATCTGTTAATTATTTGATAAAGTTTGACACAAAATATGTTTGAATTTATCTTTTTCAACCCGTTATGTGGCAATTAACAAGTCATTGACTTATTAAAAAAATCTTGTCACTAAAATTACACATGAAATGTCTCTTTAGTTGCCACATAAGGGGTTAAAGAAAAATAACTTTAAATATGTTTGGAGACTAAGTTGTTCCTCCAAGTTTTGGATCATTCATGTTTTTGAAAATTTTATTAGTTCAATTGAATGATTTTTTACTTACATTAGTATAAAATTTGATAATTTGTATAGAAAATGAAACTTTTTAAAATTTTCACTATGAAAATGGTAAAAATGAATTTTAATAATTTTATGAAAGATCGCCATCAAATATAACTTTGATTGAAATACTAAGCTCTTTTTTTGTTAGGTGTGTGTATATATATAACTTATCAAATAAAAAGTGTGTGTGTGTGTATATATAATAAAAAAACGTGTGTATTGTTCATCAAAAAAAAAAAAAAAAAGCGTGTGTATATATGTGTGTGAATGGGATTGTCTTGATAAATATATTAGTACTGCAACTTACTCCCAAACAAAAATTCCTAGCTCCCCCCTTGGTTATTTTAGTAGACAACATTAAATATACTTGTTGCATCAACTAAACGGTCTAAATGCATGAGTGGAGCTACAAATGTCCCCTTTTAAAAATTCTCTATAAAAAAAGTCCTCCTTTTTAAATTTATATTATAGTACACAAGTTTTTATTTTATAATACACATGTATTTATTAAAAATTTTGCAGGTTGGGTAAAAAAAAGAAGCTGCCACCCTCAAATTTCAAATTTATTTTATAGGAGTAATATTTACTAAACTTTTTAAAGGTTAGGGCAAAAAGGAAAAAAAGAGTTTGGCCCCCTAAAAAAATTGAATTGATGTAATAGTACCCAAAAGAGAATTGATTGGTTGGTCAAGTGGCTATAGAGACAAGGTGTTTTCTATTTTTTTAACTTTCATTTTATGGTGAAATTTACTCTTGCATTTGTTTAAGTTTTAATCCTTCATGACTTTGTGGATTAATTCATTCGAATTTTTTTATTTTCTTTTGATAGATCATTTGCAAATTTATATTGAAAAAAAAAATTTCTAAGAATTTCACTACACAACTTATAATATATTCCAT
Organism: Castanea sativa; assembly: GCF_040712315.1. Lineage (NCBI taxonomy): Eukaryota > Viridiplantae > Streptophyta > Magnoliopsida > Fagales > Fagaceae > Castanea > Castanea sativa. Next base: position 37,738,529 of record NC_134018.1, read on the forward strand.
ATAAAATCATTGTCCAAATTAAGTTCGATAGTTGTGGGTGCCTTTTGCGTATTTGGACCATGGGTAGAAGTACTAAGACCTATGAGTCTGGAGTGAGGGAGTTGAGACTAGCCTAGTTTGGGTTGCACCGTAGGCCAGCTTGTACTCAAGTTGAGCTCACCCAATGTCAAGACAAGTTGTTAAAGGCACTACAAATTGAATGCAAGGTGTAGTCGTGGCTGGATAACTATTACAGTAGAAATATAATAGCAAAAATATGCTACAGCAGAGTGTTATAGCTAAAAAAGTCACAGCATGCAACTAATACCAAAAGCAAAATAAACAGAGTTACAACAGAACAACTAATACAACTAATAGAAAGGAAAGGGAAATACTACAATAGGACATGTTATACTAAAACAAAATTGGTAACGTTAATACTATTAACATAAACTAAAAGGGGATTGTCACAGGATGTCTAGTGATGCAATGAGAATAGCCTCGTCCTCCCCAACCTTGGGTTGGCTGTTTGACAGGAGCAAGTCCAAAAAGGGAGCCAATCCCTAATGCAATTAACCTCAATGTAGGTTTCTGCTATAGAAATTACTTGTGTTGGGGAGAGAGCCTAAATGGTTTTATGTTCCAGATTATGGGTCCAAGAGAGTGGGAATGTCAAGGGGAGAGAAAAGTTGATCTATAGATGCATGCCTTTATTTCTGCCATAACTCTCTCTATCTTACCACTTGGTTTTTTTTTATTCTCTTTCTTGTTAAGTTTCTTTCATCTTTCCTCTTTGTGTGTTTTCTTTCTCCATCTACCCCTTGCTTCTCTTCCTGTCCGTTCACGGTTAGCTCTATCCCTTTTATACTTAATTAAATTTATGGGATTTCTCCCTTTTGTCTCTTAGGCTGTACCAACCACTTTTGGTTTCTTATGGGCATCTCTTTAGGACTATCCACTAACTTGTTGGTTGCTTGGCCATTACCTCAGCTTAGAGGGTGTCTGCCACACCATTCTCCATTTCCAGACAAAAGTTATTGTTTTGTTTCTCTCCTGCTCACTACCTTGCCTCCCCGTAGTCGATAAGGGTTAATGCCTTTCTATACCTACCCCTATGGCAGCATTAAGTGGTTCCAGCCTATGTTTACCCATTTTGGGAAAAATGTCACCCTAGCAAAGCATTTTCCCGAAAGGAGTCTCGGCAGGAACCCTAAAATAGATATCTTTTCTCCCTACTGCCAAACCACACCCCTTGAATTCCTTGACCGAGGGCCCACCTCCCATGCATTGGCTGGGTACATGTAGGTGATGCCCTAGGCCTTGTGTGAGTGTCACTACCATCTGGGTTTTTCTTCTTTCATTCCCACTCCATTTCTGCCGCTCTTGCACCGTATTCTTCTGGCACGCATACTGAGTAATGTTTATCTTTTGTAGCGTGAGGCATGTGTGGATTTTGGGCTTGCATTACCTTTTTTTCCGTTCCTCCATGGAATGGGCATTGTCCAGATAAGGGCCTCTGCTCGTGAAGCTCATTGGGTTCCTATTCTTTCCATCTCTCTTCCTTTCCATGTGCCTGCTGGCCATGTTGGCCCATTGGACTCATTACCTCTTTCATTGGGCTTCCCTGGCCCACTTGCCTCATCTTTACCTCTTATTCTTCCCATGAGCTTGCTGGCTGTTATTTCTGCCATGTTGGCCTATTGGGCTTGCTACCTCTTTTCTTAGGCTTCCTCGACCCACTTACTTCGTCTTTACCTCTTATTCTCCATTTGGGCATGCTAGTTGTTATTCCTCTCATGTTAGCCCATTGGGATTGCTACCTCTTTTCTTGGGCTTCCTCGACCCACTTACTTCGTCTTTACCTTTTATTCTTCCCATGGACTTGTTGGCCGTTATACCTACCTTGTTGTCCCATTGGGCTTGCTACTTCTTTTCTTGGGCTTTCTTGGCCCACTTACTTTATCTTACCTCTTATTCTTCCCATGGGCTTGTTAGCTGTTATTCCCGTCATGTTGGGCCATTGGGCTTGCTACCTCTTTTATTGGGCTTACTCGGCCCATTTACGTCATTTTTACCTCTTATTCTTCCCATGGGCATGCTGGCTGCTATTCCTACCATGTTGGCCCATTGAGTTTACTAACTCACTTTTACCATTCTTTTTCTTTCCATTTCCTTTATTGTTGGACTTCTTCTACTATTGGGCATTTCATAAAAAAAATGGGCATCAACAATATTTGATGCTAATTTTTTCTGTGTGGATATTTTTGTAAGTTTTCATATCAAACAAGACAATTTTAAAATATTTATTAGACTATTTTTTTAATGATATATTTATTAGACTTTAGAAAAGGATAAATTGTCTTAAAAATTTATCTTGTAAATAAATTGTAAGGTGTCCGAGGATCGAGAAGAATAAGAGGCGGGGTATCATGCACCAACTCATTTGTAAAAGTGCATCTGACCAGAGGAGCTAGTTTACTAGAGAAGAGAATGGAGAGGAGATGCAACATCTTATAATAGCCCGAATGGGAGGGATGGAGCCTTAGGAAAGGATCAGCACGGTGGGAGGAAGCTTCCTGAAAAGGTATACCTTCCACCCTTGCATTAAATGCTCTGTAACAACTTTATCAACTGCATTAATGAGGAAGTGACCCCTGAACAGTATTTTCACAGATAGCAACCCCTTCTACCACTTTCAGCAGAGCCTTCATGGGACAAGTATCCTGGGAAGAGCCTTAGGGCGTACAAGTGGAGGGTTAGGATGCAAAGAATGGGGATATATAAGAGGGAAGGAGCTCCACAGTAAATGAGAACAATTTTTAGAGAGAGAAAATAAGAAGTAGAAAAGTGAACAGTGTATTGCTTGATAAAAACCAGAGTTAGTCATATATAAAAACTCTTCCTCAGAAGTGACCGAAAAGAACTTTTTTTTCAACAACTACTTGATTCGTTCTTTCTTCTTTGGGAACCAGTTCCTTAGCCTTAGGCTTAGATTGTGACTATATCATAATTGTTTTCCCACCTCTACATATAAAAATTCTATTATTTGGACTTGGGTTGAGGTACAAGGCACTACTATTTTAAGTGGGCTTGGACTGCCAAATTCATAATTTTTACATAGATAAATATTTATTTATATATATTTTATGAGTTATAAAATACTCAAAAAAAAAAAAAAAACAATAAGTATCGTTTGAGATACAAGCTCTTGAGTTTGACACGGTGTTGTAATGTGTTAACACTAGTGGCAATTAGCGTATCACACCATCACTGTGTTTTTACATTTTATAACAGTGGTTAATACTCAAGAGCTTAATTGGGTTAAGCCCATTAGCCTAAAGTGTAAGTATTATTTTATTTTATTTTTTGGTTGAGAATCCCAAAGTGTAAGTCTTAGCTCTTATTAAGAAAATAGATTTTGGTATTGACAAGGTTAAAAAAAATAAAATATTATCTATGATCTAGGTGGGGGTTCCTCGTTTCAATTGTCTGTAAATATAAAATATGGGTGCATGATCTATCTAGAGATGCATTTTCAATTTGTGTCAGGTTTGGGCCCTCGTGGATCACCTTGAAGATGTGAACAGCTGGATTTTCTTTTGCCGACTGGCAAAAATAAAGCTTAGGTTGGAGACAATTTCAAGCCCAAACATTTGCGATGTGGGCTGTATGATCAATATGACCCCACACTTCACCTAATTTCTTGAACCATTTTCTCGCCCATGTCAGGCCCATTGAACATTTTGAGTTACAAAATATGAGGTAATTTAATTAAGAGTCAAGACCGACAAAGAAAAATGTGAGCTAATTTCCTCTCATCCTATAACTAAAAGTCCACAAAAATTAAAATAAAATTAAGCTGTTCTTATTACTAACAAGTTTTTTTTTCCAGGTTTTTTTAAAATTTGGTGTTTTAAAAAACTGCACCAAAAAAAAAAAAAGTTTAGAGAGGCTGTAGCAATGAGATTGCCAAACGCTCAAATTCCTCTTATATAGTTTTTTTTTTTTTTTTTTTTTTTAAAGAAGAAAGATGATGAATATCATTAATCAAGAAAGTTAACACAATCGACTAAGACAACATCATGAAAGTGAGGTGGAACATCTTCCATCCACACTATTAAACTACTAAGTTACTAACATATCTTGTACATTTAGTTAAGTTATGAGTCACTACGTTTTCCTGTCTATGAGTACGAGAAAAATAAATCATATTAAAGGAAGCTACGAGTGATTTTGCAGAAGCAAACAAATGACCATAGGAGGCAAAAGAATCATATTCACTTCTGAAAGCATCGATGATAAACTTAGAATCTCTCTCAAGAACAAAGGATGAAAGACAAAGTTCTTGAAAAAAGAGAATAGCTCCTGCTGTCACCATAGCTTCTACATCATCAACTAAAGGAGGGAGAGTGGTCTTTTTAGAAAGTGAAGCTAGGACCAGACCTTGAGAATTTTGAGCAATCACACCCAAATCTGCCTCAGCCGAGTCTTGACACATGAACCCCAAGGAGGAACCTAGTTGACCCGAGGAGGTACTGTGTTGGAAGTTGGAACTCAAGAAGAAAGATTATACCTCAAATAGTCAGACATAGCTTGTTGAGCTCTAGGAATAATCTAAGAAATGGGGAAGTCCTTGCTGCTTGTTCTAAGTTGGTTACGTCTAAACCAAAGAATCCAGGTTGTCTCATACTGCTTGATTGCTGAAAAACCCAAGCTTAAATATTATTTTCAATTTGCTATTTTCTAAGCCAAACTTGAGTATTATGTTGTTCAGTTTGGTCATCCTCAAATTATTTTGGCCTGCTCTTATATTTGACAAGAACTTTGTAACACAAATGATTGGCATCTTTTAAGTGTTTCCAATAGAGACATCTAAGATTTAAATCCCTTCACTCCAACAATTGAATTATAAAAAATTTAAAAAAATCTACAATTTACAATGATCCTTGGTTCAATTGGTTCAGTTGAAGCCGGAGAATTCTAATAGAAATGTTTAGTTTTGATCTCCCAGCCCCAATTTAATGTAGCCAAAAAAAAAGTTACTAATTCATTATTGTAGTGTATATACTAATTATTTTTTAGAATCAAGTCATTGGAAATATTGAACTTCAAGTTCTATAGGGAATAATGGTTATACTTAAACTAAATTGAGTCAAGAACTAAATTTCGATTGGCAATTTTATTGACTCAAGAACTAAATTTGAGGAAAGTAGTAATTGAAGGTGAGTAGGTGACTCAAAGATTTATATAGATACTATTAACAGAGCTCCGAAAGAGGAAAGGCCTATCTTTGTTTCTTGGGAAGCTGTTAAGTATAGTAGAAGATTCTTGTGAGATGGCAAAAGAATTAGATTCCTTGGACTTTGTAAAAGAATGAAGTTTCTAGAAACTGAGAGCAACTGATAGAATTCTTATTGATTCACAAAAAATAAAAATGAAAAGTGTACAAAATAATTAATCTCTGCATCTATATATACACAAACAAAGGCGGGATGATAGGCCAAAAACATATTGACCCCTTGTGATGGATTAGTTGATTAATTAGCCAAGTTTAATTAATTAATCAATTTAACATGCAATGTACGTGACAGCACAAACAAATCACCAACTAAATAAATATGCAGCGGAAAATAAATTGACACTGTGATTTGTTTACGAATGAGGAAAATCTCCGAAGCAAAAACCCCACCGAGAGATTTTAAGGTCACCACTCCCGAAAATCCACTATTATCAAAACAAGCGGTTATAATTAAAAGAATCTCAGTACCTTATACCAACCTACAGTTGAACTCTTACCCTAACATCCAATTGGACTTGTTCTGTAGTGACAATCTCTCCTTGTATTGCACGGCTCCCAGTATGTGACTAACCAATAGATGCGCGGATCCCGACTTGATCACCAACTTGAGAAGGATGTTGATTGCAAAGTTCTTCTGTTCATCACATGATGAAGATCATGAAGTTGTTTGGTCACAAAACTCTACGTTGTACAAACACAGCAGCTTCTTCGAGATGAACTAGGGCAAACTAGGTTTTCGGTCACACTTTTCTTCACACTTGTAGAATTGTGCTCTTGTGCAATTGTGTCACTTATGACGGCCCTTAAAATAATCCTTATATATGTTTAGGGTTGTGAGAAAAGAAAGCCCAAACATACATTCACGGATTGGATGAAAATCAGCTCTGAAATCTGAACTTAATAAATCTCGATAGATACCCTATCTATCGAGCAGTCGTCGAGCCTCGGGCTGAAACAACTCTTTTAAATCTCGATAGATACTAGCTGTCGAGTTTTAATGAACAACACTTTTTCACTTGATTCTTGAACAGATTTGTATGATTTTAACACTTGAACTTGAAACCTTGTTTCTTGAAACTTTAAACACATCCTAAATCTATCCAAATACAAGTAAAATGTGTTTTGTCAAAGAATTAGCTAGTACATAAAATGTTGACATATGTTCCTAACATGAATCACATATGTCCTAACATGGGAAAATGCTTAAACAGTTCTAACTAATTTCCTGATCTAACTAACATTTAACTGCACCGTTGGATGCGCGACACCTGTGCTTCCCTTTAACAAACTTTGGCTTGCATCCATGCACATGATTTCCATTTGCCTTCATTAAAATAAGCTGCCGTTTTCTGCATAATTTTATCCCCTTCATTAAAATTTCTTAATGTCAATTTTCCTTTTGTTTGTTGCTCCTTTATGTCATTTAATTTGAATTCTTGTGCAGCTGAGTTAGTTTCAACACTCCCCTTTAGGTCCTGAACTTTAAGTTCTGAGACTTGAACTAAGGATTGTTTCTTTAATTCCCTTGGAGTAAAAATATCCTTCAAACCCAACTTTCCAGAAAGTCTTGCAAAAGCTAAAAAACTCAAAGCCTTAGTTAATATGTCTGCTACTTGAGAATTAGTAGCTACATGAAATGTTTTAATCATACCCTCCATGATCTTATCTCTCACCAAGTGACAGTCTACCTCAACGTGCTTTATTCTTTCATGAAAGACTGGATTTGCAGCTATATGCAGGGCTGCTTGGTTGTCACAAAACAACATAGTTGGCCTGACATGATCTATCCTTAAGAAATTGTAACACCCAAGTAATGTCACAGGCCACATTTGCCATTGCTCTGTACTCAACTTCAGCTGAGGACCTTGAAACAACCCCTTGCTTCTTAGATCACCAAGAAATTAATGATTACCCCAAGAAAACAGCATAGCCAGTTAATGAACTCCTAGTGTCAGGGCATCCAACCCAGTCTACATCACAAAAGGACTTTATGTGTAGATCAGAATTACTAGCAAAGAAAATGCCTCTTCCTGGTGAACATTTGATGTATTGAAGCACCCTGTTGGCAGCAAGCAAATGAGGCTTTCTTGGCTTTGACACAAATTGGCTTAACCTATGCACAACATAGGTAATATCTGACCTTGTCAAGGTGAGATACAAGAGTCTTCTAAACTTAGCAGGATCTGCAATTAGTTTTCTTTCATATTTGGATAACCTTAAATTTTGCTCCATAGGAAATTTGACTGGTTGGAACTAAGAAAGCCTTATTCTTCAAAATCTCCAAAGCATACTTTCGTTGGTTTAAACTAATACCTGCATAAGTTCTAGCTACTTCAAGACCTAAAAAATACCTCAAAGACCCAAGGTCTTTCAACCCAAATCTGTCATCAAGTAATTTCTTTAGACTGTGAACACAAGCAGGATCATTACCAGTCAACAAGATATCATCTACATAAACCAAAAGTACTGCAAATGAAGATCCCTATGTGTAAGTGAATAAGGAGCAATCAGACTTGGACTGAATGAAGCCCATTTGCAAAATGGTAGTTAAAAACTTCTCAAATCATTTCCTAGAAGCTTGTTTGAGGCCATAGAGACTCTTATTCAATTTGCATACCAGATTCTCTCCTTTGCTGTAAAATCCAAGTCTTAAACACATGTAAATATCCTCAACCAAATCACCATGGAGGAATGCATTATTGACATCCATTTGGTGAAGAAACCACCCTTTCACAGCAGCCAAAGACAACACAATTCTGACAGAAACAGACTTGGCAACAGGAGAGAATGTCTCTGAGTAATCCAAACCAAGTTTTTGAGTAAAACCATTGGCAACTAAACGAGCCTTATACCTTTATATTGAACCATCCGAGTGATACTTAACTCTGTAAAACCACTTACATACAATAGATAACTTGCTTGCAGGTAGAGAAGTTAATGTCCAAGTATTATTGAACTCCAAGGCTTCAATTTCTTTGTCCATGGCAGCCCTCCATTTATGAAATTGAACTGCTTGAGAAAAGGAAGCAGGTTCTGGTGGAATGGTACTAACAGCCATGACAAAGGAAAAATATTGAGGCCTAAGATGAGAGTAACTCATAACATCTGAAATGTCATATGGCAAACTAGAAGCAGGTTTGGTACTAACTACTTTACAAGAATAATTAGAAAGATAAGCAGGTGGATGATGAGATCTAGTGGACCTTCTTAACACAGGTAAGTCAGGAATGGAAGGAACAGGTATAGGTTCAATCGGAGTAGAAATAGGTAAAGCTGAAGGAGAGATAGGATCTGTAGAATCCAAAATAGGTCTGCTGGGACATCAGGTATAGATTGAGAAACTTGATTGGAATCATTGATTGAATCAGATTGGGAAGGAACCAAACTTGATTCAACTATATGAGGAAGATTAGATGGTGAAACAAAAGAAGGATCAGTAGTACTAGATGCATCTGAAACACAATGAGGAAATACAAAAGAATCAAGATATGAGTTAGAAGGATGACCTGATGCAGCATATGGAAATATGTGCTCATAAAAGATGACATCCCTTGAAATATGAATAGAATTGGATTCAAGGTCTAACACCTTATAACCTTTAATGCCATGAGGATAGCCTAAGAAAACACATTTTCTGGCCTTAAGTGCAAATTTGTGCCTATTATGTGATAGTGTGGAAATGAAGCACAAACAGCCAAAACATTTAAGATGAGCATATGGAGGTGGAGATTTAAAAAAGAAGTTCATAAGGGCTTTTATTCCCTAAGGATTTTGAGGGAATTCTATTGATGAGGTATACAACAATAAGAATGCAATCACCCTATAGGCAGAAAGGCACTTGAGATTGAAATTTCAATGCTCTTACAACATTGAGAATGTGTTGATGCTTCCTCTCAACAATGACATTTTGTTGAGGAGTATCAACACATGATAACTGATGCAAGATGCCATTGGAATGAAAGAATTCTTTTAAGTAAAATTTTGTGCCATTATCACTTCTAATAGTTTTAATGGTAGCATCAAACTAGGTATGAACCATATTAACAAAATCAAGAATGACAAATTGAGTATCAAATTTATTCTTGAGAAAATAAACCCAAGTACAACGAGAGAAGTCATCTACAATGGTAAAAAAATACTTGAATCCCTTAATGGTACAAGTAGCAAAATGACCCCATAGATCACAATGAATAAGCTCAAAAAGCAAACCAGATACATGTCTACTAGAAGAAAATGGTATCCTTTTTTGCTTGGAAAAGTGACAGACTTCACAACAATCTGATTTATTTGAAACGTTAGAGCCTACAAGTTTATTCAACAAAACAAGTTTTGAAAAAGAAGGATGCCCCAATCTGCCGTGCCATAAGTTTGAAGAAGAATGACTAGCAGATGTAGCCAATGTAGTGTGAGAAGCAGGAGCTTGCAGCAGATACAACTCTCTACATTCTTTTCCCAAACTAATCATCCTCTATTGAGCAAGGTCCTGGATAAAACACCAATTTCCAAGAAAAATAAGGCAACATGAAGAAAGCTTTGTAAGCTTGCTTACAGATATGAGATTAAAACTGAAAGTAGGGACACACAATACATTAGTGAGTGTTAAAGTGGGTGAAATTTGCACAATGCCTATGTGTGTAACTAAGGCATGTTCCCCATTTGGCAAGAAAACACAAGATTGCATAATAGAAGTGAAGGTGGTAAGCTGAGACACTGAATGGACCATACGGTCAATAACACCAATGTCTAAGATCCAATCATTAGACTTAAAAAACGTGCCTCTCAATAACATGAGCGGATAAAACAAAATGTGACATATTTGGTGGAATCTAGTATGGATTACCTGAGAAGTTAGAGGAATTGGAATTAGATGATGAAGCTGAGGTAGGAGGTAAAACTGGTTGGATGGGAGGTGCAGGTGCCATAACAGTAGCAACTTGATGAGTAGATTGAGTACCAATACCTAAACCAGAAGCTGAAACTTCTTTCAGAAAATTAAGAAGTTGCTTACATTGAACCTGAGATATAGGACACTGAGGCAAAAGGGCTTGTGCAGGAGCCTGTTGGGAAACAAATTGAGCACCAAAAGGATTCTGTGGTGCAAGAGCAGCTTCAGATTGAATGCCATGATTAGGAAAAATAGTAGTATTTTGGTTAAATGTGGATTGGCTAGAGCAAAACCATCCAAGTTCCCAAAATTTCCTGAAGGTAAGACAGCTGAAACTTGATTAGCCATAGCCTTGTTGTTACCCTTGTGCTTGTAACCTGGAGGATACCTATGTAGCTTATAGCACTTGTCTGCTATGTGACCAGTAAGTCCACAATAGGTACAAACATGTCTTTCCTTCTTAGAATGCTCTCCTTTACTACCATGATAGCCTTGATTCTGGCCTTGATTACTAGTAAAACCTTTATTATGATTCACATACATTGCAGTGGCCTCAGTGGGATAGACCATATTGACTCCATGACCAATACTCCTCCTTTTTTCCTCTTGCAAGATCAAGGAACAAACCTTGCTAATGGAAGAAAATGGCTCAGTCAGCAAGATCTGACCTATTATATTCCTATAGCTATCATTCAAACCCATCAGAAAACGGAAAACATGTTCTTAATGCAGTGCATCCAATTGAGAAGCCTTAGATCCACATGTACAAGCACAAGTGCATACAGTAAAAGGTTGAAAATTGACAAATTCGTCCAAAAGTATTTTGAATCTAGTGAAGTATGAACTTATTAAGAGTGATCCTTGAGAAAGATGAGAAATTTCTTTCTGAAGCTCAAATTGCCATGGAGTATTGCCTTGTGAAAGCCTATCTTTGATATCAATCCACAAATCCCTTGCAGTGTTGATATACATCACACTTGCCTGGAACTCTAGACTAAGAGAATTGGTTAACCACAAAAGCACTGTGGTATTACACCTACTCCAAGAATTGAACAATGGAAAGGAAGGATTTGGTTCTAGAATTGAACCATTCACAAAACCAAATTTGTTTCTTGAACTTAAAGCCAAGAACACTAATCTTGCCCAGCTCATATAATTCTCTAGACCAGTTAATGGCTATGATGTGAGAACAATTCCTGGACTCTTAGAAGCTAGAAGGAATTAAGGATTGTTAGTAGATTCATCTGCCATTGCTGTGCTTGAAGAAGGCACAGATTGTGAAGAATTGGACTGTGCTTGATTGGTTGTTAAATCAAAAGCCATGGATGAACCAAAACTTCAAGAAAACCAAGAAGAAAAGGAAGATTTCAAAGTCTAAATTATGTTTGGCAACAACGAAAGTGAAAGAAAATCAAAGATAATGTAGCTCTGATACCATGTAAAAGAATGAAGTTTCTGGAAACTGAGAGAATTCTTATTGATTCACAAAAAATGAAAATGAAAAGTGTACAAAATAATTAATCTCTGCATCTATATATACACAAACAAAGGCGGGAAAATGCTTAAACAGGTCTAACTAACTTCTTGATCTAATTGACTTTTAATTGCACCGTTGGATGCGCGACACCTGTGCTTCCCTCTAACAGACTTTGGCTTGCATCCACGCACATGATTTCCACGTGCCTTCACTAAGCAATACGCTACTGTTTTCTGCATAGTTTTATCCCTTTCATTAAAACTTCCTGATGTCGTTTTTCCTTTTGTTTGTTGCTCCTCTCTGTCGTTTAATTTGAATTCTTGTGTAGCTAAATTAGTTTCAACAGACTTCTCTTGGATAAATTGTGAAGCTAATATGGCAGCTCATTGCTTAACCAAATAGGGTCTTAACAATAGTTGGTAGGTGTTTGTTAATGAATGATCCTTTTTTTTTTTTAATAAGCTGTATATTCATTCAAAGAAATTACAAAGCAAGAGGGGGTATCTCCCTTACAAACTGCCTCAATGGCAGGGGGGAGCATACCTGCAAAAAAACAAAATGATTTCATACAATTTAAAGCAAATCTTGCAACTACATGGGCTATAGAGTTGCTACTCCTGTGCACCCAATCGAATCTACAAGAAGAAAAACAGGAAGATAAACTATAGATATTGCTAATAAGCATGTCAACAAACCATCTGGGAGTCTGATCAGGGTGGTTCAAAGCGTCGAAGCAGATTTTTGAGTCTCCCTCGAACATGACAGAGTATCAACGGTTTTGGATGGTGAGATGGACAACCCAAAGAAGTGCCAGAGCTTTTGCTTGTAAAGGAGGGCAGAGTTGATGTACTTTTCCCCAAACGAAGAGCACCTTTCCAAGGTGATTTCGGGCAACCACAGCTAGAGCAGACTTTGATGAGTTTAAGGCTGCATCCACATTAATTTTGATGTAATCTGGCGGAGGAGGTGACCAAGAGGTAAAGCATGATCTCTGGATGGGGTTGCTGGTTGGGGCGAAAACTTTAGAGATTTCTTGAAACCTTGCTTGCACACGAACCTTGGCATTGATCAGGTTAGCTTGCTCTTGTTTGAAAAGCTTGCGGTTTCTAGAATTCCAAATTTCATTCATGATGAGTGCCATGTTTAGAGTTACAGTCCATTACTCATTTGTTGGAATTGGTGCATCAGGTGGGTTAATGATCAACTTTAAGATGTCTTCACCTAAGGTAAGTGGTGCAATATCAATCCTGATGCCCCACCCTGCAACTGCCCAAAGGGCTCTAGCAAATTGACATTCTTAAAAAAAGTGGATGCTGCTCTCAACTTCATTGTTGCAAAAAGTGCACGCCGGGTCTATATGCTGTATTCTTCGTTGGAGATTCTCTCTTGTGGGAATGACATTGACTCCGTTCCTCCATAAAAACATTTTCAAGTGTTCCCGAAGCCTCACTTTCCATAAATTCTTCCAAAGGGAGTTAACTAGGATTCCATTAAGGACTTGGGTAAAAGCCATACGGTGAACAGATTTTACAGTATAGGATCCCTTGGGGTCAGGCAGCCAAATGAGCATATCTTGCTTAGGGGGTGTGGGATTGGGATTGAAAGGATTGTGGTGCGGACACGAGATATAGGCCCCCAATTATACACACATATGGGAGGAAGAACAAAAAGAAGACGGCCCAACCTGTGGTCTTATGGATGGAGCCTATTAGTTATTGGGCTTGAGATTAAGCAAGCCCGAACATTTAATAATTAGGGTTTTGTGTTGTTAGGGTTTTATGTTGTAGCTATTTAAACACTTTTTTGATTATTGTAACACAGCTTTTGAGAAATATAAAAAATGTTTGCTTTCTTTTTACACTGGTGCCGACTCCAGTCCCTTAGGTGCTGACTCCTAGGGTTTGTCCTACCATTTTTCTGCCCTATTATTATTTTGTGGTTGTCCTACGTCAGATTGTCTGTGGATTTTCAGTTGAAAAGACTTCTTTTACCATGTCTTCATTCCAAGCTTTAGAGGTGTGGTCAATGAGATGGCGTGCCTTGATGGGGAGCTAGAGGTAGTCATCTATCCTTGGCTTCAGCTTAAAATCCTCAATACAAGGCACCCACAGATCAGCCCATATGTTAATGGATTTCCCATCTCCTAACAGGAAGCAAGCTCCTTTTTCAATCAAGTTATTTGTTCTTTCTATTGTACGCCATGTAGGAGTAGCAGATTTACTTGGCTCTGATCTAAGCCAATCCTCCTTATTATACTTCGACCGCAACACTTCCATATATAGGCTTTGTTTGCTAGAAGCCGCCATCCAAGCAAACTTGGCTAGAAGTGCTTCATTAACCTCTCTTGTTTTTTTGAAGCCGAGACCACCTACACATCTTGGTTGACATAGCTTGTTCCACCCTTTCCAAGCAATGCATCTACCTTCCTTCTCTTTGGGTTTCCACCAAAACCTTCTAGAGAGCGAGTTCAATTTGTCACAATTCCTAACAGGTACATCAAAGGAAGAAAGAGTGTAAATAGGTATAGCTTGGGTTACCGAGTTTATAAGTGTGCATCTACCTACCTAGGATAAGCAATTGCTCCTTCAACCTGTTAATTTTGCCTCCAACTTGTCTTGTAAAAATTTAAAATCCTTAGAGGGTGATCTGGACAAAAACAATGGTGTTCCAAGGTACACTGCAACTTTTTTGAGTCTTTTCATGTTAAGTTGCTGCCTTATTGCTCTTCTGTTATTAGGCTAGTATGCTTTGAGAAGAAAATCCCAGATTTGCCTCTATTAATGCTTTGCCCTGACCATGTGCAGAATTTTTTAGGCAATCAGCAAGCCTTTTTGCATCATTTCTTGTTGCTTTAGAAAAAAGGACCATGTCATCCACATCCATAACGTGAGTTATGGAAGGTCCCCTTATGCTTGGTTTAGCACCACTAATGTTGCCATCTCTAAGCTCCTTATCTAGCATTCTTGATAGAACTTCTCGATCCAAAATGAATAAATAAGGCGATAATGGGTCGCCTTGCCTTAGCCCTCTGATTGGTTTGAACTGGTCCAACTTGCCCCCATTTACTAGCACTTCAAAGGATATTAAAGAGACATGATTTAGGATCCAATTGGTGAAGAGAGAATTGAACTTGAGGTTGGTAAGAACTGCATGGATGAACTTCCAACTGAATCTGTCGTAAGCTTTCTGAAGGTCGAGCTTGATGGCCATAAAACTAGATTTGACTTTCTTTGTCTTAAAGCAGTGGAGAAGCTTGTGGATGACTACTTGATTTTCTGCAATCCATTTGCTTGGTATGAAAGCCGACTAGCATCGAGAGATTATCTTATGCAGAAGAGGTCTCAATTTTGCAACCAGCAGTTTGGATATGATCTTGTACACAACATTGCATAGGCTTATGGGTCAAAAGCTGTTTACAGATGTTGGGTTATTGTTTTCGGAATAAGAACGATGAGTGAGCTGTTGGCTTCTTTAGGCAAATATCCATTCTGAAGAATAGGCCAGAATTCTTTGTAAAACAATGTAGGGAAGCCATCGGGGCTAGGAGCTTTTAGATTCTGCATTGGAACAGTGTTTCCTTGATTTCTTCTTGGGTTGGAACCTTTTTAAGAATGGAATTCTCCTCCTCAATGATGCAACTTGTTAGGAGGTCTTCAAGATGCTCTAGGAAGTTCACATATTCCTCAATAAATAAACATTTGAAAGAAGAGTAAAATATATGCCTGATTTGGTGTGAACTGGTAACCCATTTGCCCTTCTCTGTTTTGATAGCATTTATATTATTTTGCCTTCTCCTATTGATGGTAGAGAGATGGAAAAGTTTTGTGTTCCTATCACCTTCCTTTAGCCATAGCTGACGAGAGTTTTGCTTCCAAAGGATTTCGCTTCTGAGAAGCCATTCTGACAGTTCAACCTACAGCTCTTCCTCAATTCTTCCATTTTCCTCAGATGAAGACTTATTCTGGACTTCAGAATTCTTGTCCATCAGAAGGTTGATTCTGACTTGGCAATGCCCAAACACTTCTTTATTCCACTTGCAGAGTGCTTCCCTTGTTTTGGCTTGCTTTTTGTAAAGCCTAGAGAAAGTTGATCCTCTAGTTTTGTCGTTCCATGCTTCTTCCACAATGGAGTTACACCCATTATCTCTGATCTAAGCAGCTTTAAACCGGAACGGTTTGTGAGCAAAACAATCTTTTGGATTGGTATCTAGCAATATTGGAGTGTGATCTGAATTGAGAGCTCCCAGATGAGTTACTGCAGCTTTTGGAAAAGCTAAGCGCCATGAAATACTACCAATGGCTTGGTCTAGCCTTCTTTTAATAGTGGAACTACCCCATTTACTTTTAGCCCACATGAAAGTATAACCAGAAAAACCGAGATCAATTGCACTGAACTCAAAGATCAGTTTCTTCAGAAAGTTAGTGGCTGATGATTCGCCTTTTTTGTTCCCCTCCAAGAATTTCCTTATCATTTATGGTGAAGTTGAAATCACTAATGCATACCCACGGGCATTGACACGAATTCAAAAGGGCCATAAGGTTTTCCCAAGCTTTTTGTTTCTTTGCTGGATAGGGAGGGCTGTAGAAACAAACCAAAAGCCAATCATAGAGAGCATCATACACTTTGAGAGCAATGCGATTTTTATCATATTCCACTTGGTGAATAGAAAGACCTGATTTCCGCATCACACAAATACCACTTGCAGTACCTTTGGCCTCAACAACACACATATCAACAAACTTTATTGCTTTCAAAACTACCTTCATCCTATCTACTGAAGCTTTAGTTTCACTAAGAAAAATAATATCAGGTCTATTCCCCTTAACATGAGCCTTAAGGGCTCTTACTATCACGGCGTTACAAATGCCGCGACAATTCCAGCCTAAGATCTTTATGGGGAGGTTAGGGGCTTGATAAGGCCCGCTTCCTCGGCCGTAATAGTAGGAACAGAGCAAAAAGTAGAAACAAAGCATGTCTTGATGGGAGAAGCAGATAGGGTAAAGATAGACATATAAGTCTCACCTTGGCGTTCTAATTTGCAACGGTTTGATGAGCTAGACTTACCATTCTGGGTTTCCTTAAAAAGCGTAAGGCTCACCTCAGGGACGACAACACCTTCTTCAGTAGCGTGACCTTCAAATCTAATTCTTTTGGTATGATTAGCAAACTCCTGCCGTGACACCTTTCTTTTGTGTGCGGGGTTTAGATTGGTGCTTTCTTCCTGGGAAAATTGTGGTGGAGCAGCTTGAGGTGGTTAAGGTACAGAAGGATTTTCTGGTGTATTTTGCAGTGATTGAGGTTGGGATGTCTTCAATTGGGGATAAATGGCATTGTCTTGGATATGGTTTGTGTTTGTTATAGTTAGATCGGTTGGGTTTGAGCTAGCAACACGTGGGCCGAAACCTGGGGGGAAAAGAGGGCTTAACTCATCTATATTGGTGGATATTGGGCTTGGGTCATCTATGATAATGGGTAGCGGCGTTGGGTTGTTCTCTATTGGGTCCAATTTAGGTTTAGAAGAGGTAAGGGAAGGGTTGCCGACGTGTATGGGTGAGATTGCCAGCTATTGCTTGTTGAGCCCCACAGGTGTACCTTCCTTCTGGTATGCGGTCTGGTACTATACTGACCCATCAGTGCTACTCTCTTGAGGTACAGTGTGAGGACAAGGAGTGTGTATGTTGTCCTGGTTTGATGATGTGGCTTGATGAGCTAGGAAATCTGTTTGAGATTTTGCTGCGTTTGGGCTGTTCACGGATGTTGCCGCTGGTTGATTGACACGGCTTGGATCATGGTATAGCTCCGTCAAAGTGGTGCTATTTTCTACTCTTAGCCTGAGGCGATGAACTCATGGCCAAATGAATTCCGGATCAAAAACGCTTTGCCTTGACATGCATGAGTTCTGTGGCCAATAATCCCACATCGGTAACACACATCCTCCAACTTCTCATACCTTATGCTAATCCAGAGATGAGGGAGATTGTTTCTAGGCAAAAAGATCCCCGGTATGAGTGGTTGATTAAGCTCGACTTCGATTTGGATGCGTATGAATCTCTTCCACGTTCCACCTCCATCTCCAGCTAAGTCTACTTCAACAACGTTTCCAGCTTTACAGCCGATTAGACGGAGGTTGTTTGGAGATCTCCATAACTTGGGAGGGCATGCACTTGTACCCAGAATGCCGATGTTGTGAAGGGACCCTCTTGCCACGTGAAGGAAGGATTCCATTGCTTTAGCACTAGGTGCCCACCACGGATAGACCGTGGTCTTTTGCGATAGGCGTTATCCATGTTCGCTTCATGTTGGAAGTGAAACATGAATGTATAGTCATCTAGTCGACTCATCCGAATCTGGAACGCCGGTTTCCAAGCTCTGTTCACCACATCTGAAACTGTGGATATACCTATAGATTTATAGGTTATAAGCTTTCCTAATAAAACCCATAATGGATTGTTTGGGTCATGTTGGTTTGGAGGGAGCTCAAGACATGCGTCTATGCATGTGCAGTTCTTTGTGCGAGCTATGAGGTCCAAGACCTCCATTATAGAAGAAGCTGACTATTCCACAGCTTTCGGGGTTGTACTGGATAGGGATAAAGGGAAATAACCTTAGGAAAAGGTGGGAAAGGTTTGAGTGAGAGAAGAGAGGAAGGGTTGCTACAGAGGAGAGCACAAAAAAAAAGTTTTAGCGTTACCCTCCATTAACTTGTAAAAGGGCTAAACTTTAATGAATCATCCTTACTTGATCAGTTTGCGGAAGTGATCAAGAAGGATAATTTGAACTGAATTTTGTAATGTTGTTTTTTATCTAAAGAAGTTTGCCCGGCCTTTGTCAAAAAAAATGGTTATGCTCGAACTTTGATTGGTTTTATGGGTTCAACCAACTTTTTTGTCTTTTTTTGTTTGCTAAGTAGCTTGAATTAAGCTTTGGTGAGTGGTGACTACGTAGAGTGTAAGCAATCAAGTTAATATTGAAAATTAAATGCCACTTGCCAGACAAGCTCAATTAAAAATAGTTCAATTGATTCAAGTCAACTTAAACACGTTATTTTTTTGTTATTTTTTGTTATTTTTTTTAAAAGTAAATGGCGTTAGTTTGAGCAGCCCTTTAGGCTTTAGCTTCATCTAACTTGTGGGTACTAGTTAGCTTAACTGATAAAGTCATTGATGGTTAAATAAATGATCTGAGGTTCAATCCCCGCATACACCAAAAACTGATTGGTGTCTTGGTCTGATAATAAAGAACTATTATTAAGAGCAAACATTTTAAGTTGAAACTTAAAAAAAAAAAAAAGAAGCTCCATCTACCTTGATTATAACTTTTTTTAATTACCCTAATCAAGTACAAATATATGATTTGATGTTAAATTTCAGTCAGTTTAACTAGTAAAGTAAAATTTCTCTAGGAAAAAGAAAAAGAGCTCCATCTAGCTTGATTATAACTTTTTTAATTACCTTGCCCAAGTACAAAGATAACATTTGATGTTGGATTTTAATTAGCTCAATTAGTAAAGTTTTTTGTTGTCGAATAAAATATTTGAGAATTGAACTCCCTTTATGGAGATTTTAGCATTTTGCCCTTATTTGTTTTTAGAAAATTTAGCAATATGTCTTTGTTTTGAAATTATTTAAATCTATGCCCCTATTTTAAAACTCGATTGGTTTAAAATCGAGTTATACCAAATGAAACCTAAAAAAAAAAAAAAAAAATTGGAACTCGAGTTCCTTTTTTTTTAATTTGATCGCCCCATATTCGATTTTTTACAAATCGAGTCTCAAAACAGGAACATAGGCTTAAATAATTTCAAAATAGGAATATATTGCTAAATTTAAAAAAAAAAAGGGAAAAATGCTAAAATTTCCCTCCCTTTATACAAAAAACCAATCAGTTTCTTAATTTAATGGTAAAAAATAATCATTATTAAGCAGGATCTCTAGATTTTAAATTCTGTCATGCCTAAAAAATAAAAATATGGTTGGATATTACACTTTAATACAAATACTATTTATGGTCCCGATAAAGCAGTACTATGTAAATATAATAATAATAATAATAATAAAATTTGTTTACAAAACGTTCTGTGATTGATCCGTTGGTAGAATAATGACGATACATGTAGGGTGTGTTGGTTGAGATGAAAATAAGGAGGATGAAAAATAGAGAGATGAAAATAAGGAGGATGAAAAATAGTATTTTTTACTGTTTGGTTGAGAGGGAGAGGGGGAGAGAAAAGTGGTGGAGTCCACAAGTTTTCTCTCCTTTACCTTCAAAATATAATCTCTCTAAATTGGAGTGAAAAGTGAGAATTTTTTTTTTGACAAAACTGCCCTACTATTGTGGTTTTTTTTTTTTGTTTGCTTTTGACTTTTCTACTGTAGCGTTTTTTTTTTTTTTTTTTTTTCCCTTCTCTTTTGAGATTTCCTGTAACGTTGGTTTCTTTTTTTTGCTTTTTTTTTTTTGTTTGGTCTGGGTTCTTCTTTCTTCTTCTTCTTTTTTTTTTTTTTTTTTTTTTTTTCTTAATTTTAATTTTTATTATTTTTTAAGAAGACTTTTGGATGATTTCTTATGCTATTTTTTTGAAATGTCCACTTTCATCTATACACAATTTTTTTTTAAAAAATATAATGTATTACTTTTTCTTTTATTTAAGAGGGTCATGATGGTAAATTTATACAAACCTTATTTTCAACCAAACTAAAAAATTTTCCATTCCTCTACTTTTCCACCCTCTCAACCAAACACAACTGAGGAAAACAAAAATTTTTTCTATCCTCCCACTTTTCTATCCTCCCAAAATGTATATACACCAGATTTAAAATTAGACTCACATGTATAACACATGGCAGTAAGATGATTTAAAATTTTTTATTATGGGGTAACAAAGAGAAAATTTTTTAGGTCGTGAAAGATATAATGGATGAAGTATCTAAAATTTTTTTCTCCAGTTATAAAATTTTTTAAAATTTTTTTTAAGCTGTTTTTTTTATTTTAATTTTTTACTATAATAGAAACTGATGACTACTTTTAAAAATAAAATGCCAAATATGCAAGGTTTCAGCGATTTTCAAGAACCGTGTCAAGATTAGGAATTTGACATATTTGTAAATAACCTAAAGTCTCTCATTGAATCCTCATAACCCCTGAACCTTTTTCCCCCTTGTTAAGATTTTAGTGTTGCCTAATTTCATGACTTTGGTTGTAATAAAATTTAAAGATTTTGATGTATTCTATTCATTGTAAAATTCTGGTCAAAATTGCCTTGAGGCTACTTAAAAGAAGTGTTGATAGAAGATTCCACTTGAGCAAAATGAAACTTACTTAAATCAACTTGAGACTTAGTGTACCTCACTCGAGACTTCGTAAGCGAGATTGAGGAAGTATGTTTTCCTGATTATTATGTTTTTTACTAGGTTTAATTCTGCCTCTTTAAACCTATCTTGTACAACTATATAATACTTGCTTTGCTTTATATTTTTTTTGTAGAGAAAGGGTGGTCACATCTTGTGCTTTTCAAAAAGAAAACATTGTTCTTTTTCTCCTTTTACATAGAAAAAAAATATTTGTTATGTACCGTTCATCTTGTGATCCCAAAGAGAGTGAATTGCATGCAAGCTTAATTGCATTACAAGGAGTAAAATGTTGGCAAAAGCTATGGGTTTCACTTTCACATGGGTATGTTTCGCCAAGCTTGGTGCTTTGTAGGTGCAAGCGTGTTTGGGGTTTCAAGCAAACGACATGGGTCATGGTTGTGCCTGTGGGTGTTCTATGGTGTATATGATTGGTTTCTGAGTCTGTTTGGATTCTAGGAAAATCCTAATTGGACTGGATTATTTTATTTTTAGGGTGAGATCGAATTTTTTTCAATGAGGTAATTCTTACAAGTCAAAAAATTGAATGAAGCATGATATTATTGCATCACATTCTTAGAGATGTGAATGTTGATAATATACTCCTATTAGATTTCTCAAACAAAGCACTCACATAATTATTATGTGTTAAGTTCAAATGTAATTTTTGTTGACGAATTCATATTCAAAACCCTATTTCTATTAAGTTGTAGGTTTAGTGTCCAGATTTAGGTTTGAAGATGCACATTGAAGACATAAGTAACAACTCAAGAATCTGCTCAGAAGCTGAAGGTTTTATTGCCTTGATTGCAGGCCAACCAATTAAGCCTCGTGTAAACTATTTCTCAGTTTGCAACTGATGATGACCATAGTAGGAATCCGTGCACTAGGATCCCGTGACATGTCCAAGGTCATGAGGTAATCATTAAAATGAGGAGAATATTCATTGAAGATGGGATCTTGCTGCAATATCTATGTGTCAAGGGTTTGTACCAAGTAAAGTCTCTCACATTGTATTGAAGATCAAGGAGCGTCTCAAGCGAAGTTGTTGTACCAAGAACTTACACACCATTTAAGTTGTTGTAGTGTCAGCCTAACGTATTCGTGCGTGGAAGAGATCCACAAGTAAAAGAGTCTAATCGGGTTGAAGCTACACGTGGTTATGTAATTAAGTTTCTATTATAATTACTAAGTAGCAAAACGAGGAATTGAGATATTCTTGTACTTGCATTATAATAAACTTCTATTAATTTATAAGAGATCTGTAGAGTTTTTCTTGTTAGGGTTTTCGATTCGTAACCATATCGCTTGTGTTAAATTTATTTTTTGCTGCTCTTTATTGTTTGCAATATGGTTGCCATCATTGGATGTTAAATTGGATCATTGCATAATTGAATAATAAATTAATTTGGGTAATTTATTAAAATCAACCAAGGTCTATACTTCCCAACATTATGTATAAATAACTATGCCAAAAATTTGTTTTACATATACATGTTAAGACAACTGTGGGGAGTAAAAATATTCAAGTGGGCATATGGGCCTTTGGACTGTAGCAAGGAGAGCCGACCTGCTCTTGAGCTAAGAATTTGTTAGTACTGCGAATCGGCCCATACGCCGAGGATCCGAGGACACATCCGAGGGTAAGTTTCTCCTCGGATAGACCCAGGAGAACTCGGAGCTTCACTATGAAGGTCAAGGCAATATTCCGGAAAGACTGTTGGTTAAAAGGGGGAAACCCTGAACCTTCGAGGTACACCGGTGTTAGAAAAATACCAAAAGCAAAGGCTGCCACCTCCACATTAAAGACTCTGCACCTACCTCCCTGGCCGCATTAATGGGGAAGTGACCCCTGAACAGTAGAACTGAAACTTCTGGTCACTATTCAAAGGCACTAAGAAAAGAAATATCTAGGAGGGAGGGGGTTGGAGCAACACGTGGATAAAGTATCAGGAAAAGAAGTATTTAAGGGGGATGAACGCCAAAGAAAAGGGGGGCTGGAACTAAGAAAGAAATTAAGAATTGTAATATTTAAGAAAGAAAGAGAAATAATACAGAAGTAGTCTTCGGCTTACGTCCGAGGAGGATTATTTGCAATTATCGTTTGTTATATACAAGTGCTTGCACATCTTAGCCTGTTATTAAGTTCTCAGTACTTCTAATCTAGATTTCGAGCCCACACTCTACACATTTCATTGTTTAAGGCTCATTGGGCCTGAGCCCGTAGTTGTCTTAGGGTCCAGGTGCAATTGTGCACTTACAACAACTACATAAAAATAAATAAATAAATAAAAGGAGAAGAAATTTTTGCAAAGAAAATTCCCATCCATGTAGACATTCTACCACAATTGTGACTTTTCTTCTAGTATGTTTGGAATGGGGTTGAATAAAATTGAATGAATTGAACAAAAAAATTTTTCAAAAATTTTCTATGCATTACCCTATTTCGAAGTTTAATAAGAGTTTTTTTTTTTTTATATAATTATTTTATATAAATTTATTTATTTATTATCATTAATTTTATAAGAATCCTAATATGAGTGGATAGAATGGTCAACAGAGAAAGCTCCTTAGATTCCATTGCTTAAGCATTCCTTCCAAAAGTGGGAGAAACTCTTATTCCTTTATTGAAATGGGGAAAAACCGATTTTACCATTAGTTTGAGAAAAAACAAATAAAAGGTCAAGGGAACAATAGTAAAACTATATATATATATTTACTTTCCATTTATTCTTTTCTGATCTGATAAACATAGTAGAGAAAATATATTATATTCTTTAGACTCCTGCATCAAATGACTTTGTAAGTGCACAATTGCACCTGGACCCAAAGAAGATTATGGGCTCAGGCCCAATGAGCCTTAAACAATAAAATTTGAAAAGTGTGGGCTTGGAACCTAGGTTAGAAGTACTGGGAGCTTGATAACAGGCTTTTATAAACAAACACAAGTAAATAACGAACGATAATGACAAATGGATCTCCTCGGACTCGAGCCGAGGACTACTTCTTTATTATTTCTCTTTCTTCTTTCAAGATTACAATTTCTTAATTTCTTTCTTCGTTTTCTGATCCCCCTTTTCTTTGGCCTTTACCCCTCTTTTATACTTCATTCCCTGATACTTTTTGAACAGTGACTAGAAGTTTCCACCTCACTGTTCAGGGGTCACCTCCCCATTAATGCAGCCAGGGAGGTAGATGCATAGCCTTTAATGCGGAGGTGGCAGCCTTTACTCTTGATATTTTCTTTAATACTGGTGCATCTAGAAGATTCAGGATGTCCCCTTTTAACCACTAGTCTTTCCAGAGTTGTGCCCTGACCTTTATAATGGAATCTTGAGTTTTCTTGGATCTGTCCGAGGTGAAACTCTCCCTCGGCTGTATCCTCGGACCCTCGGCGTATGGGCCAACTCATAGGGTTTAATCCTGGAGCAGGCCGGCCCTCCATGTTACGGCCCAAAGGCCCATATGCCCACTTGGGTCCTTTTACTCCCCACAATAGCCTCTAAAAACTCTATTTTTCATCATCCAAGGAGGAAAAATAGGGTTTTGATCCAGCGAACACTTCCTCCACACTTTCTGTAAATAACCACACGTGTGAAAACCGTTTCGCGTTCCGGAGGGTGACACTTGGCGGTTTTATTTTCAAAAACGCGCGTATTTATTACTGTAAATTACACCTTGTCCCCTATGTTCAACGGTGAGATGAGCATCCAACGGTCCTTGTTATTCCATGAAAATTTGGGCGGGACAAATACAATTTCGAGGCCGCTTCCCGCACGTCGTGACGCTTCGGGAACCTGCACCTTCATTTATTTCTCCAGAGACTAATCCCATTAAAACATCAGAAATCATCTTTTGTCTACACAAATCCGTGGAAACTCGCACAACTTCAAGTCTGTAAGTTCTTATTCCTTTTTTCTCTTAACCCTTTCTCCTCGGACTCTGTCCTCGGCTCTCCTTATAATCATTCCCCTTTTTAGAATTTAGCCTTTCGTTCATATTTGATGGGAAAGTTTAAGTGTCTAGTTGATACCGCCGCTGGAATGGAAGGCTTCGGAGCCAAGTATCACATTCCCGGCAATGTAGGTTTAAAATATTGCCCGGCGGAAGCCGTGGCCGGCTCTAGAAAGATTGGAGAGGTTATCATCCCAATGGTAGCCTTTGTAGAGGGGGGGATGACCCTCCCAATGAAGCCTGTAACTAGGGAGTACCTCCGCAACCACCGGTTGTGTCCCGATCAGTGCACCTCAAACGTTTTTAGAGTTTTGGGTAGCGTCGATGCTCTAAACGAGCAAATGGGTCTAAACCTCACCTGGCACGATGTCGTCTTTCTGTACGAGTGCCATAAACTCACCAACGTAGGTTACTACATTAAATCCCGCTCCAAAGTCGTTAGGCTAATCTCCTGTCTGCCCAAATCCAACAAAGGCATGAAGGATGACTACCTTATCGTCTCTGGGAACTGGCACGACGGCCTCCATTGCCCAGTTGAGTGGGGAGATCCAGGTGCGACACCTTAGGATTAACCCCCCCACCGCACAACTTCCTCTAACACTCACAAAAATGCGTATTCACATGTATTCATGTTTATTTAAGTTTATTATATGTTGTGTGAATCTGAACATGTTCGTTTGCTTTGATGTCTTTCTTTGCAGATAAGCAACACGTGCGCCCGCGCTTGAGCCACTGCAACGTTGCAGATCTAAACCGAGTACTGCGCTCCGAGGTGTTTGTCAGCGAGGACTTACAACTCAGGGCTGCTCACTTAATTCTAGGGTACGATCCCGTATCCTCGGACTTCCAGGCAATAGAGAACGCCATTATTGCAGGTGACCGGCGGCGTAGGAAGATCAACGTAGCCAGACCTCACTTCCTGGACGATCACGACCTCCCTGACAACCCTAACACCATACTGTACTTACAACCGATTGCCGCGGTCCCTCTAGCTACACACTCCCAGGAAATTGTTGTCCCAGAGGAGCAAGTGTCTTCTTCAAACACTTTGGACGAGGAGATAGACCAGTTTCGGCCCGAGGACTCCCCACGACCTCGTGGAAACCCGTTTGTTATCCTTTCCGACGAGGAAGAAGAAGAAGAAGCTGAGGCCTCTGGGATCGCAGGTCTAGTGATAGCGCGTCCAGACGACAGTTCCATTGAAGAAGATATGGACAAGCTAAAGGATCTTATGACCGATAGAGGCGCCCGAGTGGCAAAGAAAGGGACACGGGGGTCCTAGGTTCCCCCTGCTTTACCACTACCTCCTCCTCCTCCAGCTGACCCTAAGCCTCCAGCCGAAGATCCCAAGAAGAAAAGGAAAGCGGAGGTTGAGGGGGCTGGAGGTGAAAAGCAAAAGAAGATGAAACAGCCTGCGCCGACCCAGCAGCAGAAGTTGGACAAGGGCAAAGGGCGCGCCCGCTCAGTTGAAAGCGGGGAGATCAAAGACGTGGCCAAGGTGCGTCGAGCACCAGCTACTTGGTCTCCTGACTTGAGACTAGATGGCGCTCCCGTTCCCTGCCATTCCAGTATCAGGGCGGTCCAGCAAGGCCACGCTTACCACCTAGCCGAGGTGCTGGAGCGCCCTCTTCTGCTTCCCAGGGACATGGAGTCCTTGGAGAAGATGGGCCAGCCGCAGCTGTTCCTCTCGTTAAAAAGGGGCTTAGCTCTGGTAAGTTCCACCTTACATTTATATTCTATATTTATTTGTAAGTAACTTCACTGTTTTTAATCTCCTAGCATATTTGCAGTCCATCCAAGAGGTTTTCGCGGCCGAGAAGTTCGTGGAGGATTCTCGGAAGCGCACTGGGATGGAGCAAGAGCTAAGACAGGAGACAGAAAAATCCCTAGGCCAGGCCTTAGCGGAGAACGGGAAGATCACGTCAGAGCTGGCCGACTTGAAAAGAGAAAGAGATGGTGACAAGGCCAGCTTGAAGACGATGACAACCCAAGTGGAGGGGCAGCGTAAGCTCCTTCGTCAAAAGGATGACGAGCTCGCCCAAGTCCAACAGGCACGCTCTGACTTGGAAAAGGAGCTTACGCGGGCTAAGGAGGAGGCTCGCGCCCATCAGCACACACTGGAGGCTGTGAAGAAGGCCAGTTATTAGGAGGGGGTGGCCAGAACGCAAGAAGAGCTGACAGAAGCTTTCGCGGCCTTGTGCCGAGAGTAGTGTCAGCAGGTCTGGGGAGAGGCCATGAATGCGGTAGGGGTTCCTCAAGCTTCCGAGCTGAGGAAGCCCGAGAACATCTGGCTTCCCCTAGACATACAGGAAATTGAAGACCCTCATGTTGCTGCCTTTCCTGCCCTTCCTCCTGTAGTGGAAGAGCTCGTTCCTGCTCCTACAGAACCTGAAGGTTCCCACAAAGAGAAGGACGAGTGTGGTGGTGCCGAGAAGGAGCAGATCCAAAGTGTGGAGCCCCTCGTTCCTTCAACAGACAAAGGGAAGCAAGTTTTGTCAACCTTTGAACTGGAATTGAAGAGTACTGAGGCTGGCAGCAGCTCCCTTCAAGACCCCCCTTCCCTAGTTTAGGGCCTAGTATAAGAATTTTCTGTACTCCCCTTCTTTATATATAATTAATGAAGAAGATTTTTATTCAATTTTTGTTCACATTGTCTTGGTTTTACTTTATTCTTTTTGTGCTTGCCATGAGAGCTTTTAATAACAAACAGTTAAAGGGGAAGCAGAATAAATAAGTACAACTCTACCATGCAATTAACTATGACTTCAAAACTGTCGCATAACTTAATTTAGACATCAAATAATACCAAAGTTAGACAACTCATATGACAGTTAAACCTTTGTAATCTGATATATTGCTTTCAGCAGGATGTAAGGTCCGAAGATCATTCCTTGCAAAAATTTTGCTTAACACTTAAGAATGAAGAACTTGAGATCCAAATTAATAAATGATGAGATAATGATTCCATAAAAAGGGTGATGAGAATAAGAACAGTGACAAAATATTAAGAATAGTGACAAGGTTCAGTCCGAGGACTATACTTAACCAAGTTTCTATTTGATTATTAAGAACAGTAGTTTCAAATGTTAATTTCCCCAAAGTAGGAGGTCCGAGGACCCGGCATAACTAAGGTTCTGTTTAACAAATGACAAGACATTAATTTCCACAAGGTTTGTGATCCGAGGACTGCACTTAACCAAGTTTCTGTTTGATTCTTAAGAACAGTAGCTTCAAATGTTAATTTCCCCAAAGTAGGAGGTCCGAGGACCCGGCATAACTAAGGTTCTGTTTAACAAATGACAAGACATCAATTTTCACAAGGTTTGTGGTCCGAGGACTGCACTTAACCAAGTTTCTGTTTGATTCTTAAGAACAGTAGCTGCAGGTGTCAGAGGTACTCATAACTTTGAAATGTTAACTGACAAAAACCCATTTTATTAATAATAATACCTTCTAAGATTATTTACATTCCACGGACGTGGTACAATTTTTTCATTTAGGTCAGCTAGCCGATATGACCCTATGCCTGCTACTGAAACAATACGATAGGGGCCTTCACAGTTGGGTCCTAGCTTACCCCACGCTGGGTTCTTAGAAGTGCCTACAACTTTCCTTAGTACAAGATCACCAGGTGCAAGTGGCCTTAGCTTCACGTGGGCATCATATCCCCGTTTTAGCTTCTGTTGATAATAAGCCATTTGGACCATGGCTGCCTCGCGTCGTTCCTCGAGTAAATCAAGACCTTTCTCCAGGAGGCCATTGTTATTCTCCGGGCTAAAAGAACTTGTCTTTAGGGTGGGAAAACTAGATTCCAGAGGTATCACCGCCTCGGCTCCATAAGTCATAGAGAATGGCGTTTCTCCCGTGGACCTACGCGGTGTGGTCCGATACGTCCACAGGACATGTGGGAGTTCTTCTACCCATCTGCCTTTCGCATCGTCCAACCTTTTCTTGAGCCCACTGACTATGACCTTGTTAACGGCCTTGGCTTGTCCATTTCCCTGAGGATAAGATGGGGTGGAATATCTGTTTATGATGCCCATATCACCGCAATACTTCCTAAAAGCTTTGCTGTCAAATTGAACACCATTGTCTGATATAAGTGTATGTGGTATACCGAATCTAGTGACAATATTTTCCAGACAAACTTCTTGGAATCAATATCTCTGATACTTGCTAAGGGCTCGGCCTCAACCCATTTGGTGAAATAGTCTGTTCCCACAAGAAGCCATCTTTTATTTCCTACTGCCCTCGGAAATGACCCCACTATGTCCAACCCCCACTGCGCAAAAGGCTAAGAACTGGAGAGAGGGTTAAGAACCCCTCCAGGTTGATGAATATTTGGGGCGAACCTCTGGCATTGATCACATTTTCTGGCATAGTCCTGAGCCTCTCTTTGCATGTTGGGCCACCAATAACCCTGAGTCAGGGCCCAATGGGCTAAGGACCTTCCCCCAGTGTGGCTCCCACAAATCCCTTCATGCAGTTCCTCGAGAAGTGCTTCCGTTGATTCAGGGTGCACACACAACAAGTACGGTCCTGAGAAGGATCGCTTGTACAATTTCTGATCCTCGGACAACCAGAAGCGTGGTGCCTTTCGACGTATCTTATCAGCTTCAGATTTGTCCTCAGGAAGGATGTCGTTCTTAAGAAAAGATACGACTGGGTCCATCCAATTAGGTCCAAGCCTTATTAGATGGATGCGAGCCGCCTTGGCGGGGATAAGAGTTGGCTCCAACAAATCCTCCACAAGGATAATCCGGGGCAAATCCTGAGCCGAGGACGTTGCTAACGTAGCCAAAGAATCGGCATGAGTGTTCCCACTCCTAGAGATGTGAGCTAAGACAAAGGAGTCAAATTCTGCTTACTGACGCTTGACCTGGGCCAAATATTCTTGCATTCTTGGGTCCCTGGCCTCCATGGTCCCCATGACCTGGCCGACCACTAATTGAGAGTTTGAGAACGCATGGACATCCTTTCCACCCATCTTATGTAACATGTTCATGCCTACCAGAACTGCTTCGTATTCGGCTTCATTATTAGTAGCCGAGAATGACAGCCTTAGAGATTTTTCGAAGATAATTCCCTCTGGGGATATGAGAACAAGTCCCACACCAGACCCTCTCTGATTGGCCACCCCATCCACATACATTTTCCAAGTCGAAGGCCCTGCGGCCGTGATCACACCAACTGATTTTCCATCCATGCGTGCTTTTTTTAGAGTCTCTTCTGGCAATGGTTCAGTAAACTCTGCCACCAAGTCAGCGAGGACCTGGCCCTTCACCGAGGTGCGAGGTTTATATTTAACGTCAAAAGCTCCTAATATGGTTCCCCACTTTGCCACCCTACCAGTGTATTTGGCGCTGCGTAACACCGCCTTGAGAGGCAACTGGGTCAGAACCACCACAGTATGAGACTGAAAATAATGAGGGAGCTTCCGCGTGGCATGAACTATGGCCAGAAGCGCTTTCTCCAAGAGCAAGTAGCGCACCTCGGCCTCATTCAAAGACTTACTAACATAGTAGACCGGTCTTTGCACCCCACTTTCATTCCTGATAAGGACCAGGCTGACCGCGTGTACGGCCACTGCCAGATAAGCAAACAAGACCTCGTCCGCCTCGGGGCGAGACAAAATGGGTGGCCGAGAAAGATATTGTTTAAGCTGCTGGAAAGCTAACACGCAGTCCTCGGTCCATTGAAACCCTTTGCACTTGTTCAATAGCTGAAAGAAAGGACAACATCGGTCAGCTGACCGAGATATAAATCTGTTCAAGGCGGCAATCATTCCGGTTAATTTCTGGATTTCTTTTGGGTTCCGAGGAGGCTGCAAGTCCTGAATAGCCTTAACCTGTGCTGGGTTTACCTCTATGCCTCTATGAGTGATCATGTACCCCAAAAACTTTCCAGACCCAACGCCGAAAGAGCATTTTGAGGCATTAAGGCGCAGCTTGTACTTTCTTAACACCTGAAAGGTGTTAGCCAGGTCTCTCACGTGTGAGGGTATTGTTTTGCTCTTAACCACCATATCATCCACATATACTTCAACGGTCCTCCCCAGTTGCTGTTCGAACATTCTAGTCATCATCCTTTGGTAGGTAGCCCCAACATTCTTCAAACCAAATGGCATGACCTTATAATGATAATTCCCCGTCGGAGTAATGAAGGCAGTCTTCTCCTGATCCTCCAATGCCAGGGGCATCTGGTGGTAACCCTGGAAGGCGTCCAAAAAACTCATCCGAGGATGTCCGACAGTGGCGTCCACCAGTTGATCAATACGCGGCATTGGGAACGAATCTTTGGGACAGGCCTTGTTCAGATCAGTAAAGTCCACACATACCCTCCACGTTCCATTCTTCTTTTTAACAACAACTGTATGAGCCAACCACTCGGGGTAGAAAACTTCTTTGATAGCCCCAGCCCTCTTAAGTTTAAGCACCTCTTCCTTCACGGCCTCGGAATGTTCTCTGGAAGAACGCCGAGGTGGTTGCCTTCTCGGAACAATAGCTGGGTTGATATTTAAATGATGACAAATGAAGCTCAGATCAACGCTTGGAGCTTCGTAAGGATCCCACGCAAAAACATCAATATTGTCCTTCAGAAATTCTAACAATTCGATCTTCTCTTGGTGTGGCAAAAGTATGCCGACTTGGAAGAACCTCTCCGGGTCATCGGCCACTGGAAACTTCTCTAACTCTTCACAATGTGTCTCCTCTCCTGTCACCATACCAGATGAATCAGGAGCTGTTAACTGCTATAAGTCTTTAGTGATTAAAGCCGAAGACTCGGCTTCCGTCTGATGCAGTACTGCAGCCGATATGCACTGCCTGGCCACCGATTGGCTGCCGAGAACTTCCTCAACATATTCCCCCGAGGGGAATTTAACTTTAACATGCAAAGTAGAGGAGACAGCTCCCAGAGCGTGCAGCCAAGGCCTGGCGAGGATGGCCGTGTATGGAGAGTACGCATCAACCACGATGAAGTCCACTTCAACCGTTTCTGAGCCGGATTGAACGAGCAAACGGATCTGTCCCTTCGGCACAACGGACCTCCCTTTGAAGCTTATAAGTGGTGAGTCGTAAGGAGTAAGATCTTCCAGCTTCAATCTTAACCCCTTAAATAGATCAGGGTACATGATATCTGCACTGCTGCCCTGATCTATCATCACCCTCCTCACATCATAGTTCCCTATCCTGAGCGTAACTACAAGAGCATCGTCATGGGGTTGGATAGTCCCTACCTTATCCTCCTCAGAAAATCCCAAGACGGGCAAATTGAGCTTCAACCTTTTCGGCCTGCAGCCTGTCTCCTCGGCCTGAGAATGGGAAACTGCCATCACCCTAGTGGGAGCCGAACCGGTCCTGCCAGGTGCAGCAAAAATAACATTAATTGTTCCTAAAGCCGGCCGAGATGAATTATTCCTCTGATTGTTTGAACCAGATTGACTGCCCTGCCCGCTAGGTTGGCACAGGTGCTGCTTCAGTTTTCCTTCACTAACAAGCTGCTCCAAGTGGTTCCAAAGGGTCCGACAGTTCTCAGTATTATGGCCCACATCCTGGTGGTACCGGCAAAAGAGGTTCTGATTCCTCTTCGCAGGGTCTCCTGCCATCTTATCAGGCCATTTGAAGAAGGGTTCCTTACGAACTTTCTCCAGCAGCTGATGTATTGGTTCTCGGAACACAGTGTTCACGGCCTGAGGTGCTGCCGAGGCGGACTGCCCAACGTAATCTCTTCTCGGCCTGTTATTGTGGTACCTGTCCGACCTGAAATCCCTTCTCTCCTGCGGGATAACCTTCTCCTTACCCTTTCCTTGCTGTTGGTCTTCCTCTACTCTCTTATACTCGTCAATACGGTCCATGAGGCGACGTACACTGCGGACAGGCTTTTTAGTTAAAGACTTTCTCAGGTCGTGATCAGTAGGAAGGCCTACCTTAAAGGTATTAAGCGCCACCTCATCAAAGTCGCCATCTATTTCATTAAACATCTACCAATAACGGTCGGAGTATGCTTTCAATGTCTCCCCCTCCCTCATGGTCATGGATAACAGCGAGTCCAATGGCCGAGGGACTCTGCTACACGTAATGAACCGCGAAACGAATGCTCTAGTAAGCTCCCCAAACGAACCTATAGACCCCGATTTAAGGCCGTTGAACCACCTCATAGCAACAGGTCCCAGGCTAGAGGGGAAAACTTTACACATCAGGGTCTCGTTGTGAGAGTGCACCGCCATCCTCTGGTTAAAGTGACTCACGTGCTCCACCGGATCAGTCTGGCCATTGTAGATGGTAAAAGTGGGCTGGGTAAACCTCCTGGGAAGCTTTCCTTTCTCAATCCTCCGTGTAAACAGAGATTTGGAGAGTTGGTGCAACGCCCTACTCATAGCATCGTTGCCTAAGCCCCTAGAATGAAGCTTCTTACGTCTACGAGTTGGCTGGTCGTCCTCCTCATCGGAGGATGTTGCACTGGTGGGGGAGCGCGATCTTGAGCTGTAGCCACCTCCCCTATCCTCCTCTGAGGAAGGATTAGATGAGGACGGTGAAAACCTACGTTTAGCGCGACGTAACTTTCTCTTCAAACGATTGATTTCCTTCTGCATGGATTTAGAACCCTTCTAGTGGGTGGTGCTACCCCCACCATGAGTATGGCTAGCGCCTGGGTATTCTGTATGGACACTTCCTTCACGATCCCTTCAACGTTCAAGACGTTCGAAATGATCTTTCGGTTGTGATCCCTGTAACTCTGCATGGTGAGAACCTAGGCCTGCCATGGTATCCCAACCTTTTCTAGACTAGATTTCCCACAGACGGCGCCAATTATAAGTGCACAATTGCACCTGGACCCAAAGAAGATTATGGGCTCAGGCCCAATGAGCCTTAAACAATAAAATTTGTAGAGTGTGGGCTTGGAACCTAGGTTAGAAGTACTGGGAGCTTGATAACAGGCTTTTATAAACAAACACAAGTAAATAATGAACGATAATGACAAATGGATCTCCTCGGACTCGAGCCGAGGACTACTTCTTTATTATTTCTCTTTCTTCTTTCAAGATTACAATTTCTTAATTTCTTTCTTCGTTTTCTGATCCCCATTTTCTTTGGCCTTTACCCCTCTTTTATACTTCCTTCCCTGATACTTTTTGAACAGTGACTAGAAGTTTCCACCTCACTGTTCAGGGGTCACCTCCCCATTAATGCGGCCAGGGAGGTAGATGCAGAGCCTTTAATGCGGAGGTGGCAGCCTTTACTCTTGATATTTTCTTTAATACTGGTGCATCTAAAAGATTCAGGATGTCCCCTTTTAACCACTAGTCTTTCCAGAGTTGTGCCCTGACCTTTATAATGGAATCTTGAGTTTTCTTGGATCTGTCCGAGGTGAAACTCTCCCTCGGCTGTATCCTCGGATCCTCGGCGTATGGGCCAACTCATAAGGTTTAATCCTGGAGCAGGTTGGCCCTCCATGTTACGGCCCAAAGGCCCATATGTCCACTTGGGTCTTTTTACTCCCCACAGACTTTATATTTTAATTGACATTTTTTAAATATTTTCAATATAGATATTTAAGATTTAAATTTCTCTATACCAACTATCAATTATTAAAAATATATATATAAAAATAGACTATTGCAATCAGGTACAAGCATAAAAATTTATAAAATTTATCATCTTCCAATAATTGAATTATATATATAAAAAAAAACTTTTGCAATTGAATTATGTATATAGGAATTCATGAAGGAGGCAAAAGCTTTAAGAAATAGACAAACAAAAACAACATCAAAGTCAATATAAGCCCTCATTCCATTCAAATGCTAAACCCTTTTGTTGTTGTTTATTGTATTTTATTTTATTAATTATGAGATAAAAATCATACGTTAGTCTAATATAAGTATATATGTGTGAATCTTTTTTCTAGACACTTAAACTTTAGCTTTTACCTCACACCACAAGAACTTGTGTTAGTGGAATAACTATCATGCCAATGTGCGTGATTGTCAAACCACCTTCTTGTTGATTCCAATTGATTGTGGACAATAATTTTAGGACAAATGGCATCTTCTCGTAAACTTTAAAATGTGATTGTGTTGTGTATTAGGAACGATTCCCAGAACACAAAACACATAGATATAGGCTCGCCAAGTTATCAGAAAAGATGAAAAAAAAAAAAAAAAAAACGTTTTGTGTGCCTTTAATGTGGTGAATTTTGTGTATGGGATACAAAAGTGGGAAGTCAATGCCAAAAAATAATAGTGTATGTGTCATTCAGCAAAAAAAAAAAAAAAAAATAGTGTATGTTGTGTGAGGAAATTGAAATGACAAAAAAGGGCAAAGAGGGACAGAGGAAGCTACCATGTGCTGCTTTTTCTTGACCCTTGCCGTAACTTCCGATTTCTCCATTCCCAGAGCTACCATACCTTTTACTATTATTTTTACTTAATATTAATATATATACATATACATATAGCCACCCCAAAATCCCATCTCGTTTTTCTTCTTCTTCGTTTCTCTCTCCAACAAAAACACACGCACCGAAAGAAAGAGAGGAAAAAAAAAAAAAAAGTTGTGTGTTTTTCTGTGTGTTAGTATCAATGCCTGCACAGAAGCGTTGTTTGTCAGAAAATCTGGACGATGAGGAACAACATCAGCATCATGCTAAGCAATCTCGACCGCATCCTCAATCACTAGTAGATGATGAAGTTATTGTTGATGATGATGACGATGATGATGAAGCAGGACATCATCTACTAGAACTACAACCTCAAGACCAACAAGTAAAAGAAGAACACGATGACGATGAAGATGAAGAAGGAGGAGATGGTGATGATGATGATGATGAAGCAGAAGATAAGCAAACTGTGAAACAACAGCAGCAACAAGAAAACGAAAAAGAAGAAAATGAAGAAGAAGAAGAAGAAGAAGTAGTAGAAGAAGAAGATGCGGAAGCAGAGGGTTACGTATCTTAACTCTTTCTCTCTCTCTCTCTCTCTCTAGAAATATCATTTGGTCTGTTGCAAAATCGATTTTGTCATCTGGGTCTTGCTTTGTTTTCACGATTAGCTCAAGCTATTGCCTCTATTTTCCCAGATTCTCAGGGAAGCCCATCTTCTACCTTACAAGAAAAACCCGAGTACTTTCTCTCTCTTTCTCATTGCTTTAATTTTCAACTGTTTCTCGTTCACTGTTTTGATTCCTATTGCCATCGTGTATATGTCTGTTTTTGGGTACTGCTTAAAGGGTTATTTGGATGCTTATTGCTTTAACCATTGATGGGTTTTCTTCTTGTTAATGGGCACAACTACAATGTATTTCGATGCACGCCGATTGCCGTTGAACTATAATGTATTTCGATGAACGCGATTGCCGTTGAATTTGGCACTGTTCTTTTTGTTTTTGTCCTGCTCGGATAGATTGCTGCATGCTGTGATCTGTATCTTGCTTGTGTACTTTGAATCTCAAATCTGGGAATATGTAAAGGAGTTTTAAGTTACTCTGTTATAGTTACAACTTATATGTTTTTGAATCGTCGTACTATTAGATTGATGTCCGTTTTCTTTTTATTCATTAAAGGAAAAAAAAAAAAAAAACTTGCTTGAACGTTAATTAGCATATGCTTGTAACCAACTTGTCTGAAACACTTCCATGCCATCGGTTGGTTTATTGGGCTAATTTGGAGTTATTCAAAGTTCACATCATCTTGGGAAATGAGTTGTATAACATCACTACTATCTTTGGTAGGTACAACAAATAGGACTTTTTGCATTGAATTGCAATTGCAAAGTCTTTAGGATGCATGACATCAAAGTTTTTATGTTTTACCTTATCTGCTACGGTTACAAATCTGTGTTTCTTCCTTCTCACTTTTCTTATAGTCTCATATGATGTGCTGTTTGACTTGGCACGTTCTCATGCTGATTATGGTCTTAAGTTCTTAATTATGATGATAGATGGGTGGTTTCTTTAAGCTACACATGTTGTTATTGCATTCATTGTTCAAGCAAATTGTCTAACTTTGAAAGTGAAGACAAGCATCGCTACTCTTTTATCTTTGATACTCTTTTGTCCTTGATTTTAGATCCTTTTGAGCTCCCGTGTTAAATGGACTGACTGACAGTTTCTGATGTAGAGCTTGCTTCTCAAAGTTTTAAGGCTCTGATTTGTGATTGGTAGAGGGTTTAATTCTTCTTGCTTTTTTTTATAGGAGGATTCTTTTAAATTATCAAAAAAAAAAAAAAAATTTAATAACATGACTGGGTCCAAAGGTTAGTAAATTAAGCTCAATGCAAACCCAAGAAAGAGTTGATTTAAGCAAGGATGGAGTTGGTGAATACATCTTTACAGTTATTCCTGATAATGTTGAAATTAGGAATCACATAAAAATTGGAATGGAAGCAAATATTAGGAAGTTCTTCCAAGTTTAATTTACGATTTAATTGCTAGTTTGAAATTTGGATCCATGGTAAGCTCATTAGAATTTTTTTTTTTGATATTCTATAACCATAGCTGTTGACAATCTTCTATGCATTGCAGTCAATTAAGTACTAAGAATGTCAACATAGAAGCTAACCTTAAGACCAGAACTTGAGAATTTTATCTAGATACACACCATAGAGGGCTGACATGAGGGAACTTTTCAACAAAGATTAAGATAAATGTTTCCTCTTTTTAAAAACTTAGGGGTTCTATTGAGAAAGAGCGGGGAGAAGATGAAGATCCTTTCAAAAGAGCAATTTAGAATGTTTGGATGAAGGACCAGGGGCTGGTAGCAGTGGTAGCATTCGACGCTCCATTATCAAGAAACCATTGATTTTCAGGCCTTTAGAATTTTATATCCATCTAATACGTGTAAGAACATCAAATCATAAATCAACCACAAAAATTTCTTTAGAGCAAGGTTACTTTGTTCCTGTATTTAAAGGATACAGCTAAGAGAGTTACATATGGTCTTACTTCAATAATGCTTGTGTATAACTGTATTCTCTAATCAACAAGTAGCTTGTATAAATTCTGCATTCAGCATGTATTGGTGAGTGACTAAGTGCAAAGTAATTTAATGTGGTTTTGGTTTCTGCTGCAGATTTGTCTTTGTGCAACTGACAGACATTCGTAAAGATGTGCAGTGTCCTATTTGTCTCGGTATGGTTTGTTTTGAACATTGTGTGATCAATTTTTTTTAATTTTTTTAACGATATTAATGCTGGTGTGTGTTTTCAAATAACACTAGATACAATTTATAAAGCTGGGCACTTGTGCCTGAAGAAAGGTTTGTATATGGAAATACAAAAATTGTAAAATGAGGAGGGAATATCTAATCAAAGTTGTTATCATTTTCTTCTGTTTGTTGATCTTGTATGTCATTGTTACTTGAATCAGAACTTAGGAATTGTAGTTGAAAGGAGCAATCGATCTATAACAATTATAACTGTGTCAAACTTTTATGGTTGCAATATTGCATGTTGAGAGCAATATTGTCATGTTGAGGCTGCTAGTTGTTGCAGTGTCATGCTTACTCAGCTTGATAGGAATTCTCTCTGATGTAGAGAATAAGTTGTGAATCTGTTTTATTAGCATTAACAATGTCAATAGTGAAAGTTACAGACTTACACATGAAGCCAACAGCCACTTGTTCAGATCCTACTTGAGGGGCCACCTTGCAAAGGACAAATTCAGGCCACAATGTGCTTCAAGTGCCATATAGAATGGCGGGTGACCATATGCTGCCCGCCACCTGGTTCATCCAATTGGTCTGGAATAGAACCATTCACCCAGCGAACCACGCATTTACTGGTCAGGGCAGGACGATCTCCATTCAAAAGCACTGGCTGAAAAATCTCAAGTTAAATGCAGAAGTGTTTTTATGCGTATCTCAAACTCAAACCAAAATTAACTTGAGCATGGAATGCTGTGGTTCTGTTTACATGTGAATCAGGGACAGGCCAATTAGGGCACGACTTGGGCTAGTGAGAAAGAACGTGATGACTAATGAATTAGCAAAGACATGGCCTTCACAGAACAAAAATGATGGACATCCGTGTAACTAACCGCACATTGTTAGAATATGTCGGTTACGTGTAATGATGAACTAAATCTAATTTTATACACCATTTTGGTTGAAGTTCTTTTTGCACTTATTTTCCTTCTACCTCCACCCTCCAATTGACTTTTTGTTGGATCCTGACCCTTTTTGTACTCTAGTTATATGCTTAGGTTGATCTTCGCAGAAGAAAACTATTTTTCTTTCCTCCTACTTCTATTTTATTTTTGATAAGTCAATAACTTATGCACCCCATAGGACTTGAACTGGCAACCTCACTCACCACCCATTTTTATAGGGGGTGGAGGTGCAATTTGACCCAAGGGCTATTGGCTTTTCCTCCTGTCTCTTATGCTACCTTGTGTTGTGATTTTAAATAGTAAAATTGTATTGCCCATCAGAGAGGGGTGCACCCAAGTACATGGGAAGCATACATAGGAGATATCCCAGAAAGAAAAATGGTACTATAATTAGTCTTTAAAGCATTAGTCATCCAAAATATTGAGAAAATGTTTGGTGGGTCTTCCTACATGAGCTGTATACAAGGGAGACTTCCAAATCATAAGTTATCTGAAAACAGTCTTGAAAAATAGACTAATGATTAACAAACAAATGTCTCTCATATTCCTGGAGACCTTTATCATAAAAAGGAGACCTTTATCATAAAAAGAAAAAAGAAAAGAAAACTTTCTTCTAAATTTTTTTTGCTAGTTTTAGTTAATTAATCTAAGATGCAGGAACATCAACTCCAGGTACTTAAAATATGTGAGGAATTTCTGTTCAATGTCAGAGTTGTCAATCAAAAACCAGGGAAGTCATGCCCTGTTGGAATAAGCAGGGGGATTGGGAATGCAGGGGTTTGGAGCTGTTTGGTAGTATCTGACAATTCTTTTTAAATGTCGCACTGAACCCATGAGAAAAATTGGTGAAGAATTTGGGTACTTAGGCTTGGTTGTTGTTGTTGTTGTATATATAAAGAGAATCAAGTCTACTGATATTCACTTTTTCCAGAGAAAATCAAATATTATCTTGTGAGGGAAGGGCTGGAGATTGTTCATGTTGCTGTTCAAATTTCCCACTGAGGGAATGCGTTCTTGGTCATGATATATATAATATATATATGCATGTAATTTCCAATTGAGGGAATGTGCTCTCATTAATGATTGGTCATATCCGTATATGTCCATATTACTTTTTCACAATCTTGTTTATTGTCTATATATATGTATGTATGTATGTATGTATGTATGTATTTGTGTGTGTGTGTGTATGTATGTCTGTGTGTATGCATTTGCGTGTATATGTATGTATGTATATATGTACAAATGGAATTCTGAGTTTGTAATGCCATCCTCTCAACCAAGTTCAAAGAGCAAATGTGATGGGATAGATTTTCTAGTTATAATTAGAAAATTGTTTGAACTTGACCATATATTTGAAAGAAAGGGAAAAAAGGTGACTGAATTGAAAAAGAAAAAAGAAAAGTAAAATACATTGAGTGGGGGTTTCTGTAGCTGTTCAAATTTCCAACTGAGGGAATGTGTTCTTGGTAGTGATATATATAATATATGTGTGCAAGTAATTTCCAACTGAGGGAATATGCTCTCATTAATGATTGGTCATATCCGTATATGTCCATATTACTTTTTCACAATCTTGTTTATTGCCTATATATATATGTATGTATGTATGTGCATGCATTTGTGTGTGTATGTATGTATGTATGTATGTGTGCATGCATTTGTGTGTGTATGTATGTATGTACATATGTACAAATGGAATTCTGAGTTTGTAATGCCATCCTCTCAACCAAGTTCAAAGAGCAAATGTGATGGGATAGATTTTCTAGTTATAATTAGAAAATTGTTTGAACTTGACCATATATTTGAAAGAAAGGGAAAAAAGGTGACTGAATTGAAAAAGAAAAAAGAAAAGTAAAATACATTGAGTGAGGGTTTCTGTAGGTTAAATGGGAATGCTAGTTTAATTTCACTGTTTAAGACTATTAGTATTATTTTGGAGTCCCTTTTGTTCCAATAGTTCTGATTTTGATTAAATCAGCACTAGAGCATGGGTCTAAGAGACTTCTAGCTGATTGGGTTTTTCTAAGCCATTATCTCTGCAGTTCATTATATCCTTGGATACCAAAATTTTCATTTTTTTTCCCTAATCAATCATGATTAACTATTAATCTGGTAAAGGAAGCATTAATCTCGTCTGTTTCCTGTACAGGGATTATTAAGAAAACACGGACTGTAATGGAATGCCTCCACCGCTTTTGTAGGGAATGCATTGACAAATCAATGCGAATGGGGTAAGTAACATTGGCCCAGTCCTGTCTCATCCTTATTTGATTCATGGTGGTACTAGCATCCTAATTTACATGTCATGCCTCTGCTCAGTTTCATTTAGTGAACAGCATGTACAAATACTTTAGAGATTAAGCCAAGTTTTATTACTTAAATATATGCTAACTTTTCAGGAATAATGAGTGTCCTGCTTGCCGCACACATTGTGCCAGTCGGCGTTCTTTGAGAGATGATCCAAACTACGATGCCCTAATTGCAGCTTTATATCCAGATATTGATAAGTACGAGGAGGAGGTATAGATTGATTGGTATTGCCTTTGGTTGAATGCATC
The DNA here is from genome assembly GCF_040712315.1 of Castanea sativa. Classification (NCBI taxonomy): domain Eukaryota; kingdom Viridiplantae; phylum Streptophyta; class Magnoliopsida; order Fagales; family Fagaceae; genus Castanea; species Castanea sativa. The sequence goes on from NC_134018.1 coordinate 37,780,133, forward strand.
TGATAGTGTTTTTCATATCATGCGCTGACTTACTGAGTATGTGGTCTCAGGAATTGGCATTTCATGAAGAGGAGATGACACGCAATAAGCAGGTCAGAATCCTGGGTAAACATATAACTGCATTCTGCTTGCAGATGCAAGTGCATTTATTTTTAGGTTTTATTGGCTTGAGGTGAGCCCAAAGGGCTCGTCTTTAGAAAGTTTCCCTATATTATAAAAAACTATACATGAACTTTAGGAAAAAAAAAAAAAAAGCACTTATGGCAGACTCCTGTGTGGATATCTTAAATGGGGTGGAAAACCATGCATATTATAAAGCAAATCTCATGAATTTTTTTTTTGCCTGGTTTCACCTACAATGATAATACTCATAGAATTATGGCTTCTGACTGTGCTGAGAATTTCAGTTTTGGGACATGAGCGGTGTTCTTGTGACATGGACATTCTACTCGTTAAATACCTTGCCAAACAATTATTATCACTACTTTACATATTCTTTGTGTTTGCCATCTCATTATGTGATTTTACTTGTAGGCATTCTTTAAACAAATTGACTCCAAAAGGCCTCCTGCTGTTCCATATAGGGGATTAGTGCATATTTTGTTATCAATATGTTGTTTTAATGCTTTGTTGAACAGATTCAAGCATCAATTGCCCAAATTTTACAGCGACAATCAGAAGCTCTAGTTAAGAGGCGCCAACTGGGTAATACACCCGGCACATATACAACTAGATCGCAGCGCAACAATCGGAATACTCATTCAAGGCGACGGAACTGCCGAGGCATTGAACTTCAAGGATCTGAGGACAATGAGGATGAAAATGATAATAAAGATTCATCTTCTGCTGATGAACGAGGTACAGAACTCAGGCAGAGAAGACGCAAGAGACGGGCAGGAACCAGGTCTTCCCAGCCTTCTTCATCAGCGGCCAATTCAGATGGTGGGTGCATTGAAAATGATTTAGAAGTCAGCAGAGAAAACAGAGGAATATCTCCTGGTCTTGTTTGGAACCCTGAAATGCTTGCTTGGGGCCGGGCTGGTACCCGGAGTCACACACGGCATGGCAATGCTAGTGGTTGCAACAGTAAGAGTGCCCAAAGCACTCGCTTGTCCAAGCTGGTTGAATATCTCCGGAGCTTAGAGGAAAAAAACGATGAGGTATAGAAGGGTCTGTTGCATTTTTTGTTTGAGTTATGGATAGGTCCATGGGTGACAAATCCAACTCAAGGATGCTAAATAATAAATCCAGCTAGTGATGAAATAAAATTTTATTAAGTCCTAGGCTTTCAGTGAGCACCTCAATGGCCTGATATGGTCCACCAGTGATTTGTGTCTGTAAGTTCACATCCTCCATTATTAAACCCTCTCTATTTTTTTTTGGGTGCAGTTAGATATTCATCTCATGCTTCTTTCTTTGGACTTACGAACTATACCAAGATTGCAGCAGCCACACCTTTGCTGTCGACCAAGTTTGTCTGTTAAACACCTATGTGAAGTAAGATTTCTGTCTCAGTCTCTTATTCCTAGAGTAGTAAATTTTGCTTTATGATTCTATAAAAACTTTTGCTACTTGGAGATGAAAATTATAATTCTTAAAATGTAGGAAATTACTTCCTTATATAAGACAAATTGCTTTTTGTGAAGCTCACAAGACATGCTAATTTCATTTTTCTATAATGCATTACAGCATTAGTATAGAACATCACTGCCTAGAAAGTAGTGATACATGTAAAGCTTGTAATATCTGACCCTACTGCTGATTTGCCTAGGCTTAGTGGGATGCGTATAGGATGTTAGGTCCAGGATTTACTTGACCTGAATACCAATCAATACAAATATAGATATAACAACCCAAAAAGAAAAAAAGAAAAAAAGAAAAAAAGAAAAAAAGAAGTTAGGCAATGACAGGGTAAAAGAAGATCGGTATGACATTCTATTGGACTAGAAAGTACCACATTGACTGATGCCTTGCCTCTATTGCATCTTTAATTGCCCAAAAGAAAGTCATGGCTTGTAGCTCACTAAGCACAACCATGCACCTTTGAGTTTTCCCTCTCTTGATTTTCAATTAGGCTGGATTATAGGAATTTTCTAATGCATATAATCTTTTTTTTTTTATAGGTAAGAAAAGTTATATTCAAGAAAACTGCTGAATGCAAAAAAGCATCAGCATATCAAAAGTACAAAAGAGAAGGAAAAGCAGAAAAACATAAACAAAAACGACTAAAATTACAAAAGAAAGAGAGCTAAGGAATAGGGGAAGAGAGTCACTAGATGTGAGTCCCCAATCAAAAAGGGAACCAGAAAAGAGGGCAAGCAATTGGTTCTCGGATTTATCCAAATCCTCAAACGTCCTCCGGTTACGTTCCCTCCATATGCACCACATCAAACATAGTGGAACTAAGTTCCATATGCCAGATGTATTCTTCCCTAGCTAATTCCACCAACTAAAAAGAAAGTCTGACACCGTACAAGAGGGAACCCAAGAAATCCCAAAGCTCCTAAAGACAAAGCACCACAGCCGATAAGCCTTTCCACAGTGTAACAACAAGTGATCCACTGTCTCACCACAGCAACGACACATAATGCACCAGTCAACGAAGTCAAAGCCCTTAAGCCGTAAGTTTTCCCCCGTAAGGATTCTATCCCATGCAGCTGTCCAAACAAAGAAAGAGACACGTCGGGATGCCTTAACCTTCCAAATACCTTTCCAAGGAAAAGTCACAGAGGAGAAGCCATGTAACTTATGATAATATGATCGGATAGTAAACTTCCCATTTTTTGTCAACTTCCATTTCAAACAATCACTATTAGTCCCTGCAGGTACATTAGATGCCAAGAACCGAAAGAACTCGTCCACCACATCAGACTCCCAATCATTAGGACCCCGATTGAACCGAACATCCCAAGTTTTCCTAACCCCTGCCCCTTGACCTATCAAAGTTGACTCTACGGAAGCCTCTCTGTTTGCAGCAAAATTGTACAATACTGAAAAAGCCAATTGTAGAGGAAGATCTCCACACCACCTGTCATTCCATAGTTTCACTCTATCCCCCACCCCAACCTTATACTGAACATTGCTGTTAAAAACTCCCCAGCCCATCCGGATACTTCTCCATAAACCACAGCCATGACCACCCCTCCCCAACTTAGAGGTCCACCCCCCCCGCCCCCCTCATTCTACCCCAAACTTCAAAGCTATCACCCTCCTCGAAAGGCTATTCTCCTCGGTCCCAAAACGCCAAAGCCACTTTCCTAGTAAAGTTTTATTGAAAGTGGTCAATTTCCTAATACCCAAACCGCCATTAGCAATAGGCATACACACCTTATCCCAACCCACAAGATGAGTCTTAGGATCTCCCCACAGGAAGTCCCTTTGCATCTTCTCAATTTTGTTTGCCACATGTGTAGGAATGGTAAATAAAGATAAAAAATAAGTGGGGAGGCTAGAACGCGTGCTTTTAAGCAATGTCAGCCTACCACCTTTCGATAAATACAACTTCTTCCACCTTGCTAGCTTCCGTTCCATTTTTTCCAAAATAGGGTTCCAAATAGAGGGGGACTCATGGGACGCCCCCAACGGCATACCCAGATAAGGCCCCCGCCCTGCAATCCAATATCTCTGCCAAAGCATGCACATTATTTACCACCCCTATAGGAACCATTTCACTTTTAGCTATGTTAACCTTTAGACCGGTCACAGCCTGAAAACAAAGTAGTAGTAGTCGTATATGAAGAATTTGCTCCACCTTAGCATCACAAAACAAAATAGTATCATCCGCAAAAAGCAAATGTGAAACACTTTCCCCTCTACCCCTCCTACCATTCGCCCTAAAACCACTAAGTAAACCTGCCCCCTCCATTCTCTTCACCATCCTACTAAACACCTCCATCATAACTAAAAATAACAAGGGAGACAACGGATCCCCTTGTCTCAAACCTCTAGAGCTACTAAAGAAATCAGCTCGGGACCCATTGACCAACACTGAAAACTGCATTGTAGAGATACATGTTCGAATCCAACTACACCATTTCTCCCCAAAACCCATTTTCTTCAACAACTTCAGAAGAGCGTCCCAATTGACATTGTCATAAGCTTTCTCAATATCTAATTTACAGATCACTCCCGGAATCTTACTATCAACACACTCATTAGCAATGAGAATTGAATCAAGGATCTGCCTGCCTTCCACAAAACTATTCTGAGATTCAGATATCAGTTTATCTAACACCATTTTCAATCTATTTGCCAAAACCTTGGCCAAGATTTTATATAAACTCCTCACCAAACTGATAGGTCTGAAATCACGAATATTTGAGGCGTCATTCTTCTTAGGAAATGCATATAGTCTTTAATTATATTCAGTTCTCTCCCCAACTTTTCTGGTCCTCATCTGATTTTGTAATGCATTTATTATGCAGTATATTGCTCGCCAGGTGCCTTTGCAAGCTGAAGAAATTGAAATACTGGCGCTAAAAGGGCAAGAAACTTCAGGTTTTAAAGCCAACCGCCTTTTGGAAGATGCAGGTGATCCGGGTCATGCTCCCATGTTGGAAGATCCGTGTCTGCACATTTTGGAAGGGCAAGAAACTTTGGGAGGGCTTAAAGCCAATTGCATTTCGAAGAAGAATCATTTGGTGAGTAAGCATTTGTCTGAAATGGGGAACATTTTCTTATGGCAGTCAGTTGAAACCAAATACTACTGTGAGCTAAACTCACTTATATTTATAGACTTTTCAAAAACTGCAAAGCCTTCGTATTCTCTTATGAAGAAATTACAACTCCATTTTCTGTGGACTAGAGATATATATACATATTATGTTACAAGCATACTTGACTCTGGAAGCTCCTCGCAAATTGATATAGAATTATTTTGAAACAAGTACAAATTATACTTCTTATGTTCTTTCAGATTCTAGCATACCGGCGGAAGGTGACTTGGTCAAACCCATAAGATCTGCTATTGGCGTCCTGGAGAAAATTAGAAGTTACATTGCATTTGCTGTTGATAAGGGAGGTTGTAGTCAATGATAGTCAAAGAGAGAGGTCATAGGATGAATTGAACTTGAAGCATTTTTTTTTTCCCAGTTGCATTTGATAATGTAAATTTACACAGCGTGGTGCACCATATTTATTGTTTAGTGTTTCTGTTCCGTATGTTATGAGACGTTTTATTTGTGTATATGAAAGCCATCATGTACTGTGTGTTGTTAAGCAAGGAGCTCTGTCCCTGTCTAGGGCCACCAAAATTAAATTCCAGCACACTGATATGACCTTTTGGGACTTGTTTTTTAACTTATAACATGGACTTTTTGTAACTTAACCAAAAAACAGCAGGCTAACTTTTTGAAGGCAAAAATCAACTGGCTAACTGGGAGTGAAAAACTCAACAGCTGGCTTGCGTTTTTTTTTTTTTTTTGCGTAATTAAAATTGTCGTCATAAAGTCTCTAGAATCAATATGGCAAAGTTTGGAAGCAGCGAAAGCTAAAGGAATTTTCGTGTTATTTTTCACTCAAATTTTTTTTTTTGAATCAATTCCCTTCCCCATTGCAGAAAGAATTGCATTTGAATTTTGAACGGTTTAAAGATTAAATAAATCAACAACACAATGCTGCAACTATAGCATGTGGAAAAAGAATTTGCATCCTTGAATCGTTATTAATTGTTCCAATTTAATAGAATTTGCATCCTTGAATCGTTAGTACATATCTAATATCTTCTTTCTAAGGTACAACTTTACATGATTTAGTCTGAAACAATAGTACAATGGGTAACAACAGAATGATATTCCAATGCCGCAACTATATTATGTGGTTGTACAAACCCTCAAACGGAATGAAATTCCAATGCTGCAACTATGTGGGACATTTGACTTGTACAGACCTTTTTTTACCGGGGTTCAAGAGTTCTTGAACACTAGTCCACTGAACAATGCAAGCACTCATCTCATATGATAAGCACTGCCCACTTTTCGCCTTTCTTTTCTCTGGAGTACACGCAGATTTGGTGACTTTGCTATCGTTGTTTCCTTGGAAGACCTGTTTACACACAATATCATGCCAACATCAATTAATCTATCAAGAAGGCTGTAAGCGGAATAAGACATAGCAGTTGGTTATTCATACCTTTGAGGGCAGAAAGGACGATTAAAATTAGGCACTGGTCTTGCATGGGGAACCAATGTTCTTCTCAATTGTTTCAGGGCCTTCTCTTCCTCCACCTGTAAAACAGTGCCAGGAAATTTTGAGCTTTCTCAATATTGACAATATAAAAGCCTATACAACAGAATTGCAAAAACTCCATACCATCCGAGATGCCTCGCTCTCTTCTCTATATCTCTTATACATCATTTCTTTCTCTTTAATCTGCAAATAGACTTTAATGAGTACTAAAAAAAACAAAAAAAACACACACAAAGCCATGTTTCAACACACAAAGCCATGTTTCAAGCAAGCTGCTAATTCTTTACCTTTTTATCGAACTCAGATCTATCCACAGCCCGATGATCCACGTGATGATTAAATTCCTGAACTTCAGTGAGGGGTTTGCGCACTTTCTCTGGAACTGGGATAGGGTCCCTGCATGAAAAATAAAATTGACTCATCTTCTTCCTCTACATATATATATATGTATGCATGCAAGGTATTGTTAAGAATTGCTGCTTACTCTTTCAATACTGGCTGCGCCTTAAAAATTCTCATCTGGGCTTCTTCCTCTTCCATCCTCCTCCTTTCTTCCATTTCCCTTTGCATTTCCTCCTCATGCCTCACCAGGCTTTCCAATTGGAAGGGTTCTGGTTTTGTACATTGCTTGGGCTCTGGTTTTGGTGGAACCTGCGTAATATATGAATAAATCGTTAACATGGTACCATCTTCATCATTATTAATGTAATTGAAATTGAAATTGAAATTGAAATGAGATTGAATTAAGTTTCTGTACCACAGGATAGTCAGTGGTATAAGGGTATGGGTTAGCCTTGGGAACCCTAGCTCTTTCCTCTTCAAACTGCTTCTGCATGAGTTCTGTAATCAATCTCCTCTCTTTCTCAGCTCCTCTTTCCTGAAGCCAGAAAGCCACAAGAAGTTAGTCGTAACCATAACTCTATTGTCCCCCATTGACCAAAAGAATTAATAGGCACACACCTCTGTGCGGAGATGGAACGGATTTGGATTAGTGTTTCTTGGAATTGTATTTTCATGGCGAGGTTCTGAATTCAAAGAAAGCTGCAAAAGAAATAAGTTGATGAGAAACTGCAGTTGATGAATTCATATTTGTTTGTAATCTGAATAGAATACAAAAGAGACACCCTTTCATAAAATGACTACCTTGTCAAACAAATCAAAAACAGCTGCAGGCGGTGGAATCCTCTCATTTGTTGCAAAATGAAATTCTTGAGGTATGGTCACTTGTTTCTTTGCATTGCAGAACATCCCCAACTCCCCTTTACTTTCAAAGATCTATAAAAGAATATGAAATATATTTTGTTTAGCGATACTAGGTAGTAGAATTAACCAACATAAATAATTGTCAATAATATAGGTGCAGAGTCATACCTTCTTATTCAAAGGCTTTGCCTTGAATTTTGGTTGTTTTTCAAGCTCTTCCTGCTCAAGCTCAAAAGAGCTTTTCACCCTGGGGGGACGGGCCCTCAATGATGTATGAAGTAAGGGCGTTTTTGGTGTAGTCAGATGAGGCTTCCATGGATTATTATTCTGTTATAAACATAAGGAGATATATAAGTAAACAGACCAGGAAGTACAGTATAAAAACACAATAAATTTCACAGGGATGGGCATTAGTCTCCAAACCAAACCTGATTGGACATTTCTGTCGAAGCTACAGAAGCTGATTCTGCATTGTGATTGGCCCTAGCCATTGTCTCCAAATGAAATTCCTGCAGCAAATAAGAAATATTAGTCTGATATCTAATAGCAATTTTCTTTCTTAAAAATCCTTTTCTCTCAGTCCATTACTCTGGTTTACCTGAAATTCCGGTGGCTGTGGTGTACTTCTTGGTATTGCAGGTAATGTTGGAGCCTCAAGGATCTGTAACAAAAAGCAGTGGGGGAAAAAAGAGAGAAACATTTGTGTCACAAGTTGACCACATCGCTGAGGAAGAGAACCACAAGGGCAGTAAACAATAGAAATACCTTCTTGTTTAGCGGTCGGGCTTTAAATTTTGGAATTTTGGCCATCATTTCTTCCTCAAGCTCAGCAGTACTTTTTATTCTGACGGAGCGAACCCGTTGAGCCGTTTCAAATTCAGGTTCCTTTGGCCTAGTCAGTGTGAGTTTAGGTTTCATCTGGATAATGAAAGCACCCTGAATTAGAAGGGAATTTGATATGTATAAAAAAGGACATGCACACAATTAAGGGGGAATTAGTATAGGACTCATTTACATGTGGAAGAGAACCATTGGCGTGTGGCAGTGACAAGTCTCTAGTACTTGATTGGAACTTCTTCATCATTTCTGCCATTGAAACAAATTGTTTTGGTTGTTCCCGTACGTAAACCTTTTAAATTAACAACAAAGAGTCACAGTGAGTTAAATCTTGAAGAATGGAAAACAATAATAACTGTAACAGATTTTAATAAATTCATAGGATCCGGAGAAAACAATAAACCTTTCTGTCTTCTTTATTAGCTTTATTAGCTTTATCAGCAGTTAAAGAGAACAAGTTGGAAGTGCTACTGCAGGTAATGCCCAGTTTTGACTTGTGGGGGAAATTTTGAGGTTTAAGACTAATTATCTGAGGAAAAAAAATTTTCAGATGATAAAAATAAAATAAAAACAGTAATAGTTAAAGAAGAGAAAAGAAAATTCGTAAAAATTCACCTGTCTAGTTCTTCCTCCTTCCAATTTCTGCCGCTTAATGGCCTGGTTCTCTTGAGTGAAATTGGGAGTCCCAGCAGTGTTTTTTTTCAAATTGGTGTCCCTATAAATTTTGAGAAGCCCAATCAGTACATTAGCATAAAAACAGATTTCAACACAAATCAGACTATGGAAATCAACCAACCTTTTCACACTTGATGGTTTGGTACTTTTGGTTTTTGATGTCTGCAACTGATTTTTAGGCTTCAGTGTTGATGGGTTCTTAACCAAACTAGATATCTTTTTAGCGGTCTCGTGCTTCTTGGAATCAGTCATTCGGTCTCCCTTCTGAGAAGTCATTGTCTGCTTAGGTGTGCAGGCTTCATTTCCTAATTGAATACTGGATTTGTTCAACTTGTCATTGCTTGCTTCTACTTTCACACTGGAAGAAACGCTGAAATCAGCAAATAAATGCAATTAAGGGAGAGAACACGAATCACAGTATTTACATGTTGGACTTTATATGGATCACTAATTAATGCTAGGAGAAACAAACCTTCCGTTTTCTTGAGTGCATGCACTCACTCCTTTATCATCTTCACTTGTCCCCTTATCAGCAGAAACCTGGAGGATGCTTGAATTAGCAAGAAGAAGACCATTGTTTCCTTCTTCTTCCTCACTGGGTGTCACTTCCTGTTCCTTAATTTCAGCAGGCTTAGATTCTGAGATATCAGTAGTAGCTTTGGAATCTGACGACTCTGAGGTCTACACCAAAAAAATTAATTGACCAATGATATCAGAAAACTAGTAAGCCAAATTTTGAAACCCTTGATATCAGAAAATTAGTAGGCCATTTTTGACCAAGAGGAATTAGAAATACATAAATGATCACACCACCTTTTGCATTTGGTCTGCTTCATTGAAGTCACATAAGCTCTCAACTTTAAAAGATCTACTACCAGTCTTGATTCTAGGCATGCAAGCTGCATAGATTAAGACCCAGAAAGATCAAACGTTTTGAACAAGTAATAAAAAAATGCAACAAGCATAAGATCTGAAACTCAAGCACAAATGCTTAAAAATTGGAGCAAGCAAAATCAATCCCATGCACCTCAAAAGAAAACACTAATCAACACGCTACAGAACAACCCTACAGTCCTCTTTGATAGCACAAAAAGTGCTGGAAGTGTAAGAACTAAGAAGGGAATGAATACTTTGAAATCTTGCAATCCTATAAAAAATCTGGTCCTAATTCAAACCATCTTTACCTACATAAGAAGAGTTAGTTAACCTTATTTGACACCAGCAGAATCTTTTATTTCTTAGAAAGAACTCAGAATCTCAATTTTCTTACATTTTCTCAACTACCAAACAGTATATTCATCACAAACAACAACCAAAAGAACTCCCAATTTATCTCTTTCTCTCTCTCTCTCTCTCTGATGAAAACCATTCTATTCCAAAACACAAACATACAATATGGCAAACAAAAGGGCAAACATTCAACCATTTTCGTTTCTTTTGGTCAATTTTCCCAACTGCCAAACAGAGTCTAACAATTTCCACGGAGAGAATTCATTTCCATGAGTTTCAACTTCCAAAAAAGCCCTAAAATTGGATAAAATTACATTCAAATCCTCAAAACCCTAAAAAATTTCCAAAGAGTGCCTCACACGAAAACCCTAAAATTGCAAGAAAGATTCGCATACAGAAATGAAAATACAAACCCTAAGATTCAAGAACCAATCAAAAACGTAGAAAATATCAACGAACTCAGTCCACAAAAAAGAGACCCCCAAATTCGAACCAAACCAAACCCACAGCGAAGAACTCAGAGAGAGAGAGAGAGAGAGAGAGAGAGAGAGAGAGAGAGTACACTTCGATTATCCTCAAATCAAAGTCAAGAAACCCTAAAAAATCCAAGATAGTTTACACTTATAAACACTAAAATTAGGACCAATCCAATAACAGTCAGAGAAAAAATCTAGAATTTTCTTCTCTTATAAGCCTAAAGAAAAATCAAGAAAGTGAGTACATTGCGAAGAAAAGCAGAAAACAAATCCAGAGTTTTCCTCTTCTTCTTCTTATAGAAAGAAAAGAAGAAGAAGAAGAAGAAGAAGAAGAAGAAGAAGTGAGGATGATATATACGTACGTGAAGGGGCGTAGCTGAGAGCGGAGTCGAACCAGAGTTCGGCTTTTAGCAGTTGTTCCTCCGTCTCTCCCTTTATAAAGTCAAAAAACCGAGGCGCCGAGAACTCGTACGCCTCGTCTATCATCGTCGTCGTCGTCGTCATTGTTATCGTTGTTTTTGTATCTGAATCCTCTGCCATGTTACTCTGATTCGAGAGAATTGAATTGAAGAGATTTGTGAGAGAAGAAGAAGAGAGAGATCTCTTTGGTGGTTTATTGAGAAAGAGGAAGAGAGTGAGAGAGATAGATATGTGTTTGGTGTGAAGTGGGGTGCATTGGAGGAGCGAAGTATAACGTTGGGGATTTGCAACGGTCGAATTTTTTGAATTTAGGGGGAGTGTCTCTCTATTACTATTACTCTATTCTCTAAAATCCAACGGCCACGTTTTTGCAAGCAACTCTTCGGATCTCTGTGTCTCTCTCCCTTTTCCTAACGGTCATATTTCACGGTCCTATATGTCCTTAAACGCTGTCGTTCTACTTTTCCAATTAAAAAACAACAAAAGGGTTTTTGACTTCTGGTTTGTTTGCGTTATTAAAGATAAACGGGGCTCCTTGGAAGGATTTTGAGTTAGACCTAAATCCTAATGAGTAACAAGCTGAAAAAAAAAAACTTAGCTAAAATACATTAGACTCTTTAATTAAATTTAAACACTAAGGTAGATTTAGTTTAATTATCCTTAAAAAGATAAATTATTTGTATTTTATTGGACAATGTTACTAGATTTTTAAAATTAATTGAAAATTTTAATGTATTATACACCTTAGGTTTTTGTTTTTGTTTTTTGTTTTTTTTCTTTGAGGAAGTATACACCTTAGTTATTGTATCTAAGGTTTTATCAAACAAGCCCACCTTCTATAAAAAGCTAGGCAATTTTGGTATCTATATAGCAAATCATTTTATACTATATTATGATTTTTTTTAAATTTTAAAAAAACAGATCATACTTAATTTTAACTGTCTATCGATTACTACTACTATAAAATAATATATATATATATATATATATTAAATAAGATAATATCTTCTTGCATTAACTGTTTAGATTAGATAGGTATGTTAGTACTCTCTCAAAAAAAAAAAAGATAGGTATGTTAGTTAAAAAAAAAAAATGGTGTATAAAAAACAGTATATACTATAGAATTCTCCCTTTCTAACAATATTACGTTAAGAATTTATTCATATTTGATGAGAGTTGTTGAGTCTTCGTTACTCAATCAGCCGGAAAAAAAGTACATCTATCATAGTGTTATTCTATTATGAAAATATTTGAGCGAAAGAAAAAAATTCTTTACCCCATTGCAATTACCCTTTAAGGATACTAGTAATGGTTAAAGCAATAAGAGGAATCTCTCTCTCTCTCTCTCTCTCTCTCTCTCTCATGCACACGAGAAGGTTTATGATTTTTGGGTATACACGTGTGAGTTGTGACTAAAGTTTCACATTAAATAACAATAACAAGAATGAAAGGTTTTTTTTTTTTTTTTTTTTTTTTTTTTTTTTTTTAGTAAACAGTAATACTTATTTGAACACACACGAAAATAGTAATAGTAGTATTTTAAACCGGGTTTATAATATGATGGTGGTCCAAAAATTGAACCATCTCTAATTCGTCCATAGGGTCATTCAAGGCCAAAAGGGTAGTCCCAATCCGAGAAGGTCGTCCAAGAGTAAGAAGATCGTCCAAAGTGTAAGAATGTCGTCCAACATCAAAGCGCCTGGATGACCTCCCAACACTTAGAAATTTTCTAGATGAATTTATATCCAAAAGGTTATAATTCGGATCACGTTCTATTATTATAAAGTATGAGCAAAATCCATATTCATCGTTCTAACTTCCCATTAAGTTCTTAACTTCTAATAGTAGTTGTAGAAGATAAGTCTAAACATTCTAACTTCTATAGTAGTTGTAAAAGATAATACTGAACCTTCTAACTTCTATAACAGTTGTAGAAATTAAGTCTAAACCTTCTTACTTCCATCTACGTTGAGGAAGTTACTAAACAAGTAACTACTCTAAAACTCACTATAAAAGGACTCATCCATATCAAGTGAAGGTAAGTTTTTCACCACTCCCAAAGTTAGAATTCTTGAGTTTTAAAGAGAAAAACTAACTAAAGTATTGGAGGGTTCTTAGTCAGTTCATCCCGGTCATCTTTGATCTTGTGCTTCTTTCTTTTCAAGTCTTCCAAGCAATTACTAGCCCATTGAAGCTCGGAGCATTCAATCTACTGATTTTTTGTGCATCATCATAATACATTACATAACTAGAGTACAACTACAAAAGAGCCTAACCTTTGTGGTTGTAGACTGGGGTTATAAACAAACAAGAATGAAATGTTAATATAATATAGTTGCACTCAAATTCATAAGTTTAAACTTTTTGGGTTAAGTGGTATCATTATATGTGTGGGGAGTAAAAAGACCCTGATGGGAATGTGGGCCTTTGGGTCATGCTAAGGAGGCCGACCTGCTCTTGGGTTTAGAACTTGTTAGTACTACGGGTCGGCCCATACGCCGAGGATCCGAGGATCTAGCCGAGGATCCGAGGATCTAGCCGAGGGTGAATTTCCCTTCGGACGGACACCGGAGAACCCGGGACTTCATGGTAAAAGTTAGGGAATGACACGGTCAAGACCAATGGTTAAAGAGGGGGAACCCTTGAATGTCCTAGAAGCACCGATGTCAGAGAAATACCAAAGATAAAGGCTGCCACCTCCACATTAAAGACCCTGCACCTACCACCCTGGCCGCATTAATGGGGAAGTGACACCTGAACAGTGGAAGGGAAACTTCTGGTTACTATTCAAATGTACTGAGAAAAGAAATATCTAGGCTAAGGGAGAGTGGGGGCAACACGTGTACAAAGTATCAAAAAGAAGAGTATTTAAGGAGCAACCTGGAACAGGGATAGGGGGTCCCTTTTTGGTAATCTAAAAAGAAAAAGAAAAAAGAGAAAGAGATAATATAAGAACAGCTCTCGGCTTACGTCCGAGTAGGTTGATTGACAATATTCCTTGTTGTTTTCAAGTGTTTGCAATCTTTGACTTGTCATTTAATCCTTAGACACTTCTAACCTGGGTTTCAAGCCCACACTCTACAAATTCATATTGTTTAAGGCTCATTGGGCCTGAGCCCGTAACTGTTCTTGGGGCCAGGTGCAATTGTGCACTTACAATTGGCACCGTCTGTGGGAAATCTAGTCTAGAATAGGTAGGGATATTATGGCAGACTTAGGCTCTCACCATGCAGAGTCACAAGGATCACAACCGGATGACCATTTTGAGCGTCTTGAACATCGAAGGGATCGTGAGGGAAGCATCCACACAAAGTACCCAGGCGCCAGCCATACTCATGGTGGGGGTAGCACTACTCACGAGGAGGGTTCTAAATCCATGCAGAAGGAAATTAATCGTTTGAAGAGGAAGTTACGCCGTTCTAAACGCAGGTTTTCACCGTCTTCGTCTAATCCTTCCTCTGAGGAGGATAGAGGAGATGGCTACAGCTCGAGGTCGCGCTCCCCCACCGGTGCAACGTCCTCCGGTGAGGAGGACGACCAGCCAACTCGCAGACGTAAGAAGCTTCAATCTAGGGGCTTAGGCAACGACGCTATGAGTAGGGCGTTGCACCAACTCTCCAAGTCTCCATTCACACGGAGGATTGAGAAAGGAAGGCTTCCCAGGAGGTTTACCCAGCCCACCTTTACCATCTACAATGGCCAGACTGATCCGGTGGAGCACGTGAGTCACTTCAACCAGAGGATGGCAGTGCACTCTCACAACGAGACTCTGATGTGTAAAGTTTTCCCCTCCAGCTTGGGACCTGTGGCTATGAGATGGTTTAACGGTCTCAAATCGGGGTCTGTAGGCTCATTCGGGGAGCTAACTAGGGCATTCGCTTCGCGGTTTATTACGTGTAGCAGAGTCCCTCGGCCATTGGACTCGCTGCTATCCATGGCCATGAAGGAAGGGGAGACGCTGAAAGCATACTCCGACCGATACTGGGAAATGTTTAATGAGATAGATGGTGATTTTGATGAGGTGGCGCTTAATACCTTTAAGGTAGGTCTTCCTACTGACCACGACCTAAGAAAGTCTTTGACGAAAAATCCCGTCCGCAGCGTACGCCGCCTTATGGATCGTATTGATGAGTACAAAAGGGTAGAGGAAGACCAGCAGCAGGGGAAGGGAAAGGAGAAGGTTATCCCGCAGGAGAGAAGGGATTTCAGGTCGGACAGATATCACAACAACAAGCCGAGGAGGGATTACTTCGGCCAATCCGGCTCGGCAGCACCTCAGGCTGTAAATACTGTGTTCTGAGAACCAGTGCATCAGTTACTAGAGAAAGTTCGTAAAGAGCCCTTCTTCAGATGGCCCAGCAAGATGGCAGGGGACCCTGCAAAAAGAAATCAAAATTTCTTTTGTCAGTACCATCAGGATGTGGGCCACACTACCGAGAATTGTCGGACCCTTTGGAGCCACTTGGAGCAGCTTGTCAGTGAGGGAAAACTAAAGCAGCACCTGTGCCACCCTAGCGGGCAGGGCAGTCAATCTATTTCAAACAATCAGAGGAATAATACATCTCGGCCGTCTTTAGGAACAATTAATGTTATTTTTGCTGCACCTGGCAGGACCGGTTCGGCCCCCACTAGGGTGATGACAGTTTCTCATTCTCAGGCCGAGGACACAGGCTGTAGGCCGAAGAGGTTGAAGCTCAATTTGCCCGTCTTGGGATTTTCTGAGGAAGATAAAGTAGGGACTATCCAACCCCATGACGATGCTCTTGTGGTTACGCTCAGGATAGGGAACTATGATGTGAGGAGGGTGATGATAGACCAGGGCAGCGGTGCAGATATCATGTACCCTGATCTATTTAAGGGATTGAGGTTGAAGCTGGAAGATCTTACCCCTTATGACTCCCCCCTTATAAGCTTTGAAGGGAGAGCCGTCCTGCCGAAGGGACAGATTCGTTTGCCCGTTCAATCCGGCTCAGAAACGGTTGAGGTGGATTTCATTATGGTTGACGCGTACTCTCCATATACAGCCATCCTCGCCCGGCCCTGGCTGCACGCGCTTGGGGCTGTCTCCTTTACCTTGCACGTTAAAGTCAAATTCCCCTCGGGGGAATGTGTTGAGGAAATCCTCGGCAGCCAATCGGTAGCCAGGCAGTGCATATCGGCTGCGGTATCACATCAGACAGAAGCCAAGTCTTCGGCTTTAATCACCAAAGACTTATAGCAGTTAATGGCTCTTGATTCATCTGGAATGGTGACAGGAGATGAGACACATTGCGAGGAGTTAGAGAAGTTTCCAGTAGCCGATGACCCAGAGAGATTCTTCCAGGTCGGTGTACTTTTGCCACACCAAGAGAAGATGGAATTGTTAGAATTCTTGAAGGACAATGTTGATATTTTTGCGTGGGATCCTTATGAAGCTCTAGGCGTGGATCCGGGCTTCATTTGTCATCGCTTAAATGTCAACCCAGCTATTGTTCCGAGGAGGCAACCACCTCGGCGATCTTCTAGAGAACATTCTGAGGCTGTGAAGGAAGAGGTTCTTAAACTCAAAAGGGCGGGGGCTATCAAAGAGGTTTTCTACCCCGAATGGTTGGCTCATACTGTTGTTGTTAAAAAGAAAAATGGAACGTGGAGGGTATGTGTGGACTTCACTGATCTGAACAAGGCCTGTCCTAAAGATTCGTTCCCAATGCCACGTATTGATCAACTGGTGGATGCCACTGTCGGACATCCTCGGATGAGTTTTTTGGACGCCTTCCAGGGTTACCACCAGATTCCCTTGGCAATAAAGGATCAGGAGAAGACTGCCTTCATTACACCGACGAGGAATTATCATTATAAGGTCATGCCATTCGGCTTGAAGAATGCTGGGGCTACCTATCAAAGGATGATGACCAGAATGTTCGAACAGCAAATGGGGAAAACCATTGAAGTATATGTCGACGATATGGTGGTGAAAAGCAA
The DNA here is from genome assembly GCF_040712315.1 of Castanea sativa. Classification (NCBI taxonomy): domain Eukaryota; kingdom Viridiplantae; phylum Streptophyta; class Magnoliopsida; order Fagales; family Fagaceae; genus Castanea; species Castanea sativa. The sequence continues at coordinate 37,797,121 of NC_134018.1, forward strand.
AACAATACTCTCACACGTGAAAGATTTGGCCGATACCTTTCAGATACTGAGAAAGTACAAGTTGCGCCTCAATGCCTCAAAATGCTCGTTTGGCGTTGGGTCCGGAAAGTTTTTGGGGTACATGATCACTCATAGAGGCATAGAGGTAAATCCGGTGCAGGTCAGGGCTATTCAGGACTTGCAGCCTCCTCGGAACCCAAAAGAAATTCAAAAGTTAACGGGAATGATTGCCGCATTGAATAGGTTCATATCTCGGTCAGCTGATCGGTGTCGTCCTTTCTTCCAACTGTTGAATAAGTGGAAAGGGTTTCAATGGACCGAGGACTGCGAGTTAGCTTTTCAACAGCTCAAGCAATATCTTTCTCGGCCACCCATTCTGTCTCGTCCGGAGGCACATGAGATTTTGTTTGCTTATCTGGCAGTGGCTGTCCACGCGGTCAGCCTGGTCCTGATAAGAGATGATAACGGGGTGCAAAGACCGGTATATTACGTTAGTAAGTCTTTAGGTGATGCCGAGGTGCGTTATCAACCCTTAGAGAAAGCGCTCCTGGCCGTGGTTCATGCCACGCGAAAGCTTCCCCATTATTTTCAATCCCACACAGTGGTTATTCTGACCCAGTTGCCCCTCAAGGCAGTGCTGCGTAGTGCCGACTACTCAGGAAGGATAGCAAAGTGGGGGACCATCCTGGGGGCTTTTGATGTTAAATACAAGCCTCGCACCTCGGTGAAGGGTCAGGTCCTCGCTGACTTGGTGGCGGAATTTGCCGAGCCATTACTGGAAGAAACTCTAAAGGAGGCCCACATGGGTGAAAAATCAGTTGGTTTGATCACAGCTGCGGTATCTCCGATTTGGGAAATGTATGTGGATGGGGCAGCCAATCAGAGAGGGTCAGGTGTTGGACTTGTTCTGACGTCCCCCGAGGGAATTGTTTTTGAAAAGTCTTTGAGATTGGCATTCTCGGCCACTAATAATGAGGCTGAATACGAAGTGGTCTTGGTAGGCATGAAAATGGTGCATAGAATGGGTGGAAAGGAAATCCATGTCTTCTCGGACTCTCAACTGGTGGTCGGCCAGGTCACGGGGACCATGGAGGCTAGAGATCTAAGGATGCAGGAATATTTGGCCCAGATCAAGCGCCAGCAAACTGAATTTGACTCCTTCGCCTTAACTCATATCTCTCAGAGCGGAAACACCCATGCAGACTCCTTAGCCACGCTGGCAACGTCCTCAGCTCAAGGTTTACCTAGGGTTATTCTCGTTGAGGATTTACTGGAACCCTCTCTTGTCATTACCAACGCGCCTCGCATCCATCTAATAAGGCCTGGACCTAGTTGGATCGACCCGGTCATATCTTTTCTTAGGAACGATGTCCTTCCTGAGGACAAATCTGAAGCAGATAAGATACGCCGAAAGGCGCCACGTTTCTGGTTGTCCGAGGACCAGAAACTGTACAAACGATCCTTTTCAGGACCGTACTTGTTGTGTGTACACCCTGACTCAACGGAAGGGCTTCTAGAAGAACTGCATGAAGGGATTTGCGGCAGCCACACTGGGGGAAGATCCTTAGCCCATAGAGCTCTGACTCAGGGTTATTGGTGGCCTAATATGCAAAGAGAGGCTCAAGACTATGCCAGGAAATGTGATCAGTGTCAGAGGTTCGCCCCTAATATTCATCAACCTGGAGGAGTTCTTAACCCCCTTTCCAGTCCTTGGCCCTTCGCACAGTGGGGATTAGACATAGTTGGGCCATTTCCGAGGGCAACAGGTAACAAAAGATGGCTTCTCGTGGGAACAGACTATTTCACTAAATGGGTTGAGGCCGAGCCCTTAGCAAATATTAGAGATGTTGACTCCAAGAAGTTTGTCTGGAAAAACATCGTTACTAGATTCGGTATACCACACACACTCATCTCAGACAATGGTGTTCAGTTCGACAGTAAGGCTTTTAGGAAGTATTGTGGTGACATGGGTATCATAAATAGATATTCCACCCCAGCTTATCCTCGAGGAAATGGGCAAGCCGAGGCCATTAACAAGGTCATTGTCAGTGGGCTGAAGAAAAGGTTGGATGATGCGAAAGGCAGATGGGTAGAAGAGCTCCCTCATGTTCTGTGGACGTATCGGACCACACCGCGCAGGTCCACTGGAGAAACGCCATTTTCTATGACTTATGGAGCCGAGGCGGTGATACCTCTGGAATCTGGTTTTCCCACCCTAAAGACGAGCTCTTTTAATCCAGAGAATAACGCGGGACTCCTGGAGAAAGGCCTAGATTTGCTTAAGGAACGACGCGAGGCAGCTATGGTCCAAATGGCTTATTATCAACAGAAGTTAAAACGGGGATATGATGCCCACGTGAGGCTAATGCCACTTGCACCTGGTGATCTCGTACTAAGAAAAGTTATGGGCACCTCTAAGAACCCAACTTGGGGTAAGCTAGGACCCAACTGGGAAGGCCCCTATCGCATTGTTTCAGTAGCCGGCATAGGGTCATATCGGCTAGCTGACCTAGATGAAAAAATTGTACCACGCCCATGGAATGTAAACAATCTTAGAAGGTATTATTATTAATAAAATGTGCTTTTGTCAGTGAACATTTTAAAGTTATGAGTATCTCTGACATTTGAAGCTATTGTTCATAAGAATCAAACAGAAACTTGGTTGAGTGTAGTCCTCGGACCACAAACCTTGTGGAAATTGATGTCTTGTCATTTGTTAAACAGAACCTTAGTTATGCCGGGTCCTCGGACCTCCTATTTTGGGAAAATTAACATTTGAAGCAACTATTTTTAAGAATCAAACAGAAACTTGGTTGAGTGTAGTCCTCGGACCACAAACCTTGTGGAAATTGATGTCTTGTCATTTGTTAAACAAAACCTTAGTTATGCCGGGTCCTCGGACCTCCTACTTTGGGAAAATTAACATTTGAAGTAACTATTTTTAAGAATCAAACAGAAACTTGGTTGAGTGTAGTCCTCGGACCACAAACCTTGTGGAAATTGATGTCTTGTCATTTGTTAAACAGAACCTTAGTTATGCCGGGTCCTCGGACCTCCTACTTTGGGAAAATTAACATTTGAAGCAACTATTTTTAAGAATCAAACAGAAACTTGGTTGAGTGTAGTCCTCGGACCACAAACCTTGTGGAAATTGATGTCTTGTCATTTGTTAAACAGAACCTTAGTTATGCCGGGTCCTCGGACCTCCTACTTTGGGAAAATTAACATTTGAAGCAACTATTTTTAAGAATCAAACAGAAACTTGGTTGAGTGTAGTCCTCGGATCACAAACCTTGTGGAAATTGATGTCTTGTCATTTATTAAACAGAACCTTAGTTATGCCAGGTCCTCGGACCTCCTACTTTGGGAAAATTAACATTTGAAGCAACTATTTTTAAGAATCAAACAGAAACTTGGTTGAGTGTAGTCCTCGGACCACAAACCTTGTGGAAATTGATGTCTTGTCATTTGTTAAACGGAACCTCAGTTATGCCGGGTCCTCGGACCTCCTACTTTGGGGAATTTAACGTTTGAAGTTATAACTATCGATAATCAAACAGGAACTTGTCCAAGTACAGTCCTCGGATCACAAATCTTGTGGGTGTCCTTGCCCTTATCACACATATGAGGGAAATTATTACTTCTCCATTTGTTAAAATCGGATCTTAAATTCTTTATTCTTGAGTGTCAAATTCGTTCAGATTATAAAAGTTTGATCTTTATGTGAGTTATTTGCACTGTGACATTCTTTAATATCTAAAGTTATATGATAATTTTTGAAGTCATGATGGTTTGCATGGTGGAGTGACATTACCTGTAACTACTTGTTATTACGAACTTTCATGGCAAACGCAAAGAAAATAAAGTAAAGCAAAGGCAACAATAATGAAGGTCGAATAAAATGTTTTTCATTAAGCGTATACAAAGAAGGGGAATACAAAAGTTCCTAGACTAGGCCCTAAGCTAGGGAAGGGGAGCTTGATGGGAGCTGCTGCCAGCCTCAGTACTCTTCAATTCCATTTCGAAGGTAGATAAGGCTTGCTTTCCTTTGTCTGTTGAAGGCATGAGGGGCTCCATGCTTGGGGTTTCCTCCTTCTCGGCACCATCACGCTTGTCCTCCTCTTTATGAGAACCTTCAGGTTCTGTAGGAGTAGGAACAAGCTCTTGTACCACTGGAGGAAGAGCAGGAGAGGCAGGGACATGAGGGTCTTCAATTTCTTGAATGTCTAAGGGAAGCCAAATATTTTCGGGCTTCCTCAGTTCGGAAACTTGAGGAACCCTTGCCATATTCATAGCCTCCCCCCAGACTTGCTGACAGTATTCACGGCACAAGGCCGCGAAAGCTTTTGTCAGCTCCTCTTGGGTTTTGATGACCCCCTCCTGATAACTGGCCTTCTTCGCGGCCTCCATGGCGTGCTTATGGGCGTGAGCTTCCTCTTTTGCCAGCGCAAGCTCCTTTTCAAGATCGGAGCGTGCCTGTTGGATTTGGGCAAGCTCGTCCTCCTTTTGACGGAGGAGCTTACGCTGCGCCTCCACTTGACTCCCCATTGTCTTCAAGCTGGCCTCGTCACCGTCTCTCTCTCTCTTCAGATCGGCCAGCTGTGAAGTGAGCCTTCCTTTCTCTGCCAAGGCCTGGCCCAGAGACTTTTCTGCTTCTTGTCTCAACTCCTGCTCCATCCCAACATGCTTTCGAGAATCCTCCACGAATTTCTCGGCCGCAAACACTTCTTGGATGGACTGCAAAAAGGTTAAGAAGGTTAAATGCAACGAAATGTTTATAAATAAATGTAGAAAACAAAGGTGTACAGTTGGAGCTTACCAGAGCTAAACCCCTTTTTAACGAGAGGAACAGCTGTGGATGACCCATCTTCTCCAAAGACTCCATGTCCTTGGGCAGCAGAAGAGAACGCTCCAGCACCTCGGCTAAGTGGTGGGTGTGGCCTTGTTGCACGGCTCTGATGCTGGAGTGGCAGGGAATAGGGGTGCCGTCCAGTCTCAAATCAGGAGACCAGGTGACTGGCGCTCGTCGCACCTCAGCCACTTCTCTGATCTCCCCACTCTCAACCGAGCGGGCGCGCCCTTTGCCTTTGTCTGGCTTCTGCTGTTGGGCCAGCGGCGGTTGCTGTTTTATTTTCTTTGCCTTTTCCCCACCAGCCACCTCGGCGTCCACTTTTCTCTTCTTCTTAGAATCATCGGTGGGAGGCTTAGTGTCGGCTGGAGGAGGAGGAGGTGGTGGCAAGGTAGGAGGAACTTGGGACCCTCTCGTACCCTTCTTTGCCACCCGGGCACCTCTGTCGGACATGAGATCCTTAAGCGTGTCCATTTCCTCTTCGACTGAACTATCATCTAGACGCGCTATCACTAAACCTGCAATCCCTGAGGCCTCGGCTTCTTCTTCTTCCTCCTCGTCGGAGAGGGTGACAAATGGGTTTCCGCGAGGTCGTGGAGAGCCCTCGAACTGAAATTGTTCTATCTCCTTGTCTAAAGTGTTGGAAGAGGACACTCGCTCCTCCGGGATGGCAATGCTCTGAGAATGTACGGCGAGAGGAATTGCCGCTATGGGCTGGTTGTACAAGACGGTGTGAGGGGCGTCGAGGAGATCGCGGTCGTCCAAAAAGTTGGACCGGGCTACGTTTATCTTCCTTCGCCTTCGGTCACCCGCGACTATGGCGTTTTCTACCTCCTGGAAATCCGAGGAGATGGGAGTGTACCCCAGAATCAGATGAGCAGCTCTAAGTTGTAAGTCCTCGCTGACAAATACCTCGGAGCGAAGCACTCGGTTTAGATCGGCAACGCTGCAGTGGCTCAAGCGTGGACGCACGTGTTGCTTATCTGCAGAGAAAGACGTGAAAGTGAACAACATGGTTAGATTCACACAGCAAGTGATAAAGTTAAACAAATATAAATACATGTTATTGTGCATGTTTATGAGTATTAAAGGGGGTTGTGAGATGGGGAGGTTAATCCTAAGGTGTCGCACCTGGATCTCCCCACTCAACTGGGCAGTGGAGGCCGTCGTGCCAGTTCCCAGAGACGATCAGGTAGTCATCCTTCATGCCTTTGTTGGATTTGGGCAGACAGGAGATTAGCCTAACGACGCTGGAGCGGGATTTAATGTAGTAACCTACTTTGGAGAGTTTATGGGACTCGTACAGAAAGACGACGTCGTGCCAGGTGAGGTTTAGACGCATTTGCTCGTTTAGAGTATCGACGCTACCCAAAACTCTAAAAACGTTTGGGAGGCACTGATCGGGACACAACCGATGGTTGCGAAGGTACTCCCTGGTTATTGGTTTCATTGGGAGGGTCATCCCACCCTCTATAAAGGCTATCATTGGGATGATAACCTCTCCCTCTTTTCTAGAACTGGCCACGGCTTCTACCGGGCAATATCTCAAACCTACATCGCCGGGAATGTTATACTTGGCTCTGAAGCCTTCCATCCCAGTGGCGGTATCAACTAGACACTTAAACCTACCCATCAGAAAAGAACGAAAGGCTAAACTCTAAAGGGGAGAATATCTACGAGGACAGCCGAGGAATATATCCGAGGAGAAAAGGTTAAGAATAGAGAGAGCAAGAACTTACAAAGTTGAAGGTGTGCAAATTTCCACGGTTTTCTGCAGGTAAAGTACGATTGCTGATGTTTTGATGGGATTAGCCCCTGGGGAATTAAATGAAGGCGCAGGTTCCCGAAGCGTCACGATGTGCGGAAAAGCGGTCTCGAAATTATACTCGTCCCGCCCAAATTTTCGTGGAGTAACGAGGACCGTTGGATACCTATCTCGCCATTGAACGTGGGGGACAAAGTGTAGCTTACAGCAATAAATGCGCGCGTTTTTGAAAATAAAACCGCCAAGTGGCATCTTCTGGGACGCGAAATGATTTCCACACGTGCAATCATTCACAAAGTGTGTGGAGTATGTTCTCGTCAGATCAAAACCCTATTTTTCTCATCGGACGTTGAAAATTAGAGTTTTGAGGGGCTATTGTGGGGAGTAAAAAGACCCTGATGGGAATGTGGGCCTTTGGGCCATGCTAAGGAAGGCCGACCTGCTCTTGGGTTTAGAACTTGTTAGTACTACGGGTCGGCCCATACGCCGAGGATCCGAGGATCTAGCCGAGGGTGAATTTCCCTTCGGAAGGACACCGGAGAACCCGGGACTTCATGGTAAAAGTTAGGGAATGACACGGTCAAGACCAATGGTTAAAGAAGGGGAACCCATGAATGTCCTAGAAGCACCGATGTCAGAGAAATACCAAAGATAAAGGCTGCCACCTCCACATTAAAGACCCTGCACCTACCACCCTGGCCGCATTAATGGGGAAGTGACACCTGAACAGTGGAAGAGAAACTTCTGGTTACTATTCAAAGGTACTGAGAAAAGAAATATCTAGGCTAAGGGGGAGTGGGGGCAACACGTGTACAAAGTATCAAAAAGAAGAGTATTTAAGGAGCAACCTGGAACAGGGATAGGGGGTCCCTTTTTGGTAATCTAAAAAGAAAAAGAAAAAAGAAAAAGAGATAATATAAGAACAGCTCTCGGCTTACGTCCGAGTAGGTTGATTGACAATATTCCTTGTTGTTTTCAAGTGTTTGCAATCTTTGACTTGTCATTTAATCCTTAGACACTTCTAACCTGGGTTTCAAGCCCACACTCTACAAATTCATATTGTTTAAGGCTCATTGGGCCTGAGCCCGTAACTGTTCTTGGGGCCAGGTGCAATTGTGCACTTACAATATGTTATATTAACTATTAAATAGGAATTTTCCTAAGGTGTAATCTCTCCAATAAATGATATCAGAGCCCTTGAGTGCTAAGGTGACAAGGTTAATAAGAATTCCTTTTGCAATTGGAGCAAGATTTCGGCAAGGTTAACAAGGGTCCCTTTTGCAATTGGAATAGGAGTTTTAAAGGTTTATAAAGGACCGTTTCACAATTAGAGTAGAAAGTCCGTAGGCATTCAAAGGGTGTGGATTTCACATGATTCTGGGGTCTATACATCTTAGGAGAAGAAATATCAAAATGGAAATTTATAGTTGGTTTTATTTATTTATTTTAATTTTAATTTTAAATTCCATATCACGTGTGGTTTCTTGATCTACCAAAAAGTTTCGTTCAAAGAATAGTCTCTTATAAATTAGAATTATCTTGTTTTATGCAAAACCAAGTTAAATATTGAGATATCATGATTTGCATTGTGTAAGCTATAAAAATCTTGACCATTTGTTGATTAAAATATAAACCACTTATACATTAATAAGTGAAAAAAATGGGATAGTTCCACTCATGAGTCCAAATATTCAAATTATACCATGATACATTAACACTTTTGGGAGTTTTGTATTTTTGATACAAAAAAGTATTTTGTATGGAATAATATCGCGTCGTCGTATCAAAATCTAATAACCAAGAGATATGTGTATAAAAATAACTATCAATTAACACATGTTTTTCATTTGTTAGTAGGACAGTTATTTTTTATTAACATGTCTCATACTCAATATATTTTAATATATCGCGGACATTTTTTTTTTTAGAGTTTTAACTTATGGCGTCCGCTCTTGATAATTGCTCTATATTATCAGACTAAGACATCAATCAGTTTTTGGTGTAGGCGGGGATTGAACCCCAGATCTCTTATGGCGTCCGCTCCTGATAATTGCTCTATATTACTTTTTGTTATGATGTTATTTGTATGAATAATGATGTGTGTGGATATTTGTGTGTATAATATAAATATAATATAACTTTATATAATTTAATAATTAGGAAATAGAGAGGGTTTATTACATGTGTGTGTATTGTTATCATGTTATAATAACTTTTTGTTGTAAAGTCTGAAAATTCAAGAAAAAAAAAATTGTAAGGTTAGTAATTGGTTAAGTAGACACGCAATGTATTATTTTATGTATGAATGAGAGTGATTATGTGTGTCAATAATTAATACAGAGCCAATGAGTTAGGTTTATTCATTTAGTTTAAAATTGCCGATGAGTTTGGATTCTCAAAAAAAAAAAAAGTTTAAAATATTTTTATAAAAAAAATGACAAATTAATAGATAATAACAATTGCATAAAAATAAAAATTTTAGACAAACTTAACAAAAAAAAAAAAAAGGTTATAGTTACTCACATTGACAATAAATACTCATAATGAATTATCATGTAACAATTCAAAATTTGAAAACTTATAGAAAGAAAATGTAAAACTTTTTTTTTTTTTGGTCGATAACTTGATATATTCAAGTTCTCTTTTTATTAAAATTTTTTTAATTTAAGTTTTTTAGTAACTCCTAAACAAAATTTCTGAAGCTGCCACTGATCTAACTCTTATTATTTTGTTTATTGGGTCAGCCATGGCAAGGTGTGAAGTGTGAACTGATCCAATTCTGTCCCACTGGGGGGTCTCACAACTTCGTGGGTATTGCATGAGGTTCCTTGAGGGGTTTACTGGCGAACCATCAGGACGTTTCAGCTGACTCAACAAACTTGCAAAACCAAATTAAGGGAGCTCCAATCCATGGAAGTTCTGTCTTTTTTTTTTTTTTTTTTGATGAACCTCCATGGAAGTTCTGTCGATGCATTGAAGAAATGTCATTTCAATTTAACATTCCAGACATTGCCTCCCGTATCAATCATCTATCAGAAAAGTGTCGTGTGCGTTATAGTTTTCATATTTTCATTAGCATGCGTTAAATTAAATTTAATCTCCTATTAATTTAAAGTGAAATTGTTACCATATGTACTTAAAAACTTACTACTAGAAGTGGAGACTACTAATTTAGAGGACACTATATAGGATATAGCTAGGTTGGAGCCAACTATAGTAATAGTATACATCCCCCAAGAAGGATATAGGGAGATTAGATTGTGAAATCGATTATTAACCTTACATGTCAAATATAGTTCGTATCCTCTTCTTCACTCACTATTTTCTTTCGGAGTATCATAAATTATCAATTGTCTATGAATCTCCTTATCCACACAAATCTCTTTAAATTGCTCAGATAGATAGTAAGAGTCTTAATAGTTCTTTTCTTTTAATTCTCAACCGAATTCATGAAATGAAACACCTAAAGTTGTCTAATGTTCAAACTTGTGGGTGATCAAAAACACACATCACATGACCATAACACATAAAGTTTTCTATAAATGTGATTTGATAAAGGCCTTGTGCCTTGCCCTCGCACTCATTCTCATTGGGCAACGTATATTCAAAATTTCACATTAGCCCATTATCTTTGTAAGGTTGAATTTATTCAACTATGTGTTGGGTTTATTCCGTACTAAATTTGCTTGTAATTTAGCAATTAAATACCCCATATTTAGGTGAGAATTATGTAAGGGTTGTGTGTGAGATAGTGTGAAGAAATTAAAAAATGTGTGCATTGGAGGATTCTCGTGACGGGATTTCGCGAGTGACTCACGATTGGCAACTCGCTAAAGTGCCACATGTGTGAAGCATGTAGGAAGCTGAAGGTTCACGACAGCTGGAGCACTATAGGACAAAAGTATAGTCTGGCTTGGTAGTTAACTCGCGACTCAAACTCGTGACTCGTTCCAGTCGCGAGACCGAGTCGCCAAAATCCCTTGTTTTGCAGAAAAATGACTTTTCACATTCCTTGCGTACCCTATTATAAATACACTTATACCCACGAAATGTAGAGAGCTTCCAAAGAGAATTTTGAGAGAGAAACCCTTGAGAAGACCAAGATTGTCTTATCCACAATCTTAGACATCTAATTCTCCAAATTCCTCTATTTTCACCCTTTCCATTGACATATCATTGAGACAAATTCTTACCTCACCACACCCATATCAATGAGTAGGTGCTTTGGTGCTTGGGAAGCAGTTCGGAGATAACCAATTCACTTGATTGATGCAATGGGCTTATTGCGGTATCCGAAAAGTTAGAGAAGACACGGTTAGGCTTAACTAGTTGGTAGTAGGAGCTTGGAGGGCTCAAGTACATGGGCTCAAATCCTTACCTTACCATACCCACATTAGTGAGGAGGTACTTTGGTACTTGGGAAGCAGTTCGGAGATAACCAATTCACTTGGTTGATGCAATGGGCTTATTACGGTATCCAGAAAGCTAGAGAAGACATGGTTAGGCTTAACTAGTTGGTAGCAGGAGCTTAGAGGGCTCAAGTACATTGGGTAAACTAAGCTTGAAGGGTCTTTTATTATTCGTGTACTCCAATTTATTCTCTAGTGGATCATTTTACCGCTTAGAGGGTGGTAGAGAGGTTTTTTGTCGAGTTCTTCGATTTCCTCTTCGATAACACGTGCCGGTGTTATCCTTGTATTTGCATCTCTCTTCCCTTACTCTTTAACCATTAATTGCTGTTGTGTTTGTGATTAATTATGTGTTAAAGTAGTTTGCTAATTTGGGTATAACTTTTATTTATTATTCCGCATATCAATTGTTTGAATATAAGCTTGCGTTGGTTAAATTGAATTTGGGGGTCTAAACATTCATTAGTGTTTTACACACTAATTAAACTTTCAATTTTGTCAGGGATGATCTATGATCTAAGCATCTCGAAAGAAGGCCTCCTCAACTGCCCCCATGGTTGAGGGATGGCTATTGAGACTCCATCTAAGGTTGTCATAAATTGTTACAACCTTGGCTTCTCTTTAAGCAATAACATGCCTATTTGGATATTGGGTCTGGTCTTGTTCTAGGTTAGCGGGTTCACAGCCCCCTTTTTTTTTTAATTTAATTTTATTGAGAAGCTTAAGAGTTTTTATATTTTAGGATAATTGTCACACCAAGTGAATGAAGGAGATTTTGAACCTTCATTCTTTTAATAAAAGAGACCAATTAATGTCACTGAGTTACAAGCTCTTGGTCCAAATGGTTTTTATTATTTTCCTTCAGATATAGATATATGTATTACAAATCTCTCAAAAAAAAATTGTGGGGGGTAAAAAGATCCTGATGGGAACATGGGCCTTTTGGGCCGTGTTAAGGAGGGCCGACCTGACCCTGGGTTTAGAAGTTGTTAATACTATGGGTCGGCCCATGCGCCGAGGATCCGAGGACCCAGCCGAGGGTGAACTTACCCTCGGGTGAGCACCGAAGAACTCGGGATTTCATAGTAAAGGTTAGGGGATGGCACAGTTAAGGCCAATGGTTAAAAGGGGGAAACCCTAGAATGCCCCAGAAGCACCGGTGTTGAAGAAATGTCAAAGATAAAGGCTGCTACCTCCACATTAAAGACCCTGCACCTACCACCCTGGCCGCATTAATGGGGAGGTGACACTTGAACAGTGGAAGGGAAACTTCTAGTTACTGTTCAAAGGCACTAAGAAAAGAAATATCTAGGCTAAGGGAGGAGTTGGGGCAACACGTGTAGAAAGTATTAAAAAGAAGAGTATTTAAGGGAGGACCTAGAACAGAAAGAAAGAGGGACTTTTTGTAACCTAACAAGAAAAAAGACAAAGAGAGAGAGATAATATAAGAACAGCTCTCGGCTTACGTCCGAGGAGAGCTATTTACATTACTCCTTGCTGTTTCCAAATACTGGCAATCTTTAGTTTGTCATTTAATCTTCACTCACTTCTAACCTGGGTTTCAAGCCCACTCTCTACAAATTTTTATTGTTTAAGGCTCATTGGGCCTGAGCCCATAACTGTTCTTGGGTCCAGGTGCAATTGTGCACTTACAATTGGCGCCGTCTGTGGGGACCTAGTCTAGAAGTAGTAGGGATATTATGGCAGGCTTAGGCTCTCACCATGCAGAGTCACAAGGATCACAACCGGAAGATCATTTCGAACGTCTTGAACATCTTAGGGATCGTGAGGGAAGCGTCCATACAGAATACCCAGGGGCTAGCCATACTCAAGGAGGGGGTAGCACTACCCACGATGAGGGCTCTAAATCCATGCAGAAGGAAATTAATCGTTTGAAGAGGAAGTTACGCCGTGCTAAACGTAAGGTTTCCCCGTCCTCATCTAGTTCTTCCTCAGAGAAGGATAGGGGAGTTGGCTACAGTTCAAGGTCATATTCCCCCACTAGCGCAACATCCTCCGGCGAGGAGGACGACCAATCAACTCACAGACGTAAGAAGCTTCGTTCTAGGGGCTTAGGCAATGATACCATGAGTAGGGCGTTGCACCAACTCTCTAAATCTCCGTTTTCACGGAGGATTGAGAGGGGGAGGCTTCCAGGAGGTTCACCCAGCCCACCTTTACCATCTATAATGGCCGGACTGATCCGGTGGAACACGTGAGTCACTTCAACCAAAGGATGGCAGTGCACTCTCACAACGAGACTCTGATGTGTAAAGTCTTCCCATCCAGCTTGGGACCGGTGGCTATGAGATGGTTTAACGGTCTCAAATCGGGGTCTATAGGCTCGTTTGGGGAACTAGCTAGGGCATTTGCTTCGCGGTTCATCACGTGTAGCAGAGTCCCTCGGCCATTGGATTCGTTGCTATCCATGGTCATGAAGGAAGGGGAGACACTGAAAGCATACTCCGACAGATACTGGGAGATGTTTAATGAGATAGATGGCGACTTTGATGAGGTGGCGCTTAATACTTTTAAGGTGGGTCTCCCTACTGACCACGACCTAAGAAAGTCCTTGACGAAGAAGCCTGTCCGCAGCGTACGCCGTCTTATGGATCGTATTGATGAGTATAATAGGGTAGAGGAAGACCAGCAGCAGGGGAAAGGAAAGGAGAAGGTTATCCCGCAGGAGAGAAGGGATTTCAGGTCGGACAGATATCACAACAAGCCGAGGAGGGATTACTTCGGACAATCCGGCTCGGCAGCACCCCAGGCTGTAAATACTGTGTTCCGAGAACCAGTGCATCAGTTATTAGAAAAGGTTCGTAAAGAGCCCTTCTTCAGATGGCCCGGCAAGATGGCAGGGGACCCTGCTAGAAGAAATCAAAACCTTTTCTGTCAGTACCATCAGGATGTGGGCCACACCACCGAGAACTGTCGGACCCTGTGGAACCATCTAGAGCAGCTCGTCGGTGAGGGAAAGTTAAAGCAGCACTTGTGTCAGCCCACCGGGCAGGTCAGTCAAGTTGGTTCAAACAATCAGAGGAACGTTTCATCTCGGCCAGCACTGGGAACGATTAATGTTATCTTCGCTGCACCTGGTAGGACCGGCTCAGGTCCCACTAGGGTTATGGCGGTTTCCCATTCGCAGGCCGAGGATGCGGGTAGCAAGCCGAAGAGATTCAAGAGCACTTTACCTGTTTTGGGTTTCTCCGAGGAGGATAAGGTAGGGACTATCCAGCCCCATGACGATGCTCTTGTGGTTACCCTCAGGATAGGGAACTATGATGTGAGGAGGGTGATGATAGACCAGGGCAGCGGTGCAGATATCATGTACCCTGATCTATTTAAAGGGCTAAGATTGGGGTTGGAAGATTTAACCCCTTATGACTCCCCACTTATAAGCTTCGAAGGAAGGGCCGTTATGCCGAAGGGACAGATCCGTTTACCCGTTCAATCCGGCACTGAAACGGTTGAGGTAGATTTCATTGTGGTTGACGCGTACTCTCCATATACAGCCATCCTCGCCAGGCCATGGTTACACGCCTTGGGAGCTGTCTCCTCTACCTTACATGTTAAGGTGAAATTCCCCTCGGGGGAGCACGTTGAGGAAATCCTCGGCAGCCAGGTAGTGGCTAGGCAGTGCATATCCGCTGCGGTGCTTCGTCAGTCAGAAATTGAGTCATCAACCTTGCCCATCCAGGAGTCATAGCAATCAACAGCTCCGGAGGCACCTGGAGCGATGACAGGAGACGAGGCTACTTGTGAGGATTTAGAGAAGTTTGTAATAACAGATGATCCAGAGAGGTTTTTCCAAGTTGGCGTACTTTTGCCACACCAAGAGAAGATGGAGTTGTTGAAATTTCTGAAAGATAATTTAGATATTTTTGCGTGGGACCCCTATGAGGCTCCAGGTGTAGATCCGAGCTTTATTTGTCATCGTTTAAACGTCAATCCTGCCGTTGTTCCGAGGAGGCAGCCACCTCGGCGATCTTCCCGAGAACATTCTGAAGCCGTGAAGGAAGAGGTTCTTAAACTGAAAAGGGCGGGGGCTATCAAAGAAGTTTTCTACCCTGAATGGTTGGCTCATACTGTTGTTGTTAAAAAGAAGAGCGGTAACTGGAGAGTATGTGTGGACTTTACTGATCTGAACAAGGCCTGTCCTAAAGATTCGTTCCCAATGCCACGGATTGATCAACTGGTAGATGCCACTGTTGGACATCCTCGGATGAGTTTCTTGGACGCCTTCCAGGGTTACCACCAAATTCCCTTGGCGTTGGAGGATCAGGAGAAGACTGCTTTCATTACTCCAACCGGGAACTATCATTATAAGGTCATGCCGTTTGGATTAAAAAACGCTGGGGCTACTTATCAAAGAATGATGACCCGAATGTTTGAACAAAGAATCGGGTAAAACCATCGAAGTATACGTGGATGATATGGTGGTGAAGAGTAAGGCAGTGCCATCGCACATGACAGATCTGGCCGACACCTTCCAGATGCTAAGGAAGTATAAGTTGCGCCTTAACGCCTCCAAGTGTTCCTTTGGCGTGGGATCTGGAAAGTTCTTGGGATATATGATTACTCATAGGGGCATAGAGGTAAACTCGGTACAGGTTAGGGCTATTCAGAATTTGCAGCCGCCTAGGAACCCAAAAGAGATTCAGAAATTGACAGGGATGGTGGCTGCATTGAATAGATTTATTTCTCGGTCAGCTGACCGGTGCCGTCCTTTCTTTCAGTTGTTGCACAAGTGGAAAGGGTTTCAATGGACTGAGGACTGCGATTTGGCTTTCCAACGGCTTAAGCAATATCTTTCTCGCCCGCCCATCTTATCTCGTCCTGAGGTGGACGAGGTTTTATTCGCTTATTTGGCCGTGGCTATTCATGCGGTGAGTTTAGTCCTTATAAGGAATGAAAATGGAGTGCAGAGACCAATTTACTACGTTAGTAAGTCCTTGAATGAGGCCGAGGTGCGCTACCTGCCCTTGGAAAAGGCACTTCTGGCTGTAGTCCACGCCACGCGCAAACTTCCTCATTATTTCCAATCTCATACTTTATTTGTTTTGACCCAGTTGCCTCTTAAGGCTGTGTTGCGTAGTGCTGATTACTCTGGCAGGGTGGCAAAATGGGGAACCATTTTGGGAGCCTTTGATGTTAAATACAGGCCTCGCACATCGGTAAAGGGACAGGTCCTCGCAGATTTGGTGGCAGAGTTTACTGAACCATTGATAGAAGAAACTTCAAAGGAAGCAAACATGGGTGAAAAATCAGTTGGTGTGATCACAGACGTATCGCCCTCGGTTTGGAGAGTTCATGTGGATGGGGCTGCTAATCAAAGAGGGTCTGGTGTTGGACTTGTTCTAATGTCCCCTGAAGGAATTGTCTTCGAAAAATCTTTGAGATTGGCATTCTCGGCTACTAATAACGAGGCCGAGTACGAGGCAGTCTTGGTAGGCATGCAAATGGTACATAAGATGGGTGGCAAGGAAATCCACGTGTTCTCGGACTCTCAGTTAGTGGTCGGCCAGGTCATGGGAACCATGGAGGCTAGAGACCCCAGAATGCAGGAATATTTGGCCCAGGTCAAACGCCAGCAGGCTGAATTTGACTCCTTTTCCTTAGCTCACGTTTCTAGGAGTGGAAACACTCATGCAGATTCCTTGGCTACGTTGGCAACATCCTCGGCTCAAGGGTTACCAAGGGTTATCCTCGTTCAGGATCTGGTACAACCTTCTCTTGTAACTGCTAACGCACCTCGCATCCACCTAATAAGGCCTGGTCCTAGTTGGATGGATTCGATCATATCTTTTCTTAAAAATGACATTCTTCCCGAAGCCAAGGTTGAAGCAGAAAAGATACATCGAAGGGCGCCGCGTTTCTGGTTGTCCGAGGACCAGAAGCTATACAAACGATCCTTCTCAGGACCGTATTTGTTATGTGTGCACCCTGAATCAACAGAGGCATTACTGGAGGAATTGCATGAGGGAATTTGTGGAAGCCACACTGGGGGAAGGTCTTTAGCCCATAGAGCCCTGACGCAGGGTTATTGGTGGCCTAATATGCAGAGGGAAGCTCAGGACTATGCTAGAAAATGCGATCAATGTCAGAGGTTCGCCCCTAATATCCACCAACCTGGAGGGGTTCTTAACCCTCTCTCCAGCCCTTGGCCTTTCGCACAGTGGGGCTTGGACATTGTAGGGCCATTTCCGAGGGCTGTTGGCAACAAAAGATGGCTGCTGGTGGGAACAGACTACTTCACTAAATGGGTTGAAGCTGAGCCCCTAGCCAATATCCGAGATGTCGATTCGAAGAAATTTATATGGAAAAACATCGTTACCAGATTTGGTGTACCACACACACTCATCTCTGACAATGGTGTCCAGTTCGATAGTAAGGCTTTTAGGAAGTATTGTGGTGACATGGGTATCATAAACAGATATTCCACCCCTGTTTATCCTCAGGGAAATGGACAGGCCGAGGCGGTTAACAAGGTCATAGTTAACGGGCTCAAGAAGAGGTTGGACGATGCGAAAGGTAGATGGGTAGAGGAGCTCCCTCATGTCCTGTGGACGTATCAGACCACACCGCGCAGATCCACTGGAGAAACGCCATTCTCCATGACTTATGAAGCCGAGGCGGTGATACCTTTGGAATCTGGATTTCCTACTCTAAAGACAAGTTCTTTTGGCCTAGAGAATAACGAGGGACTTCTAGAGAAAGATCTTGATTTACTTGAGGAACGGCGTGAGGCAGCTATGGTCCAAATGGCCTATTATCAGCAGAAGCTAAAACGAGGATATGATGCCCATGTGAAGCTAAGACCACTTGCCCTTGGGGATCTTGTACTAAGGAAAGTTGTAGGCACTTCTAAGAACCCGGCTTGGGGTAAGCTGGGACCTAACTGGGAAGGCCCCTATCGTATTGTTTCAGTAGCAGGCATAGGGTCATATAGGCTAGCTGACCTAGACGAACGGATTGTACCACGTCCATGGAATGTAAATAATCTTAGAAGGTATTATTATTAATAAAATGAGCTTTTGTCAGTTTGTATTTCAAAGTTATGAGTAGCTCTGACGCGCGAAGTAATAATTTTTAAGAATCAAACAGAAACTTGGTTAAGTGCAGTCCTCGGATCACAAACCTTGTGGAAATTGATGTCTTGTCATTTGTTAAACAGAACCTTAGTTATGCCGGGTCTTCGGACCTCCTACTTTGGGAAAATTAACATTTGAAGTGATAATTTTTAAGAATCAAACAGAAACTTGGTTAAGTGCAGTCCTCGGATCACAAACCTTGTGGAAATTGATGTCTTGTCATTTGTTAAACAGAACCTTAGTTATGCCAGGTCTTCGGACCTCCTACTTTGGGAAAATTAACATTTGAAGTGATAATTTTTAAGAATCAAACAGAAACTTGGTTAAGTGCAGTCCTCGGATCACAAACCTTGTGGAAATTGATGTCTTGTCATTTGTTAAACAGAACCTTAGTTATGCCGGGTCTTCGGACCTCCTACTTTGGGAAAATTAACATTTGAAGTGATAATTTTTAAGAATCAAACAGAAACTTGGTTAAGTGTAGTCCTCGGATCACAAACCTTGTGGAAATTGATGTCTTGTCATTTGTTAAACAGAACCTTAGTTATGCCGGGTCTTTGGACCTCTTACTTTGGGAAAATTAACATTTGAAGTGATAATTTTTAAGAATCAAACAGAAACTTGGTTAAGTGCAGTCCTCGGATCACAAACCTTGTGGAAATTGATGTCTTGTCATTTGTTAAACAGAACCTTAGTTATGCTGGGTCCTCGGACCTCCTACTTTGGGAAAATTAACATTTACAGTTACAATTTTTAAGAGTTAAACGAAAGATTGCTTAATACGTTACTGTTTATTAACTCAAATCGTAAAGTTAATTTCTGCATTACAAGGGTTTAATCGTTATGTGAGGCCCTCTCTTCTTCTTAACCGAGGCATTATTCAAATGAATTAACCATGTCACATTGTATTAACTCTTTAATAATATACGCATGATTATGTGGAAGTTACGATTGTGCAATCCTTGGAGTTAGATTTTTATGCTCTGAGAAACTTCTGATATGACTTAATGGGAAACTTTTGTAATAAGTGCAAAAAGAATAAAGTAAAAAGCAGACACAATCCAAGTGAAAAGTAAACGAAATCGTTCTTCATTAATCAAGTTGAATATACATTACAATATATGATTCAAAAACAAAAAAGAATGGAAAAAGAGAAGCCCTAAGCTAAGTCCTAAGCTGTTGGAGGAGGATTTTGCTGAGAGGTACTAGTGCCCTCGGTCTTTCTCAACTCCAGCTCAAAAGGAGTCATAACCTGCTTTCCTTTATCCGCTGTCTTTGTTGGAAGGACGTTGGGTTCCACTATCTGGTTCAAGTCCGTCTCTGCATCCACTCCTCCTTCCTTCTCTTTATTGGAACCAGAAGGTTCTGTAGGATCAGGAATTTGCTGTGGGACCATCGGAGGTAAAGCAGGAAGAGTCGTCTCAGGGGTAGGAGCAGCAACAGGAGCCTCTTCAATCTCCTGTATTTCTAGGGGAAGCCAAACGTTCTCGGACTTCCTCAAATCCGAAGATTGGGGAACTCCTGCTGCGTTTAAAGCTTCCCCCCATACTTTTTGACAGTATTTGCGGCATAAAGCCGCGAACTCCTCTGTCAGCTGCTCCTCGGTGGTTGCTACCCCTTCATCGAAACTTGCCTGCTTGGCAGCTTGAAGAGAGAGTTGGAAGGAGCTGGCTTCCTCCTTCATCAGCGCCAGTTGCTTCTTCAGATCCGAGCACTCCCTTTGAGCTTGGGAGAGCTCTTCATCTCTTTCACGAAGGAGCTTGCGCTGTCCTTCTATCTGGGTCTTCATAGTCTTCAAGTTTGACTCGACCCCGTTTTTCTCTCTCCTCAGCTCTGCTACCTCCGAGGTCAGCTTCTCATTCTCGGCAAGGGCTGTGCCCAAGGACTTCTCAGTCTCCAACCTTATTTCGAGCTCAGTTCTGGCTACTTTCCGAGTGTCTTCAATAAGCTTTTCAGCTACAAAGACCTCCTGAATAGCCTGTAACAAAGTACGATGGAGTTAACAGCTATAAATATTATTAAAAGTGGAATCTTCCTAAAAAAGGAGAAAAACTTACCAGCGCTAAGTCTCTTTTTAGAGAGAGAAATAGTTGTGGCTGGCCCATCTTCTCCAAGGTCTCCATGTCCTTGGGCAGCAGAAGAGGACGTTCCAAGACCTCGGCCAGGTGGTGGGCGTGGCCTTGTTGAACCGCCCTTATACTGGACTGGCAGGAGATAGGAGCGCCGTCCAGCCTTAGATCGGGGGACCAAGTGGTCGGTGCTCGGCGCACTACAGCCTCATCCCTGATTTCCCCGAGTTCAACTGAACGGGCTCTGCCCTTGCCCTTGTCCGGCTTCTGCTGCTGGGCCGGTGGGAGTTGTTGGCGTGGTTTCTTGGGGTCTTTATTAGTCGTCCCATCATTATCCCCCTTCCTCTTCTTCTTGGGATCCTCGGCTAGCAGTTTGGGCTCAGCTGGAGGAGGAGGAGGATGTAAAGCTGGGGGAACTTGGGACGTCCCCGTTTTCTTCTTCTCTGCAACTTTGGCAGCCCTGTTGGTGAGGAGACCCTCCATTCATCCCATGTCTTCTCCTACGTCGTCTTCGGGAAGGGCAACCACAAACCCAGCAATTCCAGAGGTCTCGGTGGCTTCTTCTTCCTCGTCGGAAAGTACCACAAACTGGTTCCCGCGAGGTCTCTCGGTGTCTTCGAGGTGGAATTGGTCTATCTCGTCGTCAAGTGTGTGTGAAGAAGACACCTGCTCTTCTGGAACGACAGTTGTTTGTGAGTGCACGGCGAGTGGGACTGCTGCTATCGGCCGGTTGTACAAAATAGTGTTAGGAGCGTCCGGGAGGTCACGGTCGTCCAAAAAATGGCGCCGAGCTACGTTGATCCTCTTCCGTCTTCGGTCGCCTGCAATAATGGCGTCCTCTATCTCTTGGAAGTCTTTGGAAAGGGGAGTGTATCCTAGGATGAGGTGAGCAGCCCGGAGTTGTAAGTCTTCGCTAACGAACACCTCGGAGCGAAGTACTCGGTTTAGATCGGCAACGTTACAGTGACTCAGATGAGGACGCACGTGCTGCTTATCTGCAAAAAAGACGTCAAAACAAACAAACCTGATTAGATTCACACAAATATTTAACAAGTTTAAGTAAATACAAATACGCATTTTGTGTGTGTGTTAGGAGAAGTTGTGTTGTGGGGAGATTAATCCTACGGCGTCGCACCTGGATCCCCCCACTGAACTGGGCAGTGGAAGCCATCGTGCCAGTTCCCAGACACGATCAAGTAGTCGTCCTTCATGCCTTTGTTTGATTTGGGCAGACAGGAGATTAGCCTAACGGTGCTGGACCGAGATTTCATGTAATAACCTACCTTAGAGAGTTTGTGGGACTCATATAGGAACACGACATCGTGCCATGTGAGGTTTAAACCCATCTGCTCGTTTAGAGCATCTACACTACCTAGAACTCTAAAAACGTTTGGAAGGCATTGGTCGGGGCACAACCGGTGGTTGCGAAGATACTCCCTCATTACGGGTTTCATTGGAAGGGTCATCCCACCCTCTATGAAGGCTATCATAGGGATGATAACCTCTTCCTCTTTCCTAGAATTGGCCACGGCTGTTGCTGGGCAGTATTCTAACCCTACGTCACTGGGAATATGGTATTTAGCTCTAAAGCCCTCCATCCCAGCGGCGGTATCAACTAGACACTTGAATTTTTCCATTACAGAAAGACGATTGACTAAACTTTAAAAGGGAGAGTGTTTGTATTGGTAGCCGAGGACAAATATCGAGGAGAAAAGGTTAAGAATAGGAGCAAGAACTTACAAGGTTGAAGGTGTGCAAATCTCCACGGTTTTCTGCAAAGTAAGGTATGATGGCTGATGTCTTGATGGGATTACCCCCTGAGGAATTAAATGAAGGCGCGGGTTCCCGAAGCGTCACGACGTGCGAAAAGGCGGCCTCGAAATTATGTCTGTCCCGCCTAAAATTTCATGGAGTAATGAGAACCGTTGGATGCCCATCTCACCGTTGAACGTGGGAAGACAAAGAGTAACTTACAGTAATAAATGCGCGCGTTTTCGAAAATAAAACCGCCAAGTGTCATCTTCTGGGACGCGAAACGATTTCCACACGTGCCATCACTTATAAAGTGTGTAGAGCAGGTTCTCGTCGGATCAAAACCCTATTTTTCTCCTCGGACGTTGAAAATTAGAGTTTTGAGGGGCTATTGTGGGGGGTAAAAAGATCCTGATGGGAACATGGGCCTTTTGGGCCGTGTTAAGGAGGGCCGACCTGACCCTGGGTTTAGAAGTTGTTAATACTATGGGTCGGCCCATGCGCCGAGGATCCGAGGACCCAGCCGAGGGTGAACTTACCCTCGGGTGAGCACCGAAGAACTCGGGATTTCATAGTAAAGGTTAGGGGATGGCACAGTTAAGGCCAATGGTTAAAAGGGGGAAACCCTAGAATGCCCCAGAAGCACCGGTGTTGAAGAAATGTCAAAGATAAAGGCTGCTACCTCCACATTAAAGACCCTGCACCTACCACCCTGGCCGCATTAATGGGGAGGTGACACTTGAACAGTGGAAGGGAAACTTCTAGTTACTGTTCAAAGGCACTAAGAAAAGAAATATCTAGGCTAAGGGAGGAGTTGGGGCAACACGTGTAGAAAGTATTAAAAAGAAGAGTATTTAAGGGAGGACCTAGAACAGAAAGAAAGAGGACTTTTTGTAACCTAACAAGAAAAAAGACAAAGAGAGAGAGATAATATAAGAACAGCTCTCGGCTTACGTCCGAGGAGACCTATTTACATTACTCCTTGCTGTTTCCAAATACTGGCAATCTTTAGTTTGTCATTTAATCTTCACTCACTTCTAACCTGGGTTTCAAGCCCACTCTCTACAAATTTTTATTGTTTAAGGCTCATTGGGCCTGAGCCCATAACTGTTCTTGGGTCCAGGTGCAATTGTGCACTTACAAAAATGTATTACAATTTTATAACCATTAATTCCTTGCAGTATAATTAAAACTAAAGATGAAAATGTTATGGTGTATCTTTGTTTGATTTCTAAATTAATTATTATTATAGGATTTCAGATTAATAAGCTTAATATAATTTTAGTGAAAATTATTGTGCATAGACGTGCGGAAATATATGATCCAAGTCTAGTTGGATACATTGTTAACCATATTGTTGAGTATTCAGACTAGGCACCTTCCAACTTATATTTTAATATTCCAAAGTTATACAGCACCATTCTTTTTTTTTTCTTTTTTTTTGATAACGACCGCACCATTCATCTATGTGAAATCTTGATACTTTTTTTTTTTTTTTAGTATACTTTAAAGGAGAAAGTTTGTCTATAAACTTGGTTGTAGCCAATATTTACAACTTCTACTGAAAAAAAAAAAATATGACTACTGTGTGGGTAAAATGGTCAAAACGCGTATTTTGGGCCTTGGGCTTGATATTGGTGGTGTAAGCTTGTCCGAACAGTGCCTTTGAGGCTTACAAGTCAGCTTTTGCTGGAAAGGTTGATGATGTAGTCCGAGTAGAAGCATCTCCTCGGCTGAGTCCAATAAAGATTGTATGATACGTCATGGTGTTTGGAGAGGGAATCTTGGAAGGTCTGTTGGGTAAAGGTATGTTTCACAGTTATGAAAAGGAGGAGCGTATGAGAAATATCAAGGGAAAATGCTGCTATCACCGCATTAAAGATCCTGCACCTATCTCTCTGGTCGCATTAATGGGGAAATGACATCTGAACAGTACCAGTTAGCCTTACAGCTGTTATTTGAGGACCTCCAGAGGGCGGTGAAGAATAAAAAAGATTTGGATTATTGATTTGTGTTACACGTGGACGGTGAAGGGAGGAGGAAGAGGGATATAAAAGGAAAAAGAGAAAGAAAAAGGAGGAGGATCTTCTTCTTCCTCTTCAATTGTAATTTATTGTTAAAAGAAAGGAAGGCAAATACAAATCATCCTCGGCTTATGTCTGAGGAGAATTTCTGTTATTTTTATCCATTGATTGTGTAGATAGTGGTAATCTAGTCCGCCTATCTGTTGTCCAATATCCATAAAGCCTAGGTTTCAAGCCCACGGTCTACAAATTTCATTGTATAAGGTTCTTTGGACCTGAGCCCATTACTCGTTTGAGTCCGGGTACAAATTTTGCACTTACAACTACATATTTTGAAAATTTAACCATATATTTTGAAAATTTAATTATTGGAATGCATATTCTTTATATTCCTAATAGGCATATCAGATTTCGTGTCAATTTGATATTATTTGCCCGTTTGGATACAGCTTTTATGGCTGCGTTTGCGTTTTGCTTCCTGTTTTTTTTTTTTTTTTTTTCAAACCCAGCCGCAAGGTTTGACTATTCAGCCATGAACAGTGCACAAATGCACTGTTCATGGGTCCCACAAATTTCACTTTTTAACAACTTTTTCATTAAAAATGGGTCCCACGGTACTATTCACACATTTAAAAATTATTTTGCTACAGTATTTTCAGTTTTCAGTTTTCAGTTTCAACAAAATAAGTTCTATCCAAACGGACTCTATATACTATTTGATTCACAAATTTATTTTTTTATGTATAATTGTAGATTACGAAAACTTGAAATTTAATCATTTGATTAATAATATAATTATTGATCTTTGATATTTTAGAAATTTTACACGTATGGAGGATATCAAAAGCAAATGTTATCTAATAGTGGATTTATCAAAATTCACATCAAATAAAAAAATATTGTGTGAAGTTCTAGACATTGACTACTCTAATAATTGTGTGTATATATATATATATATAATTTTTTTAACATCTCAAAAAAGCTGCGTATATATGAATCAAGTCACATGAGGATTATCCTTCTCAAAAAAAAAGAAGTCACATGACGATTCCACGGGTGTTAAAATTAAAAGCACCCATCTTTGATTTTTATTTTTATGAAAAGCATAGCACCCCCATTTTTTATCACATGATTCAGATGTAGATTTCTAGTCCAAGTCATCATTTATCTAATTTAATGACTATTCCAGCTTAGGAGCACAAACTTTTGGAATGATCTAAACTCCAAGAATAAAAGAACTGGCAACTTGCTCAAGTAATTTGAACTCTTATTACGTTTATCATTATCAAAAAAATATATATATATTGAACTCTTATTATGACTTTTCTCAAATTTCATCACGAAAAAAAGACAACGAAAAATCAAAGCTCATAAAAATTATCTACAAAATTTATAATTAACTCTCGGTTTATTCAATGGAAAATTTTTGTGGGAAAAACGAGTTTAAAAAAAAAAAAATTGGTTGCAATTTTGAAAATTTTTAAAGAATATTTTACAATTGTTTGATGCACACAAAAATTTATTAATATTTCATAAGATGGGATGATGGTTGTGAGTTGTGACACCAATAGTGGTGCGGTGGTGGCATGATGTGTTGGTGGTGTCGAAAATGGCTATTGTTAGGGAAGTGATGTAGTGGTGATAGAGGTGGTAGTGATGGTGTGAGTTGTGTGACAGTGGTGACTACAAATTGTGATGGTAGTAATGGCACCAAAAAAAAAAAAAAAAAAAAACATGAAGAGGAGGACGCAAAGAAATGGCAGAAATTGATTCTTATTTTTTAAAAACAAAAACATTTTCCATCTCTTTTGAGTAATTTTTCAAAATTCAAAAATTAAGTTTTGTTGACCGAGATTTTCCATTTCACACCAAACATAAAAAAGAAAAAAAATTCAATAAAAATGAAGTGAAATACCAACTATAGTCTATTTGTATTCATCAAAAAACTATAATCTATTTGTAACGACGCATTTTTATTGGCCAGATTGGGCTGACAAGTCTATGCCAGCTCTTAACTCATTGTCACCGCAATGAATTTTGTATTTAAGTTTGACCTTTCTCATGTCCCCACTTCCTTGACCTTGTCATCCAAGTTAAGAAAATAGAGGGTGATTCTCAATAAATATATATATTTTGTATTTAAGTTTGAGCTTTCTCATGTCCCCACTTCCTTGACCCTGTCATCCAAGTTAAGAAAATAGAGGGTGATTCTCAATAAATAAATATATATATGGAAAAAAAACCATAATAGCAAATTAAATAAAATTTAGCAACTAAAAGAAGTAAAAAAAAAAAAAAAAACAAAAAAGAAAAGAAAAGAAAAAACCATGGCTAATTTATAATGAGATACTCAATAATATTTATTTTTTTGGTAACATAAAGGACTTAATCTAATCACTAATTATCAGTCCTTAAAAAACTTGCAGTTAAGACTGTTTTTGTTTTGGGTGAAATGGAAATTAGGAAAATATTTTACACCTTTGAGTGTCTTTGAGTGCACATGAAAATACAGTTAAATTGAAAATCCATTTTAGTTGACCATAAATTAAACCCTTTAGACCCGGAAATTGGTTTACATAGTGATTTTACCTTTACTCAATCTCCACTCTCCTCATTGACACAAACCAAGTCAAAGGAATGAGAGAGAGAGAGAGAGAGACCTAGCTCGTGCCACCACTAATCCACCTTCGTCGCTGCCTCCACTCGTCGGCCTGTTGTTGCCTCCTTTCGCTGATTTGCCTTTGTCGCTGCCTCCACTCACCGATCCGTCGCTTCCTACTATCTTCTCTCTTCCATCTCTTCCTCTTCTCATCCTCTATGACCCACCAAGGCTGAATCTTGAACTGCATGTCATCGATCTACAACCTGCCGCCCACCCACACCGTCGCCACCTCAATGATCTCGCTGCCCTTTCTGGATTTATTTTTTTAGCGTTTTTTTATTGCAAACAATATTTGTTCTTGGGGGTGGTGGATCAATGGCTGGGATGAGTTTTTTCAAGTTATGTGATGAGTTTGTTGTGGGTTATAATGATGATTGAAGTGGGTTTTTTCAGGTTGTATGACGGGTTTGTTGTGGGTTTCAATGGTGGATAGCTGGTGGGTTTGTTGATTATGATATATTCACGTTAATTGGTTATGCGTGGTTGGTGGTGGTTGATGGTGGCTGAGTTTACAGTGGTAGGTGGTGGCTGGGTTTATGGTGGTGACATTGGTAACTAGGTTTGTGAAAATAGGTTTTTACATGCAAAACCAAACACAAAAAATAATTTTCTGAAGAATTTTTCACAACACAAATAAACAATTGAAAATATTTTTTTTTCGTAGAATATTTTCACTTGAATATATTTTACGCTCGAAAAATATTTTACATTTTCCAAATTCAGAGTAAATAACATTATCTGATTTTTCTCTTAAAAAAAAAGGTTTAATTCCTACTCCCATACTTATTATAAAAGGAAAAAACAATTGTGGAATTGCCAATAAAAACAAATAAAGGCTCATTTTCATAGGTAAAATTTTCAATTCAATAATTTGATCATAATTTTTTTTATTATCAACTTCTATGGATAAATTTAAACTTAAAACGTATCATAAGAATTATTATCAAAGTGCAAATTAAGAAGTGAGTTCCAGTTAACTCAATTGGTAGATTTCTTGTCATTAAACAAGATCTTTAAGATTCAATCTTCTTTTATACCAAAAATCAATTAGTGTTTTGGTTCGATAATATCATAAGTTTTTTTTGGAGAGAGAATTTCGACCTACGGCATCTATCCTTGACGATAGCTTTTTATCATCTGACCAAGACATTAATCTGTTTTTAGTGTATGCATAGATTGAATCATAGATCTCTTATTTAACCATCAAAGAATTTATAATTTGAGCTAACTGGAACCCACTAATAATATCATAAGTTGAAACTTGAAACTATCTTCCCCTCCCCCTCCAAAAAAAAAAGTTCAAATTAGGAAAATGTTTTATAATAAAGAGCCCTGTTAAGTAGTGCCTTTAGGACAATTATTAATGAGAAAAGTTAACTTATTTCTTAACGACATTGGTTTAAGGAACTATTTTTAAATTTTTTTTATGGAAAGTTAAAAAAATAACTAACTTTTTTGATAAATTTTTATATTTTTTATAAAAATAGTATTAAAATTTTCATAAAATGATTCATTAACAAATACTCTAAAAGCATGTATTAACATGATTCATTGTTAATAAATTTCTTTAGAAAAGTTTTCACACTACTTTTATATTATAAAAATTATAAAAAACCATAAAAGCAGTAATATTTTTTTTTTCTTTTCTAATAAAAAAATAGAATACAAAAGTTAGTGAGAAAAAGGTGGAAAAAAAAAACAAACTTAAAAAAACAGAAAAAAGAAAAAGAAAGGTCGTCGGCAAGAGCGCGTTGTGTTCAAAGAACGCGGGGTGTCCTATGGCTATAGGCTAAAGACATTCACAATGACATAAGGGGTTCAAAAAGTCACCGGCAGGTCATGTGCTTCAAAGTCAAACAGTCTCATTCCTGCATACTAGTACCACTTAAATTCATTGTCCTCTTACTCTCCCTTCCAAAAATATCCAGTATATCTTTCTTTCTCTTCTGGGCATTTCTCTCCTCCTCTCAATTCTCAAGTCTCAAGTCACCAACACAACACTTTCTTCCTAAAACAAATATCATGACTGGAAGAGAAATCCTCCACAAGATAAAGGTCAGTCACCTTTGTTAATAGGTGTCTTTGTTTTCTTCAAGTTGTTGCTTATTCTTAAAATTACAGTTACTTCAAACTGATTTTTGTAGAAACTTTTTAGTTGTCTATTATGTATTGAAACTTTTGAATGGTAGTTAGATGACATCAATGGTATGGATTTATAAGGAGCTATATTTTTATCTGTGAAGTCATTGTCTGGGTGCTCTCTGAATTGAGTCATTGGTGTTTCCTTTTAAAGATTTGGGATAATGTTTCAATTTGGAAATTGTGGAGCTTACACCATGTTTTCAAATGTATGAACATGTATTCTTAGAAAAAAGGTCGCATATTGATATTCGATATTAAGACTGTCATTCATGATTGTTTCTCACACACACACACACACATATATATATATATATATATTGAATAAAGAAAAACTATGATAGAAAAAACATAATAGAAAACTCAAAACTTGATCTAGTTTTTTTTTTTTTTTTTTGGGGGGGGGGGGGGGGGTGTTGGGGTGAGAAGTAGAGTGTTGATCTATCATGTTGCAGACTTATCAAAAAAATATACTAGCCTAGCCAGGGGCGGAAGTACGTATAAGGGTGGGGGCCAGGGCCCCCAAAATTTTGAAATTTTTTTAGCATATATATACAATTATTTTAATGTTTTCAAAATTTAGGGTTAGTTTGGATGACGTTAATTTTGCTGAAAATTGAAAACAATAAAAAATTAATTTCTATAATACTGTACACTCTTTTAATACGGTAGCTTTACCTACTTTTACTGTTTATGTCCCGCGAACCGTGCAAGAGGCGCTTCAAGAAAAAAAAAAGAAAAAAAAAAAGCAGGCAAACGCAGACGTGATGTAAAACACGCAATATAAACAGAGCCTTAGTCTACAAAAATACGAGCTGCCCCCAAATATTTAAATTAGTCCAATAATGCTCTTAAAAGAAATAATTGGTCTAATAGTTATAGAAATATGACTATTTTTTATTGTAAAATATGCTCTTATAAATGTTAAATATTTAATAAAGTTTGGTATCAAACATGTTTGAATCAATATTTTTCAACCCGTTATGTAGCGATTAACAAGTCATTGACTCATTAAAAATTTTTTGTCACTAATACTATACATGAAATGTGTCTTTTGTTGCCACATAATGGGTTAGAGCAAAGAGCTTAACTTATTCCTTCAAGTTTTGGATCATTCATGTTTTTTAAAATTTCATTAGTTCAATTGAAAGATTTTTTACTTACTTTAGTATAAAATTTGATAATTTGTATTTAAAATAAATTTTTTAAAGAATTTTATTATGAAAATGGAAAAAATGAATTTTTATTTATTTATGAAAATCGACATCAAAAATAATTTTGATTGAAAATATTAAGATTTTTTTTTTTTTTTTTTTGTTGGGTGTGTATATATATAACTTATCAAATATAAAAGTGTGTATATATATATGTGTATATAATAAAAAAGCGTTTGTGTGTGTGTATATATATATATATATATATATATATATATATATATATATATATATATATATATATATATATGTTTGTGTGTGGGGTGTTGTCTTGATAAATATATTAATGTCGCAACTTGGCCCTCCAAACAAAAATTCCTAGCTCTGCCGCTGAGCCTAGCCTAAAGTTGAATCGCCTATGCATCTATTCAAACTGGGTGATTCAAAAATAGAGTTAGTTATTATGTATTTGGTTTTCTTCTGTTGACAAGGTTCAGTATCTAGTTCTGTCGATGATGACAAATCCAAAGGCTTGTTTCTCAAAAAAAGTAAATCTGAGTTCTATTTTCATGGCTAACCAATATCACATGCATTTGACACTGAGGTTCTCCTTAGTTGGTTAATGCACTAAATAACTCAAAACCTCTGCTTCCGTATATATTTTAACAGAGGATTTGCTTATAGTGGTTGGATCCTATTGCTAAAACAGTAGTTCATATCTGTGTTGGTGGCATTCTGTTGAATTACATCTTACTCTTATGGACCTGTGATTTGCAA
The DNA here is from genome assembly GCF_040712315.1 of Castanea sativa. Lineage (NCBI taxonomy): Eukaryota > Viridiplantae > Streptophyta > Magnoliopsida > Fagales > Fagaceae > Castanea > Castanea sativa. The sequence continues at coordinate 37,827,815 of NC_134018.1, forward strand.
ACTCAATCGATTCTCATTCCGCTGGAAAAAAAGTGAGTCCGTTCTGCAAATAATGGGCAATACAACAATTAAGTGATCAAATAATCATATAAATTGAAATAAAACATTTTATATAATTTATATAACATTTATATAAGCCCCGCCTTTTGCAATTTTACCACAAAAATTGCAAGGCAAGCCATTTTTTGTTTTTTGGATCAGCTAGATTTGAGTACTTACATACAATATCCTTTCTTGAATTTCCAGTAGCCATAATGCCTTGTGACTAATTACTAATATTAGTTATAATTTAATCACCTAATGAGTATATGTCTATAAGAATTATTCTAATTAAGATCAATGGAGAGCTGTGGGGTGATTGCAGTCCCAAAATGCGTCTTATAGAATTGGGTTGGGAAGAATAGAAGCACACCATAACATTGAATTTTATATCCAAAATCAATGATCTATAGCAATAGTGTTAAGATCCTATCGCTACAATTCAGTTATGGCTTGTTTTTTATTTGAAAAATATAAAAAAAGCGCATAAAAAAAGCACACCTAATGTGCGCTTCTTTGAATGTGCCTTGCTTTAGAGGTGAAAGTACTGGAGCCTTAAGGCTTTGCACTTTGTGCTTAAGCCTGTTTTTATCAACACTGACTCTGCTACTAGTTGCCCAACATGTATAAATAATGTTAGACATTTTTTTTAAAAATTTTTTCATTTACTACTGCACTAATGGTTTCCATACAGAGAGATAGTTAATTGAAAGTTCCAAGCATTTCAATGCTTTTTCTAAGAATGAATTCCTTCTCCCTTTTCATTCCCAAGAGGTTTTCTTTCGTATGGAGACAGAAAATCTAAGGTGCAAGAATTCTATAAAGAGTTTATAGAAGATGTGCCTACAGATGAAAACGGTTTAGCAGTGTAATAAAAAATGTTATGACCTGATATGAGGCACTCAATATTTAAATTGCATCATCAAGGGTCCTAGTCGATTGAATATTCCCCTAGCTTGAAAGTAGTTTCTGGGAAAGTAATGATATTAGCATGAGTACTTTAGATGTAAAAGAAGATAGAAACCAAACTAAATTTTAAAACTATAATATGTGAGGTGAGGTGCTATGATGTATGTGTGATCCGTTGTGGAAAGTTGTCGACGCTCTAGACTTACAATGGTAGCACATATTGTTGATATTAAGCAGAAATGTCATACATTTCAAGAAGTGTACAATCCGATTTTTTTTTTTTTTTCTTTTTCTTTCTGTTAAATGTAGAATTGATGAAAGCATAATTGTTCACTTGGGGTTAATTGCTCTCCATCACTTACTTTTTGAAAATCATGTATAGAGTAATTACTTGTTCTTATTTGTTGGTTTCATTGGTTACTTCTTTCTAGGTGAAGGCCTTTGGTTCATCTGACACAGGAAAAGGCAAAAGCAAAGTGTCGCATCACATCACACATGGCTTTCACATGGTAAAGGGAAAATCAAATCATGCTATGGAAGATTATGTGGTTTCTGAATTCAAGCAAGCCAATAATAACAAAGAGTTGGGCTTATTTGCAATATTTGATGGCCATTCAGGCCATGATGTTGCAAACTACTTGCAAAGAAACCTGTTTGAAAATATTTTAAAACAGGTAATAAAAATATCATTCCCAGATGATTTTTATATTTATTTTCTTGCATTTGATTCTTGTGTCTAGTTTTTATTTTCTGCAGTTTCTATGTTCACTATCTTTATACAAACTTTTTAAAAGATTGTATTTTTCTTTGCTGCAAGCAGGATGACTTCTGGACTGAAACAGAGACTGCTTTAAGGAGAGCTTATCGTATGACAGATGATGAGATATTGGAGAAAGCATTAGTATTGGGGAGAGGAGGTTCAACAGCAGTAACTGGGATACTGATCAATGGTGAAAAGCTTGTTGTTGCAAATGTAGGAGACTCTAGGGCTGTTATATGTAAGAATGGTGTGGCTAAACAACTCTCAATTGATCATGAGCCAAGCAAGGAGAAAAGGCTGATTGAGAGCCGTGGTGGTTTTGTAACCAACCTTCCAGGTAATCAGCTTTCTGAAGTAATAACCACAGAGAAGAGATTTTGTGTTTATTTAGTGATAGATGAAAATTCAGGATTAAGAAGTTCCAAAATTTCTGTTATACACATCTGTTTTAACCAGTAGGTATTTTTAATTGAGCCACAGGAATTATTTGACAGTTTCAGTAGTATTGTGTTTTTGGGACACCAATGTTATCTTTGAGCCAGTTACTTAAGATTGATTATTTTGTATACGCTTCTGTAGCTGTGTCATGCGTAATGCATGTAATCTTTTATGGATTTGGATGTTTGAGCTTTTGCTGAAATATCAATTTTCAAGGACAAAGAATAAAGTTTGGCTAGCAAATTAAAAGGTTGACATTTGGATCATCTGTCTATCTGGAACCTTATTGTCCATTTTCCTATACATAACACTTGCAATGTAAAGAAAATTTTAAGTTCTTTTGTGCTTTTCTATTTTAGATGGTGTATGAGATGTATTGTTTAGTTGGCTGACCATGTATTTGGAATTGAGTACTAATTTCTAATTCTTGCAGGGGATGTCCCCCGTGTTGACGGACAGCTTGCTGTAGCAAGGGCATTTGGTGATAGGAGCTTAAAGATACACCTTAGTTCGGAACCTGATGTAACAGTTGAGGAGATAACTGATGATATGGAGTCCATTATTTTTGCAAGTGATGGGATATGGAAGGTCAGTTACTCTTCATACTGGTTAGCCACTTCATGTTTTTTCTATGCACTTTGTAACAAAGCTAAGTTGCTGTGCTCATGCAGGAGCAAAAATAAATTTAAGTGCAAACACCTATTTGAGCCCTTGAAAAATTGCATTCAAATCTTTAAATAATTTAAAAAGTCACAATTAAGTCCTTATGCCAAATCTAACTAATGGAAATTGATGATGTGTCATGTTAATGTCTTACGTGGAGGATGATTTGGCTATTGGAAGTCAAACTAAGCATTTGCAACCTTACCTCACCTAGGAAAAGCAATGATGCAGCAACTTTTTTTTTGTTGCTATGTCTTATCCATGTGGTATTTTATTTATAATTTTGATCAAAGATAACCCTAAGAAAATTGATGATGTGACAAATTTTTTTGTTAAAACCAGTATGCAATGTGGTTAATTATCCATGTAGCATATGCCAAGTCAGACAAATTCCTTTGTCAATACATTCAAATGTCAAACGAACCTAATTGTGACCTATTAAATTTTTTTGTGGACTTGATTGTAACCTTTTGGACCTTAAGGACCTAATTAAAATTTTGTATATTTTTTAAGGATCAAATTAGGGGTGTGCCCTAATTTTAAAGCTGAACTAATGTTTCTTCTTTGTTTGGTATGTTTGCTGCTTGCATGCTCTTGAAATGTGGATTTCTGAACCTATTTTTCAATGTTTGGGCAGGTGATGTCAAACCAAGACGCTGTGGATTCAATTAAAACCATTAAGGATGCTCAGTTGGCAGCTAAGCATTTGATCGAGGTGGCTCTTTCTAAGAAGAGTAAGGATGACATATCCTGCATAGTTGTTAAGTTTCAATGATATATTCTTCGTGTAAGCTAAGTTATGGTTTAAATGGAGGACCAAAAATGGGTTGTACGTATGTATATGAGACATGAAATTTATATTGTGAACTGTAAAGATTATTGGAGTCTTCTATAACATTGATGTAGGATCAAGAATCATATCCATTACTTTTCTCTTCCCTTAAAAGTTAAAACCACTTTTTAAGTAATGACGATATTATGGATGTGAAGAATAATTTGGATTGAAAGAATATGAAGGTCATTATTGAGGTTTGGATCAAACTGATCAATATTCTTACCAGCATCAACAATTATAAAGGCAATGGGGCTAATAAATATCAAATAATTGATGTAGAAAGGTTTTTTTTTAAAAGAAAAATCTTCTGTTTCTTTGACATCAAACAACTATAACATGGTTTATTAGATGTGGAATGCGATGAGTCGGCAGGGTTTCTGGATCTCTTAAAAAATCTAACTATAAGTAGAGAGAAGAGACAGGAACCAGCAAAATTGAACTCTATAATTTTAAACAGTTGTTAGAATGAAATTCACAATTTTTCTATGTTGGCAGGAAAATCCCATTTTTCATCTGTATCACCATTTGCTTGTCATAAGCAAAATCTATGTTGTAATTTGTCATTCAAGGCAAGCCTTGTGGATGCACAATTCAAATAAACTATATTTGATAGATTAGATTATGAGATGGAACAGTATGTTAAAAATAGAAGCAACAATATTTTCATTATCAATTACAAATTCATGTGGGGATTATGAAAGCTGTAATTTGCTCCCTCTATCCTTTGTGAGGCTTAAAAAATTGCATTGCCTACTTAAACTACATTTTACGATATGAGTAATGTTCATTCATATAGAACCAACCAACATCTTCTGTAAGTTTTTCACCATGGGTCTATATTGTGACTCAATCTTGCAGATAGAAAAAAGAGATAGGTGTTTGTAAATGCCAGTGTGTGCATTGTGAATGTGAAAGAGACTTACAGGGTACTATTCATGTCATTAGAAATTGGGAACTTAGTTTACACACCTGAATCGCCCAAAAGAGCAGCAGGGCAGGAGTAAATCATATGACTGGTTTGACATGCCAAGTCCTGTATGCACTGGCAGATCATCCATTTATCATCCCTTTCCTTTGCTAACTTATTGAGTTGGTCTGATTGTAGCAGCCCCACAATGATGTCAGTTCAGGCCCCTCTACGAAGTTCAATCATGGAAGGGAAGTCCCAAATCTGCACATTTGGGTTCATCCCATTTCAGAGCCTTGGCTGACCTAGAGACTATAAGCATAGCTGTTAGAAACACAACATAGTAATGCGACATGCTGTTAGAAACTATAAGCATAGCTATTAGAAGCACTGGTGGTAGTTGTGACATGCTGTAGTGGTGTCTAAATAAACCATACAACTTTTGGTGGCGATGCAATTACAGATGTGAGATATTCAGTAGTGATGGATGTCAATCTAGCCTTGATGAAAAACATCAAGCAGTAATGCGATAACGTTTCTGTGTCTAGTAGCAGGGCCGGTGCAAGCGTTTTGGAGGCTTAAAGCAAAATCTTCACATGGGGCATTTAGGTTATCACTTGAATAATATTTAACTAGCATTTTATATAATAATTTTTTTTAAATTCATTCTTTTTACTTTTTAATATGATTTTTTTTACATTGTCACATCAAATTATAAAACTTATGGAGACAATCACACACCCTTAATATAGTGATCACTCCACAAGTAAAAGTTTTTGTGGGGGTGTGGGAGGAAATGACCGAGATTTAAGTCTCTAGAAAAGAGTTTCGCACACATATATATTTAGATTAGGCTAAAGTAGAATTTTTATCTTGTATAAAATTAATTAAATAAATAAAAGTTATGTAGTAAATTTATAGTATTTTCAACATTTTCCTATTTGAATTACTTGTGATTAGTAACAGGTCTATTTGTAAAACCTATTTATTTAAATTTGTCTTATCTCTATTTTTAACATTACTTAATTCTTTGAGTTTTCTTAATAGTGAAAAAAAACTAAAATGTTTTAATATCTCTCAAAAATATTTATATTAAAAAATATATATATTAGCCCCATGGGGCCTTCTCTAGTAAAGGGGCCCTTGGCAATGGCCTAAGCCTAAGGCCGACCCTGTCTAGTAGCACTACCCTTGGTTGTAGAGAATTCCAACAGCATTGAAGCTTATCATGAAGAAAATGGTTATAAGTTAGACTTGTACCACCGCATATTCTTGGTGCGATGGTCACTCCACAAGTATAAATGCTTGTGAGGTGTGGGGGGCAAGGGCCGGGGTTCAAGCATCCAGGAGGGAGTTTCACACACATATACACTTAGATTAGGCTAGAGTAGAATTCTGTCTTGTATAAAAAAAAAAATTAAAAAAAAAAGTTAGATATGTACACAAAGCATGACAAGAGTAATGAATAATCATATGGGTCCACTTCCAGCAAGATTAATAAGACAAGATTAAAATATATTCATTGAGATCAAGATAAAATATTCAGTAAGGTTAAAATAACATGTTCAACAAAGTCTTTATAATGCATCCAACAAAACTCAAATGATAATACATGTAATCCAATCAACCCAAATGCCTTTGAGACACGCTCCAAAAAGCAGACGGAAGATAATTTCTCCTATTGAAGATGCCCTTTTATTGCTTACCAAAGCTGAGAACATGGTTTTTAAAAACCGGATTGGACTGGCCGGTTCAACCACCCCAAAATTTTTGGTATTGATTATGAATAAAAAGTTATGCATGATTTCCCCAAAAAGAAAAAAAGAGTCATCAATTCTTTAAAATAATCTGAAAAAAAAAGTCCAATTGAGGTTTTGTTGAAACGCACATTAAAATAGGTTAGTAGAAAGAGGAAAAAGAAAAAGTAGAACCCTATAATTGAAAAATAAAAATAAAAAAACCTATAAAATGGCACCACCATTGTATCGTAAATTTAAATTCAGTTTATCGTGCACATGAGATCCCACTCCCAACTTTTTTGGTGATTGACAAGTGCATAAATCTCTAATTGGTATTTATGAGAGAGAGAGAGAGAGAGAGAGAGAGAGAGCCCTTTGAGCATGTGCAATGCATGTGTGATGGAAATAGTTTTATAATGCCTAACCGTAGTATCTGCACACAATCTACATTCGGGTTCATAAACTTTTATATATATATATATATATATATATATATATATATATATATTTATATATTTATATATAAGGACATTCAAAAAAAGAATTAAAAATTCAAATCCATCACATGCTAAATTTAAAAAATAAAAAATAAAAACTAAAAACTAAAAACTAAATTGAACAATATAAGAATGCTAACTTAAAAAAAAAGAAAGAAATTTTTTTAAACATAGCTTAGATGAGGAAAGCAAAACGCAAAGATGTCGAGTATGGACTATGGACACCTTTGGTACATCTATAGATAAAATTATATCAAATTGAGGTGGGTTTATGTACATTAATACCCTTCACATTACTCGTTAAATAACTCAATAGTTTTGGATTCAGAAGCAAAATTTGCAATTCAACTTACTATCTTTAGTATTCTCAAAATAAATAAATAAATAAATACTATCTTTAGAGTTTTGTTTTTTGTTTTCATTTTTTACATCAATAGTTAGGAGTGAGGGGATTTGAGACCTTGCCATCTTAGTTGGAAACACCAAAAATTGCTAGCTAAGTTGAACTACATGACTCTTGACAATTATATAATTGTTCATAAATCATTTTTTTTTCCAAACTTTTATCAATACCACCTGCATAGAATGGATATTTTTGACAATTTGGGCAAGTTTATTTGAGTTTCCCAAGCTAGAAATGTCACGACCCAAATCCATGGAACATGAATTTGGATGCATGACTAACTTGCGGATCTTACATAACTCAATAAACATAATTAATATCCAAAATTCAATAAATTCCCAATAAACAATGCTCTTAATAAATCTCTTACAATACTAAAATCCACAATTTAGAAATAATCTCCAAATACTGTAAAATCTTAAGTGAAATAAAAAATAACTAAAAATCCTTAAAAGCTCCTAAGTATTAGTGACGTCGCTTAAAAACTCTCATCCTCTATCTTGCACCTTATGAAAAGATCCAAAGTTACTGTTTCCCAATTAAATTTTAATCTAAAAATTGTAATTGATGGGTGAGCCACACATCTAGTAAGCAATTACGCATAGTACACAATAGAATATAGTCAAGCAGAGCATGAATATTTTGATTTCACAAACACACTTAATGATATCAGATATAGTTTTTTTCAAAGCATATAATAAACTACTTAACACATTAATCAAATCTTAAAATCATTCAAAAACACATGCAAATAATTGATTAGAGCATAGTGTCACATATACACAAATCACATATTCTCACATACAATCTTGTGAGCGGATACCAACATCTAACCTCTACTGGTGAAGGATCAACACTTATTCTTACATACAACCTTGTGAGCGGGCTTACACATATATTTGATCGATTCTAAAAACACTTATTTTGAGTCACATATCACAAAAGCAAAATTTATACAAAATGGAATAATTTTCTTAATATTAACAATTATTCCAAATATAGAGTCCGTTTGGATAGAACTTATTGCTGAAAACTGAAAACTGAAAACACTGTACAAAAATAATTTTTTAATGTGTACAAATTACTGTTCATCCCAAAAAGTACTGTTCATTGGCCTAAAATCACTGTTCATGGCCAATGAACAGTAACACATGCGCGTGAAAAAAAAAAAAACGGCCAGACGTGGACGCAACTGTGCTATCCAAACGCCCTCATAGAGGCATATCGAATATCACAATATTGAATTGAAACAAAAACCAAAGGATGCTTAACTCTCTTAAGGAATAAATAGGATCTGAGGAGTTTATGTAAGTATTTTACAATTCTTGAATAAGTCTGAAAACCAAATTTGCTAAAAGAAACGTCTTAAATACCATTTGGAAAATAAGAATATGACTTTGAAATCACTTGGTTTTAAACAAACTTAAAGAACAAGAACCTTTTAAGAAAAACTTATCTTGGAACTCAATTCTTTTTTGAAAATAATTTAGTTTAGAAATCATCTTTTAAATGAGAGTTAGACGTTCAAAACGTTATTTAAAATTCAAAGTTTCTTGTTAAAAAATTATTTAAAGGTCAAAGTTTCTCTTTCAATGACATAAAAATTCTTTTGATAAACTTTAGAAAACTTAAGCTTTTAAAAACATAACTTTTGAAAACCTTTAACTCCTAAGAACCTAAAGAATAAAACTTGTGCATATTACTGCACTTGAATCACTCTGGAAGTCTAGTCAAAACAACCTCCAAAAAGTCTTAAAACACTCTTAAATAGGACCTATAATCAACCATGAAAATTACTTAATATCCTTTATAAAATATAAAGCTTATCGAATTATACAAATTGACTCACTAGGTGTTCGGGGGCCTTTTTTCCGTGCGCGGCCACGTGTTGTCCATTGGAGGGGTGACCTTGCTAGACCCGAATATGTTTGGGGAGCTGCGTTTAGAACTCCACACCACATTGGGCTACATGGTCCAATAGCTATAGGCATATTTTTAGGCCTACAAAATGGGTAAAGCCCAAAGTCTAAGAATCATGATAATGGTTCAATAAATATTTAATATGTGTTTGATATAATAACTTTAATTAATAAAATAATATGTATTAAAAGGTGAAGTAATCATGTATCAGTAGTGTAAATTTAGAGATATGGAAACAAAATCACTTATCTTTGTACAGTTTGTAGTTCCAGCTGTGTAACATTAGTGAGTTGATAGTATTCCAGCAGAATGACTCTAGCGGTGGAGATGCAATTTGCCATGACAACTTCAAGATTGAAGGGGAAAAATAGGTGCAATTGGAGGGAGAGAGAGTATGTCCAGCCGTGTGTAGAGGTTGGTTAAGCTTGTCCCTTTTATCATGCACTTAAATGAATTTTCTCTTGACAATGCTCTTTTAGTTGTTGTAAAGTTATAAATAGTATTGCCTTCCATGAGAAGGGCTTTTGTATGAAGTATTTGTGTCTTCTAAGAGAAGGGCTTTTGTATGAAGTATTTGTGTCTTCTAAGAGAAGAGCTTTGATATGAGATCTTGGTACATTCTAGGAGAAGAGCTTTAGTATTAGAAGTTTATGCCTTCCATGAAAAGGACTTTTGTAAGAGAGGTGGAGAAGAGTATTGAGATATGTTTATGAGTAGCAAAACAGTTGTGGTGTGTTATATGTAATGGTGTAGTGTGTATGGGATTGAGTAAGAGAAATGGAGAAAGAGATGTTTAGAGATAAGGGCAGCAAGATAGATTCATTTTCTGAATATGGAGAGTGAGATAATGAGTACAAGAGAGTAATAGTGTTGTAGTATGTTTAGCAATATTGCTGGGATTTTCTGTTGGAGAGTGGATAAGGGCTTATGAAGGGCAGTTATAAGCTAAGGGTTGAAGATTTTAGTTCCTAATTTGGAAAATAAAAACTTAGAAGCTCAGAACTTCATTAAGAGCTTAAGAAGATAATTAGAGGGAGATAAAATAGAGAAGTTTATAAGAGAGTTGTTCTTTACTATTGGTGCGCTTTGGTGTGTTGATGAAGAGTTCTATTTATAGCTGAGTTTAAGAGGGTATTTAGCAACTAATCTCAATCAAAATCTGTCCCAATCAGCAATAAATTTTCAGAAAATCCATCCTAGGATTTGGCCAAAAATGGTATGTTCAGCTTTAAGGTGTTCTTGCTGTTTTGGGTAATAGCAGCTGGAGGAAAGACCAGCAAAAAAGAATATGATTTTAGCAAGAAAAATATAGTTTCTTTAGTTGGTTTTGGTTTTTAGCCAAATGAGGAAATGTAGTAATGTTAAGGTTGCTAGGTCAGCTGTCACATCTGTTCTAAAAAAGTTGTCTCAGCTATCAGAAAAAGCTGTCATAGCTGTCATAAGACAACTTTTGCTTGGGGCAGAAGTAGATGAGGTCAGCTAGATGATGTCAAGTTGCTGGAGAGAATATTCAGCATTTATTTCATGAGTTTGGCTGAAAATGGTAAGATCTCTCTTAAGGATATCTTGCTATTTTGGGTATAGTAGCTTGTTGCTTGGATTTTAACATCAAAAGGTTGGTATGTCACTCTCAGTCAAGTGTCAAGTGCTGAACACACTGCTGGTGTTTTACTGGAAATGTTTCCTCTTTTGGGTATTTATATTTTTGGTCCAAGATTCTGTTACAATACATTTTTAGTAAGTAATAGAATGATTGGTTGATAGTTAATGAAACTTTAGAAATCTAGTCAAAGTCTCATTGTGTTGTGACTTATTCTTGGTGAGCAAGAAGAGTATTTAATACTCTGCTTTGGCAACTGGCAGGGGAATATTTGGTCTGACTATGGCAAATAGCAGTTGGGTATTAGAAATATCAAGAATATTTTATATTTGAAGATTAAAGATAGCCAATCAGATTTGGCTATATGTTTGAGTTGGATTTTAGCTAAAAATAGTCATATAGTTTATGTAAAATAATATAATTAAGTTTTTAAATTTGTATAGGAATAGCTGGAGATTGAATGAATAGTTATTTTGACAGCAGTTAGATAGCTGGAGATATTGAGTATTTGTCATATGATGAATATTAAGTTTTAGGAAAAGAGCATGGAAAATTTTATCATTTTAAGTGCTATGCGATAAAAGGGGCTTACCATATGTTACCCGCTACACACTGACTCGTAAGAGTTCAGGGAGTTGGAGAAGACACGCCTAGCGATATGTTTCTTTTATCAACTTTAAACCGCTGGAGTTTTTTTGAATATAATTCTTGGCTTTCCAAACCACGACTCTCAAAGTTTCCTCAAAGAGACTCATGAGCTTGGATCATGAGTCAAAGATGAGATAACGTACCTTGGATTTTGTTGTAAACATGGGCTTTGGTTGGAGAAGCCGTTTTCCATGAATATGAGAGGGGAAATATGGGTCGTGAGTTTTGATTTATTGCTTGAGCTGAATCCATATGTTGATGTTGATGTTGATGTTGATGTCATGTGTTACGGTCTCAATTGATGAAGAGGAAATGTGGACTATGAATCCGCCTCTTGAAGTAAGGATCTTGTGGGACATGTGAGTTCAATCTATGTAGTTGAATGAGATATGAGCTTATTTTGGGCTTTAAAGAGATTTACCCAAAAAGTCAATAATATGTTGATGTGGCATGGGTTGCCAATGAAGTAGTGTCATGTGGGGAGAAAAAAGAGTCCTCAAAACTAGGAAAATACTTTGCTAAATTAAATGATAACACTGATGCAAAGCATCTCTACCCAAAAGTATGCTTCCTTGAATTTATCAAAACTCAAAGGCAGCAGCCAATACTTTAGGATTTGATATATGTCCTAAACAAAAAATAAAATCTTAAACATGAATTAGGCTCTATAACCATGACTTTGTTCTAAAATACACACTATGACCAAACCTAGGATTTAAGTTAATATATATAACCCCAAAGAAAACGTTAAAGCCACCTAATATATATAACCACAATTGAAAAGGTGAAAGCCTCATGATTGAAGATTTGATCCATGACTTGTTCATGGATATACACGGTGGCCAATTCTAGAATTTAATCAGAGCCGGCTCTAGACATTTTGGGGCCTTAAGCTAGAACTAAAAATGGGGCATTTTTTATAATTATATATTAATTAAATTAATTTTTCTTCTTTTTTTCTTTTTTCAAGATTTTCATATCCAGATGCATATTTTCTAGTAGACATTTCTAATCAAACAATATATTTATAAAGACTAAAATACAAAATAACTTTCAAGTGTAGAGCAAATGAGAAATTGAACCTGATTTATATAAAAAGTATTGTTGTAGTTTCACCGAACAATAACAAATTTTTAACAATTTCAACCTCCATAAATAAAGACTTATTCAATATATTACCACTAACTAAAATATATATAAAAACACAAGATTAAAATTAAAAAAAAAAAAAGCACAACCATAACAAAAATTTAAGCACAACCATAACACAAGGCTTATTAATAAGACCCACAAAAAAAAAAAAAACACAAAACACAAAACAAATCGTATCTATTATCTAATATCTATAATACAAAAAAAAAAAAAAAAATGCAGGCTTTAAAAAAAAAATGAAGGCCCAAACAAACGTGAGGGGAGGCAGGCGCAGGCCCAATCTTTTTATCTTAAGTCTTAACAAATAAAACGAAGAGAGGTAGCAGAGGCTGAAAGCCAAGCGCCCAAATTATGAAATAAATTATACATTTATACCTAATACGCAGAAAACTCAAAACCTAGAGCTAAGGCGTAGCCGCGCAGAGCATTGAGTAGTGAGCAGTTGAGAGAGGCAGAGTTGCGGAGAGCAGCGAATCAGAGAAGGATTGAAGGAATGAGAGAGGGAGTCAGGCTGAGAAAGCTTGCTTGAGATGAGAGAGGCGGAGAGCAAAGAGAAAGAAGCAGAGGGAACGGTAAAGCTAAAAATTTTAGGGATTTGAGTTGTTTTATTTATTTTGATTTGTTATTGTTTTGTGGTTAATCTCTTAGAACGGATTTGTAGTTTATCTTGTTGATTTTTGGTTTGTCTAGAGGATAATAATGTTATTTTTGGGCAATGATTTTTTTTATAACTAATGTTTAACCGGATCTGCCAAAATTTTTGTTTTTTGGTTAAAAGGATGTGCTAAATATTTTTAAATCATCTAAAACTTTTTTTTTTCACCTACTACCCCTTTTTTTCTAAAATTTTAGGGCCCCCTTCCACTTGGGGGCCTTAGGCAATTGCCTAATTGGCCTAGTGGAAGGGCCGACCTTGAATTTAATATATATATATATATATATATATATATATATATATATATATATGTATGTACTCACAAAAATAGGGCCCAAGCTCACTAAGAACGGCGGTACCTTACCCTTTATACCAAGCCCAAACAACAGAATTTCTAAGAGAGTGAGAAAAATACTTCAAGTGTAACTCTAAACTAAGTCTTGGTATATAGCCGAAGAAATTAGAATGATAGAGAAGAGAAATTTAAGTAGCAATTGGTAGTAATGCTCTCATCGGGTTAGTCCGAGGATCAGTTTCTTATTTATGAGTATTACAAGTTCTAAACCAAATTATACACTGTTCAGTTCCTTATTTTTCTGTTTCTTCAAGTAAATAAAAATCCATCCTTGTTCTTGGAATGCTCTCTTCCTTTTATATCCTCCCTCCTTGCATTTTAGCCCTCCACCTGTATGCCTTAAGGCATTTCTCTGGATACTTGTCCTATCAAAATTATGCTAAGGTGGTAGAAGGGTTGCTAGTTGTGAAGTGGCTGCTAGCTATGAAGTTACTATTCATGTGTCATTTCTACATTAATGCAGCTAATATGGTTGGTATAGGGCAATCAATGTAGATGTGAGAAGTATCTCTTTCAAGAAGCTTCCTCTCACAACCCTTACCCCCACTGGGGTTCTTCATAGGATACTAAATGCCCATGCTTCTACCTCCATCATTGGGTTAACTGGATCCTCAGAGCTTACTCAATTCTTTGGACTAACATGCAAACCATTCTTTGATCAATTCCTCTTCAGTCCTCGGACCCCTCCCCCCACAATATATAAATATATATATATATATATATATATATATATATATATATATATATATATATATATATATATATATATATATATATCCTCATTAACAATCGAATCCTGTTTGGCTGTGTAGCAAGGTGTGGTAAGTTGGGAATTGGTTCTAACTCCCTAGAGCTGTACACCTAGATCTCTTCTAGACCTTGGGAATGGTGATCCTAAAGGCCTGGTTGAGCTACACTGGGATGCAGATCTATCTCTACGGTAGATAGGTGACTGCCTATGAGGCTGATGTAGATCTGTTGGAGATCTAAACCAAGATATATCCAGAGGTGGTCTACACTCATAGTCTAGAGGAGTGCTAAGCCTATGCGAAAAATAAAGATAAAGACCGGCTGAGGCCATGATATTACAAAAGTGAAAATAGACTAGAGCCATCTGATTACAATGCTAAGGGTTGTAAAGAGGAGGCAAAGCTGAGAAACTCTTGGCTGAAAGAGGAGGTATTTTGAAATTATTTCTAGAATTGGACCTGTCTCAGGATGGAGTCTTGGCTGCCTTATATAGGCTAGAGGGAGCCTAGGATGCCATCTGAACATTGCTGAAATCACGGAGGGTGAAATGCTTTTACTGAGGTGAAAACTCTTTCCACCGAAAGCAGCAGTGATTCCGAATGATTATGTCTATGAACAGTAACTTTTTATTGTTCATGAATAGTGACTTGTCCCCTTGCTTTTCTGGAGTATTGTTCATCGGTCGTTGTTTGATGAATAGTAGATTGTCGAGGAATCTGTTGAGTGCTGGTACTGTTCATGATGCGGGTACTGTTCATATCAGTGGCTGGTGCTGATTTTGAATAGTAACCGGATTGGAATCTTATCCTGAATTGCTTTAGTCAGGATGTTTTTAATCGCTATCCAAATTATATCCACTATATGGATCTTGGGAATCTTGGAAGGGATCAATTGGATTGTTATTAACTGATGCTACTGAAGTAGTAGGAGAAACCTGTTCTTCTGATTCTAGCTGCTGTGAGTGGGCCATTAGTTGCTGGGCTAATTCTTTTAACTCTTTGCTAGATTTTTCGGCGATCTGAACAGAATCTAGGCTAGACTAAGATCTTGTTCTGTGAGCAATGGGTTTCTAAATTGGGGGAGGATATTCCTTATAAACCTGATCGATGATTGGATCAATCTTAAGGCTGTCCCACCAATTTACCGAAAATTCTCGGTCTAAAAGGTTGCTGTTAATTGTGTATTTCCACATGCTGATCCAGTGGACCCTGTACCTTTGCGTGAAGAGCAGGATTATTAGGAACTGAGATCGGTGTTTGGAAGAGCTGCATCTTGAATCAAAGTATCTTAAGGCATCCTGTAATGGTTCTGGGAGGATTTGAGGGATGGATCCAAACATCTCCCACCACTTAAGGAACCAAGAGGGGATTTGGCTCTGAAAATCTTTACTGAACATCAAGAACCATGAATGATTAAAGTTCTGGTTCTGAAAAAAGAGCACTTTTTCAAAGGCGTCCATGTAGTCATAATAACTGTAATGAAGTTCTGAGCCTGATGGAGACCTGTAATTTTTGAAGGTCTTTAACAAAGAAGGGTGTTGTCCCCACTCTTTGCAACTAACAAAGCCTGTGATGATAAACTTGTGATAGAAGACTACTGGGGGGTCCCCTTTGTTGAATGTTTTCTATTTGAGCAGACTTTTCCTGGGAGAGGATGCTCCTGTAGAACTTGATATTTTTCTCTGGATGTTTGGGTAAGAAATGCCAACATGGTGGCAGAACTTCCATAGCTAAGGCAAGTGGATTTGTTATATGAACTAGGTGAGGTTCAACATAAGAGATATGCTAGATAAAGGATTTCTTGATATAAGAAGATCTTCCTTTCTGGGTGAGATAAAGAGAAGGCTTTTGGGTTTGGATGGGGCAAAAAGGCTCATTAATATCATAAGGGTTGATTGCCCTTGGTGCTGGAGTGGCTAAAGCTGAACTGTAACTGGGTTGACCATAAGGTGGCTTTTCATAATTTGGTTTTGGAATTGTTGAAACCAAATAACGATTGACGATGTTTGATGGTGAAGCAGGATTACTCTGACTCGGGCTTTTTGCTTGTGATAATGGGACAATTTGGCTAGGGGTAATTGGTACGAGTTTGCCTGGGTTTTGTGCATGGCTAGTACCAACAAGGTTTTGCTGTTTAGGCAATTTTGGGGTTTGGGGCTATTGTTCGGGTTTCTTCCCGGACATCTTGGCTATGATTCTGCAAAATTCACGAGTTAGGAAATCAGGGATGTTGTTTTGGCTTCCTTCAATGAATTCTAAATCAAAGTCAAAAACTGAAAGGATGGCTTGCTATCGTGCAAAAATCTGTTTTGATGCAATGTTTTGAACATCTTTTTCTAAAACATGTTTTGCAGATTTGCAATCAATCCTGATTAAAAACTTTTGATTCAAAAGATCACTTTGAAATTTTGAAATGCATAGTACTATAGATAGTATTTCTTTCTTAATAGTACTATAATTAATCTGAGTGGGAGTCCATATTCCCGAATGGAAATAGACTATCTGTTCAGGAGAATTGAGACTAACACGCTGGAGGAGGATGCCACCATAACCTACATTAGAGGCATCTGTCTGGACAATCTTGAAGGAATTGACTGAAGGAATTCCTAAACAAGGAAGGGTCTTGACATATTGTTTGATATGTTGGACAACTATGGTATGGGCTGGAGTCCGAGGGGATGGATTGGTTCGAAGTCTATCAAAAAGAATTTTGCATTGTTGTCTGAGATTCTGATAGAAATCAGAGATGTAGTTGAGAGATCCTAGAAATCTCTGAAGCTGGGTTTTATCTAGGATTTCATCTGGAAACTTATCTGCAAACTGGATAGCTCTATCTATGGGTTTGATTACGCCATGGTGGATATTAAAACCTAAGAAACGAACTCTAGTTTGGAAAAGTTTGATCTTAGGGGCTGAAACAACAAGACCATTGAGCTTGATGGTATTGAGTAATGCTTTTAAGTGTTTCTGATGTTGGTCCAAAGACTCTGAGAAAATGAGTACATCATCGATGTACACGATGGCATGACTGGAGAATGGATTAAAAATCTCATTCATGATATTTTGGAATTCAGAAGGTGCATTTTTGAGACCAAAGGGCATTATATTCCATTCGTAATGTCCAAAGGGTGTGGTGAAGGCTGTTTTATACCTATCAGGCTCTCTGATTTGTATTTACCAAAATCCACTCTTCATATCAAACTTGCTGAAAACTACTGCCTTACTAAGCCTATTGACTAAGTCCTTTTTGTTGGGAATCAGGTACCTTACCCATTCTAAGACTTTGTTAAGGGGCTTGTAGTTGATGACTAATCGAGGAACACCTCTTTCTATCTCAGCGTTTTTCTGGACATAAAAGGCTGGACAGGACCATGGTGATCTAGACTTTCTGATGATTCCTTTCTTGAGAAAGTCCTCTATCTCTGCTCTGCAAGTATCCATGAGTTCTTGGTTCATTTGGATAGGTCGAGTTTTGGTAGGGATATCCTTTTCATTGA
This sequence comes from Castanea sativa, assembly GCF_040712315.1. Lineage (NCBI taxonomy): Eukaryota > Viridiplantae > Streptophyta > Magnoliopsida > Fagales > Fagaceae > Castanea > Castanea sativa. The sequence goes on from NC_134018.1 coordinate 37,845,581, forward strand.
AATCTTTGACATATGGGAGAGCTACCTCGTGTCTCTTTCTATGCCAAAAAGCTGTGGGTAGATCAGAGCAGACTTCCTGCTTAAGTTTTTCCTCGAACTTTCTGATCTTTTCTTGGAGGGTTTTGCAAGTTAGTTGGTCCTCAACTTTCTTGTATCTCATTTCCTCCTGAAGGTAGTTAAGATGTGTGGTTTTGGCACTAATCAGGTTTAAGGTTTTGGAGACAGAATCTGCTTGGATGGTGCTAATGTTTCTAGGCACTGGTCCACTAAGAAACTTAAACTTGATGGTTTGGCCAAAGGGATGGGTAGTAAGTCCTTTACTATCCACTGTGAAAGGGTACAGGATGCAGAGAAAAGGATTTCCTAAGATGACTTTGTCTGTCATATTTTTGACAAGAACAAATGTGGTTTTGAAGCACATATTATCTTGGCAAACATGGGCTTTAGGAAGTTTGAATTCAATTTGCATTTTTCCGCCACTTGCGGATGTCAATCGCTCCTTAGACTTTTTGTAGTATTTGGAGGGAATGATTCCTTCTTGAATGCAATTAAGATCAGCACCTGAATCAATTAAGGCTATGACCTCGAATTCAAAATCTTTGCTAATGACAATCCTGACTTTGGAATGCCATTTATGGAAGTTAATCCTAGTGATAGTTTCTAAGAACAATTCTTTGGAGGGTTCTTGGATGAGATCGGCTATAGGGTTAACTGTTTGATCAACTTTATCATCAGGGGGTTTCTGAAATGAGGGACCATCTTCATTGTTTTGATGGGAAGTGATTTCCAATTGTTGGGTTTTTTGAAGTGCACCAAGCTCTTGCTTTAAGGTTCTAATCTCGCACTTGGTTTCCTTGGCTTCTCTTTGAAGGTCGTTGATCATAACTTCCTTCTTGGGCTGGGTAAACCTATTGTAGTCTTGTTCTAAGTCTACTTTGGGTTGATGGTTCCTTAGTTCAGGTTTACTGGTTTCCTGTACTAAAGGCTGGAGGGTATGACTAGGCCCTTGAGGCTTGACTACTGGGTCATCTGTTTTTATGTGAGAGGATTTGGTGCTACAATCTTTCTTGAGATGGTCACGCTTGCCACAATTGAAACATTCCCCTGGTTTCAATGGGACATGTTTTTCAAGCTTCTTAGCTTTTTTGTAGGCTTTGGAAATTATCCTTGGCCTAGGGGTTTTGCTAGCACGGTTTTCAAGTCTTATTATTTTCAGACGTTTCCATTTGGCTTCTAAGGGTTCTTTCTCTTCTTCTGTGTCAGAGGAGGAACTGCTAGAGGTTGTTTGGATGTTTAAAACTTTAAGTTGACTTGTTGAAACTAATGAAGGAACTGCTGAATTTCTTTTCACTAATTCTTCTAGCTTTTGGGCCACAATTTCTAAGGCTGTTTTGTCCTTAGGGTAACTAAGGCTGGTGTGTCAGGTTGTGGGTAATTTGACTGGAAGCTCCTTTGGATGGCTAGGCCTAATAACTTCCTTATTTGATTTAGGGCCATCTAAGGTCCAAGCTTTGGTGAGAACACAAAACTGCTTGTGCTGGCCAAAATACCTTTCGAAGTATATGAAAAATGGGACATTACGGGATATTTCCCTCATGAATGCCGTCCATGCTTCAAATACTTTTTCTTTTTGCTCTCTGGTATAATTGGTTTTGTAGGCTTCCCTTTTATTCTGTTTTCCTCAGAACTAAATTCCTTACCTAATTCTTCTAGGTCAGGAACGAATTCTCTGTTTAAAACCAGAAGTTGGGAGTCTATGGACTCTTGCTGAAATGGAGGTTGTTCCATATCAATTCCAGATGGTGATGGGGGATATTGCTCACGATCATCATCCTCATTAACAATCGAATCCTGTTTGGCTGTGTAGCAAGGTGTGGTAAGTTGGGAATTGGTTCTAACTCCCTGGAGCTGTACACCTAGATCTCTTCCAGACCTTGGGATTGGTGATCCTAAAGGCCTGGTTGAGCTACACTGGGATGCAAATCTATCTCTAAGGTAGATAGGTGACCGCCTATGGGGCTGATGTAGATCTGTTGGAGATCTAAACCGAGATATATCCAGAGGTGGTCTACACTCATAGTCTAGAGGAGTGCTAAGCCTAGATTTGTCAAAACTTAGCCTAACCATGCCGTCGGCTAGCTGTTGGACAAATTCTAGATCTGGATTCTGGGCTGGGTTTTGGATCTGTAGAGTATGGTTTTCATTCTCTAAAGTCCAATTATCTGGGAATGTGACCTCTGTCCATTTCAATTATCTTGGGACCTGAATCCTGGCACTAGGGTCAGTGGTTTGGATGAGGGTTGTCTCACCTCTTTCCCTTCTATCAAGTGCTCTGACATTCATGTTCGTTCTCATGCACTTGTAGTATACCCTGTATATCAAGGCGATCTAACTAGTTCCCTGCGTCATGAGGGTTCCATGGGTCTTGATATTGAGTGTGAGGGCTTTGATAACAGTGCTATCATGGATGTGGATAGTGAAATCTGGGAAACAGTTAAAATGGATTGGTCCGTTGCTAAGACTGGTTTCTATGGTTCCTAGGAGGCTGTCATTGAATCTGATGTGACGAGCATCTCTAAGGGCCATAAGGATTGAGCTGTTCAAACCTCTTCTGGTCAGTGGTTTCACTCCTACCTGGACTAAACCTATGTGTAGGAAGTTATGACCTTTGTCCCTATGTGCTTGAATGGCTGAAGGGGATAACAAGTAGCACGTTTCGTACTCCTTGTTTATACCATAAACTTGTTCTATGGTTTTAACATGGTAATCTGTCTTAAAGGCTTTCGTCCAAGACCATGAAGACTTATAGATCTGGTTGGTGACTACTTTGGGGATATTCCAATCTCCGATGTCTAGATCTAGATTGGATAACTCATAAGACTCCGAATTAAGTATTCCTACATCTGCTGGTATCTCTGGGATGGATGATGGTTGGGAACATCTACTGCTGGTAGAAGAGAAACTTCTAAACAACCTATTCATTGTTCAGGATTACAAGCTTAAATTAACAATTACAACCTAGTCACCTTAAATATATATATATATATATATATATATATATATATATATATATACATGCGCCAATGAAAAAACGTGAAATCCATATTCATGATTTTATAACTTTGGCTTTTGTTCTAGAATATGTATAATGGCAACTTCGGATTTTATGTATATAATTTCAAATGAAAACACAGTAGGCAATCTAGGATTTAAGCACTAACATAATAGGGTAAATCTACTCCTTTAAACAATCTACACATCCCTAATGTTTTCCATGATAAAATTCCAAACTTTTAATTCTTTTTTTCTAACAGTGAGAAATCATACATTGAAAAATTTGGTTGCCTCTTCAATTGTATGTGTTCTAAACTTCAAGTGAAAAAAATACACCCCCTAGCCTCCTTAGTGGTGAAACCCTTCTTATGAAAACCCTAATTTATCTCTTCATCTACCCTATATTTAATGCATATGAGACGTGGGCTTAGTGGGGTAGTGGGCTACAATTACTAACAAAAGTAATTATAGCCCATCAATTACACACACACACACACTCATATATATATATATATGTGTGTGTGTGTGTGTGTGTGTGTGTGTGTGTGTGTGTGTGTGTGTTGGGTTCAAGTTACACCTAGTGTAACTCTAAGTAATTTTACACCATTCAATATTTTTTAATTGGATGCAAATATTGACAAATCCACCGTTAGATTACATTATCTTTTTATATTCTTTATGCTTGCAAAATTTCAAGATGATCAAAAATTAATATCCATGTCATCAATCAATTGTTAAAATTCAAATGGTAAATAACATCCGATTGATATGAAAATTGGCATGCATGTTAAGAACATATAGAACATGTAATTCAACGATTGGATTTTCAAAATATTAATTCAATAACAAGTTATTGAGTGGTGTAACATTACTTAGAGTTACACCAGGTGTAACTTGAACCTAACTCTCTCTCTCTCTCTCTCTATATATATATATATATAATAATAATAATAATAATAATAATAATAATAACCTCAAATAAAGATATGCGGGGTATTATAAGAAGTCTAGAGGGGATTACAACTAAACACTAGGTCGCTTGCTAAACAAAGGATCACTAACTACTTTATGACTATGCTTTAAAGCTTCCTCTAGAACTCTAGGGAGTGTGGTACCTTGAACTGTGAATCCCCCTTCTATTTATAAGGGGGGCATTTTGATGAGTTTTGGATCAGCCTAAGGCTCTCCAAACTAATCGGTTTGGATTTCAATTTCAAAAATTGATAATATTTGAAATTAGAGAGCAGTAGAGTTGGATGACTTCGAAATATTCAAGGTGATTGATTCAAGTGCCAATCGACATTTGAAGAGTTCCCTCTAACTGCAAATTAACACTTGGAGGCTAAATCCAAGTGCCAAACATCACTTAGATCTTGAGTCCCACTTTTTTCACAAGTTTGGTTCCAATCGTTTAGCTATAACTTGAAACTCAAAATTTATCCAGTAAAGAGTATCAATTAATTTTCTATGAAAGGTAATTTTATTAATTATTCATAAATATTAAATAGGGATAATTTAAAATTACCCACCTAAGATTAGACTCAATTTTTTGTTGTTTATCTCATTTGAATGAGTTAGGGGTGCCTCTTTTTATAACAGTTTCTTAGGATGCATCCTACTTTATTAGATCAATCTATTTGAAGCTAAGTGATCAATTTTGATTGGCCCACAATTAAATAAGGTGACAAATTGTTATTAATGCATGATAATAGTAACGTCAATGGTGGTCTCATGTAAAAGTGATGTACTAATTACAATCTACCATCTCACATGTTGTGAAAAATGTTGTCAACAAAATTTGCTGTGTATGTAGCATTTACAAATATCACCATAAATGATTGTCAGTTTGCTCATATAGTCTGCTTGTAGATGATTAAATAGTTAACCCATTTGTCACAAATCAAACTTTTTTTTTTGGTAGACGATTATATACGTTTAGTGCATATGTCTTATTCCTTTATCCATTAACTGCTAATAGTTAATCAAGGCGTTATGTATGCTTTCAGACAAAAAGAAAGATATTTGATTTTCTACAAAGAATGGTTAACTTCCTATATCAAACTTCTTATGAAGTGAAAAGTTGCTAAAATAGGTAAACTCAACTTTCCTTGAGTTGATCCCTCTTGCTTGCTTCTAGTTCTAGTACTAAGGAGAAACAAATCTTAATCGAACTTATATTTGCTCAACGAATACAATGTGCTTGTGGTAAAACTTTATAGATGTACTGGTAGAGCTTTACTTCTTTCTACATTAGCGCAGCCATCTAGTGCTATTTGAAATTCAAATGGTTGGGCATAAGCACAAGGATACTCGTCATTAAATGCATCTATACATATGCATCGGGCTATAAGCTAGTGTTGTTTTCAAGATAAGCAGTTTAAACTTTAAAGGCAGCAAAAACAAATATAAGTGATCACTAGACCTTTAATTAGGAAAGGTTTAAGCTTTAAAAACAAGTGATTATGACATGATGAGTTGTGCCTAACTTTTAACAATCATTTATAATATTCTTATAAAATTATATCTTAAGTTAAAGAAAATAATGTTAGAATTTTAGGCCTTAGTAATGAGTCCAATAGGTTAAACATAGCTATTGTAATTTTAGGCCTTAGTAAATGTGTACGTCTCTCAAAGTCCATTGGATTAAATTATTCTCTATTTGGAGCTGCAAAGTGTAAATTGGGTTAGATTAAAGTGAATATGGATGCTACTTGGCCGAAAGATGGGAAGGTAGTTGTGATTGTGGCATCTTGTGACCATATGGAAAAAAAGCATTTGTGTTGAGATTCAATAGGTATAAATCTCTCTTTAAGAATTAGATGTGGTCAAACCACGGGCTGTGAGGAAGGTTATTGAATTGGCGAGTGATGTTGCCTAGATTATTAAGATACTTAAAAAAACCCTAAACCTTAAAAAGAAAATATAAAGTAAAGAAATTAACCATTCAAGAGATTCAATCTCTAATTATAATTAAGGGTCTAATAAATGAGCGCCCTTAAAACATTTATTAATAAACAATTTTAGGAAAGTTTTGATACTATTGTTACGGGAAATATTAAAAATTGTAAGAAAAAATCAATTACTTTTTTCTTTTTCCATAAAAAGTTTCTAAGAATATTTTTTTAACCAATGCTTTTAAGGTATTTGTTAACTATTCCTAATAAATAAACAACCAAGAGTAGCGTGAAGAAAGTTTTTAACACCAAAAGCATATGGAAATGACAACGTATTGAAGATGAATTTTCACTCATTACTTATACTAATAAAAGAGTTATTTTGTCCATAACTTAGAACAAAAGTTGACAACATCATAAACAGCAATCTATATTATTGTCTTAAATCATAATATGAACATTTACATAATAATTGTTATGTTTATTCTTGATTTTTTTCTAAATATATGTCAAATATTTTATATTCCTTATGTTTATACATGATAAATTTTATTTTCATTCTCACTGAATTCAGCTAGAATAATTTTTTCAAAAAAAAAAAAATGATAATATACACAACCAAGTTGATAAATTTTAGGAACCAAAAGTGTATATTGGCCTAAGTGAAAGTATCATAATTCTAAATAAATAAACAAAAGTATCTTTTACTTTGTGTGGGTTACACACTAGTTAATTGATAAAGATAGTTTCTCAAAATAAACTTTCCTTAAACATCTTGAGAAACAATACTAGTTGGACAACAACTTACAAGGCAACAAATCCTATAAAATGAGGTGCCACCCAATCTTCCTCAAGTTTTGAGTCTTATTGTTGCGGCTCTACTTAAATTTCTTCAGTAATTGATTGGGTTAATTTCACTTTTTCACCTCTTATCTCAAATGGCACAAATTGAAGGTTTAACAAAGTCTGTGACAATATTGCTTTGTAAAATTTTGGATGCTCTTAGCTCAATTTTGGTGATCATGCTCGTTGATTTTTATGGAAGAAGAAAAATATTGTTGACAACGTTGGTTTAAGTATTTTTAATTTAATTTGTTTAGGCTTCCTACTTGGTAAAATTGACAAAATGGTAAATTTTCTGACAGCCTAGAAAATGAAGCGTCACCAAAACTATCGCAAGTTTTGAGTCTTATTGCTGTGGTTTTAATACAGTTTTTTCAGTAGTTAATTGGGTCAATATCTGTTTTTCACCTCTCATCTCAAATGGTGCAAGTTGTAGGTTTAACAAAGTCTGTAACATTATTGCTTCCTAAAATTTGGATGTTCTTAGCTCAATTTCGGTGATCATGCTCATTGATTTTCTTGGAAGAAAGAAAATCATGTCGACAACCTTACTTTTAGTTATTTATTATTATTATTATTTTAAATTAATTGGCTTAGGCCTCCTACTTGGTAAAATTGGTGGAGTGGTAGAATCTCAGACAACCTGGAAATGGAGTTTGACAAACTATCTTAAATGATAAAATGAACATATACATAATATTGTTACGTTTATTCTTGATTTTTTTTCAAATATATTAGTAAAATGTTTTATGTTCCTTATGTTTATACATGATAAATTTTTTTTTCATTCTCACAAAATTTAGCTAGAATAATTTTTTCAACAAAAAAAAATGATAATAAACATAAACAAGTTAATAAATTTTAGGGACCAATAGTGTATATTAGCCTAAACAAAAATATCATGATTCTACATAAATAAATAAAAGTATAGTTTATTTTGTGTGGGTTGCACAGTACTAGTTAATTAATAAAAGATAGTTTCTCAAAACAGACTTACCTCGAACGTCTTGAGAAACAATATTAGTTGGACAATAACTTGCAAGGCAACAAATCCTAAAATAAGGCGCCAGCCAATCTTAAATTAAAAAAAAAAAATTAACAAAAAAAAAAAAATTAACTTATGAATGTAGTTACTCTCTCTCTCTCTCTCTCTCTCTCACAGATGTATATTTATATGGTCTTTGTACTATTTTTTAAGAATAAAATTTATGTTACGTACATACTGAATACAATATTCTTTTTACAATGCTTATGAAACAGCTAAAATTAAAATGTTAAAAAATATATACACATGTTGTGGACTAGAAAATGTGAAGCTGGGTTATATTGCTACAATACCCAATTTGATTATTCGGAGGTCAAATAACCTAGCACAAGATCAAGGCTAAACATAACATCACTAACATGATAAATGCTCAATAACAATTTATTATTTAAAAATGTATTCAATCAGATCATATAGATATATCTTCAACACAACATAGGTCATTAAAAGGATCTCAGAGACTTGAACTTTTATTGTATTTGAAAAATGTTTCTAGAGGGATCTTAACTGATATTGTTCATCATCATTTAACCATTACATTAAAATTGGTTTTCGGTGCTGGTTATCTAGTTACAAAAGCAATCCAATCCAAATTCATTGCATTACATTGCTGGAATTCATGTTGATAACAACATAACCATTGACAATAACAACAATTTTAATAAAGACAAGTTGACCCATTGTTACTTTATCTTTTTTTACTCTGCTCAGAAGGTCTAACTGGGCTCATTCAAAAAGCTGTGAATGAAGACAAGATCAGGGAGTATTCGTTATGTTGGTATGGCCTACAAATATCCCATTTATTTTTGTTGGTGATAGTTTGTTGTATTTTCATGCTCAAATGAGTGACATTCAAACTATTCAAGAGATTTTGGAGTTATATGGAAAAGTTTCGGGCCAACAGATTATTATAGAAAAAACCACTCTCTTCTTTATAAGTTTGTTTCTCTTGAAGTTAAAAACTCTATAAAATTCCCTCCTGGAGTCCCTAAAATTTTATATATATATATATATATATATATATATATATGAGAAGTATATGGGATTACTAGTGGTGGTAAGCACAAATAGACAGGCTAGCCTTAGTTTCATTAAGGAAAGGGTGTGGGGAAAATTACAAGGTTGAAAAGAAAAATTATTGTCGCAAGGTGGGATGGAAGTTTTTTTGAAAGCAGTAGTGCAAGCAATTCCCACGTTTGCTATGAGTTGCTTCAAGTTACCAGTGGGCCTCTGTAAAGATATTGAGATGCTAATCTATAAATTCTAGAGGGGACATTGTGGTGATTGTAGGAAAATTCACTGAAAAAAATGAGAGACTTTATGTAAGCCAAAAATGGAGGAGGGTATGGGTTTTAAGGATTTATGTAAATTTAATGAGGCTATGTTGGCTAAGTAGGTTTGGAGACTTATTCACAATACCGATTACATTTTCTATAAGGTATTTAAAGCCAAGTATTTCCATAGATGTTCTATTTTTGAAGCAAAAGTATCATCTGGATCTTTTGCTTGGAAAAGTATTCTCCATGCAAGGAAAGTTATCTCTTTGGGTGCAAAATGGAGGATTCGGGATGGTTCCCGAACCCGGATTAATGATTCAAATTGGCTGCCAGGGGAATCACAAGGCCATGTGATATCTCCCTTGTCTTCTTTGCCTAAGGATGCTTTGGTTTCTATGTTGATTGACCCTGATGCACATATGGAAACCTGGATATAATTGACAGAAATTTTCTGCCCTTTGAAGCCCAAAACATTAAGGCTATCCCACTCTGTGCTACGACCTAGCCAGACCTTCTGTATTGGCCACGTAGTAGAGATGGCTCATATGTGGTTAACGAAGGATATCAATTGCTATGTGAGGAAGATAACAGGGAGTTAGCTTCGGCTTCTAGCTTTGAAGGAGCTAATTATTTTTGGAAGAAAATTTGGGGGTTGAAGGTTCCCGGGAGGATTAAACACTTCATGTGGAAAGCTTATTCCAATGCTCTGCCAACCAAGCAGAACTTGATGAAGAGGAAGATCATTAGTGATTATGTCTATCAGTTATGCTCGAGATAATTTGAATCTACTATGCATACTCTTTGGGAGTGTGAAGTGGTTTGATCTGTCTGGGAATCTGACTTTTCCTGGATTGATTGAACTGGAATGGCTAGGTGCTCCTTTGAAAACCTGGTGGATAAGGTTCGGGACAAACCTCACCTACTTGAACTCTTTACTGTAACTGCTTGGTTGTTATGGACTCGATGGAATAAAATCCGAGTGAAGGAGAATGCTCTCCCTTTGAATCAGGTTGCTCTTGAAGCTAAGAGATTTTTATCTCTTCATGGATCCCATGGACGATTCCCAGGGAAGAAAGCTCGACCTAAATCAGTGAAGTGGAGTCTCCTGACATACATGGCTCTAAAACAACTTTTGATGAAGCCGTCTTTCAAGATTCGAGTGAAGCTGGGTTAGGAGTGGTGATAAGAAATCATGAAGGTGATGTTATGGTTGCTTTGTTGGAGAAAACTCCTCTGCCTTCATCCGCTGTAGTTTTGGAAATGCTAGCAGCTCGACATGCTGCCCTCTTTGTCCATGAAGTAGGTCTTCATGATTCCATTATGGAGGGGGACTCATAAATTGTCATCAATTCTCTTACAAAGGGTTATATGATTCAATCTTCATTTGGTCATTTAGTTAAGGATACTTCGTTTTATGTTCACTCTTTAAGGAGTTTTTGTTTTTCTCATACTCTTAGGCAAGGAAACTATGTTACTGATGCATTAACTAAGAGAGCTAAGTCTTCTTCTTTTTTTGTCTGGATGGAATTTGTTCTATCAGATATTAGTAGTTTTGTAATGGCTGATAAACCTATTTCCTAATGAATGAATCTTTGGATTGTTCTTAAATAAATAAATAGACCTTCTTGGTGAATTTGAACACAGTACTCTTAGCAAAGGTGGCAGGCCCAGCTCACCGTTGGCTGGGCCTGAAGTTAATTAGTTCTAAAGTGGGCTCACGAGAAGGGTCAAGAGCTAGGGCCTAAAGTGGGCTCACAAGAAGGATGAAGAGACTCAACACAAACGAGTTCGAACATAGCCTCAAATTTCTTAAAGAGTAGTGTTTGTTGCTTCTTAAATTTCTTAAAGAGTAGTGTTAATTGTAAATTGCAGTAATGTGTATAGTTAGATTTGTAACTTTGTTAGACGCTGAAGAGATTAGAGTGATGTAACTAACTGCCATGAAATAATTATGAGACCAGATTCATGCAGAGATGGACATATGACATATCATATATGCGAAACCAGACCCGTAAGTCTGGGACTTATTCAAAAACTTAAAAACTTAGTGAACATCCCTCTTACAACAATAGCATCCCTTAAAACAAGAGGGGTAATATCGGCTGGAGTATCCTCCAACCAGACCTGAAGACCTGTCACTGTGCTCTCTTTTTTTGCGAGAGCATCAGCAACTAAGTACAAGCTCGGGGTACATGATAAATTCTACCAATTGAAAACCCGAAACTAGTGCACGAATGTCCTCTATAATATTTCCACAGCTGGTCAGATTGCCGTTGTCCTTGGTAAGCGCATTTATGATCACAGCTGAGTCTCCTTCAATCACCACCCAAGGCAAACCAATTTCTGCAGCAAACTTCACCGCTCGGCGAGACGCTAGAGCTTCCACAGCTGCTACTGATTGAGGCAGTGAAATTGGCATCGAAAGAGCACCTACAACCTCCCCATCACAATAACGCACAATGCCTGCTGAATTGGTGGAACTGAATGTGGCTGCATCAAAGTTCACCTTATAGAAATTATGTTCAGGGGGTCTCCATTTCTGCATAATGATTGGGCCAGGGGTCTCCACAGCAGCCATGCCATGATTGAGAAGAGCCATGCCTAGCATTATGCCCATCACACGCGCGCCCTTTAGTCTCCCTCAGGTTTGGCTCCTCTATTTCTTCCAGTTACACCCTGGTTATTCCTCATTGAATTAATAATAATAATTCAGCTCAAAAAAAAAAAAAGAATTAATAATAATAATAATAATAATAATAATAATAATAATAATAATAATATTATTATTATTATTATTATTATTATTATTTTGTATAAGATTACACTAAGACAGCGAAAATATATATATTAAAAATGCAGTGCATTATTTACTAATAGTCTATTCTTAAAATACCACCCATAATTATGACCTACCATCAATGGCGGCTCCAGGATTAATTATCAGGGTGTTCTTCGGTGGGCTTGCTCTGTTACAATTTCTTTTTTTTCAGATTCTCTGTTACAATTTTTTCTTTTTTAGATTTAAGTTCGAATTTTTTTTAGCTTTTTCTTTTTGCTTGAAAGCAATGTTATGAATACCGTTTTGGACCATGTTTCGGTTTGTTTAGTGGAACGGAATATTTCAGTACAGATCTATTTCGACGTACCGTTTCAGGGTACTTCGGGGTTTTTAAAAAAAATTAAAAATAATATATATTTATATTTTCTTATACAACATAAAATTATTGATCTAAATAAATAAACCTCAAATAAAACAAATCATTTAGTTTTTCTTTTTTGACACTCAAATCATTTAGTTATTACATAACAATTACTGTTTTAGAATATTAAAACATAAATATGTAATTAAATAATGAAAAACAACAACAAAAAATAGTACAATAAGAGTGTATATATGTATATCATATTGGGAAGAGGCAAGACTCAATAAATAAGTTTGAAAGAATATTTTGTTAGCTTTTTGAGTTTTGTCACGTGGGTGGGGTTAGCAAGCTAAAAGTCTAAAAAACAAACTAAAGAAAAAACTTGACAAAGCAAAAACTAGAGTAAAAAAAGAAAGAAGAGGTAGACTAGCAGAACGTCTGAGACGAAGCAAAGAAGACGAAAAGGAAGAAGAAGAAAGGGTGACCTTTGCAATAGCTGGATTTGTTTTTTAGGCATTCGACGCAAGTAATGACATGTTGTGCTGACGAGTTTGTCAGTTTAAGAGTTTTTCTTTTTTTCTTCTAAAAACTGGTACCAGCCAAAATGTAACAAATAATCTACCAAAATTTAATTTTATTGGCATAAAAAATTTTTGAGAGTGTTCCTAATTTTTTTTGAGGGTGTTCCTAATTTTTTTTAAAGGTAGATAAATAAATTTTTTTTATTATATATATATATATAAAAAAAAAAAAAAAGAATTGGGACCACCCTGACCTATATGTGGCGCCGCCAGTGCCTACCATTTCACTTTAAAGTACATATTATTTAAAAATTTAAATAATGTGATACTAGAAACACTTTTAATTAATTCTAAAAAAACATACTTTTAATTTTTAATTTTTAATTTAAATTATAAAATAGATCCATTTCAAATTAAGAATATTCTTGAGATACTATAATTTGATAAGAATTAGTCTCTTTATTCATACCAAATAATCTCTTTGTAGTTTTTACAATGAGGAGAAGAAATTATGGCAGTCTTAAATCCAAACTGACATACCCATCATTTTTTTTTTTTTTCAAATATCCATCATTCTTCTTAGCAAAAGCAACAAACGCAATAAGGTGCCAACTGCCATGCACATTATGTTCTCAACAAAAGAAAAACTAAGACAATTAATCTATATCATATATTATATAATAAAATTTGGGTTTAGACGTCGTGGTTGTACCAAATGGCTTCACCAAATTGAAGAAAGTTTTTTAGATTTAAAAAAAAAATAATATATATATATATATAAAAGTTATCTTCTCCTATAATTTCTAATTTGATAAAAATATTAATTTGATTACAATACAAACTCTTCATATAATCCTACGTAAAAAATGTCCATTTAATCCATATTTTAAAAAAAATATATTATTTTACTACACGTAAAAATTGCAATTTTTTTTAGATCTATAAAAAATTAGATATAATTATTTTTAGTCTTATCTTCTTCTTCTCCTATAATTTCTAATATTAATTTGATTACAATACAAACTCTTCATATAATCCTACGTAAAAAATGTCCATGTAATCCATATATTTTTTTAAATTATATATATATTTTTAAAAATTATGTTACTACATGTAAAAATTGAATTTTTTTTTCAAATCTATAATAAAAATAGATATAATTTTTTTATTCTTATCTTCTTATTCTCTTATAATTTCTAAGTTAATAAAAATCTTAATTTGTTTACTATCCAAATTAATTTTATCTAATCCTTATCTTAAAAGTATACGTTTAGGTCCATCTAATCCTTAATTTTTAATTACTATACGTAACAAAAACAAAAACAAAACAAAACAAAACAAAACAAAACAAAACAAAACGTATAGCTAATAAAGTTTATTTTCAAGCAAATTATCTTTAATATAATAAAGAGTTTAATTTTGAATAAATTTTCTTTCTTTTAATGTACAACCATTCTTTTTTATATTAAAAGACAATTGTTCTCTTGGGTCTATCCAAAAAAAAAATCTCTTAGGAAGTGAGAACTGAGTACATATCCAGATGTCTAACCATCAAAAAAGTAAAATCAGTTCTAATTAAACTCTTTGTCTCAAATTCAAACTCTTAATAATTAAACTTTCCCACCATGTCACAATTATTCATAAAGTGAAGGAAAAAATATGTTAATATCAACATTAAGTTTTTGTGTCTATCCAAAAATAAATAGAGGAAAGTTGACAAGAAAAATTAAATTTTTGTATTTATCCAAAGATTAGTAGAGGAAAAGTTGATAAGAACAATTTTTGTGTCTATCTAAAAAATTGCTGCAATTTTTGCTTACCTTCAAGTATATCTGAAACTTGCGATTATATCATAGGGAATAAAATCAATCAGGAAAAAAAATTATATTATAAATATTTTTGCTCCACGTCCCTCAAACTTCTAATTCAAACTATGCTCTCTCTGTGAATCTGTGATGAAGGTTATATTTTTTTGTATTCTTAGTTTTTTGTGTATATTTTTAGTTGGATGGTTTTGCTCTGTAATGGGTTTATTGATTTTTAAGTTTCAAGGTGTATCAACATCCTAATCTAATAGGAAATGGGTTAGCAATTGAAGCTATAATGGAAGCACCAGAGTTACTGTACCAGTCCAGATTGTGTGGATACTTTAAGGATGCCTACAATGAAAGCTCCAAGTTCTATTTTCCTCTCCAAGGTTATTTAACTCTTTCTTTTTTTCTTTTTTTTCTTTTCTTTTTTTCCTTTTTTTTCATTATGTTCATAAATACATCATATTTTTTAATACTACAAGTAACTATATTAGAACTCTTTGAAGCTATAGAGTTTGAAGGAAACTTTGAAAAGCTTAGTTACTATATAAGCTTGAATTGTTGGAACTTAATTAATTAGATCTTCATCACTATAATTTATTGGGATATGATCGCAACAAAGGATTCTCAAGAGGAATAAAAATGTAGTTGGCTTAGAAAGTTTGGGTCAATTAAAATATACACCGGAATAAAATAAGAAAATAATTTCTAAAATGAGATTTATTGAAGGTGTACGGTTAAAAAAGAATATTGGTCAAAATATGGCATGATCCATTAAAGTTTTAAACACCTTGAATTTATAACCTATATTCCAAATGCATCATTTACTCATAATATAGATTGTTGTTCACAAAAATAGCCTAGGAGGGATATGCAGAACCTCGCAAAAAGTATTACTTTTTAATTTTCATCACATCTTAATGCTAATGAAGCTATTTTCAATTATTGATGCAAACTTATTTTCAAGGTCTTAAAGGAAATAATGGCTAGCTGGCAGAAAGGGTCGTCATCCAAAGAGTCCCTAAAAACTCAACTTCCACCCACCCTTCCATCCAACCTTCCCCCTATCACAACCACAACCGGAACTAGCCTGCTCCCCATGGATAGCCTGAAGAAGAAAAGGAAGGAGCAGGAACTAGAGGAGGGAGAAGTGGTTCCCCCAAAGGGGGCCAAACAACAGAAAAAGGCCAAAGATAAACAAGTAACTCCTACAAATAATAGGGAGGAGACAACTGCTCTCGAGGTGCGCCAACAACGCGTTTGGGCTCCTCAGCTGGAGGTAGAGGGGGCTGCCAGCCCATTGAAGGCCTCCATTAGAGAATTTCAAAAAGGGCATTGAGCTTATATCGCTGAAGCCTTGGAGCAACCTCTACTCCTACCAAAGGACATGGACGCACTGAAGCGTATGAGGCAGCCAGACCTCTTCCTGTCGCTGAAGAGGGACCTTGCTATAGTAAATCCCACCATCATATTAGTTCGATAAACGCTAAGGCACTTTTTATCATTATATTATTTTTGTTTTATCTTTACCTTATTTTTTTTTATGGAAGCTTTACTATTCTTATGCAGGCTATCCAGGAAGTCTTCGTTGCTGAGGAGTGGATCAAGGACGCTAAGAAGGAGACCAAAACCGAGATCCAAGCCCACACCGAGACCATCAAGGCCCTAGGGACTTTGCAGGAAGAGAAAAAGGAATTGGTTGACAAATTGATTGCCGAGGAGAGAAGGCGGAAAAGTGCTGAATCTGGCATAGAGAGTGCACAGAGGCAGGCTGAAGATCAACGCAAACAACTCCATCTCAAAGAGATAGACCTCCCCATTTAGCAGAAAATGGTTCTGGACCTTAAGGCTGAGCTGGAGAAAGCCAAAGCCACTACTCGGGCAACCGAGGAAACTGCAGTGGCAGCAATACAAGCATCCTGGGAAATTGCATTACCATCCTAATATTCGTGAGATCCCGGTTACCCTCGCCATTATCCCAGAATCTTCTATACAGCCCTTGGCTGCGCAGGGTCTTACTCCGCCCCCCGAAGCCTCTAAAGGATCCTCCCAGACCAGTGATGAAGGTCAAAAAGGTGAAGTGAGCGAAGATAAAGGCAAAGGAAAAGAATTTAAGACCCCCTCAGAAGCCAAAGATGCTGCCAAGGCTAAGGATGATGCCAAAGCTAAAGAAACTGCCAGCCAAGAAAGCCACTAAAATGAAAGAGGTGGAGGCCAAGGAAGATGACCCCTCTCCTAAATCAAACAAGAAAGATGACCCTGCCCCTGCATCCAAGGTTTAGACTCCTAAGGTTTTTATTTTTTATTTTTTTTAGTGAATTCCCTTTGCTTTTGTAACTATATAATTAGATTTTTGTAAGCAAATTATCTCTTATCAAGAATTAAATCAATGAAAATTATAAGTTCCTTATTCGTGACAGTTATGTTTACATCCTTTCTTAGTGTAATTCCCTCTTTTTTTTTTCTTTTTTTTGATACTTAACTAGGGGGATAATAAGACATTCCCTACTTTGTTGTCTGCATAAGGAATACAACCCTCCCATCTATCTAATAGAATCAAAAATTACTAAGTCAACAATAATGTCTAAATCACAAATATATACATGTCATGCTTACGAATGCTTTAAGTGATGCTCATGGACTTTCAATTATCCAGATCACTGTAATGAGAATCCCCAATATATCCAATCAAAGGGACAAACCATGATCAATATGAACTTCAACATTTAGAGAACTAACTTGAAGTGTTACTTTACCTAAAGTAGGTGATTCGAGGAATCAAACATAACTAAGGGTTTGTTCAACACCTAGAAAAATGTTGGATGATATCAATTTTCACAAGGTATATGGTCTAAGGAGTCAGGCATAACCAATGTTCTGTTTGACACTTGGAGATAATGGAAGATATTAATTTTCCCAAGGTATGTGGTCCGAGGAGTCAGGCATAGCCAAGGTTCTATTTGATTCTTAGAGAAACAATGAAAGATATCAATTTTTCCAAGGTATGTGGTCCGAGGATCCAAGCATAGCCAATGTTCTATTTGATTCTTAGAGAAACAATAAATGTAACGCATACAGTAATAGGCTATATAGAACTGAAAAATATTTCATTAATAATAATAATACATTCGCAGGTTATTTACATTCCAAGGACGTGGTACAACCTTTTCTTCCAGATCTTCAAGATAATAGGCCCCTATTCCAACTACTAAGGTGATGCGATATGGCCCTTCCCAGTTTGGTCCTAGTCTTCCCCAAGCTGGATTTTTTGTCGTGCCCAAAACTTTCCTTAACACTAAATCCCCTGGCGTCAGTAGTCTTAGCTTCACGTTCGAGTCATAATCTTGTTTAAGCTTGTGGTAGTAGTATGCTAGCTGAACCATAGCATTTTCTCTTCGTTCTTCAACCAAATCCAAACTTCTCTCTAACAATCCATCATTCTTGTTCGGACTAAAAGAGCTCGGCCTCAGAGTTGGGAAACCCGTCTCTAGAGGAATTACGACTTCAGCCCCATAAGTCATTGAAAAAGGAGTCTCTCTGGTGGACCTACAAGGTGTAGTTCTGTAGGTCCAAAGGACATGTGGTAGCTCTTCCACCCATCTCCCTTTAGCATCATCCAATCTCTTCTTAAGCCCATTAACAATTACCTTATTAACAGCCTCAGCCTATCCATTCCCTTGCGGATAAGCCGGAGTGAAATATCTATTTGTAATACCCAGATCACAGCAATATCTTCTAAATGCCTTACTATCAAACTGAACACCATTATCCAAGATAAGGGTATGAGAAATTCCAAACCGGGTGACAATATTTTTCCAGGCAAATCTTCTTGCATCCAAATCTCTGATATTTGATAGTGGCTCAGTTTCAACCCATTTAGTAAAGTAATCCGTGCCGACCAGCAGAAATCTCTTATTCCCTGCTGCCTTGAGGAAGGGTCCTACAATATCCAAACCCCATTGAGCGAAAGGCCAAGGACTGGATAGAGGATTGAGAACTCCTCTAGGTTGATGAATATTGGGAGCAAACCTTTGACACTGGTCACACTTTTTTACATACTCCAGTGCTTCCTTCTGCATATTAGGCCACCAATATCCTTGAGTAAGAGCTCTATGAGACAAAGATCTTCCCCCTGTATGACTTTCACAAATCCCCTCATGCAATTCTATTAGAAGCAACTCTGTTGCTTCAGGGTGCATACATAGCAGATATGGTCCAGAAAAAGAACGCTTGTACAACTTTTGATCCTCAAACAGCCAAAACCGAGGAGCCTTCCTACGTACTTTGTCAGCTTCAGACTTTTCCTCAGGTAAGATGCTCTCTTTAAGATACAACACAACGAGGTCCATCCAACTAGGTCCCATTTTGATCTGATGAACATAGACTACGTCTACATTTATCTTAGTAGGAGTATACAAATCTTCCACTAAAATAACTCGAGGTAAACTCTGTGCCGAGGATGTTGCCAAAGTGGCTAGAGAGTCGGCATGAGGGTTCCTGTTTCTGGAAATTTGCACTAAAGTGAAAGATTCAAAATTTGATTGCAACCGTCTAACTTGACTTAAATATTCCTGCATTCTCGAGTCTCTGGCTTCGAGCTCCCCTTCCACCTAGCTTACAACCAACCTTGAGTCCAAAAACATCTCCACGTTCTTCCCTCCCATTTTCTGAACCATAGTCATCCCTATTAGCAGAGCTTCGTACTCGACTTCATTATTCGTGGCCAAAAAACCCATTCTCAAGGACTTTTCAATGACGATCTTGTCTGGAGAGATTATAACCAGCCCCACTCCAGATCCTCTTTGATTTGCTGCACCAGCCACGTACACCTTCCACGATAGAGATTCCTTCAGGGAGATCATGCCAACTAATTTTTCATCCATGTCTGATCTCTTTGTATGTTCTTCTAATGAGGGCTCAACAAACTCAACTACCAAGTCAGTAATGACCTGACCTTTCACAGAGGTGCGTGGCATATACTTTATATCAAAGCCCCCAGAATTGTTCCCCACTTGGCAATCATTTTCGTATAATTAGCGCTCCGAAGTAGAGACCTGAGCTAGAGTTAGGTTAGAACCACAACTGTGTGAGACTGGAAGTAATGGGGAAGCTTTTGCGCGGCATGCACCACCGCCAAAATGGATTTTTCCAGCGGTAAGTAGCGGATCTCAACTTCATGCAACAACTTACTTACATAATAGACTGGCCTCTAAACACCATTGTCAACCCTTATTAGTACCAAGCTAACAGCATAGGAAACTACAGTGATATAAGCAAACAATACCTCATCTACCTCAAGCCTAGACATAATAGGTGGCCGAGAAAGATATTCTTTGAGCTGTTGAAAAGCCAAAGCACACTTCTCAGTCCATTCAAATCCCTTCCACTTATTCAGCAACTGGAAGAAAGGCCTATATCTGTACGCAGACCGAGAAATAAACCGATTTAAAACATCCATCATTCCTGTCAATCTCTGAACTTCCTAAGGATTATGAGGTAGCTGCAAATTGTTAATTGCCTTAATTTGGTCAGGATTAACTTCGATTCCACGATGTGTAACCATGAAGCCTAGAAATTTACCAGATCCCACACCAAAAGAGAATTTGAAAGCATTTAGGGACAACTTATACTTCCTTAGTGTCTCAAAGACATTTTCAAGATTCCCAACATGCTCAGACACCATCTTACTCTTTACCATCATGTCATCCACAAAAACTTCAACGCTCTTCCCCAACTGTGACTTGAATATCCTAGTCATCATCCTTTGGTAAGTAGCCCCTGCATTCTTCAAATCAAAAGACATTACCTTATAATGATAGTTTCTAGTAGGAGTGACGAAGGCTGTTTTCTCTTGATCGTCCAAAGCCAAAGGTATTTGGTGATAACCTTGAAAAGTATCTAGGAAACTCATCTGAGGATGCCTAGTCATGGCATCCACCAACTGATCAATACGAGGCATGGGGAAAGGATCCTTGGGACACGCTTTATTTAAATCAGTAAAGTCTACGCACACCCGCCATTTGCCATTCTTCTTCTTAACCACCACCGTATTAGCCAACCAGTCAGGGTAAAACACCTATTTGATAGCTCCTGCCTTCTTGAGCTTAATTACTTCTTCTTTGACAACTTCAGAATGCTCTTTAGATGATCGTCGAGGTGGTTGCTTCCTTAGTACCACAGCGGGGTTGACATTCAAATGATGATAAATGAAACTCGGATCGACCCCCGAGGCCTCATAAGTATTCCAAGCAAAAACATCAAGGTTTCCCTTAAGGAACTTCACCAATTCCTCTTTCTCCTGAAGAGGCAGCTAAGCGCCTACCTAAAAATACTTTTCTTTATCATCACCTATAGCAACTCGCTCTAAAGCTTCACATTCTGCTTCCACCGATAGACCCCCTGATAATCCCAGCTCCTTTAATTGCTACAAATCATGATCATCTAATGTTGAGGACCCTACTCAAGACTGATGTCTAATTGCAACCACCATACACTGTCTCGCCGTAGACTGGCTTCCGATCAGATCTTCAACCCAATCCCCAAATGGATATTTCACCTTCAAATGCAAAGTGGAAGGGACAGCCCCCATGGCATGAAGCCAGGGTCTCGCCACAATGGCTGTGTATGGAGAATATGCATCCACCACTATGAAGTTGACTTCTACAACTTCTAACCCTATTTGTACCGGCAACTTGACCTGTCCCATTAGTATAACCATCTTTCCATTGAAACCTACTAGAGGTGAATCATAACTAGTCAAATCTTCTGGTTTTAATCCTAAACCTCTACACAAGTCGAAATACATAATTTCTGCCCCACTACCCTGATCCACCATAACACGCCTCACGTCATTCCCCCTATCCTGAGTGTGACCACTAGAGCATCATCATATGGCTGTATAGTTCCAAACTTATCCTTCTCCAAGAAACTTAATGCTAGTTGCAGTGTAACCTTAGCTCTCTTCGGCCTATGATTAGAGTTCTTGGATAGTGGCCGAGCTACAGTCATTACCTGGGAGGGACACGAATCCACCTTTCCAAGAGTCACAAAAATGACATTAATGGTGCCTAACGGAGGCCTCGAAGAAGTGTTCCCCTGAGTACCTAAGCCTGTATGACCGACTTGCCCATTGGCCTTATATAGGAACTGTTGTAACCTTTCTTCCTTAACTAATTGTTCCAAATGATACCACGAATTTTTGCAATTCTCGGTGGTATGTCTGCGCTCCTGGTGGTACTGACAATGAAGGTTCTGATTACGTCTTGTGGGGTCTCCATTCATCTTGTTAGGCCATTTGAAGTATGGTTCATTCTTGATTTTCTCCAGAATTTGATGAACTGGCTCTCGGAACACCGTGTTAACGGCTTGTGGCAAAATACCAGCCCCAGTCTGCCTAGTGAAGTCTCGCCGAGGACGATTATCATTGTATCTGTCCGACCTAAATTCCCTCCTATCTTGAGAGACCACCTTCGCCTTTCCTTTACCTAACTGCTGGTTCTCCTCAACCTGTTTATACTTATCAATCTGGTCCATAAGCTGGCGCACATTACTAACTGGTTTCCCAGTTAAGGACTTCCTCAAACCATACTCGGCTAGTAAGCCGACCTTGAAAGTTTTAATGGCCACATCATCAAAATCCTCATCAATCTCATTGAACATCTCCAAATATCTATTTGTATATGTTTTTGAGGTTTCACCCTCTCGCATGGCCACAGACAACAAAAAATCCAAAGGCTAAGGGACTCTACTTCATGTAATGAAACGAGATCCAAACGCTCGAGTAAGTTCCTTAAAGGAATTAATAGACCCTGATCCCAGGCCATCAAACCACCTCATCACGACAGGCCCCAAGCTGGATCGGAAAACCTTGCACATCAACGCCTCATTCTTGGAGTGCACAGCCATCCTCTGGTTGAAATGGCTTACATGTTCCACAGGGTTAGTTTGACCATTATACATGGTGAACGTTGGCTAAGTGAAACGCCGAGGAAGTTTTCCCCCTTCAATCTTACGTGTGAAGGGTGACTTGGAAATTTGATTCAATATCCTACTCATAGCATCAGTTGCTAAGCCCATACTGGATGAATTCCTATTCCTGCGGTTATGGGGGCTACTCTCTTCATACGAGTAAGACTCACCAGGGGGAGTTCTCGACCTTGGCCTATAGCTATCCTCCTTATTCTCATTCTCACCAGAAGAAGAGTCAGAGATGGACTGAATTTGCCTCCGTCGTTCGTGACGTAACTTTCTCTTTAAACGGTCAATTTCCAATTGCATGGCCCTGGCATTCTCTTCATGGGAGACTCTGCTTCCACCTCGTGACTGACTCCTGCTCGTATGGGTGGTATGTACACTTCCCTCCCGATCTCCACTTTGTTCAGGATTGTGGAAGTCATCCTGACGTCGGGACCCCCTAGACTCTACCTGGTGTGGACCTGAATTTGCCATAAATAGACTTTAGACTCACTAAAAACTCAAGATTTCCCACAGACGGTGCCAATTTTAAAGACGTAATTTGTGCCTAGGTCCAACAAGAAGGAGGGTATAGGCCCAAAGAATCCAAAACAATAAATTTATGGAGTATGGGTCAGAAACCTTGTTTCTAATGAGCTTACACAGTAACAACAATAGCCCAAGATTACAAAACAATAAGGATGAATGAGTTTATATGATGAAATTTATCCTCGGACTCAAGCCGAGGACCAGGTGCTTATATTTCTCTTCACCTAAAGATTAATTACCAACGTCCAGTCTGCAGTCTTCTTCTTTCTCTCCCTCGATCCCCTCTTCTCCGGGGCCTTCTTCCTTCTTATACTTCATTCCTCCCTTCATCCCTACTCTCCACATGTAGATCTAGACTACTAATATGGATACTTGTCCCATTAGCACGTTCTTGAAATCTTTAGGTAAAAGCTGTAAGGCTGAGAATTACTGTTCAGATATCACTTCCTCATTAATGCGGCCAGAGACTTAGGTACAGAGCATTCAATGTGGTGGCAACAGTTTTCTATGAGATATTTCCCAACCGCCCTTGCTCTCTGTGCCCTTATGAAACATGTCTTCATCCCCAAGACCTTCCAAAATATCATTCTAGTCAATATGACGTACCACCTGATCCTTACTTCACTTAGCCGAAGATGTACTCCTCCTCAAATTATCTACATTCACTCCGTCCGCCATATTTGCTCTTGGGTTTGTAAATTTGATATCATTATTACCTTCAATTCGTCCTCAGACAAGTAAACGTCCTCAGACCAAGCCCATAAAACATATCTTGGACCTTTTATCCCAACAGTTTAGTCTTTTTTTTTCAATAATTTTTAAGTCGTGAATCATTTGATTCTTTAATATATTTTGGTCTTTCAGAAGTTTTAATATTCAAATTTTTGAGTTTTTTTTTTTTTTTTTGCTGTATTTGAAATTATCTGACAAATTTTTTGTAACCCATTGTAAGCTTAAGCAACGACTTCTTCATCAAATTGTAACACAAATTGAAGTTATACAAGAGAAAATCATGCAATGGTGTAGTTTCTTAAATTTTTTATAAAATTATTTATATATATCTCACAAACAAGTAGACTCTCGTGCATAACACGGGTTAGCGACTAGTGTATATATAATCTAAACATTGGACTTTTGGTTGACCTCACCACAATTTTCCGCATCAGCATTTTTTATTTATATGTTTAAATTTGATTTGATTCGATTTAATTATTTTGATTTTATAGAACCAAATTGCAGAAATTTTATTAAATTTATTTTTTTTAAATTAAATTATGTTGTTTGGTGCCATACAACCACTATACTTAAAGGAGACCTAAATTATCACCTAATCAGGAAATTTTTAGATAATCCTAAGAAACTATATAATAATTCCATTAATATAAATATATCACCAAAAAAGAAATATTTCTCCATTAATTTGATAATTTCTATGTTGATGACATTTTTATAAAAAAAATTCTATCATATTTCCTTATATCTATCAATCTCGTTTTCTTTCTCTTCTTTTTTTCATTTTTTTATATTAATATTGATTAGAAATTATATTTTCAATAGGATTTAAACTCAATAATTATATCAAATGAGACTCAACAAATATATATATATATATATATATATATATATATATATATATATATATATATATATATATATCATTTCTAATTTCAATAGGATTTACATTTTATATCAAATTGACTCTATCAACATATCATCCTTTAAAAAAAAATTTATATAACCAAATTTGATTAGTTATCCATAACCCTAACCAAATTTGATTAGGAATCCATAACCCTAAATTATATTATAAATAGGTCTTTTAGGGATTATTTGTTACAATTTCAATTGGGCTTTTCATTCCTATATTATATTTTAAATAATTCTTTTTTTTGGAATTATTCTTCCAACACTACTCTGTTGTACAGTCTTTTGCATTGATTTTGGTTCTTGAAGCGCCTTCAAAACAAAATTTGATATTACATTTTAAAAAGTTTTTTTTTTTTTTTTTGAAATTATTCTTCCAACACTACCCTGCTGTACAGTCTCTTGCATTGATTTTGGTTCTTGAAGCGCATTCAAAACAAAAAGTATGTAAAGTTTTCTTATCAACTTTAATGTTAATATATACGAGAGATATTTTGGTCAATTAGAAAAATTTGATGAAACATAAAAGGAAAAAGAACTAAAGAACACACAATCTAAAAAAAAAAAAAAAAAATAGTGACTGTATTAGGCAGGGGCTTTTAGAGATTTTTGTTTTTATTTTTGGAATTCTTTACGTTCATGTGTATGTATTGGGTTTGATTGAATTGGAATTATCTTTGAAACTTTGGTTTTGATTGAAATGAAAATGACAGAAGAAATATGTTCCAATATTTGGAGTCTTCTGTATATGTGTTGTTATATTTAAACTTGGTATTTGAATTTTTAAATTGTTAATTCACGGTTTCATTCTTCATCTATTAATCATAAATAGTAATATTACCATTTGCAGCCATCATGATATGGTATCAATAATGTGATCATTCCAAATGCTTTCCTTTAGAGTTTAGATAGAGTCTATTTTCTGATTAAAAAATTTACAATTAAAAGACTTTTAAAATTACATTTTTAAAAAAAATTATTGGATACGTTGGATCTTAAATGGCTTCTATTAAACTCCATCCTTTATGGCATCATTAAAAAGAAAACTCATATAGATAGGTATTAGGATATTATTTGGAACTATCATAATAGACTAACGTATTACACATGATACGAATCTAACTATAACATCATATACTATAAGATAAAAATTGGGCCTGTGGTTATCTTCTCTTTGCAAAAAATGGTTAAATTCTCATTAATTGTGATAGTTCACTTTTAGGTAAAATAGAAATTCTATTTACTAAGCTTTAAGAAATTTAAAATACTATTTCAAAAAATTTAAAGAACATTAGATTTTATTTTAATTATTTTAAGAATTTTATATATATTGTAAAAGAATAAAATTTATACATTACATACAATCATTACTTCAATTACCTTCTAAATGATGGAGGATGTGAGAATGCAATTTGTAGATCTACTATCAAGATAACATAGATTAGATTGATGGTGGATAATTGCAGTTGAGTATTGTATGAAGTTATCAACATAGAATAGCTCAAGCCGGGATGTATTATGTGAAACCAGTGATACGAAAGAAAAAGAATGGTTCTAAACCACTATATTGAATAAAAAATTACTTATTTTTATTAATTTTCAAGTTATACATTTTTTTTAAGTCAAGTCATAGACCTTTAAGCAAAATAAATACTTTTAATTTTTATTTAACGATCCCGTGCATTGCACAAGTTAGTGACTAGTATATATATGATTTGAAAAACATAATGTCTTCTATCCTAGGGTCCAGCTCAGGGTGCACTACCTTAGCTGAGTTTGATTTATGTGGTAGGTTAAGATTTTAAAATTTTAGGGCAACAATATATATATTAGGAGCAACAAAAACATATTGATCTGGTTTAAGGATTATTATCTTCCACTGCTTTATATTCAACACAAGAAAAAGTCCGCTTAAAACAAATGAAAACTTCTGTACTATCAAGGATTTTTTTTATTAGGAAAAAAAAAAAATCTAAATCTTAGTTGATGCAATAAAAGAAATAACTTCCAAACCTCTCATTGCCCCTACAGCAATTTCTTTTCCCGGATAAGAATAAAAGAAAAATTATTTAATGCAATAAACGACACGAGTCCAAAACTCTAATGTCCCTACAGAAAAAGAGTATCACTGCTATAAGTAACTGAATCCTATTTATCAAAGTCATACAACGCAGCTGATTGGCTAGACAAACTAGCTCACTTCAGGAAAGTATCAGCAGAAACTAAAACTTTTCTCGCCAACCAAAAGTTAAAAATGAAAATTATTATGTCAAATCCTTTTCACATATTTATTAAGGGATTATTTTTTCACTCCCTAATCAGTGTCCCTTCAGTTCGTGGAATGTTCCATCATCTTTTTAATCATCTTAATTTATATTATAGAAACCCAAAAAAAAAAATTAAAGAAAGAAAACAACTTGGAGTGGAACTCTATGTAACATTTGTCAGACAATAAATAAATAATAAAATGTATATAAAGTGTGTTTTAGATTTTGCTATATATATATATATATATAATTTATTTATGAGGCTTTAATTATTTCAAGCTCTTTTTATACACTATCTATACACATCATATCATATGTTATTATATACTTATGTACAAAATGTGACATTCTTGAAAAATATGATTGCCTAACCAATTAAAAGCCACTAAAATTTTATAACTAGGTAATAATTAATATAATTAGTTCCACTTCAACAAGTTTATGAATAATTATTTGAATTACTTTTTATAATTGGTAACATTTTAATTTTTAAAATTTATGTAGTAAAATTTATAATATATCTAATATCGCTTATATAAAAATAAGTATATGTATATAAAATTATGTATATATATTAGGGGTAGGAAGTGTATATTAGAAAGCGTCAAATGATAATTTTTCTTTATTTATTTATCCCAACCCCAGTCCTTTAAGTCAGTTAGAAGCGTCATCAAACCCTTAGTGACAGCAACATGGCATCATTACCCAAAGCAAATCCAAAAACCATCTCAGAATTTTCAAAGAGACATAGAGCATACACATAGACAAGGTCTTGTGTGCTATGAATTCTCAACCTGCCACATACCCATCTTTGCATGCTGATCCCAAATACTATGCAGCCACGCATATTACCGCCCATAACTCTCTACCATCCTCCTCATGCTTCTCCACTCTCTTTCTCTCTCTTCCCCTCTCTCTCTCTCTCTCTCTCTCTAACCTCGCTTTATATATTTCAAATCCTCTCGTGCCCTTCTACATCAACATCACACATTATTTTTAGTCCTTTCTCTCACATAAATACACACACAGGATGAGCAGCATTTGTGCAGAGCAACAGCACAAACTCCACACCTCTCACCAACTCATCTCCTCCAAAAATTCACTCAAAACCATTGATATCCCACCAAGAAAGCTCCTCAGTCGCCGCCTTATCTCAGAGCCAGACATGTTCTTCTCCGATGACACCCTCTTCCAGAAATTCCTGTCCAACAACAACGTTTGTGGTGACAATCTTGATGGTTCAGATTCAGACTCTGACCCTTACTCCTCTGACCATTTCCGCATGTACGAGTTCAAGGTTCGCCGCTGCACGCGAAGCCGGAGCCACGACTGGACTGACTGCCCTTTTGCTCACCCTGGTGAAAAGGCTCGCCGCCGTGACCCCAGAAGGTTTCATTACTCGGGCCAGGTGTGTCCTGAGTATCGCCGCGGCTCGTGTAACCGTGGAGATAGCTGTGAGTTTGCTCATGGCGTGTTTGAGTGCTGGCTTCACCCTGCTAGGTACAGAACTGAGGCATGCAAAGATGGGAAGAATTGTAAGCGCAAAGTGTGCTTCTTTGCTCACACACCTCGCCAGCTTCGTGTTCTGCCTCTGAATTCTCATCACTCTTCGCCTGAGCTTGCATGCAAGAAGAAATTGACATCCAATCATTGCTGCTTGTTTTGCCACTGTGCTAATTCTTCACCGACTTCAACACTATTGGGTATGTCTCATTTGTCTCCGCCACTTTCACCGCCTCTCTCGCCAGTGAAACACCGTTCCATTAATGGGTTTTCTCCAATTTCTCGCTGTGCTGACCGGTTTGTGAGTTCTGAGTCCAGTGGTGGTATGCATGCCCAGATGAATAATCATGGGGTTCAGAGCTACAAAGATGCATTAACTGAGTTAATGTGCTCCTTGGAGGGTATGAATTTCAGTGAAACCTCTTCACCTTTGTCTGCTAAAAACCCAAATGTGCCTTGGCTTGATGTTTCTTTCAACAATATTGAAGATCAGCAACAGTTTATTCTTTCTCCTTCAACACCAAACCCGCTTTCTTTTAGGTCTGCAAATTTTTTCTGTGGCGATTGTTCAAGCAAGAGCTTTGCTGATGAAACCAACAACAACAATGAGGAGTACAACAAGGTCAATGAAAATGGCTGGTCTTGCTCTGATCCGGATCTTGGTTGGGTCAATGAGCTACTGATGTAGAAGACTAATGATCTAGATGTTGACAAGAAAGATGGTGAATTTGGAAGTGTACATATTGCACCAGCCGTATATATGACAGTATATATATGTGATTTGGTGTTATATTGTTAAGATAATTGTCACTGTTAATTATTGTTTTGAAGTTGTGTATTTTTCTTGTTAAACTTTCCCTTTCTTGAGTTTTGAGCCTGAGTCTCTCTTCTAAGTAGAGAGCTCAGAGCTAGATCTAATCTTCTTTCATGTATTGATAATGAAGTATGAACTATTAAGAAATTAATGAAATGGATGATGCTTTTTCTTTCTTATGTTTTCATTTTTCTAGTTTTTGTTTTGTTTTATTTTATTTTATTTCTTAATTTTCGGTGCATGTAATAGTTTACGTGTTAAACCTAACCAAATAACCAAAGATTTGTGAGTTCGAAAATCATGCTTAATATATTTTTTGGGATCTAGTTAGCTTAGGTAGCATCTCAAATCTTCGAGAGCCAAATGGCAAGCATGCAGTGTATGATAGCGTGGCTTGATTAATTAGGAGATTATGGGATGCGGTGGCTTGTTAGAGAAACAGTTTTTTCGGTCAAATATAATATTATTTTGGCTACTTCTTGATTCTTGTAGAAGAAAATTTCAATCCAAGTTGTTGACCTGAGTTGAGAGTTCAACTCTCACCGCCAACCTGAAAGAAAAAGAGTATAACTCAAGGGATATATAATTTCCAACTAGCTATTTGAGGTTCATAATACTTTGTCATATGAGTTTCATCTAATAAAGCAAGCACACATTAGAAATTGTTCCACAAATGCATGTATTTTATATTCTATGGACTATTTAGATCGTCACACTGGAATTTTCTAGATAATAAAATGGGATTTTTGCATTGGATCCTTACAGAAGGATAAGTCAATTTTTATGTCATAATTTTTCATGGTCCTGACTCCTGGTTATGTTTATCATATATGCTGATTCAACATCAAGTGATAAGGGACAGCTGGACAGGGTATAAACTTTTTGTTGAAATTTCGACTTCAAAAATCAAAAGCAAGATTTTAAATGATAAGCACTGAAGTTTCTAGCTTAGCCTAAGTTCCTTGAATCAGTCTTAATTTGTACTTGCTTGTACAGGTGGCACAATCTTCTTTTTTTGCAGATCCCTAGTTTGGTGTTCTGTCACAATTCCTGTACCCTTAACTTTGGGAATAAAGTTTCACTAATAGCAGTCAAACAAAAACACTAACAGGGTATCCTGCAAATTGATTAGCTAATGAATCCAAAAGAACAATAATCCACAGGTTAAAGAAGAAAAGGTAACAAGGAGCTCTCATAGTAGCCTTCTTATAAGACTACTTTCAATTGATGGCACAGAAAAAAAAAACTGTACAATTAATGCTTTCCACAACTTATTGGTTGGTAAGTTGTCATTAATGTCATATCTTTCTAACATGGTTGGTACTATTTTGCTGACAGGTTAAGGAAACAAATTGTGAACTCATTAATTTTGATGCCATTTTAACTTGTTAATAGTTTTGTAACTTAACAGTTGGCACTTTTAGTGTTTTCAACACCATCGACCATAATTAACACTCGATGCCGGACACCATGAAAGAAGAGAATTTAATCACAAACGGTACGTACTGGGGCTAGTGTACCACTCTTATCATGGCATATTATTGGTTTCCTAGCAGGAGGGCTACTTATCTGAAAGACAGCTAGGGTGGTGGGGGAGAAATGACCCATAAGGATGTGTTTGGAATATATTTTGGTAGTGGCTCTAGCAGCTGCTAGGTGCAATGCAGTGCGGGGTTAGCTGGTAATTGCAACTGACTCACAAGAAATGGTGTGGGGATAGGGGAGCAGCCCATGCTAAAATGACCCATAATAGATAGGGTTTGGGGTCCCCTGCCTGCCTCGACTATTGGTATTGGGGGGTCACATTTTTTTCTTTTTCATTTATGGGAGATAATATTGAATGCATTGTTCCAAATATGGGACGAGAGGCCCATACTTTCTAAATGCATGTGACATTCACCCTATCCTAAGGCATGGTTGACACCTGTAAAAATTGGTACCATTTTTTTTAGATCCCCATGATTTGAATCTACGTACGTACATTCATCTGATTCTTCTGCATAGACAAAGAGAACTATTTGTCTACAGATTGATCTTCTTGACAATTGGCTTTGTGGTAACTAAGAGCAAGACTTATGAGAAAATTTAATTGAGGCAAATAGGGCAATTGGCCTTTCTTACTGGTTGGCTACTAAAAACATATTGGAAACCCAGATTTCGAATTTAAGTATTTATAAGAACCGCCGGCAACAATATATAATTGGGGGACCATCGACATTTTTCCCTTTTTAATTTTTTTTCTAAGGAGTTGTTTTTAGCTCAGTTTCTTTGCTCAGAGGGGATGGGCCAAGGTTCCAAGGTTCAACACTTGGTGCAGTGTGAATAATGTAATTTTTTTTTATGTCTTGTATGCAAAGTTTGTGTAAATGTTGTCGCCCATCAGTACTTTTGAAATATTTTAACAAATTATATGAAAAAACATATAGCATATGCAAAGACGGTTTTATCACAAACCCAGGTAGAATATAGTGGTCCCTAAACGATATTAGGGCTCCATGTATTACACTCTTCATCATATAATAGCATTTGTAGCCATTAGGGCTTTACGCTGGAGACGTAGATTGTCAAAGCCGAACTACGTAATTCTTTGTATCTATCTCTTATCTTTCTCTCTTCCGCACTCTAGTCTCTACAATTTTTTGTTTCTTCCATTTATTTAACATCATATTAGAGCCACCAATTCTTGGTTCCTCAATCCCAACAAGTCACATCCACTTAGATCCCTAAGTGCTCAAATTTGTCCTCATCAGTCTGTGTGGGTTTGATACCAATCCAACCAATTAGGTTAGTCCGGGTTTTAAAGTTATGCAAAAAAGTCAAAGTGGGCAAGTAAGTAAGGATTTTACTAACGTGTGCCTTAAAGCTATACAATAGTATACCATTTTTTTAAAAAGCTCTATCGATAATTGAAAAAGTTTTGACAGCTTTTTCAATTCCCAATAAAAATTTTCTAAAATCGGATTTGTTAATGTATACTCTAAAGGTATACATTAACCGGACCCAACAAGTAATAGTAAAAAACAATGAGTGTATGGATAATATAGTTCTTTGACAATATAAGATAACATTTGTGGAATACTTTTCCTCCCATTTCCACTCAATATGGGAGGACATCAAATTTTAAGCTCAGACAAAACTCACTCCTCTCTTTCCTTCCTTACAACCAAATAAGAGAAAATGGCTTTCTTTCTTTCCTCCTTCCACCAATCCAAAAACGGTGTTAAATAAGGCCTGAAAGACAGCTATTATATGCTTACGGAGAAGCATTGTACATTTAGCTTTTAAAGGGCATGCACCAAATACTTTGATTTTGATCTTGATGTTTTTTTACTCAGCTATAAAGGCCAGATAAAAAAGATTCTCTCTTTGGTTAGTCCCAAGTCAGAAGTCAGAAAAAAAAAAAAAAAAAAAAAAAAAAAAAAAGTGTTAGCATCAATGCCCAAATCTTTGAGAAGACTCTAGGACCACGTAAGAGATTTCTCTAGAATATCCATAAAGTCAAAACTTGATTGGGAAAAGAGTTGTGAAGGACCATGTATCAGATACCCGTACTTTTTAAAGGAAAATAGTACAGAACAAATAATGGTATTATTGTGAATGTGATTTCAGTTATCTATATGCAGATTTGGGAGAAGCAAATAAAGCTAAAGATGGTGATTTTGGTTCTAACTCAGCTCTCTGATATGGTCAGTGGTCAATGGCTGATAAACAAAAGTGAATAAATTAACAAAAGCAAAAATCTAATTACACTGTCTTTTGAAATCTTGTCTTTAATAACACAGGATGTTTGATAATATTGTTTTAGTAATATTGTTTGTATTTTTTAAAAATACACGTAAGTAAAAAAAATGTGTGAAAATACTGCATGTACCAAACACCTCCAATCTCATGATTTCAGTTAAAACTAGAAATTGTGCTTTAAAAACATTATTTCAGTCATATGACCGTGCGTGTACAATGTGTAATAAGGGGTGTATGGCTATCATTACTTAACAAATCTCAACTAATGAATACTTAGCATGCTTAATTCTTACTTTTGGTAGTCCAAGATTTATTGATCTCATAAAGGTACAACAAAAAAAACAAAAAGATTTTAAAAAAAAAATGCTGTGATCCGAATTATTCATTCTTACCAGACCAAAAATAAATATTATATATACCATTCATTTTTGTAAGTTATACCAATCCGATATCTAGCAACCTATATGTGCTGCATACATTGCTGGTTTATAACCAAAAAAATAAGAAGATGCTACAACTGTGGCAACTAGAAGATGTTAAATTCAATCTGCTGGATTAATTGTGTAATTTAGTTGTCTTTATTTCTGGAGTAGCTTGAAGACAATCTGGACTGTGTCTGAAAGAAATCAAATGGGGCTCCCGATCCAAAAGACCTTCGAGTATTTGGTGAATCTGATAGTAAAGGTTCATAAACTGGATTCCTGTTCTTGGGCTGAGTTATAGACAAAGGGGAAACCTCTTTCTCTAAGATGGGTCTTGGCTGTGGTTCAATGCTCCCGAGAGACAAAATAGGTCCACCCAAGCGTTCAGCCTGCTGAAGTATATTGATTTTACTTGGTCTGTACGTATATCGGAAGTACTTGAGAGCTAGAATTGGACCCATCCCAGCAGCAACTATGAGCTGCAATGGAATTCAAGTGTCATCAGTACATAAACTTGGCACTACTAAGATGGGTATTTGCTCCCCTCCAGGGCTGTGCCTCTCAGGCACGCATTTTAGGTTTGGCAGAGAGGGTAGCTGGGCCTTTTGTGTGTGTGTGTGTGTGTGTGCACGCGCGCGCGCGTTCTCTTTCTTTGCTTGAACTATGGCAGCAGTTGGT
This sequence comes from Castanea sativa, assembly GCF_040712315.1. Lineage (NCBI taxonomy): Eukaryota > Viridiplantae > Streptophyta > Magnoliopsida > Fagales > Fagaceae > Castanea > Castanea sativa. The sequence continues at coordinate 37,879,740 of NC_134018.1, forward strand.
AAATCATTGAATCTGAAGAGCAGATAAAGGGGTAAGAACAACAGTGCCTTGCTAGTCAAACAGGACTACAAGAGAGTGAAAGGTCTGGTTCATCTCCTAGAATAAAATATGAGGGAGACCAAATCATAGTAAAAAGTCTCACTGTCATCATTTTTCCCACAAAAACTGCAACAATTAAATATTCCCTATCTCTCTCTCTCTCTCTCTCCCCCCCAAAAAAAAAAACAAAAGAAAAAACAAGAAGAGGCATTAACTAGAAAGAGATACTTACGAACACAGTTGTCCAATAAGATGGTTGTCTACACAACCGAAACATAATTGTATACATCCCTGATGATGGAATGGCACTGAAGATCCAATTGATGAAATAGAAGGAAGCCAAATTCCCCCATATAGCAATACATTGCAGTATTGTAAAGGAGCTGCATGCGTCAAAGTAGTTAGAGCAGACTCAAATCATTTTTAACCTTTCTAGAAAGTTTCAGGAAAGCTTTCAGGGCATAAAATTATGAGCAATACTAAAAGGAATAGACATGTTTTAAAGTTAAAATAAATGAATCTTCTATAAAGCGTTTCACACATGGGATGAAATTTATCGCTGTACGGTGAATAAAACAGTAATGCTTGTCTTTCATTCTTGGTGATTAAGGAAACACCATCAAAGCCCTCTTTTTAATATTGTATTGAGACCAAAAGGATATAAACAATGATTACGAAAGCCAGTTTAGTGCCAAAGTTAGTTCAGAGGACTAGCGTGAAATTTGCATTTGTGACCAAGTATGAGATTGAATCTTACTTGGTTTCCAGTGTCACAACAAAAGCCTGCAACCAAATACATCCAGAGAGAGCCACCATTGAAACCTCCTCCATTTCACTTTTTTCATAGGCATACGCATGTATGCTGATTACAAACACAACAATTGCCTGCAGATCATAGCCAGCGTCAATAGGTAAAAGTAACTGGTATAAAATTTTATTGAGCAAATCAACTCATTTGGGTAGAAACTTCAATTTGCTTTTATATACGGGGAAAATACCTCTTATAGATATTATTAAATGATCTGAGATGAACTCCTTTTTTCTTTTCTTTTTTTGGTTTTATTTTGTTAATGAGCAATGACTCATTGAAATTAACACCAAAGGGGAAGCAAACCATTTGTACACAGAAGTTATACAAGAGAAGCACCAGAAAAGAGGAAAAGGAGGAAGAATCCATAAACAAAATCTCCTAAATGAACAACAAACAAAGCCTTAGTCCCAAATTTTTGAGGTCGGTATGGATCCTCAATAGGTTAGTTAGGGTCAGTTGTATATATTATTTTCTTCCATTCTACTCTATCTATAGTCATACTCTTTATTACTCCCCTAATTGTCATGTCCTCCTTTTATTATTTTTACTAATGTACTTTTTGGTCTTCCTTTAACTTTTTTCGTTACTAACTTGGATCAACTCACTCTTTCTTACTGGTGCATTAGTCACTCTCCTTTGAACATGATAGAACTATCTTAAGTGACTCTCCCTCATCTTTTCATCAATAGGGGCTACCCCGATCTTAAAATAAATTTCGTCATTTTGAACCCTATCTTTCCGTATATTTCTACTTATCCATCTTAACATTCTTACTAATAGGGGTACAACTCTAGTACAAAAGAAATTATTTGATTAGAATACAAGAAATTAACAAGGGAAACACCAAAAGTGAAAGAAAATATGCTCCAACTAAGCTAACAAACCATGGGTGCAACAATGATAGTAAAAGAAGAAAATAGGACTCACATGGAAGAGAGATCGCCCAAACCATCCAGCAAATGTGCTAGGATTTAAAAGCCTGTTTAAAAATTGATACTGTGAGTTCAGTGACCATTGACCAACAGTAATTTCCAAGCTCACATCCCCACAAATAAAAAAGTTATAAAATCTAATACATAAAATTTGAACAAATAAGGTGGATAACAATATGAAATCAAACCTCCCCGCTTGGCAGTAAAATAAAATTTGTGGATGCTGCATAACTGTTTCTTCACTAAGATCTTTGTCAAGGACACTGACTAGAACAGGAATACTAGTGTAGAAAACATTGTAAGCCATCAAGCTGAGAGAATTGAAAAGACTAGTTCCAGAGACACCTGAAATAAAAGAGAAACTGAAAGCTCTCTAATGTCAGTACATCAGAAAAAAAATTAAATTTGAAGGAAGTCTAATACTCATGATTGACCAAGTCCACAGAATCAAAAAACATCAAAGTAAATATGATACTGCAACATGCAAGACTATCAAGAACCACAATAGAGAAAGGCATAAAAATGAGGGACACTATATATGGAAACTCACAAGATTTGGATGAAACAAATCAGAAGGGATTTATAAAAGGAATACTGGGACAGAAACGCAGTACGGTTGTATGAGTACCGCCCATGGACTAGTATCAACCGCTTCAGAAACCTGAACTCTGCAAAACAAGAGAAGCAGTCAAAACATTTCAATATTATTGTAATATGATACTCCCTTTGTCCCAAATTGTTGGTCCTATATTCCATTTTGGGATGTCCCAAAATATGGTCCTCTTTGAAAAGTTAATAAATATTTTTCCTAACTTACTCTATTTAAAAACTCAATACCATTTGTTCACTAAAGTTTAAATTAATGAGGGTAGTTTTGGGAACTTATACATTTTTTATTAAAAGACAACACATTAAATCTTGTTCCCTTGAAAAGTTGAATTTTCTATATAGGACCAAAAATATGAGAGGGAGTATTAAAAAAATAAAAAATAAAAACCTAACATTAACCATCATGTGTATGTGACATGATGAGTTCAAAGAAAAAAGAAACAAAACTTGAAGGACATTATAAAAAAGAGAATTTTTTTCATTATGGAACGAGCATTAAATAAGATGAAGGCAAATGATCCTAGCAGGCAAAGAAAAGCCATCATATGAACAACATTTTTCTAGTGCAGTTCTGAATTTATTAATGACAAATTCCATAACAAGATATGAATTTTTGAGAGGTAACTAGGGACATGGCCTTAGATATGGTCAAGTTGTGCAAAAGGATCCATCTAGCCAATCCCAATTAGTTAAGGTTAAGGATTAGTGGAGTTGAGTATAATTCCCAAAAGAGAAGGTAAACTCGCACGGTTTACTTCTGAGACAGAAGGATCACGTTTGAGGGAGCTAAAATATCTTGTAAGTAATAAAAAATTAAATCATGCAAAAGACATCTTCTGGTAGACAATATTGCAGTTCACCAGATCTATTCACAAATACTTCAGTTTCGACAGGAAATTCTGAAATGAAACCCACAAGCATAAAATATGCTCGAAGAAAAAATTTGTTGCACATGATCATCACTGCATTATTAGTTATTTAGTTACCAACAGCAATAGAACCAATGCGTGATGGATTTATAATTCCAGTTGAGGACACTATTGGGATGGTTTGAGCAACTTGCATAAATTGACAACCTCTTGCCATTTGATTTTATGTAGCTTTATCAAGATCATAAGAAAATTGTGTGAATGTTTCTAGCTCTGTAAGAGTGATAGGAACAATGATGTTATCACCGCCAATCATAATCTAACAATCTAAGTACAGTTGATGTAGTTGAGGCTAAATCAAAAGGTAGTCTTGGGGGGTGGGATCACTTTTATATACATATAGCATATAATATAATCTGATTGTCTCTTTTAAATTTTGTAGCGTCTATACAAACTTAAATAGTTTCTCTTACACTTCCTAGCTCTATCTCAAATGTGTGGAGCGTTTCAATGTCAAAACAGGTATCAGCACATGGAAAAGCTAGGGAGAATTCATTTTAAAGCCAAGTCAGCATCGAAAGTTGAAACTTCAATGGAGCATTACGGATGTTCACACACAAAACCAATAAAGATAGCAACTAACATTTTGCATTTGAGAATTCCTTTTACAGAAATATAGCATTTGAAAGAAATTAATAGCGAAGTTTAGCTGTAATTCACAACCATCAAACAAAAATCAAATGCAATACAAGTACATACCTATAAGTTCCTATCTAAAACAACTTTCTCATCCAGATATTCACACACAATACAAGCAGACATGCATGGATAGGTATGCATTAACTTACTCCCAATACTATAATCAGCTGCCCTCGCTGCCTGCAGTCCTTCTCTCCCACTGATGCCAACACCAATATCAGCTTGTTGTATCATCCTCACGTCATTCCCACCATCCCCAATGGCTAATGTCCTATAGTCGCATGATTTTAAGAGCTCCACAAGCTGCAATAATTAGTATAACAAATATTAAATGTCTACTCTACCAGACAAACAACTGCCCTTGCAGTTAAGAGTATAAGTGAGAGAAGAAGAAAAAGAAAATTAGGTTTTCTCCATAACAAAAGTAGTCATAGCATGTAACCAGCAATTAAACAATCCTTCAAGACCACTAAGACAGAAGGTCTTAGTGATATTTCTGATACAGAGGATGCTATATCTAGAGATTCAAAGCACTTGCATCAACCAAGTCTTAAAAATGCACCCCGCCCGCCCGTGGGCGGGGGGGCGGGGGAGGAGGGACTCTATACAAGAGACACCAAAGAAGTACAAGCAATACATAGTAGCCATCCAATATGAAATTTTCAGAATTTCCACATCAGTTACTCAACAATAATTTGCAGCCACTCTAAGCATTAACTATCTAAACTTGCAATGATATGTAGGAGGTTAGATGCAGCCATGGAAGATTAATTTGTTTCAGCTTAGAAATTTCGCCAATCCAAGATTTAATTTATGAGGTCAACATGTGAAGTCTAAGTGAAGCAAGAGTCACAAGGTTTTAAAAGTCTAGTTACAAATTTTTAAGGGTTAAAATGGTTTTTAATTTGGGTTCTTATGTTACAAGACAAATCTGAAATTTCAGCAGTACCTGCAAAATAATATTTTTTATTTTACTAGTCAAATTAGAAGTCTTTTAATTATGTATTTGTGCTGAATATAGTCAACGAATTCAGAGAGTTGGTTAAGAGAAAAATTGAGTGTTTTGGACAAAAGAGAGCATCTAGATTTTCTTTTTCTTTTGTGGGTACTGTTCACGGTCTTTGAAAAAAAAAAAAAAAAAAAAACTGTCATTTTCTTCCTTCTTTGCAACTCCAAATTACAACTTTTCCCTTCCCCTATCAAACCCTAAAAACCCTACATACTTTCCCTACAAATAGAGATAACATTTCAAACTCTAATTCATTCCACAAACACCCTAATTCTTTCTTTTAAAATCCTAAACCCTAAACCCATAAATTCTCGTAACCTTAAACTCACCACAAGCACATGTAGACAAGTTTTCCGTCAGTACTGGCAAACGACAAGTAATTTTGTTTTTTTCTTTCATGCTTTTTTCTTCACTTTGGAACCCACATCCCTAATGGTAGGTATAAAGCAACTCTTGCACCTAGACAGCAGAAAAGGAATTTAAACACAATATAATCAATTAGTTGAAACATCACTTCCTTCTGAATATCTGCTTTAGGTTATGTTGATCATTTTTAGACATGGCCTACCACCAGCAGTAGCTTCAACATAGCTAATATTAGATTTGAATATCTTGAGGCATCCATTAAATTTGGTTATCGGAGGTTTAGTTTTCTAGGGCTGAAATTTAAAAATTTAGAGATTCTTCCTCCTGGATTTTAATATTTGATTTCCATAGTTCACAATTCATTAGCTATTAGAAGCTTGGTGCATCTTATATTCATATTAGTATAGCAGTGAACCTCATTCGTGGGGAGGAGGAAAAAAGAAGAAGATAAAACTATATAAGCAAGAAAATAACCAAGTATATAACCAAGTATTTGCATGTATGAAGATAAAAAGTAAACTTAACAAGCCAAAGGAGTACAAGGAAAAGGAATACAAATATAACAAACAAAAAGTTTGATGGGGCCACCTGCGCCTTTTGTGATGGTGTCACACGACAACATATAGCAGTCCTTGACAATATTGCTAATTCAGTAAAGGCTTTCCGATAATACTTAAGTGCAATTTCAAGAGCCCAACCATCAACAACAAATGCCACATCCTGCTCAAAACATTAAGGCATAAAATGAAATTATAAGAAAAATTTTATCTTAAACAAGGTAATGCTTGCTTAAAGTTATCAAAAAATATATAAATATAAAAAATAAAATAAAAACTCCTGTTCAATTACATGTAGAAATGCAGCAGGCTCCCATAAAAAATATAAAAAATAAAAATAAAAAGAAATGCAGCAGACCACAATAACCATCACTGTTGCCAAACCTAGTCAAACAATTATGACTTCAAGACTATATCATCCGCCAGTAAAAATGCAATGTAGGTAAATCTGTTTTAGACTGGACTCTGGAGTCATATTTCACATGGTATTATAGTGCTTCAATACTTCTATAATAAAATAAAATAAAAGACTATTCCAGCCCCAAATACTTCTAAAAAGACATTAGAATATTTTTGTCATGATGCAAGCAAAGCACTAGCCCCATCTATGCAATACCCAAAAGGAGTAATCAATTTACAATTAGAACTCCCTGTCATCACTTATGAGGCTCAAGTCCACCTAGAACATGCCCAATATAAGACTCAACACAAACCTGTGCAACGCCATACACAATCCAAATCCAGACAATCACACAATTCGAGGTGTCACAAATCTCCCTCACTCAAATTCCTAATGTCTTGTGAGGGCCCACATTATTTTGCAATGCCCCTGAGTCAAAATGGCATTACCAAGTTGGCCCTAATACCATTTGTCATGATCCAAGGAAAGTGTTAGCCATATCTATGATATATCCTAAAAGGACTAGTCAAATTACAACCACACAATTCGAGGTGTCATGGTTTTATGCACAAACACTCACGAACTCAATTTTATTTATTGTGTTACGATTCACATTTTCAATAGATCCAAATTCAGTTCATACAGCAAGTAGTATTATAATACAGATATATATCATTTAATCATTACATTATATTAATTTAGCTCCCAAGAGTGTCAATGGATGCAAATAACTCATGACTGAATTTCAATTTGATTGACAGACTGTAAAAGCTGTACCTTAGGTTCTGATGTTGTTATCCTCATTGTGAGTAAAACTCTCTCTAAACTTTGCCGAACTTCATCTTCAGTTTTGCCATCAATTAATAGAAGCTGCCCTTTTGGCTCTGTCAATTCGTTAAAAAAATGCAACAATTAATGGTTCTGATATTTGGTAATGTCATAAAATTATATCTAATGAAAAGTTTCAGTCTTCCTAGAGCTTTCAAAAGCAACATTCATGCTGTAATACCTGATAAACCAAGAACACCAATTAAAAGAATATTATGCAACACTCATGTTAGAGATATCTGTATCAGGGAAATATTTCGAACAATAATACAAGGACTCATTTAAAACCCAACATAAATGTTACATAATCCTTTGAAGTTCTAGGTTCAGTTCCCAATTTTCATAAATTTACTTCATTATATAAATCAAAAAAAAGAGAAAAATTGGAATTAGATCCTTAGCACAAGTTAAAACAAAGAACATTTGTGTCAAACAGGTATATGGATGGACAGAAGTATAGAAACCCAGATACTTAAAGTCAGCAGGTGAAGCATTGCAACAAGAGAATCACACAGAGCTTGATCCTATGTGTCTCAAAATTTAAAAGACAAATAGTAGAACATTGTTAGAAAAAAGGGATAAGACAAGAAACGAATGAAAATGATAGCAACTACCGGGGGAAATAAAATTGCATGAGAGAGCAATCTGTATGGCAGTGTTCTGCTTGTCTCCAGTCAGCATCCAAAAGTTTATCCCTGCTTTTCTTAGTGCTTCTATTGTTTCTGGTACACCATCCTGAAAATTTTAAAACAATTGGATAAAGTCAACATTTGATGATAAGTGGTTTTTATCTTCTTTTTTCCTTTCATGTTTGGTTCTTGTGGATAATAAGTAGAAAATCATATCCCATTCCCCCCCCCCCCCCTTCTACCCCAAGGATCAAAAAGAATGAAATTTCATGCAATAAATAAATAAATAAAATATACGTCAACTATCCAACTACAGATATTCACCTGTAGACGGTCTTCTATTGCAGTAACTCCAAGAATTTCCAAATCATGTTCCAACCTTTGGCAGACTTCAGCAATTCTCCACTGCAAAAGTAAGCAAATTGAGGAAACCACGTGTCGATATACTTGGATATATCTTAACTAGAATATTGAGATGTACATTTTACCTCCCTATCAACTAAGGTGCTGTTGGCCTCTTTAAACAACAAAGACCATTCTTCGTATTCATCTTCCTTTAATTGACGCCAAGCTAAACATAGTGTACGCAGCCCCAATTGAGAATACTGTTCCACAGCTTCAAAAAAAGCCCTTGTTTGCTGTCCTGAAGTAAACTCAGGGTTAGCAGAGTAAGTAATTTAAATTGGTTCGATTTTTTAGATAACTAATACAAATGGCCGAGTATTCTCAGCTAAATGATCAAAAAATTATTATTAGAATCCACCTTTAGAATCTTTTTTTTTTTTTAAATGCTGAGGAACCCCCTCAAGTTATGGGCCAGTGGGACCACCCTTGAGGGGTAAAACCCCGGATGCCTAAACACCCCCACTAAGTAGGCATCGGGTAAATCGAGAAATGCCTCAGCTAGGAGTCAAACCAAAGACTTCTGGATTTAAAGTTAGTCCAGACACTCTCCTTTACCACTGAGGCACCCCCAGTGGGGGTTCACCTTTAGAATCTTTACACAATAGTCAAGCCTTGCAAGAATTAATGAGCACCACCTTTTTCTTTTTGAGTCAAAAAGAGCCATGGTATCATAGCAGCCAATAATATTTAGTAATGAACATAACTCATTCCATTGCAAAAGAATGAGATAAATGAAAGAAAATACAATGAATCATTCAATCAGAAGGGTAACAGTAGACTACATAATGTGAAGTAGCCTTATCCTCCCAAATCCCCGTTTTCCCACGGGTGAATCCAATACCTTCTTTTTGCAAAAAAAGACATTATTAAGTTCATAAATAACATACAAAAGCAAAAAATTTGCATTAAATTACCACTTCCCCTGGGGGGTTGCTGTGACTATATCACCACTTTGAACATCAGTATTATGTCTACCATTTAATAGCTAAAGGTCCATCTATCATATGAGAGTCACCAAACCTCTTTATTCCCAGTGTTCCCTGTTACATCCCGCCTGTGTAATAGAATGGAACCCTTCTAGCTTTCTTCTTATACAGTATTACCCAAAAACAGGGGGGCAGAGAATGATACAGCCTTCCTTTTTTATTTTTTTCCTCTTTAAGTAAATTGTAAAGGAGGGGATGGGAGCAAAGGACAAGTCTCATAAGCAAAGTCCCTAGCCTATTTGAAAAGCAGTACTTTGACTTCCAAGATAACTTAAGCACTTATGATCATCATTTGAAAAGCACGATTTTTTTTTTTTTTTTTTGTTGGATAGGTAACGAAAAAATTTTACTAACCCGAGTACATTGGGGATGTACTATGGGGGCAATAGAGTCACACTCCAAGCAAGGAGAGTATGTAAGAAAAAAAACTTAATCTCTAACAAGGGCCGCTCAAATCCCTCAAAGCATCTAGCAATGTGGCACAAGTCTCCAAAAATCTATATTGTGATGTCGCCCAAATTTGCCTTGCCAAGACTCAAACAACTCAAATACCTTATGTGGCATAACCCAATGAAGTCCAAACAAACAAAACATCAAAAACCACAGCTCAAAAGCTATGGGGCAATGAAGCAGAAGATGATCCATATATAATATTTATTAAAGTATTTCAAAATACATACCTATGAATTAATTATTACTTTTTTCATATGATAAGCATAACAATACAAGTATTAATTAATTGAAATATTCATACCATATAGTGTCTTAAATTTTCAATAATGGATGTATTGTCATTGCCATATATATATATATATATATATATATATATATATATATATAGTATCCCATTTCATGCTAGTGCTTCTTAGGTCATCATCCATCCTCCCTCCTCAGCAATATAGGATCCCCTCATAAATTGAGAAGAAGAGGGGAGAACGAGATTCATAAAAGTTCCAAGATAAACCCAAAAGGAATGGCAAACATCCCCCCCCCCCCCCCCTCCTGCTCAGCCTAATTAATTTGTCTCTTCCTTCCATCATCACAAGCAACAAGAATGCAACACAAAAGCAGGCTACAACACTGTCAACAGCAACCATGCAGGGGCCTGATCCCAAAACCGCAATACCTATGCAACGACATTAGGGTACTAAACTTGTAGACAACCTAGGACAAAATGACCATTCTAAATAGGTTCACTCTGAGCCACAGTTACACCTACTTGTTTGACTCTATACTTCGACTCTGACCTTCTAAACGGATCAATCTAGACTGCACCATACTCTGAATTTTAATGAGTTGCTTATTCCCTTTCCTGGGAAGAATAAAAACCACAAATTTCTGCTAATGTAGATTTCTGACCCCTAATATAGGCGCCTAAGGATATTTATTTAAATAAAAGTAGTATCTGCTACTCTCTCCCTCCAGCGAAAAGAGTACCAACTTCAAGAGTGAGGGAATTGATGGTTCAGTGTTTTTATTCCATACCTAAAATTACACAGCTTTTAGTAACCAAATGGGAGTGATTCAGTACCAAATTCATGTTTCTCTTCATTAAAATGAGCAAATAAATAAATAAATAAATAAATTTTGTTTCTCATATGGAACATGAATTTGGAAGGAACTCCCTAGCTACACATCTTATAATGCTTTCCTACAATCCTTCTGAAAGAGTTAAAAATATCATCAATAGCTAGGGCTTACCAGGACATGCAATAGGCAGAATAGCTTCATCTGCTCCCTTTGTCAAAAGGAGGATCTTTCCATTCTGGCAATCTTTTACAACTACTGACATTCTTTTCCTATCAGAAGTGAACTCAAGAGTTTCCAAGACTTCATATTGAATTGTTGAACCATTGAACTTGATCTCTGCAATAAATTTAATGTAAACTATATCATCACCCTCACTATCTGCTACATGCTTTCTATTACAGCAAAAAGCAAATAACTTTTACCAAGAATATTTGCATTCTTATTGACAAAAACCATATGCAGCCGAGCAGCAGCATGGACAAGAGCATCTTCATCCTGAGACTGTGCCTTGTAAAAGATATCTCCAGTTTTGCTATAGGCAACAGAAGAAACAGAAGAAATATTTCAAAACTACAGTATATGTGCATGTACATCTAAAGCAGACAAAAGTAGAAAGTTTCCTTGATTTGAATCTGAGATAGATCTCAAAATCCCAGCAGGAATTTAACCATAAATCTATACTCACGTCTTCATTGGTATAACTGTATTACATATTGCCATAACTGTAAGAAAATGTATAACATCAGGAGAACGACTGGAAACTGCATTGTGAAGCTCCACATCTGTGTATCAAAGCATGGAACTGATCAGAATACAAAGTTTTGCAATCTAAAAGAGTTTTTAGAACGGACGGAACAAATAAAGAGAATCAAGAAATACACCAGCAAATAAAACAAGTTAAGCTTGATAATTCATGCATTAGTATAAACACTTGCATTTTCATTAAATGTTTCCTTCTGTCCATCATGTTAGTTGATTGGACAAATCAAGGGATTATAGCATGACAAACTCGAGTGAATTTTCCATTGAGTAACCATGTCCATGTGAAGCACATGGTCAAGTAACTCAATCCAACAAAAACACTACTTTATAATTGGTCAAAGCAAGGAAATGGATGAAAGGATGATGAAAGACCAATCATGAAAAGCTTAAGAATAACGGCAGACTAGAGCATTAGATTAACACAGCAATGATTGGCTTAAATCAGCACTAAGTGTTTGGGGTTAAGAATATAAGAAAAAATCAACATTCATGCATTGACTTTCTACATAAAGAAATTTTAAATATAAAAACCCTCAAATTTGGCTGTGATGTGAATCAAGAGAAAGAATGTATGTGTTTTGCTATATTCTAAAACATCACCGAACTCTTCAGTACATGATTCTATATAGGTTTTGTTTTAATAAACATGATTCTATATAGGCGACTCAACTATATGACAAAAATAAAACCCTAAAAAAATCCAGAGTGATTACTTTTTGACGAGTGTCCAGGAGTAATTTTTGACTTATTTATATATCCTGAAACCCAATTTTGATTTCACTATGCATTACATAATATATTGAGAAAAAGTTTGCAATGCAACAACTAAATGTGACAGATATTGCTTATGGAAAAAAATAATAATAATAAAAACAACTATATGCGACAGAAAAACAAGAAAAAAAGAAGAGCTCCAACACTGCTAAGAACCAAACCTTTTAAAGCATCTCCACTATCATTTCCATAGAAAACGCCATTGATACAACATCTTCTAAAGATCATTTTGTTTTCAGTTAAGGTACCAGTTTTGTCGGTTAGAATGTACTCAACTTGTCCCAGGTCCTCACTTATTGCTGTACTGCCACATAAAACAAACACCTCCTAAAGATATATGCAACACAACATTTTTCATATGGTAAAATTTGTTGAAACTTTTTTCAAGTCACTTACTTTGTTGCATGGGATGGAGTACCAGTTTCTTGGTCAATCATCTCGTTGTCCCAATCAATAAATTTTGCATATAAGCTCTTCACAAGATCCAGGGATACCTGCCAGAAATAAACATTTCAGATTTTCTCATTACTAGTAATGGCTACACTTTAACATCTCTGCACAATCTCATAATGATCCAGAAAATCAATCAAAGCAAAATTGTCTTAACTAAAAATTTTCAAGTTATTATTATGGTCCCCCATCATTAATCTGGCAATAGCAAGAAAATATGCAATGCTAAGGATCTATTCTATATGGAATATTACACCTAAAATAAGAGAGGGTCTTCAACGTAAGTGGTATTTTCATTAAGACCACAAAAATTGAATTATCCCCTTATTTCTCTCTCTCTCTCTCTCTCTCTCTCTCTCTCTCTCTCTCAAAAACTCCAAGAACTACTTCCTTTTTTATAGTTAAAAATAATTTCATTCAGCAACAGTAAAAAGTACAGATACGAAATTTTCAAAAAAGAGAAATCATAGTCAAATGCAAGCTAACTAAGAACTCTAAGAAAGAAAAGGAAGGGATGTTTCCTAAGACAACCATCCACTAAAACAAACATCTTAGCAACAATTGCTTGATATTATGAATTGGACACTTGACACCACAAAAAGTTCTACAAATATGGTCTTGCCAAATTATCCATAAAACAAAGGAACAGCATTCTAGGCTTCTGAACATCCATAAAATGCATAAAGTTCAACTATTTCTGGATTTTTTTTTTAAATGAGATTTGGTTGTGTTAAATAATATTAGCAAACATTCCAAACCATTATAGTGAGAATATAGACAATCTAAGGTTATTAGCATCATATGCAACAGCTTACCTTAATTGATATGGGAATCATGATGGAACAAAGAAGCTCAAAGCGAAGAGGGATAATCAATAGTTCAAACCATGGACTTTCCTCTGGATATTTAACATACCATTGCTACCAAAAAAACAAACCAAGAAGGTGAGTATATGTTTGATGATAATAGATCTATATCTAAGGACAGTTAAATTCAAAACACAATTTAAAATTCAGATTTCATGCAGAAAGACAACATGCTTCTGGATAATGACATGAATCAGCAGTTAAATATGGAGAAAGGGAAATTTAGACTGATTAAAAAAGAAGGAATGAATAGAGAAGAATTGAACAAGGGGATAGTCATCAATAACAAAACCAACAAGAACAAAAAGGAACATGTACAATAATAAACTAATAAATTCACCATATTTTATATCTTTCAAGATTGTTTCAACATGTACAGGCAAACCAATTCACTTTAGTTCTAAATTACTTGGGTATGGGATTCAGGTGTAGATATGTGTCTTAAGTGTCTGACTCATCTAATGTTCGAAACTTGGGAACAAGGATCCAAAATTGGGTACAAGTAATTGGAAATGCCATGTCAAAAATAGTTCAAAATTCTATTCTTTAAATCTTATCAGTTCAACTATTATATAAAATACATTATTGTTATTTTATGGGAACCCTTTCTTTTTATATCTTTCAAGATTGTTTCAACATGTACAGGCAAACCACTTCACTTTGATTCTAAATCACTTGGGTATGGAATTCAGGTGTAGATATGTGTCTTAAGTGTCTGACTCATCTAACATTCAAAACTTGGGAACAAGAATCCAAAATTGGGCACAGGTAATTGGACACGCCAAATCAAAAATAGTTCAAAATTCTATCCTTTAAATCTTATCAGTTCAGCTATTATATAAAATATATTATTGTTATTTTATGGGAACCCTTTCTTTTTCATTATTATTATTATTTCTTATCTTGGCATGATAAGTAAAAATTAAATCATTTTACGTGAACATTAAGAACCATCCCACTTTTCTACCATCAGAAGTAAGGTTTAAATATTTTTTATTTAGGTCTTATCAGTTTTAGACTGACACAACACTCAACTCCCAAAAAAAAGGGGGGCCAGGGGAGGAAAAAGAACTACAATATTAGCCAATAGAATAAAAATGAAGTACGGGAATATGAAGGAGCTCACCACATTTAATCGAAACTTTTATATGGCCATTAAGCATGCATTATAATTCTAATTATGCTGGAGAGTTCATCCCCAATCCCACCATATTGTGCAGAAATCATGTTCCATATTATGAAGATCAAAGGAAAAGAATAGCAAAGAATCAGTTCAAGGGCAAGTTGACAACAAACATTACATCAGAAATTCAGCAATTACACAGAATTTCTGGACCCATGAATCCAAAATCCTATTGGAAATTTCATGGTCAACTTAAATAATAACAGTGAATAGGTCTTTTCAGAAGCCAAAGAATGTCAATATGCAGGGTTTTTGGTTGTCATCATAATCAGTAGCACAACTTATAAAAGGCCATACCAACAAGTTGCAAATAAACCAGCAGTGGCTATGAAGTTCTTGCCATCAGGGACAAGTCTTCAACAAGATAAGGAAGTCTCAATGAGAGTTTTTTATTGGATAATTGAAATGCTAAGTGGTCAACAAAGACATCCTACACATGCTAGAAAGACACGTAAACTCTTCTCTAAGAACTTCATCAAGAGCAAAAGATCAGTTGTGATGTACCTTCCTTGCTTCTGTGTCCTTCCAGACATTACCAGCAATCCCAAGAACAATAACAACCACTATTTGAAAAACAAATATAGCTCCAGTCAACTTGTCAATCATGGCATCCATAGCTGTAAGCTTTGGTTCAGGTATCCCCCTACACATGCCCAGCTTGGTTTCATTGCCTGAAAAAGTAGAATATGCAGAAATCACAAATCAAGCAATAGCTGCAACTGCTCTCAATACCATCATGGCAACTCATGGGATTCAGAAATTGTCCCAAGAAACCAACAGCAATTATAATATATATATATATATATATATCTCTTTAGGTAATTAAAAATTTATGGAAAAAAAAAAGAAGAAGAAAAGATACAAAAGAGGAATCAATGAAGTATTTAAGATTCCTTACAAATAGCTAAAAATAAAGAGAATTAAGGAGATTGTATAGCGTAGGTAGAAGCCATGTGCTATATTAAATATAGCATGCGATTAATATGTTAAAATTGTATTCTAGCATGTGATAAATGTTACTTAGTTATGGATACTTTCATAACCAATAACTAACTCCTAGGCTATAAATATCCATGTACAACCATTATAAAGGAGGTCTTCCGTTAGTGAATGAAAATAAGCCTTTGAGAGCTTTTCCTCGAGAACTTTGGGTTCTTTGCAGAGGTGCCTAACCACCTATCAATTTGTTCTAAACAACTCACATCACATTTAGTTCTAATTCATATCGTAGCCCATCAATTCCCTGCAACATAACCTCAACTGTCATATACAAGCATGCAACTGAGAAAAGAAGGATGGATGGAGCCAGCCTAATTTAAAGTTCCTACGAGGCTATAATACAAAACTAGACTTAGTCAATATCAAATTTTTTGCACTAAGATAGCTCTAGATATAATTTTACTTCATCGCTCACTGCCATACACACAGAACTCTATAATACATGTTTATTGTGCTCCATCTTTTCGAAGAAAGAACATATCAGATAAACACATTTTGCTGCTTAAATAACCATCTTGACGTATGTTTACTTCTTTTTTTCACTTCTCTAAATTTCAGAAAGGATTAAAAATAAGGGGCACATGAGAAATAAACTGATACGTCCTATAAGACATTTCTTATTCTTAAGAACTTACCAGTGTAGACAGCTACTCCACAAGCCCACTCTGTATTCCGCAAGTAACATGACTGGAGAATTGTGTTTTTTATTGTTAAAGGGCACACATCATTATCAAGAAATGGGGGGAACAACCGTAGATTTGCATCAAATCTCCTAATGTCCTTATCTGGACTAGGACACTCAATAACACCCTGTTAAGAAAAAGAGTGTAAGAAAAGAACATACTAACCACCAACGTTGCAAGTTGCAACATAAGGATAAATGATCAACAAATCTTCCATCTAAGATAATTTACAAGAAACTTGCCTTGATCTTATGCAATAGTTCAGAATCTATTCCCATGCAAGCAGAGGGTATAACCCTTGTCTTCAAATCAGTTTCGCCATCTAAGGCAGCAGTCTGTTAAACATGTTACGTCATGAAACTCTACAAATTTTCTAAAGGACATCCAAAAAAAAAAAAAAAAATCTCAATACTAGCATCTAGCATCCTTCACAAAATAACATATAGAGAATCCATTAGATAGATTCAAAGTTGTTATTGTCTATTGCTTTTTTTTTTAATTACTATTACTATTACTATTATTATTATTTTGATAAGTAACAATCTTTATTAAAGCAGCAAAACTTCCAAGTATACAGGAATATACAAAGAAAATCCAACATCAACATTTCAAAGAACAGTGCTCTAACAAATCTAAAAAAGACAAGAGAAAGCTTGAAGAGCCCTAGCCCAATCCAGCATAGAAATAATGAAAAAGGATTTAAGCTCAATGATAGATTCAAAATTTTTTTTATACAAGAAATTTATCTTTCCTTGGAAATTGCAGAGCCTTGTAAATTTGTCAGAAGATATGAGGTATAAAATCAAAGAAAGAGAAGAAGTATAGAGGAACCCTAATAGACGAGCCATAAATTAAAATAAATAAGCCCAACGCCCATCCTACCTTCATTTCGACTTGTATTGCCATAACTTAATTTGGGTTGACCTTGACCGATACTTAGCACAGCCCCAAAACAAGCCCAACTTGCAATACAAGCAGACTGGTCTATAATTTGCCATGATCTTGTCAATCTCACAGTCCAAATGACAAGCCAGCCATTTAGTTTCTCAATCAGATCAAAAGGCACAACTATCATGCAAATCAAATGTACAAGAAATGTAACATCACTGAAAAGTTATACATTGCTTTACTACCATCAATCTGACCAAAACCTAATGAATTATATATGTAGACTAGATGGCATAACGAGGTCAGATATCAGCTTTGTCCCTGTTCCAACTAGCTCGACCACATTTTAGACCTGACATCCTAGCCCCGGCCCCTTTCTGCTATCACAGTTGACTTGGGACAGTTGTACATGAGAAAAAGTTCAAATAAGGTCTGCCAACCTGATTTGGTGGCAAAGAAGCACCAAAATCCATATTGACCATGAGCACCATATAATCATGGTTGCTTGCTACTTTCCTAATGGGGAGTAATTATATGACACTGTAAAGTAGTTAATACCCAGCGATGTAATACTACAACAACATACCTTGGTCCCAAATTTTGGGGTCGGCTATGGAGCCTCAACAAATTAGTCAGGGTCGGTCATGGTATTCTATTCATGCCTCTCTTTTTATTTCTTTTAATTTACACAATGAGAATTTGAGTTTTTGTTTAAGAAATTTTTTTTATGCTCCCATGAATTATAACTCAACTGGAACTTCCTTCTCGCATTATAATTGGTTAGAGGGTGAGGTTTTTTTTAACGCAAAAATGAGCTATAGCTCAACTAGCACTTTCTTCTCTTATAATACCATAATAATTGGTAGAGGGGTGAGGTTATGGGTTCAAGATCCACCGGATGCGTAACTTACCAATAAAAAAAGAAATGCTTTACACAAAGTAGGAATCTAGTTTTTTTCGTTTGTTTATTTTGCTTAAAATTAAGCTGGCAAAAGTATAGTTGTACCTAAAAAGGTTGAGACTTCAAAAAGCTATACATTCTCTTTTAGGATGAAACTAAGCTAAACCAAACAGGAACTTGGGGGGGGGGGGGGGGGGGGGGGGGAAGAAAGTCCAAATCCTCTGTTAAACAGAAATTTGCAAACATAACTCACATTTGAGCTCACTTGAATACATAGTACAATTCTATTTTCTCTTTCCTGTTCTACTTTCTATAATCAGGGAACACTTCGAAATAACAAAATCAAAATGTAAAATAAAACAAGTGTACTGCTGATAACATCAACCTACGCAAATTCTCAATCAGAATGATATATGGAGCAGCAGATTTACCTCTATATAGCAAACACCCTGTGGATCTGAGGTACCAATCAAAACAAGATCACATGGCACTTCATCATTCTCCCGGAGCCATATAATGTTACCTACATGAATATCCTGCGCTTGGACCTACAAGTCAATGCACCACCAAGAGATAACAAAAGGTTAGATTCACAAATTTTAAGAAAAATGAGACGACATATATCTAATCCAGGAAAGTATTAATTAGACAAAATCTAGTTGAACAGTTATATCATTGGACCTTCTCGCCTTCATAAAATAACATGTAGTTTCTATGCACGAAGTCTATTTAACTCTTTAAGTTTATCTATAAAAAAATCTCGTAAAGATAAACTACAAGAGTTAAATACGAGATTTTCTGGTTGCTTATATATATATATATATATATATATATATATATATATATATATATATATATATATATATATATTTCACAAATCATTAAGTTACACTCTATAAAGTAAGGGATGGACATGAAGGTTCTCCTTGCAGACATTAAGTTGTGTTAGAAGGAAACCCCTGTATATCCTGCTGCTACATCATACTCTAAACCTTAGTAACTGAGTGAAGAGGAACAGGAAATAGGGATAGGGGGCCTTATTGCCTCAACCCTTTAGAGCTACCAAATTGGGTTACCGATAGGCAATATGGAGAAGTTGAAGAATAGGTAAACCTAGTCGCCGTCATCAGTGATTAAAGGGATATGATTGCTTCATAATTCAGTTTCTTGATTATGTTATGATAGTGATACTTAAGGATTTCACAATAATGATAAATGAATGGTGGTTATTTTTATGAATACTCTTTTTTTTCTCTTTTCTTTTTTTCTTTTTTTCTTTTTTTTGGGATAGGTAATAAGACTTTCATTAAAAGAATTGAACTTTGTATTCACGATGGACAAGAAACAAATACAGATAGTTCAAGAACTAAAGCTAACAGATTGTAAGAATTCAGAAATTGAAATACAATGCGTAAAACCCCAAATATGAGCCCACTGAAACAAAGTACTGAAGATTTTGCCAACAAATTCATTTACCATTATTTATTGTTAAAGTAGAGCAATAAATAATTAATTACCCACCATTAATTACAACACATGCATCAAGTAACTACAGAGTAGAGCAATAGGTGCTGGACACGCCAAACTATTTGATCAATTGCCAACAGAGCAAGTTAACTTTGCTCTTTCATTTCAATTTGAAACATAAACAACAAATCAAACCACAAAATGAGAAAGGGGTTTTAGGAAAAGTTTCCATACAAGTTTTCTTATGCCATGCATAACAACCCAGACTTCCTTCTCATTTGCCTTCTTGTCTGATAGATATCTATTATAATCATCCCATGCCTCTTTTGTTGCAGAGACTGCAAAAATAAAAATAAGGGGACCCCAAGTACTGGCAGGATTCACCGGAGTAATAAGCGGCCATAGCTGAAGGCAAGCAATCAGTAAAAAGTATTGGTTCATGAACCGGCTGAAAATAGAAGAAATAAAATTAATTAGAAAACCAAAGAAAAGAGGAAAAATAATTTCAGAAAACCATTAAAAAAATATTCAAACATAAAATCATACTAGACAAAATTTAGAAAATGTAATAAGCAAAAAAATAGTGATAAGCATAAAATCAACCAAAAAAAAAAACCAAAGGGCCAGTCCACAAGAGAAAGATGAACTACCATGAAATGAACAACACTGTCCAAAATGAGTCTATCTAACATGAGTGCAGCTCGTGCTCAAAAAATATGGTTTGAACAGTCAACCACAAGAAATGAACCATCACATCATGGCCAAATAATCTCCAGGCATACAACAAGTATAAACAAGTCCAAGAGGGAGAGAGAGAGAGAATTTGATTTTTACAGAATATTCTCAATTTTACTCAAGCAAACTACTACAGAAGTTATGATGAGAACCAACATAAAATCAACAGCATTAATTAAAGAATCACCTGAACTGTTCCCATAAGTTTTTTGGGATAAAGTTCAATAAAGTATATTTTCTGTTTGATATGCAGTTGTCACAGTAAAGATCACGTGCTGATTCATCGTCGTTGATGTAAACGTAACGCTTCATTGTTGAACTAGAAGCATCTGATCATGTTTAACTATTCTGCAGGTTCCCTACAGAAGCTGCCACAAGAATTAAAGTTCATACCTTCATATCCTGCCAAAATAAACCAAACACTGCACAAATCACAATTTTCATCCATATAACACATAGCTGGCATGTACTACTTAGGGCACACAAGAAAGAAGCCCAAAATAAACATTATGAACATGGTATGTTTCTACTTCTTTGCAATTGTAACAATAGTATGGCCACTTGCGCACCAATATTCAGCATAGGGACTATGATGCTACTTTCAAGAATCTAATGTCTAATGTCTCCTAACAGCTGGTTACATGCACAAATTAAGAGAGTTCTTGTAGGTGCCCACTACCCAGGCAATGTATCGACAAATTTTCACTTTTTAGACATATATTGTGAGAAGGACCTCAATTCAAAACACAGTTTATACAGTCATTGTTGGAGCTCAGTTAGTGGTATCAATATGTCAGGCTACATATGTGCATGTGATGCATGGTTTATAACTCTATGAGAAAACTTGTAAGCTGAAATACCCTGTATCTCTTAGTGGAAAATCTTTTTTTTATTGGATAAGTAATAAGTTTATTGATCTCAAAAAATGGGGAACACCCTAGTACATAGGGAGTATACAAGGGGTCAAACAATCAAGAATAAAAATTACAAGAATCTAAGAAATCAAGAAAAGATCAAATGATTGGTTCCGCAAAGCAGTCAACCAATCCATTAAAGTTATAAAGAAAAATAGTTTCAAGTCTGATATTGATTTCTCCTTATCTTCAAAGCACCTACTATTTCTCTCTCTCCAAAGACACCACAATAAGCAATGGGGAACAATCAACCATATATACCAATTTCAATGACAACTAAATCTGCCTTGCCAACATGCTAAAAGCCCCGCTACAGATTGCGGCATACCCCAACTCACTCCAAACAATCCGAACACCATAGCCCACAGATCCGTTGCAACCGAACAATGAAGAAAAAGATGATCAACCGATTCACCATTACACTTGCACATGTAGCACCAATCCAATATCCAAATCTTCCTTTTTCGTAAATTGTCAATCATTAAGCACTTCCCTAAAGAAGCAGTCCAAACAAAGAAAGCTACTCGAGAATGAATCTTCTGATTTCAAATACTTTTCCAAGGAAAGCAATAGTCATTAGAGCCCCCTAAGAGACTATAATAATCCTTAACCAGGAAGCCCTTCTCTCTATCAAGTTTCCAGTACATCTTATCCTCACCAAACCCTTTCACTGAAGCACCATATATGGTATATATGAAACCGGCCAATGCTGAGGCATTCCCAAGCATGCACACCCCTAAAGAAACTTACATCCCAAAAAAGGACTCATTATCAAGCTTCATAAGCTCAGCCACACTAACCTCCTTGTCTTGGCAAACTCTAAACAGTTCAGGATAGCTGACTGCAAGAAAAGTCTCCCCACACCAATGGTCTTGCCAAAATTTCACCCTAGACCCATCCCCAATATCATATAAAATGTGGTGAGAAAAAGAAAGCCATCCCCGACTAAGATTTTTCCACAAGCCAACACCATATGGACCATTAACAGACCTAGTACACCAGCCACTCCATTCACAACCATATTTCACCTCTATCACTTGCCTCCAAAGGGCAGCCCTCTCCATCCCAAATCTCTATAGCCACTTCCCAAGCAAAGCTTCATTAAAAAGTCTTACTTTCTTTATCCTCAAGCCACCTAAAGCAATGGGACTGCAGACAGTATCCCATTTAACCAAATGAAATTTTGGTTCATCTCCAATGCCACCCATAAGAAATTTCTCTAAAGTTTCTCAATTCAGTTAGTTACAGCTGCAGGAATAGGAAATAAAGATAGAAAATAAGTGGGTAAATTAGATAGAGTGTTTTTAATTAAAGTGACTCTACCTCCCTTGGATAAGTACAAACGTTTTCATCCTGCTAATCTCCATTCTATCTTCTCCAGAATTGGGTTCCATATTGCCTTATCCTTGAATTAAGCTACCAAAAGAAGACCCAAATACTTCATTGGAAGAGTACCTTGTTTAAAGCCAAGGACATTCAACAATAAGTCCAAATTATGCACCATACCAACAGGAACCAACTCTAACTTTTCCTCAGCTGTTAAAGGCTGAATCTCCTCTCTAACATCCAAATCATTCAATTTGTTCCAGAGTTGCTGTTTCTTAATAGTGACATTACCAAACTCCGCTTCATTCCACGTTTTTAGATCCAACTTCAAAGCTGCCAACTTCTTAGCTAGTATAAAACTCGGATTGCCTTGGAACAAATAAGATGCCCACCAAGCCTTCACTTTATCAACAAAATTCTCTACCCTCAACCACATATTTTCAAAACGAAAAGGATTTCTACCTCTCCAATGACTTCCCCCCTCCAACAAAATTGGGAAGTGGTCTGAAAGTACTCTGGATAGCCTTTTTTGGGAAAACAGAATGAAGTGATCCACCAAGAGCGGAGAGAAAAGAAATCAATCTATTCTAGAAGTGGAGGAAGTATTGGACCAAGTATACAGGCCCCCATCCATAGATATATCCATCAACCCATGGAGAGAGACAAAATCAGAAAATCCATACATAGCCCAAGTACAACTTGCAGCCCCTAATCTTTCCGATGGGAAGCGGATTATATTGAAGTCACCTCCTAGACACCATGGCAAATCCCACCAACTAATCAGCCCTGTCAGCTCCTCCCACATTTTGCTACACCTCTTGTTCAAATTTGGCCCATATACACCTATAAAAGCCCACTCAAATTGATCCCAACATTTTTAAATTTGCATGAAACAGAAAAATGCCCCACTGCTTTCTCCACTATTTCTACCACTCTTCGATCCCACATCAAAACAATACCTCCAGAAGCACCTTCAAAATCCAGGTACAGAACAAAATACTATTCTAAATGTGTATGTCTATTTAAATACCAATTCAATTTATTTATAAATAAATAAAAATTTAAAACCAAAGTTTTTCTACTTGCCAATGCACAAAAATGACATCAAAACATTCAAGAATGAAAAAACCACTTCTTGTTTTCAGTATAAAGAATTTTTTTGGACTTAAAAACTATCTCTAGAAAAACAAAAACAAAAAATGAAACTTGTTTGGTAACCACAATTGTTCAAAATTCAAGGAGCTATGAAGGGCTCCTTCCCTCTCCTTTCGTCCCTTCAAACCTCTCAAGGCCGAAACTGCTGACCACCACAACTCCCACAGCCCAAACAACACTACCAAAGCATCATCACATGTTGCCACCACCACAAATATCCCCAGAGTTCCCAAACCTGAAGCACCATCCACTCTCAATTTATAAAACATCATAATGGTCCTTTCTAGCATACCATCATCTTTACAACAAAACTAATGTAGGAGCATAGTGACAGCTTAATGGCCGCCATGTAGGCAACATGTGTCATTTATTTTATGTGTCTAGTTATCTTTTATTTGTCCTTATTATTCAGTCAAAGTTATTTTTGGGGTTTGTTGGTAGTTGTTACAGCCATTTAAATTCCAAAAACCAAAGCAAACAAGTCCTTTGTTACATATAGTTTCTATGAGTCTATTCTGACTTTAGCATTGAAAAATGTAATGTTTTGAATTTTAATTCCATTCTACTATGCTTAGAGGGCTGTTCTAAGCAACTATAGAAGCTACTTGACTTCTACTTTAACACTAATCCTTTGGGTGGATTTCCTTTGGTTGGTGAGTTTTGCTCTCATCTCTATCAGCGGATTCCAAAGGAGTAGCAAGTACTGCTCTTATCTCTACTGGTGGATTCCATTAGAGTGGCGAGCTTATCTATCCTTTGAGTGCGTTCTATTTCTCCTCAACGTTCATCCCTCTACTAGTATCAAAACCCATGAACTCCTTTCCCAGTTTCAATCTAACACCGAGTACTGCAATAATTCAATGCCTTTGGAACAATAAAATCACCTAAGAAATACCCACTTTCTTGGATCTCACAAAATCAAACAGAGTAACCAAGTAAAAGTCACCCTACAATGCAACCATATAATAGCAATCAAGAAAATACTTCCAGCACCCACAGCATGCAAACTAAACAGTTCGGCAAATGCCCACAACTTCAAAACCACCAAGCATCACCACTCTTTTGAGAACTACCACTCACCTATATGCATTAAACCTCTAAATCACCGAGCACTACCACACCACCAATCACCCATTAGATCACCTAAATCACTGCCCAAAAGCTACCCTTAACACCCAACAGCTCCAACTACTGGGATTCCCAAATTTCTCTAATCCAACACCAAAATCAAAACCACCACAAGGCATCCTAATAACCCCCATCAGCCCAAAACTGACATAGATCAAAGACAAACAAAAGAAAAATTGCTAGAAAAAAGGGTGAGAGTGAGAACTCAATGGTACCGTCTACAAAGCTCCTATTTTACAAAAATGCCATTAATGAGACGAAGCTGTTCTTATTTTTTAAAGTACTAAAAACAACACAGACTAAAAATACTGAATACAAAAAAATGGTGATTTCAAAAAACAGCAATTTTGAGTTACATTTTTCATAAAACCAAAAACAAAAACTGATCCAAAATCAATTTGTCTCTATCTCTTTTCCTGTTTCTCGAAACAGGAAAGGCTTTTTAAGAACAAGTCCAATCAGCCCATACATTGCAATGCAGGGATGCTTATACTTATGCAGACACAAAAAAGATTAACAATACAGTAGAAATTTCAACCATATAATTAGAAACATATTGACAATTGATTACAGTCTAATACCTGCAAGGAAAATGGTAATACTGTACTCGGGATTCAACTAGAAATTTCAACCGTTGTGATGTTGCTTATGCCTTGTGGGGTGAAGTGTTTAGGATGTTTGGGATTCATTGGGTAATGCAGAGACAGTTGCAACTTTATTCTTTGCTTGGAGAAATTGGTTTAGGAAACATGACTCGGGTGCATGGAACTTGGTGCCGGCACGTCTGATGTGGATTGTGTGGAAGGAACAGAAGAGCCGAACGTTTGAGGATGCTAAATGTTAAGAGATCCTTGGATCAATTGAAAACCTTGCTAGTCCATACTCTCTTTGATTGGTCTCGGTTTTGGGATTTTACACATTGTTCTTCCATTTTAGAGTTCCAAAATTCTCTTGGATCTTCCATTTGACATTCTTGTATTTTTTTATGACACTTATTACTTTATATTCATCATCGTGAACATAAAACATTCTTCATTATCAATAACATTTAAACGTTATTTAAGTTTCCAATCTGCTCTAGAAACTCTTGATTCTTGCATCTAGTTCCTAGTTGGGATGCTAACACATAACAGCCAAAAATAATAATAATAATAATAATAATAATAATAATAATAAATAAATAAAAGCAGGGGAAAGGAACTTATTTATACACCCATTAAGACAGTCATCTACACAATACAAGTCAATCACAATTTACTCAATTTTTTTTTTTTTATAAAATAAATAGCCAATACAATGAAATAGTGAATTAAAACTAAACAACAAGAACCAATCTTGAATGTTAAATATCGCATTAACACTGAGACTGAAAAATAATCCAAATCTTTATAATGGGTTCTAACATAAAATTCCAAACCTTCCACAAGAACTATCACACGAGGGCTTCAATTCCTAAAAGCACAAGGTAGTAAAATAAAAAATAAAATAAAATAAAAAAATAAAAACAAGAAAACCCAAAATGGCCATAGTTCTATCCAGGAAAGAAAACCCATTAATGAAAATCAGTTTCAATCAATGGGTCGTCAAGATTTAAATCAAATTCGATCCAAATGCTACGGAATTTCAAAAAAAATCTTTCAATGGGTTATCATATTTTCGGAACTAAAATCGAAATATTGAGATTGAGAGAGATGCAAGAAGTGGTCAAAGATACCTTTTCTGTTGTTCTTCTTCTTCTTCCTCTTGCTGACGCTGGTTTGTGTATTTGGGCTCTCTCTCTCTCTCCGTTTGAAGAAGAGAAACGCTAATATGTGTCCGTTTGTTTGTACTGGTTTGACTTCGTGTAAATGCAGTGGTGGTCGTTGCCGTTTTTACGGTAGGAGGAGAACGATTCAATGCGGTGTTTTTTTTATGAGTATAATTTACAGCTCCCTTGATCTTGCCATGTCAGCTTGTGTTAACATTTTTCCTGGGGTAGAGTTAAAGACAATTGGTGCTGGATAAGCTGTAATGGTTTTTTCTATGTTTAGGGATTGATTACTTTGCTTATATTTTTACCACGGGGAATCGTCATTCCTAATAAATGGTTGAAATAACTATTTCTTAGACTTAATAATTTCTGAAGTTAATATATTAATGGTTAATATTTCATATTCACATTCTTTATATGATTTTTTTTTTTTAAATGATATGTCCGCAACATTTTTACAATAAATTCTAATTGGCAGGCTGTTACCAGTTGTTATTGTTGGGGTAAAAAAGTAATCTTAGTGTTAGGTTCAAATTTGAACTAATAACAACTAACCACATGTGATTTGTTGTAAAAATGTTGTGGATATATCATCTCTCTTTTTTCATAATTGTTATGTGAAGATGAAATTGGTTGAAAGCAACTAATTTTGTGGGTTCCAGTTAGTTCAACTAGTAAAGTCTCTAATTGTTGAATAAAATATCTAGAATTCAATTACCGTCTACATCAAAACTTATTGGTATCTTGGTCTAATAATAAAGAATATAATCATCACAACTGTTAAAGTCTTTGATGGTTGAATAAAAAATCTAGAATTCAATTCTCATCTACGTCAAAACCAACACTGTAAATTGAAACTTTATAAATAAAATAAAATAAAATAAAAACCAATCACTCTCTCAAATTTAAAAAATATTAATTTTTAAAAAATATAATTATATAAGTAAGATATTTCATAAAATATATCTTCAAGTTTTATTGTAATGTGACAACTTACGTCTAAACTTATGTATAGATTTAGTTATTTTATTCCAACACGTCTTTTTTTTAATTTTTTGTGCTTTTTCACATTTCATTCAAAATAGTAAAAGCTGTACCGTATACCAAACGTACTTTTTCTTCTTTTTTGAAGCAAAGTATACTAAACATTCTCTAAGCAGACATGAGACAACTAACCATTGATTTTTCTAAAAGGTCACATACGTGGCTCCACATAGGACATATCAGACTTATTTAGGCCCACAACAATCCTAATCATGGACATTATCATTGGGAAAGTTCCATTGACATTTCCTTTGCAACGTCACTTATTGGCATTCATATGGAAACTTTTACAGTTTAACCTCACCCAAAAAAAAAAACACTTTTACAGTTTTGAACCTTTGACACACAAATAAAATCTCACATAAATTTTTGCACCATCTCCTATTCGCTTATTTTTTTCTTTAGGTAAAAAAGAAAATTAGATTAAAACAAAGTTAAGATTATTGAGTTTATATTTATATTTACTGTATGGTACCCGGCCACAGGCCCAACTACCTTAGGCCTGGGCCGGAATAGAACCATAGACTATCGGGCCAAGGCCCAATATCATGACCGGTTTTCACGCCCGCGTATGGGGGGATTGGCAAATTAGACCTGTGTTGCATGGATGATTACTCGGCAACTCGGGAGTGCCTTGGGGTATCACGCTGCCAAGCAAATTTCGAAGGTTGTCATTAGTTCCAACATCCTTTACGCTATTTCTAATTAAGCTTATCCTCTGTCAGGAATAATCAATTTGGGCCACACTTACACGAGTGAAATAAGCTTCCCACTAACCTCAAGCTATAAATAGGAGAAAATAACACAGAGAAAGGGTTGGATATTTTTTAGAGAGGGAGAGAGAAAGAGAAGTCAGTGGTAGTGAGAGTGGTTGAAGGGTAATAGGGGGAACAGCGATTATTGGGCCAATTCCTTATTAAAGCTCGGTTGAGGAGCTACCCATAGAAGGAAACTCATCAATCACTATACAAATAAATTAGAAGCCCAACTCTAGGTCCAGTCCATTATGGGAAATTGGGCTCGTACAATTGGCGCCATCAGTGTGAATCTCCTACAAAGTTGTAGTTCTGCCGAGAATTGACTGAGGAAGATGTCTGAACATCACTCGGCTAGCTATGCCGCTAGTGGTTCGGGAGGATCTTCTCGGGATTCAAGTTGGTGAGAAAGAAGGCATAAGAGAAATGAGGATCAACGTCACAACCAAGAAGGGGGACATTCTGGTTCCGAGGAAGGATCGTCACAAACGTATCGATCAGCATCAAATGTCTCTGGCCACAAACATCATGATAGGAGGGATCAGGAGTTAGAACACATGCAGAGAAGGATAAGGAATTTGGAGCTAGAACTACAAGAAAGGCGCCAACGAAGGTACCACAATAAGCATGCTGAGGGGTCTGAAATAATGAAGGGTATCCATGGAGAAGCATCCCATCAATTAGGCTCGCACCGATCTCGAGGTTTTGGCAACAGAGACTCGATTTCCCTTGAGCGACGAAGGCCCTGGAATGCCGCACTAGATGCTATAGGCTAAGCGTTACGCAGAGCCGCTCAGTCGCCATTATCGAAAGTAATTGAATGGGCGCCCATGCCAAGTAGATTTACCAGACCCCCGTTTATTTCTTACAATGGAAAAACGGACCCGGTGGAACACATGAGTCATTATATATAGATGATGTCTTTGTATAATCATAATGATGCATTGATGTGCAGGGTGTTCCCTTCTAGTCTTGGGCTAACCGCTTTGAGGTGGTTTAATGCGTTAAGGAAGGGGTCAATCCATAGTTTTGGGGAGTTAATTCAGGAGTTTGGTGTTCGGTTCATGACTTGTAGCCGAGTACCGCAGCCAGTGGATGCTCTGTTATCTATGAAGATGGAAGCTAGGGAAACACTTCAGAGTTACACTAGCAGATACTAGGAACTGTACAACGAGATTGGTGGAGAAAATGAGAAGGTTGCGACAAGTACATTTCTGTTGAGGTTGCTTGAGGATTCAGAATTACACAAGTCATTGACGATAAGGCCACCCGAAGATATGAGGCAACTTATGAAGAGTATTGAGGAGTACAAGAGATTGGAAGATGATAGGCAACAAAGCGAGGGGAAGGCATTAGTCATCCTGCAATATTCGAAAGAGTCCCAGCAAGGGGGTTTTCAGTCTAGATCCCGAGGGAATTTAAGGATCTAGGAGCCTGGTGCTAATGCTGGGGAGGTTAATGTGACATTTAAGGAACCCGTGCACAAAATTCTGGACTGAATTAAGCATGAGCCATACTTTCAATGGTCGAGCAAGATGGGCGGAGACCCCACACGAAGAAATCAGAACTTGTATTGTACGTATCACCGGGACAAGGGACACACCACCAAGCAATGTAGAGTTTTAAAGGATCATTTGGAGCAATTGGTGAGGTCGAGACATTTGAAGGAGTTCGTGGTGCACCTTGGAGGTCAAGGAACAAGGCAAACCTTAAGACCCCAAGGTAACCCTCTCCCACCCCCGTTAGGCGTAATAGAAGTCATACATGCTGCTTCAATGGGTACTCGAGTGACTCGTAGAAAATGGGTATTGACCGTGGTGCTAGCAAAAAGTCCTCAAGAAGAATAACCATCCAGGAAAACGACGAAGTATGCTCAGGAACCCATTGCCTTCAATGATGAAGATTTGGAAGGAATGACCCAGCCTCATGATGATGCATTGGTGGTTACGACCCGGATTAACTGCTTTATAGTAAAAAGGGTGTTGGTGGACCAAGGAAGCGGTGCTAAAATAATGTATCCCGATCTGTTTAAGGGGCTTGGACTGAAGAACGAAGATTTATCCCAGTATGATACTCCTTTGGTTGGGTTTGATGGCTGAATGATGGTTCCTAAGGGGCAGATTTCACTCCCCGTCAATATGGAGAGGAAAGAGGTAATGGTGACGGTCATAGTGGTTAATTCTTTTTTCCCATATACAACCATTCTTGGTAGGCCATGGATTCATGCAATGGGGGTAGTCCCATCCACGTTGCACGTCAAAGTAAAGTTCCACACCAAACATAACATCGAAACGGTGAGGGGAAATCAACAAGTGGCGAGGCAGTACTTAGTGGCGGCTGTCAACTGAGAGATAAAGCAGAAGGAATTAGTAGATGAGGTTCCTTTATAGCAATTACCGAGGGCCCCAGGGGAAAATGCGGCCAGTTGTGTCGAGGAGCTGATCAAAGTGAGTATATTACCAGATGAGAATAGGAGTTTCCAAATAGGAGCAAGTTTGTTAAGCAAGGATAGGGTAGAAATATTATTATTGTTAGTACAAAATGTGGATGTTTTTGCTTGGAGTCCGTACGAGGTGTCTGGGGTAGATTCGGAGTTCATAGTTCACCGACTTAATGTGGACCCATCATACCCCCCCAAGAAACAGAGGCCGAGGAGAACGGCCAAAGAACATGTGGAAGCTGTTAAGTAAGAAGTGGAGAAGTTGAAAAAGGTGGGGTCGATAAAGGAGGTCTTCTTCCCGGAATGGTTGGCAAACATAGTAGTTGTGAAAAAGAAAAATGGTAAATGGAGGTTATGTGTGGATTTTACCAACCTTAACCGAGCATGCCCGAAAAATCCATTCTCGGTACCGAAGATCGATCAGCTGGTAGAGGCAATGTACGGGCACCCAAGGATGAGTTTCCTAGAAGCTTTTCAGGGTTACCACCAAATCGCTTTGGCCACCGAAGACCAAGAAAAGACGTCATTTATCTCTCCCGATGCTAATTATCATTATACCGTGATGCCATTTGGTTTGAAAAATGCTGGGGCCACCTACCAAAAGATGATGACAAGAATGTTTAGGGAGAAGATCAGTCATACGGTGGAAGTGTACATTGATGATATGGTAGTTAAAAGCAAAGCAGAGCAAGGGCATGTCAGTGACATCACGGAGATATTTGAAGTACTCAGGAAGCAAAGGTTACGTCTTAATGCTGACAAATGCACCTTTGGAGTGGGGGTTGGCAAGTTTCTCGGGTACATGATCACTCATTGAGGAATAGAAGTGAATCCTGACCAAATTAGTTCCATAGAACATCTCAAGTCTCCTAGCAATCCTAAGGAAGTACAGGTATTGATCGGTATGTTGGCCGCTTTGAATAAATTCATTTCAAAGTTTGCTAATTGGTGTCACCCTTTTTATCAACTATTAAAGAAATGGAAAGGATTTCAATGGATCAAGGAATGTGAGAAGGCCTTTCAGGATTTGAAGAATTATTTGGTACGGGCACCAATATTGTCGACACTAGAGCCAAGTGAGGATTTATTCATGTATCTCTCTGTATCCGAGCATGCTGTGAGTGCCGTGTTAATGAGAGATCAAGGTATATAGCAGCCGGTTTATGATATTAGTAAGACTTTAGTCAATGCAGAGACCAGGTATTTGCCCCTAGAGAAGTTGGCGTTGGCTCTGGTACATGCCACCCGGAAGTTGCCCTATTACTTTCAGGCTCACATTGTCTATATGTTGACTGAGTACCCACTGCAGTCCTTGCTGAGAAGGTCCGACTTCATGGGCTGGATATCCAAGTGGGGGACTAGGTTGGGTTTATTTAACAAACGATACAGACTCAAAAGTTCAATTAAAGGTCAAGTTCTTTCTGATTTTGTTGCGGAGTTTTCCTCGAGAGGAGAAATGGGAATTGTGTGCCACTTGGAAGTTTGCCCTTGGAAAGTATTCGTGGATGGGGCGTCCAGCATAATGGGAGCGAGGGCTAGGATCATTATAACCATGCCAGAAGAATTACGGGTGGAACAATCTTTTAGGCTGGGCTTTAAGGCTTCCTACAATGAGGCTGAGTATGAAGCCTTACTTGCCGGACTAAGAGAGGTATTTGATTTAAGGACACGAGAAATAGAAATTTACTTGGACTTACGACTAGTCGTCAACCAAGTCCAAGGAAGCTTTGAGGCCAAAGATCCTTGGATGATAGATTACTTGAGGTTAGTGAAACAAACCATGAGTCTATTCTAGAAGGAAAAGTTGATTCAAATTGCCTGGGAACAGAACAGACATGCGGACTCTTTGGCCACTTTGGCGTCATCATTAACTGAGGAGGTACCACGGTTGATTAAGGTAAAAGTTGTGAAAGAGCCTAGTATTGATGTAAAGGTGAATATCTTGACTGTTGCGGTACTTGAGCCTTGTTGGATGGATCTGATAATTGACTTTTTAGCCGAGGACCGTGTGTTGAATGATGAGAAAGAGGCTAAAAGAATACGTAGGATAGCTGCTCAGTATTGGCTGTCTGAAGAGCGTAGACTGTACTGAAGATCTTTTGGGGGACCATATCTTCTATGTTTACATCCGAGCAATGTTGATGAGCTCTTAACCAAGCTCCATGAGGAGTATATGGTAGTCATGTTGAAGGAATCTTGTTGGCCTATCGAGCAATAACCCAAGGATTTTGGTAGCCCCAAATACAAAAAGACATTGTTGATTATGTCTAGAAATGTGAGCAGTGCCAGAGACATGCACCATTGATACATCAGTCAGCAGGGAGCTTGAATCTTGTTAGCAACCCATAACCCTCTGCACAGTGGAGGCTGGATATCATCGATCCGTTCCCTCGAACTACGGGAAACTGAAGATTCGTCTTAGTAGTCGTGGACTATTTCACCAAATGGGCAGAGGCTAAAGCATTGGCTAATATCTGTGATGTAGACGTCAAAAAATTTGTGTGGAAGGACATATTAACAGGGTTCAGAATGTCGGAGTCTTTGGTATCTGACAATGAATTATAATTTGATATTAAAACATTCTGCAAGTTTTGCAACGACCTCGGCATTAAAAACATGTATTCAACTCTAGCGTATCCCCAGAGTAATGGCCAAGCCAAGGCAATAATAAACAATTGTTAACAAGTTGAAGAAAAAGCTAGAAGGGACTAAAGGTAAGTGGGCTGAGGAGTTACCAAATGTTTTGTCGGCCTACCGAACAACGCCCAGAAGATCCACAGGAGACTCTATTTTCATTAACATATGGGGTAGAAGCAGTTATACCGGTTGAAGTGAGTTTATGTAGTGCCCGGGTCTTCGGATTTACCTTAGCCAAGAAGGAACAGTTAATGGTGAAGCAACTGGATTCGTTAGAAGAATGTCGGGAATTCGTGATTATACAGTTAGCAGACTACCAACAGAAAGTTGCTTGGCGATACAACAAGGACGTGAAAAAAATGGAGTTTAGCGCTGGAGACCTTGTGTTATGGAAAGTTGTTAGGAATGTCTGGGATGTTGATTCTGGGAAATTGGCCTCGAACTGGGAAGGACTGTATAAGGTTACTGCTATTGCCGAAGCAGGAGCATACTATTTGGAAGAAATGGAGGAGAGACCACTTCCTTGACCTTGGAATATTCAAAATTTGAAGAGATTTTACCATTAGTTGTAGCAAATATAACCATATGGGTTGTGTACAAACTACTATGTAAATAACAATGTTTATATGTGAATGTGCGGAAGTTTCAGCTCAATTATTCATTAAATATTTAAGGACAGAGGTCTAGGTTCGGTTCGATCCCGGTTACCAGTCAGGTGAAACCTTATTCCTTAAAATTATCTAAGGACAGAAGCCTAGGTTCTATTCGATCCCGGTCACCGGTCAGGTGGAAACCTTATTCCTTAAAATTATCTAAGGACAGAAGCCTAAGTTCTATTCGATCCCGGTCACTGGCCAGGTTTTAACCTTATTCCTTAAATTATCTAAGGTCAGAAGCCTAGGTTCGGTTCGATCCCGGTCATTGGCCAGGTGAAAGCCTTATTCCTTAAAATTATCTAAGGTCAGAAGCCTAGGTTCTGTTCAATCTAGATCATCGGCCAGGTGAAAACCTTATTCCTTAAAATTATCTAAGAACAGAAGCATAAGTTCGGTTCGATCCCGGTCACTGGCCGGGTGGAAACCTTATTCCTTAAATTATTTAAGGACAGAAGCCTAGGTTCGGTTTGATCCCAGTCACCGGCCAGGTGGAACCCTTATTCATTAAAGTATCTAAGGACAGAAGCCTAGGTTCGGTTCAATCCCGATCACCAGCTAGGTTGAAGCCTTATTAGAATGTCAAGGATAATAGTCCGGTCCGGCAGTATAACATTTACACAAACCGAATAAAAATATGACAAAAATAATCTGACTTTGACAAGAAACAATAGTAATAAAATTGTTCATAGGTATAAAGGTTTTAAAAACCAAGGTAAATGTTTGGTCACCACATCCCCGTGACCATAGGCAAGACTTAGTAAACAAAAAAAAAAAAGACAACAATAGAGCAAAAAGAGTCAATTTCCTTAAGCAGCAGGGTCTCGAGGTATGTCCGGTTGAGCTGGATTCACGTCTGTGGCTGGTTGGGCGTTAGGGTCCGGGAACTAAGGGTAAGCTGAGTCCTTCACGGATTTGGGGTTGCTAGTGATTTCAAGATCAATTAACTTCGCATAAGAGTCAATTTCCTGCACCAACTCCCTCGTGTTAGGAGTATCTTCTTCTTCTTCTCCAGCACATGTGGGGTATTGTACAGGGGGAGAAGGATCTAGGTAGGGTATTTGCTCGAGGTTCCTCATAACTTGCAGTGCAGCCATCCACCCTTCACCAAACCAATATCGCCGAGACTAATAGATGATCGACTCAACCGAATTCTCGACGTCTGCAAAACCTGCATTGTACCACTTGTCCTCATAGGCCTCCAAAGCAGCCTTCAGTTCAGCAATTTCATTAGCAAGTGCTTGAATCATACTCTCAACCTCGGCTAGCTTGAGTTCCGTTCCCCCCATTTTGACCTCTATCTCCATCAATTTCTTCTTTGCCAATGCCTAGGCTCCCTCAGTCGCCCTTGCCATCTCCTTGGCATCCTTCACAACTTTGTCTTTATCTTTTGTTGTGGCCTCAACAAACTCCTTTAGGGCTTTTTCATTGTCAGTCACCTCGATAGCATCCCTCAATTGGTCTTCCATCATATAAGCCAATTGGGCTACCTGTTATAATAATATCAATGATTATAAGAAGAAAGAAATAATATATATATATATATATATATATATATACACACACACATATTCACCTACATAGCAAAAGAAGGAAAAAAAAAGATTTATTACCGCGATTGAGTGCCACAGTAACCGAGTGGCCAAGGCCTCATTAATGCCACCGGAAAAGTAGTGCACATCTTCAGGAAGTTGTAGGCCTTGTCCAAGGCTCCAGGCAATTCGTCCCCCCTCGCCTTGGGCCCATTTTCTTACATTAGAGGTCACTAGGAGAGGCTCATTCCCTGAGCCTGAAGCAAGTGTGCCATCCAACAGCTAAAAGGGAAGAAAAAGATGCCACATTGGACCCGACCTACTCGGGCGGACGTACACCTCCAGCCGGCTCCCAGGTAACCACAACAGCTGGGGTAGAAGCTAGGGGAGTCCTAGGTGGTGTTTCTTTCGGCCTTTTGGGGGGCTGGTTGGTAGTACGTTGCCTCTTCCAAGTACGGGCAGTTAGAAGGGGCTGATCCTTGACTTAGGTCTATTGTTGCTGCATAGTGGGGCGGCCGCCGGGCAAAAACCGGTTCACTGTCATAGTTATCCGAACGACCATCTCGCCCTCTGCTTGTTCGGCTTCGACTTCCGAGGAGTTTACTGACTCAACCTCTGCTTGGTCGGCTAGATAGACCTTAACGCGGTTTTCCTCAACTGGTATATGGACGGAACGACCTTGAAAGATGGAGTTAGCCGATGCGTCTCTCACAGCTACCAAGGAATCCACCCTGACCAATCGAGGGCCGAAGTCCCGAGCTTCGCCTACTATTAGGTTTGGGGGAAGAAAATTCAGATGTCATACGTCGATATACGATAATAATGGACTGTCCACCAATAGAGCCTGTCCAAAAGGTTGGTAGCTTGTATAAACTGGGGAGCAACTGAGTATAAGATGGGACACCTAAAGTTGTCCGTCAAAGTTGATGAAGATCTCTGAATAGAGCACAAAATTCAAGTCCCTCACATGTACGACCCTGATGTCCAATTTTATTTTTTTACCTTCTACATCAAGGCAAACAAAAATGGTTAGTACATGTTTAAACGATAGTAAAAATAAGCAAATCGTAGTATAAGTTAAAAATAAAGCTAAGTGTGCACAGTGCTGACCAACGTCCTGAGGCAAAGTCGGGCAGGTTAGTTCGTTGGCATGCCAATTGCTGCTCACTCGAACAAACTCTCCTGCTGAGTTTCTGTTAAAGTCGGGAAGGCATGATATTAGCTATACCTGTACATCCCTAACATTTAAGTAGTATGTTGTTCAGATACTACTGCACAAGCTATACATATAGTTTATATCATGTTGGTCTAAGCGTAAACCGTACAAATGATTTAGTCGGCTGACACAATTCACTACTTGGTAAAAATTAGGTGGGAGTTGGTCAGGACATAGACCGTAAAACCTAAGGGTTCTAAGTATTAAATGGGTCCACGGGGACCTAACCCCTCCTTCTAGGATGGCCATCAAAGGGAAAAATACTACGTGGGGACGCCATTCTAGAGCTATGATGTCCTCGTGACAATATGATACTTCCATATTGTCAGGGATAGCAAACCCAACCCTAAAATTGACTCAGGCTACTTCCGTATCAAGAAGATGAGCAAACCCCATTTTTAACTATAGCAGAAAAAAGGGAAAATAGAGTAAATTAGGAAAGGAAATGAGCACTAAGAATTACTGTAAGCACTAAGAATTTTGTGTTCTCAAGTTAGGGATTCATGCTCAGGAAGCAAAGTGTGCTCGGTAGCAAAGAACTTAGAGAGACAGGGGAGTGAAAAGATGATTTGATGGGAAGAGGGCCACTATTTATAAGAGGAAGGTAGTTAATGAAAAAGAAGCGCAACCTCGGTTTCAAATCATTTTTTTAACCCTCATACACGTGACCTCGGTTCACAAATCGTCAGGATATAATTGCAATTTAATCTAACAAGTTGTCATAGCGCTCCTTTTGAGAGAGCATTAATAACCATCTTATCTGCTCTTAAATGACTGACAATTAAGCTTCCCCAAAGAGATGTTGCCTTGCCGAAGTGAGTCCTTGATTTGCTATCGGCTACCGGAGGCGATTCAAGGGGGGCTATTGTACTGTACCGGCCACAGGCCCAACTACCTTGGGCCTGGGCCGAAATAGAACCATAGACTATCGGGCCAAAGCCTAATATTATGACCGGTTTTCGCAAGCTCAACCCATAGCTACAACCCGCGTATGGGGGGATTGGCGAATTAGACTTGTGTTGCACGGATGGTTACTCGGCAACTCGGGAGTGCCTTGGGGTATCACGCTGTCGAGCAAATTTCAGAGGTTGTCATCAGTTCCAACATCCTTTACGCCATTTCCAATGAAGCTTATCCTCTGTAAGGAATAATCAATTTGGGCCCCCACTCACACGAGTGAAACCAGAAGGTAATCATAAGCTTCCCATTAACCTCAAGCTATAAATAGGAGAATATAACACAGAGAAAGGGTTGGACATTTTTGAGAGAGGAAGAGAGAAAGAGAAGTCAGTGGTAGTGAGAGTGGTTGAAGGGTAATAGGGGGAACAACGATTGTTAAGCCAATTCCTTATTAAAGCTCAGCTGAGGAGCTACCCATAGTAGGAAACTCATTACCCACTATACAAATAAATTAGAAGCCCAACTCTAGGTCCAATCCATCAAGGGAAATTGGGCTCATACATTTACATTTATTTATATCTAAAACTTAATATTTAATATTCTTACTCTCTTATTGTGTCACATTATCTACTTATTTCTATCTATTACTTTTCCATTCTTAACTCTTTTTCTCTTTATTAATTTCTCACTTTTTTCAATATTTCCCTTTCTTTTACATTTTTACCTTCCCACTCCTCTTTATCCTACTAGTACTCTTCCTCCATCCATTTATCTTCCTTTTATTTTGACTCGTCTTATCCCCTCTTCTTTACTATAAATAAACTATTATCTCTTATTTAATCAATATTTTTCCACACAAAAAGGTAATCTCTCTCTCTCTCTCTCTCTCTCTCTCTCTCTCTCTCATATTTTTTTCTTTCCTTTTGATGAGTTTATAATTATTTCTTGCATCTTTACTGTCGCTTAATGAATTTTTGTTTTAAACTTCTCTCCCATAAAGAAGGGTGATTATTAGCTCTACATATATATATATATATGTATGTATATGGGTTGGATTCAAGTTACACCAATGTAACTCTAAGTAATGTTACACTAATCAGTATCTTTCAATTGGATGTGAATTTAAACAAATCGACAGTTGGATTATATTATCTTTGTATTTTCATTCTTGCAAAATTTCAAGTTATTTAAAAATCAATAGTCATGTCATCTATCAATTGTATAAATTCAAGTTTTTGTAGTTTAAATAAAGCATAAAATATGAGTTTATAGATTGAATAGTAAATAACATCAGGTTGGTATGAAAATTGGCATGTATTTTTAGAACATATAGAACATGTAATCCAACAGTGAAATTTTTAAAATATAAATTCATTAACAAGTTATTGGGTGGTGTAACATTGCTTAAAGTTACAACAGGTGTAATTTGAACCCAACCCTATATGTGCGTGTGTGTGCGTGTGTGTGTGTGTATTGGTGGATTTTTAATTCAATCTTGCATCTTTACTTTAAGTTTATCTAATTTGATTTTTTTAAAGCTGTTATCTTTTTATTATTATTATTAGATGTGATTCTATTTTATTATTAAATGTATTATAAAATGTTATTCTATTACATATGCTGGCTTGGATAACTTGGTAATTACAACTATATTTTTTGTTTTGAATATTCTTCTCATTATTTTTTATTCTATAAATTTGTTATTCTCTTCCCAAAAAATGTGATTATACTCTCTCTCTCTCTCTCTCTCTCTCTCTCATCTCTTGGTACGTTTTGGTGTTGTGTTTTTTGAGTTCCCATCACAAGTCCTCTCATTCCCTCTTATAGTTCTGGTTTGATCTTTATAATCCTTAGTTTGGAGGCGAAATTTTGAGTTTATATCAAAACACAATCCTCATGGCTATGCATTTAAATATGTCTATCAATTATTTGAATAATATCAACTACAATTATGTGGTAAGTTTTGATTATCATTATAATCTCTTTGAGAGAATAAAAATTTTAATAATAAATTTGAAACTTAATAATTTTAGTTGTACAAAAAGAAATTAAGAAAAATATAATGCATGATAACAATATTTAGAAGAATATGGACCAAAGAATAATATCAATCAAAAACACAAAAAAATGATAAATTTTATTTGTAAAAATAGAGAGATAAAACTTACTTTTAGAAATTGTTTAATTTTTAGGAAGAACAAATTACATATAGTTAAATTTAAAGAGTAAATTATAAATTATACTACATCTCCAAATAATCATATACTTCTCATGCATCATGTAAGTCTATAACTAGTATTAGCTAAGAGCTAGTAAAAAATGCAAGAGCAAGAGTTAAAATACACCACAAAATGATCACTGAAAATATTCCCTCTCCTCGCCAAAAGATTTGGCACATTGGCTCCCTTCACAGTGAATATCTTGGATATGGCTTTCTTCAAAAAGCTAGAACAAGGACTTGCAGTCAAAAATCATAGCACTGCAAGTGTGAGATGAATCAAATAGATTGCTATGTGATGTGAGGATACCAACCTTGGCATCAAATTCTATGTGAATTTTGCCGATGTTGAGGTTTTGTGTTAAGACCATCTCTACTCCCCCGAAGTTTTGCCACCATAGTATAACTGTATAAGCAATGAACATGGTTAGATTGGAGAGGTTCAAGGGTTGCTTTAATATCTTGGTAAAATGGTGAGGAAGGGCAAAGGAGTAGATGTTGATTGTCATATGAGTCCCAAGCATCAACCCATTCACTCATTTGAACCCGCCACAAACACAAAGATATAGGAGATTTGAAAATTTCTGTAAAATTTTTGGTGCCAATAAACTTAGAGCAAGACTTAGGTATAGTATAAATGTGCTGTTTTTTAGATTCCATTTTTAAAATTTTGCTATGTGGATTTTTTCTCATGGGACAGAAGTGTATATTTTAGTTAAGTAATTACATGGCTTAATCTTAAGAAGAGAACCTAAGGAACAGCACCTAAGGTACTGTACCTAAGTTTTGTCCATAAACTTATTATATCATCAATTATTTCTATATAGGATAACTCACATGAATCAAAACCTTACCCTTTTTTTTTTTTTCATTTAACTTGTGGTGAGATAAAAATAGGTCAGATGTTTGTATATACCAATATTTGAAAACTGAAAAAAGTTATGTTAAGAATATTAAGATGCTTAATTTATGAATTAAATCATAACAAATAGTACATTTATATTTACACAAAATGGTTGAAATTTTTTTAATAAAAAAAAATACAATTTTCAATAGCAATTTGCACTTATTAATGACTACTACTAAAATATTTAGTTTATCGATAACATCATGTTAATTGACTAATTTTTATGACTTCAATTCTTAACTACATCAATAAGATAATTTTTAGGTAAAACTATCTCTACCGTATCACTAGATTAGAAGTTAAAACATTTATTAAAGTCAAAGCCATTTTATAGTTAATGGTTTTTTTTTTTTTTTGGTTGTTAGATTTTTATTTCTTCTCTCTATTAGTCCACAGGGGAGGAGTTGAGACTGGTCAGTAGATGAAAGGAAATACCCTTATCGACTTCAATATAGTTGTTTTAGTTTTTGCCTTGTTATTTGTCAACTAATAAAGGTTTAAATATGAATTATTTGTAAGATTGTCTTGCTATGGAAGCTTCCCTTGAGTATTTGTAAGATTGTCTTGCTATTTCTTAAGCACTTCTTGATGCAAATTTGTATATAGGCTCTGTGTTATTTATTAAGGGAAGAGAAAGCTCTATAGCTGTTATAGTCTTAGCATGTTAGGTGTGGGGAGTAAAAGGACCCAAGTGGGCATGTGGGCCTTTGGGCTCTAGCAAGGAGGGTTGATCTGTTCATAAGCTAGGAATTTGTTAGTACTATGAATCGGCCCATATGCCGAGGGTCCGAAGATACAGCCGAGGGTGAGTTCCTCCTCGGACCGTTCCAAGAGGACTCGGAGATTCACTACAAAGGTCAAGGCAGAATTCTGGAAAGACTGTTGGTTAAAAGGGGGAGGCCCTGAACCTTTTAGATGCACCAATGTTAAAGAAAATATCAAGAGCAAAGGCTGCCACCTCCGCATTAAAGACTCTGCACCTACCTCCCTGGCCGCATTAATGGGGAAGTGACCCCTGAACAGTAGGGCTGAAACTTCTAGTCACTGTCCAAAAAGCATCAGGGAAGGAAGTATTTAAGGGGAGTGAAGGCCAAAGAGAGGGGGGTCGGTAACTAAGAAAGAAATTAAGAATTGTAACCTTTAAAGAAAGAAAAAGAAATAATACAGAAGTAGTCCTCGGCTCACGTCCGAGGAGGTCTATTTGCAATTATCGTTTATTATTTACAAGTGTTTGTAACTTTTAGCCTGTTATCAAGTTCTCAGTACTTCTAACCTAGGTTTCAAGCCCACACTCTACAAATTTCATTATTTAAGGCTCATTGGGCCTGAGCCCGTAGTTGTCTTTGGGTCCAGGTGCAATTGTGCACTTACAATTGGCGCCGTCTGTGGGGATCTAGTCAAAAAGGAGCTGGGATACGATGGCAGGCCTAGGTTCTCACCATGCAGAATCACAGGGATCACAACCGGAGGATCATTTCGAGCGTCTTGAGTGTCAAAGGGATCGTGAGGGAAGTGTCCATACAGAATACCCCAGGGCTAGCCATACTCAGGGCGGGGGTAGCACCACCCACGAGGATGGTGCTAAAGCCATGCAGAAGGAGATTGGTCGTTTGAAAAGAAAGATGCGCCGCGCCAGATGTAAGTCTTCACCGTCCTCATCTAATCCTTCTTCAGAGGAAGTCCGGGGAGGTAGTTACAGCTCAAGGTCATGCTCACCCCCCAGCGCAATGTCCTCTTGTGAGGAGGACGACCAGCCAGCTCGCAGACGCAAGAAGCTTCCTTTTAGGGGCTTAGGGAACGATGCTATGAGTCGAGCGTTGCACCAACTCTCCAAATCTCCATTTTCACGGAGGATTGAGAAAGGGAAGCTTCCTAGGAGATTCACCCAGCCTACCTTCACCATCTACAATGGCCGGACTAATCCGGTGGAGCACGTGAGTCACTTTAACCAGAGGATGGCGATGCACTCTCATAACGAGGCTCTTATGTGTAAAGTTTTCCCCTCTAGCTTGGGACCTGTTGCTATGAGGTGGTTCAACGGCCTTAAATCGGGGTCTATAGGTTCGTTTGGGGAGCTCACTAGAGCATTCGCTTCGCGGTTCATTACGTGTAGCAGAGTACCTCGGCCATTAGACTCGCTGCTATCCATGACCATGAGGGAAGGGGAGACGTTGAAAGCGTATTCCGACCGGTACTGGGAAATGTTTAATGAAATAGATGGTGACTTTGATGAGGTGGCACTCAATACCTTTAAGGTAGGTTTTCCTACTGATCACGACTTGAGAAAGTCTTTGACCAAAAAGCCCGTCCGCAGCGTACGTCGCCTCATGGGCCGTATTGACGAGTACAAGAGAGTGGAGGAAGACCAACAGCAAGGAAAGGGTAAGGAGAAGGTTATCCCGCAGGAGAGAAGGGATTTCAGGTCGGACAGGTACCACAACAACAAGCCGAGGAGAGATTACGTTGGGCAGTCCGGCTCGGCAGCACCTCAGGCCGTGAACACTGTGTTCCGAGAACCAGTACATCAGTTGCTGGAGAAAGTTCGTAAGGAGCCCTTCTTCAGATGGCCTGGTAAGATGGCAGGAGACCCTGCGAAGAGGAATCAGAACCTCTTTTGTCAGTACCATCAGGATGTGGGCCACACTACCGAGAACTGTCGGACCCTTTGGAACCACTTGGAGCAGCTGGTCAGTGAAGGAAAACTAAAGCAGCACTTGTGTCAACCTGGTGGACAGGGCAGTCAATCTGGCTCAAACAATCAGAGGAACGGTTCATCTCGGCCGGCGGTAGGAACAATCAATGTTATTTTTGCTGCACCTGGCAGGACCGGCTCGGGTCCCACCAGGGTGATGGCAGTTTCACATCCTCAGGCCGAGGAGTCAAGCTGCAGGCCGAAGAGGTTGAAGCTGAATTTTCCCGTCTTGGGATTTTCCGAGGAGGATAAGGTGGGGACTATCCAACCCTATGACGATGCTCTTGTAGTTACTCTTAGGATAGGGAATTATGATGTGAGGAGGGTGATGATAGATCAGGGCAGCGGTGCAGATATCATGTACCCTGATTTATTTAAGGGGTTAAGGTTAAAGCTGGAAGATCTTACTCCTTATGACTCGCCACTTATAAGCTTCGAAGGGAGAGCCGTTGTGCCGAAGGGGCAGATCCGTTTGCCCGTTCAATCCGGCTCAGAAATGGTTGAGGTGGATTTCATTGTGGTCGACGCCTACTCCCCATATACAGCCATCCTCGCCAGGCCATGGCTGCACGCTCTGGGGGCCGTCTCCTCTACCTTGCATGTTAAGGTTAAGTTCCCCTCTGGGGAATATGTTGAGGAAATCCTCGGCAGCTAATCGGTGGCCAGGCAATGCATATCGGCCGCAGTGCTTCATCAGACAGAAGCCGAGTCATCAGCTTTGCCCATCCAAGAATCATAGCAATTAACAGCTCCTGATGCACCTATAGTGGTGAC
Organism: Castanea sativa; assembly: GCF_040712315.1. Classification (NCBI taxonomy): domain Eukaryota; kingdom Viridiplantae; phylum Streptophyta; class Magnoliopsida; order Fagales; family Fagaceae; genus Castanea; species Castanea sativa. The sequence goes on from NC_134018.1 coordinate 37,924,158, forward strand.
AAAAGAGGAGGCTCATTGTGAGGAGTTAGAGAAGTTTTTGATAGCCGATGATCCAGAGAGGTTCTTCCAAGTCGGCATACGCTTGCCGCACCAGGAGAAGATGGAGTTGTTGGAAATTCTGAAAGACAATATCGATGTTTTTGCGTGGGACCCTTATGAGGCCCCCGGCGTGGACCCGAGCTTTATTTATCATCATTTAAACGTCAACCCTGCTATTGTTCCGAGAAAGCAGCCACCTCGGCGTTCTTCCAAAGAACATTCCGAGGCCGTCAAGCAAGAGGTGCTCAAACTTAAGAGGGCTGGGGCTATTAAAGAAGTTTTCTACCCCGAATGGTTGGCGCATACGGTTGTGGTTAAAAAGAAGAATGGAACGTGGAGAGTATGTGTGGACTTCACAGATTTGAACAGGGCCTGCCCCAAGGATTCATTCCCAATGCCGCGTATTGATCAACTGGTGGATGCCACTGTCAGACATCCTCGGATGAGTTTTTTGGACGCTTTCCAGGGTTACCATCAGATTCCCTTGGCGTTGGAGGATCAAGAGAAGACTGCCTTCATTACTCCAACGGGGAACTACCACTATAAGGTCATGTCATTTGGGTTGAAAAATGCTGGGGTTACTTACCAAAGAATGATGACCAGGATGTTCGAACAGCAATTGGGGAAGACTATTGAAGTATATGTGGATGATATGGTGGTGAAGAGTAAAACAATACCTTCACATGTGAAAGATCTGGCTGATACCTTCCAGATGCTAAGAAAGTACAAGCTGCGCCTTAACGCCTCAAAGTGCTCTTTTGGCGTGGGGTCTGGAAAGTTCTTGGGATATATGATTACTCATAGAGGCATAGAGGTAAACCCAGCGCAGGTTAAGGCTATTCAGGATTTGCAACCGCCTCAGAACCCAAAAGAAATCCAGAAATTGACTGGGATGATTACCGCATTGAACAGATTTATATCTCGGTCAGCTGACCGGTGTCGTCCTTTCTTCCAATTGTTGAACAAGTGGAAATGGTTTCAATGGACCGAGGATTGCGTGTTAGCTTTCCAACAGCTTAAGCAATATCTTTCTCGGCCACCCATTCTGTCTCGCCCCGAGGCGGACGAGGTTCTGTTTGCTTATCTGGCAGTAGCCGTCCACGTGGTTAGCCTGGTCCTCATAAGGAATGAAAGCGGGGTGCAAAGACCGGTCTACTATGTTAGTAAGTCTTTGAATGAGGCCGAGGTGCGCTACCTACTCTTGGAGAAAGCACTTCTGGCCATAGTTCATGCCACGCGGAAGCTTCCTCATTATTTCCAGTCCCACACGGTGGTGGTCCTGACCCAATTGCCTCTCAAGGTGGTGTTACGCAGCGCCGATTACTCTGGCAGGGTGGCAAAGTGGGGAACCATTCTGGGAGCCTTTGACGTTAAATACAAGCCCCGCACCTTGATGAAGGGCCAAGTCCTCGCTGACTTGGTGGCAGAGTTTACTGAACCATTGCTAGAAGAAACTCTAAAAGAAGCACACATGGATGGAAAATCAGTTGGTGTGATCACAGCCGCAATGCCTTCGACTTGGAAAATGTATGTGGATGGGGCAGCTAATCAGAGAGGGTCTGGTGTCGGACTTGTCCTGATATCCCCTGAGGGAATTATCTTCGAAAAATCTCTAAGGCTGTCATTCTCGGCTACTAATAATGAAGCCGAGTACGAAGCAGTCTTGGTGGGCATGAACATGTTGCATAAGATGGGTGGAAAGGAAGTCCATGCGTTCTCGGACTCTCAGTTAGTGGTCGGCCAGGTCACGGGGACCATGGAGGCTAGGGACCTAAGAATGCAGGAATATTTGGCCCAGGTCAAGCGTCAGCAAGCTGAATTTGACTCCTTCGTCTTAGCTCACATCTCTAGGAGTGGAAACACCCATGCCGATTCTTTGGCTACGTTAGCAGCGTCCTCGGCTCAGGGTTTGCCCAGGATTATCCTTGTGGAGGATTTGCTAGAGCCAACTCTTACCGCTGTCAATGCGGCTCGCATCCATCTAATAAGGCTTGGACCTAGTTGGATGGACCCGGTCGTATCTTTTCTTAAGAACGACATCCTTCCTGAGGACAAGTCTGAAGCAGAAAAGGTGCGTCGAAAGGCCCCACGTTTCTGGTTGTCCGAGGATCAGAAACTGTACAAACGATCCTTCTCGGGACCGTACTTGTTGTGTGTACACCCAGAATCAACGGAAATGCTTTTGGAAGAATTGCATGAAGGGATTTGTGCAAGCCACACTGGGGGAAGGTCCTTAGCCCATAGAGCCCTGACTCAGGGTTATTGGTGGCCTAATATGCAGAGGGAGGCTCAGGACTATGCCAGAAAGTGTGATCAATGCCAGAGGTTCGCCCCTAATATTCATCAACCTGGAGGGGCTCTAAACCCTCTCTCCAGTCCTTGGCCTTTTGCACATTGGGGATTGGACATAGTGGGGCCATTTCCGAGGGCTGCAGGAAACAAAAGATGGCTTCTCGTGGGGACAGACTATTTCACTAAATGGGTTGAGGCCGAGCCCTTAGCAAATATCAGAGACGTTGATTCCAAGAAATTTGTCTGGAAAAACATCGTCACTAGATTCGGTATACCACACACCCTTATTTCAGACAATGACGTTTAATTCGACAGCAAGGCTTTTAGGAAATACTGTGGTGACATGGGCATCATAAATAGATACTCCACCCCAGCTTATCCTCAGGGAAATGGGCAAGCCGAGGCCGTTAACAAGGTCATAGTTAGTGGGCTCAAGAAAAGGTTGGACAATGCGAAAGGCAGATGGGTAGAAGAACTCCCACATGTTCTGTGGACGTATCGGACTACACCGCGCAGGTCCACGGGAGAAACACCATTCTCTATGACTTATGGAGCCGAGGCGGTTATACCTCTGGAATCTGGTTTTCCCACCCTGAAGACGAGTTCTTTTAGCCCGGAGAATAACGATGGACTCCTGGAGAAAGGTCTTGATTTACTTGAGAAACGACGCGAGGTAGCTATGGTCCAAATGGCTTATTATCAACAGAAACTAAAACGGGGATATGATGCTCACGTGAAGCTAAGGCCACTCGCACCTGGAGATCTTGTACTAAGAAAAGTAGTGGGCACTTCTAAGAACCCAGCTTGGGGTAAGCTAAGACCAAACTGGGAAGGCCCCTATCGCATTGTTTCGGTAGCTGGCATAGGGTCATATCGGCTAGCTGACCTAGATGAAAGAATTGTACCACGCCCATGGAATGTAAATAACCTTAGAAGGTATTATTATTAATAAAATGTGCTTTTGTTAGTTAACATTTCAAAGTTATAAGTACCTCTGGGGCTTGCAGTTACTATTTTTAAGAGTCAAACAGAAACTTGGTTAAGTGTAGTCCTCGGACCACAAACTTTGTGGAAATTGATATCTTATCATTTGTTAAACAGAACCTTAGTTATGTCGGGTTCTCGGACCTCCTACTTTGGGGAAAGTAACATTTGGAGTTACTATTCTTAAGAGTCAAACAGAAACTTGGTTAAGTGTAGTCCTCGGACCACAAACCTTGTGGAAATTGATATCTTATCATTTGTTAAACAGAACCTTAGTTATGCCGGGTCCTCGGACCTCCTACTTTGGGGAAATTAACATTTGGAGTTACTATTCTTAAGAGTCAAACAGAAACTCGGTTAAGTGTAGTCCTCGGACCACAAACCTTGTGGAAATTGATATCTTATCATTTGTTAAACAGAACCTTAGTTATGCTGGGTCCTCGGACCTTCTACTTTGGGAAAATTAACATTTGAACTTACTATTCTTAAGAGTCAAACAGAAACTTGGTTAAGTGTAGTCCTCGGACCACAAACCTTGTGGAAAATGATATCTTATCATTTGTTAAACAGAACCTTAGTTATGCCGGGTCCTCGGACCTTCTACTTTGGGGAAATTAACATTTGAACTTACCACTCTTAAGAATCAAACAGAAACTTGGTTAAGTGTAATCCTCGGACCACAAACCTTGTGGAAATTGATATCTTATCATTTGTTAAACAGAACCTTAGTTATGCCGGGTCCTTAGACCTCCTACTTTGGGGAAATTAACATTTGAAGTTACTATTCTTAATATCTTGTCACTGTTCTTATTCTTATCACACGTTTTGTGGAAATCAGTATCTTACCATTCGTTAATTTGATCTTGAGTTCTATGTCTTTAAGTGTTGAACAAATTTTTGTAAGGAATGGTCCTCGGACCTTACATCCTACTGAAAGTAATACCTCAAATACAAAAGTTCAAACCATCAAATTAGTTTTTTAACTAAGGCATTGTTTAAAATCCAAACTAAGTTAATCTCTGTCAGGTTCTTAAGTACTCTACTTTGCAAAGCAAATATGCGCATGGCTGTCTGGAGGTTATAATTGTGCGACTCCTGGGGTCAGATTTGTCTGTTCTATTCTTCTTTAAACTATGTATTAATGAGAACTTCTACGACAAGCACAAAAAGAATAAAGTAAAGCAAAAACAACATGAATGAAAGTTGGATGGAACTGTTCTTTATTAATTATATACATAAAAAAAAGGGGGAGTACAGAAAGTTCCTATACTAGGCCCTAAACTAGGGAAGGGGGTCTTGGAGGGAGCTACTGTCAGCCTCAGTGCTCTTCAGTTCCAGCTCAAAGGTGGACAAGGCTTGTTTTCCTTTGTCTGTTGAAGGAATGAGGGGCTCCACATTTTGAATTTGCTCCTTCTCGGCACCACCACACTCGTCCTTCTCTTTATGGGAACCTTCAGGTTCTATAGGATCAGGAACAAGTTCTTGCACCATAGGAGGAAGGGCAGGAGAGGCAACAACAAGAGGGTCTTTAATTTCCTGTATGTCTAGGGGAAGCCAAATGTTCTAGGGCTTCCTCAGCTCGGAAGCTTGAGGAACCCCTGCTGCGTTCATGGCCTCTCCCCAGACCTGCTGACAGTACTCTTGGCACAAGGCCGCAAAAGCCTCTATCAGCTGTTCTTGCGTTCTAGTCACCCTCTCCTGATAGCTGGCCTTCTTCGCGGCCTCCAGTGCGTGCTTATGGGCGTGAGCCTCCTCCTTCGCCCGCGTAAGCTCCTTTTCCAAGTCAGAGCGTGCCTGTTGGACTTGGGCGAGCTCGTCATCCTTTTGGCGGACAAGCTTACGCTGCCCCTCCACTTGGGTTTCCATCGTCTTCAAGCTGGCCTTGTCACCATCTCTCTCTCTTTTCAAGTCGGCCAGCTGTGACGTGATCTTCCCATTCTCTGCTAGGGCCTGGCTTAGGGACCTTTCTGCCTCTTGCCTTAGCTCTTGCTCCATCCCAGCGCGCTTCTGAGAATCCTCCACGAACTTCTCGGCCGCGAAAACTTCTTGGATGGACTGCAAAGATGTTAGGAGGTTAAATACGGTAAAGTGTTTACAAATAAATATAAAGTACGAGTGCGAGGTGGAACTTACCAGAGCTAAACCCCTTTTTAATGAAAGGAACAATTGAGGCTGACCCATCTTCTCCAAGGTTTCCATGTCCTTGGGCAGCATAAGAGGACGCTCCAACACCTCGGCCAAATGGTGGGCGTGGCCTTATTGGACTGCCCTAATGCTGGAGTGGCAGGGAATTGGTGCGCCGTCCAGCCTCAAGTCAGGAGACTAGGTAGCTGGTGCTCGGCGCACCTCGGCCACGTCCCTGATCTCCCCACTTTCAACTGAGCGGGCGCGCCCTTTGCCCTTGTCCAACTTTTGCTGCTGGGCCGGCGGTGGCTGCTGTTTTAGCTTCTTTGGCTTCTCGCCACCAGCCCCCTCGGCATCCACTTTTCTTTTCTTCTTAGAATCGTCGGTGGGAGGTTTGGGCTCGGCTGGAGGAGGGGGTGGTGGCAAGGCAGGGGGAACTTGAGACCCCCTCATTCCCTTATTAGCCACTCTCGCGCCTCTTGCGGTCATGAGGCCCTTAAGCTCGTCCATGTCTTCCTCAACGGAGCTGTCTTTTGGACGTGCTATCACTAGGCCCTCGATCCTAGAGATCTCAGCAGGCTCCTCGTCCTCGTTGGAAAGAACAACGAACGGGTTTCCACGAGGTCGTGGGGCGTCCTCGAGTTGAAATTGATCTATCTCCTCGTCCAATGTGTTCGAAGAAGACACCTGCTCCTCTGGGACGATAGTTGCCTGAGAGTGTGTAGCGAGAGGGATCGCAGCAATTGGTTGTGAGTACAGTATGGTGTGGGGGGAGTTAGAAAGGTCGTGGTCGGCCAGGAAATGCGGTCTAGCTACGTGAATCCTCCTACGCCGCCGGTCACCGGCAATAATGGCGTTCTCTACCTCCTGGAAGTCCGAGGATATCGGATCGTAGCCTAGTATCAGATGAGCCGCTCTAAGTTGTAAATCTTCACCGACGAATACCTCGGAGCATAGCACGCAGTTCAAATCTGCAACGTTGCAGTGGCTTAAGCGTAGGCGCACGAGTTGCTTATCTACAAAGAAAAACATCAAAATAAACAAACATGGTCAGATTCGTAAAACATGTAATAAATTAAAGTTAGACGCTCAAGTAAATGCAAATGCACATTTCTAGATGTTAGAGGGAGTTATGTGGTGGGAAGTTAAATCCTAAGGTGTCGCACCTGGATCCCCCCACTCAACTGGGCAGTGGGGGCCGTCGTGCCAGTTGCCAGAGACGATGAGGTAGTCATCCTTCATGCCTTTATTGGATTTGGGCAGACAGGAGATTAACCTAACGACACTAGAACGGGATTTGATGTAATAACCTACCTTGGTAAGTTTATGGCACTCGTACATGAAAACAACGTCGTGCCAGGTAAGGTTGAGACCCATTTGCTCATTTAGAGCGTCGACGCTACCTAAAACTCTAAAAACGTTTGGAGCGCACTGATCGGGACACAACCGGTGGTTGTGGAGGTACTCCCTAGTTACGGGTTTCATTGGGAGGGTCATCCCACCTTCTACGAAGGCGACCATTGGGATGATGACCTCTCCGGTTTTCCTAGAACCGGCCACGGCTTTCGTCGGGCAGTATTTTAAACCTACGTCGCTGGGAATATGATACTTGGCTCTAAAACCTTCCATCCCAGCGGCGGTATCAACTAGACACTTAAACTTTCCCATCAGAAAGGAATGAAAGGCTAAGTTCTAAGAGGGAGAACGGTTATAAGGGGAGCCGAGGACAGGGTCCGAGGAGAAAGGGTTAAGAAAAAAAGGAATAAGAACTTACAAATTTCAAGTTGTGCGAATTTCCACGGATTTCTGCAGACAAAAGGTGATTATTGATGTTTTGATGGGATTAGCCTCTGAAGAAATAAATGAAGGCGCAGGTTCCCGAAGCGTCACGACGTGCGGGTAGCGACCTCGAAATTGTATTTGTCCCGCCCAAATTTTCATGGAGTAACAAGGACCGTCGGATGCTCATCTCACCGTTGAACGTGGGAGACAAGGTGTAACTTACGGTAATAAATGCGCGCATTTTTGAAAATAAAACCGCCAAGTGGCACCCTCTGGAACGTGAAACGGTCTCCACACGTGCAATTATTTACAAAACGTGTGGGGAAAATTCTCGTTGGATCAAAACCCTATTTTTCTCCTCGGATGCTGAAAAATATAGTTTTGAGGGGCTATTGTGGGGAGTAAAAGGACCCAAGTGGGCATGTGGGCCTTTGGGCTCTAGCAAGGAGGGCCGATCTGTTCATAAGCTAGGAATTTGTTAGTACTATGAATCGGCCCGTATGCCGAGGGTCCGAAGATACAGCCGAGGGTGAGTTCCTCCTCGGACCGTTCCAAGAGGACTCGGAGATTCACTACAAAGGTCAAGGCAGAATTCTGGAAAGACTGTTGGTTAAAAGGGGGAGGCCCTGAACCTTCTAGATGCACCAGTGTTAAAGAAAATATCAAGAGCAAAGGCTTCCACCTCCGCATTAAAGACTCTGCACCTACCTCCCTGGCCGCATTAATGGGGAAGTGACCCCTGAATAGTAGGGCTGAAACTTCTAGTCACTATCCAAAAAGTATCAGGGAATGAAGTATTTAAGGGGGGTGAAGGCCAAAGAGAGGGGGGTCGGTAACTAAGAAAGAAATTAAGAATTGTAACCTTTAAAGAAAGAAAGAGAAATAATACAGAAGTAGTCCTCGGCTCACGTCCGAGGAGGTCTATTTGCAATTATCGTTTATTATTTACAAGTGTTTGTAACTTTTAGCCTGTTATCAAGTTCTCAGTACTTCTAACCTAGGTTTCAAGCCCACACTCTACAAATTTCATTGTTTAAGGCTCATTGGGCCTGAGCCCGTAGTTGTCTTTGGGTCCAAGTGCAATTGTGCACTTACAGTAGGTCTAAGATGCTCATTTGCTATTGTATAGACTTATTCCTTTCTTTGAATAAAACTCTGCCGTTTATTCTATAAAAAAAAAAAATACGAATTATACCTCCTAAGTTTGGTAATTAAAATTTTAATATATATATATTTTTATTTCATTCTTCAACTTTTAGTTCATTTTTAATATGGTACTTCATTCGTCAACTAAGTAGCCATTGAAACCCTAAAACAATGTATTTTTGGTTCTTAATTGGATTTTTTTTTTTTTTTTTTTTTTTTGCAATTTAACACCATTTTGCTAACAATATCGTTAGCTGTCACATTTTCATGTTCTGGCAAAACTAATGTGGAAAAATAATCCATGTGGAAGAAGAAGAAGACTTGAAGAGAAGAAAGAAGAAAGAAAAAGAAGAAGACCCACCACAGCAGGTACAAATCCATAGTAAGAACTCGAGACTCTAAGACTCGAGTTCTACATGGATTTTTTCTTTCACATTAGATTGCCACAACTTGGAACTCGAGGCTTAGAGACTCGAGTTCCTTCACTGAACTTGAGTTTTAAAACCTCTAGATGCTAGTTTGCAAAATAGTTTTGCAAACTGTCAAATTTCCTCTCTTAATTGAGTCAACTTTGACGTTATCTACTGTGAGCTCCATTAATGGTTGTTAGAATCTCAATCTTGGATCTTAGAATCCTAAGATTCTACTATCCTATCCCTTAAAAATGATCTAGATTAGTGTAGAATCTTTTCTTAAGTAGGATTTACACGTGATCACGTTCCTAGATGATGGAATATAAGATCCTACATCCTACTCAATAGAATCCTTATAATCCTACCACATAGAGTCAATTTGTATTGGTGCAGGATCATTCGTATAGCCTCTAAGCAACAAAACCGACATCCGTTAAAGTTATAATTATTTGCAAAATGTCTCTCAATTAGGATTGTCCAGTCCTCTAAGAAAAGGTTTGAAATTGTCAAAGACGGTACAAGGGTGGCTAATCTCAACAGGCTGAACTTATATGGGTTCTAAAGCCCAAGTGAAGCCCGTAACGGGAAGAATCTGCAAGGACAACCTTAGCTACAAGCAAAGTTACCATTATGCTATGTTGCTCGGTTCGGCCCAATATAAGAAGCCTTTCTACATCTGTGCAATTTTCTTTTGGGCCCATTTTATATACATAGGTGCAAAGTGCAAACACAATTCCACGTCTCAAATGCAAACTTTTTCATAAATTGTTGATCGTAAAATAGAGAACTGATTCCCCCCCTCTTAATGGGGGTTGTGATGGAGAATTCTATTGAGAGGAGGCCCTATGGCAAGCAATAATGTCCTCTAGGCCTACTAAAGATTGTCATCATAAATAGATTGGGCTTAGTAAGATTGACTTTTACGAACCTAGAGGCTTTTCCATTTTGTTTCCTTTCCAAAAGGTCCTTTGTCTTTGGTTTTGACGAAGACAGCCAAAATTTACTCGTAGGACTATAATAAAACAAACCAAAAGCATCATTTCAAGCGTCAATGGCTCACATTCATGCATGGGTTTAGTCTCGTTGAAATTCAGCACTAAAGAAAAATTATTGTCCAATTTTATATTTCTTTTGGGTTGAAACTTATAACTTAAAAGTTAAAACCTAGTTACAGTAATAAAAATAAGAAAAGTGAAAACATAAACCAACCGACAAGGTTAGGCCAGACCATTGCTACGACCCTGACCCCAGTTCAACCCATTAGTGCAAAGCCTGAATTTTTTTTTTTTTGAGAAAAACACACACACACACACACATATATATATAAGAGAAGGAGAATGAGATAAAAGAATACATTCATATGCCAACACCAAAACTGCATGCGGTAGAAGCCTGAATTTAGATTTGTGTACATGTACTATTGATGTAATAAGGTCTTTTATTTTTATTTCTAATTATTCGATAATTGATGATGAAGAATTTAACCCATGATGTTTTAATTGAAAAAGCAAAAAGAGTACCAGTGAACCAGGCTATATAAGCCTTTAAGGCTCTTGAATTCAGGTCTAGCTACTTGAACATGAAACATGTTGCTTTATTTAATTTTAGATTTGGCTCGAATCCAAGGCACTAGAGCACTAGACTCATTAAGATGATGATAAATGTCTATTTTTAATTATGTGGTACCATCAGAATGGTCTTGTGTGCACTAAAGACATTGGACCTAATCTTTGCCCTTTAATATTTGGGCATATATTTGGGTCGAATAATAATACTCTCAAACATTATGTGTGAGCGTGACCAACGTATGGGTGGTGAGGGCTTGGGAACTACAATAAGCCTGTGTGTGTGTGGGCATTGGTCAAGTTTGGTCAGGTCAGAGAAAACGCCGTGGCCAGTGGGTTGTAGTTGGATTAGGAAACTAAGCTCAATAAACAAATGCTTTGTCAAGAAAACGGTATCCAATCCAAGCATGATTGCCGATAGCACAAAAGTCATTTTTGCTACATGAAAAAAATGATTCAAAGTTTCAAACTTGAAAAGCTTTTTTTTCTTTTTAATTAATGAGTTGTGGTTGTGGTTGTGGTTGTGGTGTGACCCAGCATATTGATTATACAATACAATGCGGCAAATTGAGATAAATATATTGCTGTGGTGCCCACACGCAATGGATGGAGCTACTGCAAGTCTCGTCACCATCGTTCTCATGGAGCAGTGCGACGAGAGTGACTCCTCATAGAGACTCATTGTATCAAAGCAAAGGGGATCTGAAAAATAATGTCTTGATTCCTATGCAACTCTTTGACAAATTCGAAGTCCAAGTACCATGACCCTCTCCACTGTTTTTTTAATGGTTGTCCTATTGATAAGAATTTTGTTTCACTGTCCATCGACAATATAAATGTTAATGGATGTGTCCTTACAGTTCAGTAGATCTACAGCCCTGAGAAATGGATAATCATGGAAGCCATTACAACTTTACAAGTAATATGTGATAATTCGATGATTAAGAAAGGGGATATGAATCTCGAATATCCTCATTAAATATATATTGAATTATAAAACTTTTAAAGTATAAGCAATATTCATAAGGCCTAAAATTTCCCATTTAACTTTGATTTGACAGTGAGGAGTTGTTTGGTTACGTTGACAACGATATGCATGAACCACAAAGCCGAGGGTTACATGTTTGAAACTTTGGATAGATTCATTAGATGCAGAGAAATCTTTGTGAGCAAAAACTACGGCGGTTTTGTTTGCAGTACAAAGGTCAAAGATTGAAAGTAAGTTATTATTTGATTATTGGAGACACGTTAAATGTGTTGGACAAAAGTAGATGTTCTGTAATATAAAGCCCCCTATTGGTCTATACACTATAGTTTCTGTAATTGAGTAATTTTATTGTTGTAGTCTAGATATTTTACTATAGTCACAATCTTCTATTTATTTATTTTTGGAGGGTTTCTCACTTGTTGAAATTAACAAACTCACACCCTCATTCAATAACTAGTTCGGCCATACAAGTTTTCACAATCTTTTTATTTTTGGATGGTTTCTCACTTGTTGAGATTAACAAACTCACACCCTCATTCTATAACTAGTTTGACCTTACAAGTAAAAACTTAAAAGGAAGGATTCTCATATCTTTTAACACTGAGAGTACTTAAAAGTTAAAACTTAAAACCCACGCAAATGAAGGAATGGGTCCTCTCTCTCTCTTAATATATTTCATCTTTATTCAAGAAAAAAAACTATGATACTTTTTTATTAATTTGATAGTTAAAGAATGGATGATTTGAACTGTAAATATCTTTCTTTGGAAATAATAACATGTGCCAATTGAGCTAATGATTTATTGAATTACTTGTTTCTTAGTAAATGCTAACACATTTAACCGTTCAATTTTTTTGCTAATTGGTGAGTACCCTAAAAATTTTTAGATGAGAGTTTCTTATATGACATTAATAGAATGAGATGACAAAGTTTAACTACAAAATTGGTTGCATCCTAAGATTACAACCTTGCTTAATATCATTAACGTTATTACATATTTTGAAAATCTAATCGTTGAATTACATGTTTCTTATGCTCTTAATACACTTGTCAAATTTTGTGCAAATCGGATATTATTTACTATATGATCTATAAGTTTATATTTTATGCATAATTTTAAACTACAAAAACTTGCAATTTAAACATTTATTAATGACATAATAACCATTAATCTTTAACTTTCAAGAAATTTTGTAAGTATGGAGGATATAAGAAGAAAATATAATTCAATGGTGGATTTGTCAAAATTTACCTCCAATATAAAGATATTGAATATGGTTGTACCTTTGTCCATTTAAGAAATGATGGGTTGTGACCACAACACAAAGGCAGCTATGTTATCTTTTCTAGGCTCCAACATCCTTGGCGGGGGTCTTTGCTAGGTTTGAGGCTGGGGTTCTTAGGAGGAGGAGGTTTTAATGGGATTTTTTTAGATATAATTATAACATGCTGCTAATCCCGCAATTCGAACCATTTCCTCTCTAAGCACTTTGTGCATGGGGACGTAAGTTCTATTCATTAAGTTGTGATATGTTGATGTGGCATGCTTTTATTGGAGGGTGTATATGCACCAGCTCCAAATTGAATTTAAACTTCATTCATATGGACAACATTTAAATATAGTACCTTAAATGCAATATATTAAGTTTCTCAATTAAATTCAAACACAAGATTGTATTGCATGTAATTCTCTTAAGGATCCTCTAAAAAAAAAACCTGTTTAGAAATTGTAATATTATTTATGTTATATTGGTCAATAAAGATAAGGGTTTGAATTTAATTGGGGAATCTAATATACTTCATCTAAGTTGCTATAACTAAGTCTCACCTTCTTTCTTTTTAAAAAAATATAAATAAAAAGAAAGAAAGTATGCTTCATCCTTTTTATTTAGCCACTCTTTGAATTACATTACATTAAAATTGTACAGAATCCCAAGAACCTATTGTCAAATTATAAATTAGAGAAAGTCTAGATACACGAGAAAAGTTGACAAAAAAAGTAAGACACTTGTTGATGTGATAAATTATTAATGGTAGGTAAATAAAAAAATAAAATAAAAAAAGATGTGAGTGGTGAGACCATATAAAAACTAGTAAAAACTCAGCTCAACTTATATGAAAAATGTTGTCAAATTTTTTTTTTTAATGTGTGTAACATTACTATATAAATTAACCCATTTCTTTTTTTTTCTTTTTTTTTAAATGAGCAACAAACACCCCCTCCCCCCTTAAATAAATAGAGATAACAGAATTAACCCAATCGTACGTATTCAACAAGGCTGCCTTTGTCAAATTTTTTTTTTTTAATGTGTGTAACATTACTATATAAATTAACCCATTTCTTTTTTCTTTTCTTTTTTTAAATGAGCAACAAACACCCCCTTCCCCCCTTAAATAAATAGAGATAACAGAATTAACCCAATCGTACGTATTCAACAAGGCTGCCTAAAGAGCAAAAGCAAGGTGGGCCTGACTAAAAAGCGATAGGGAAATCAGGAGCCGTTGCTTGACCTCTATTGGTATGATGGTTTTTATTTATTGTATCTTTATGGAAAGTGAAATGATTATTGTAGTAATAAAAACAACCAGAATTACTTGCAGAACTTTAAAACCGTATGTTTAGGAGAAAACTTCAAAGGAGCATGGGTCACATTCATATCCCAAGAGAGTGACACCAAATCCAATTTCCTGTATAACTTAATAACAAAAGTTGTAGGTCCATCTCAATGTTTATTGAAAAGAATTCTGTATAATATTAATAAATATTGATATATATGCGGCTTGGTCTTGGTGTTGGTGTTGGTGTTGGTGGGTTTCTTCGTTCTTGCTTCCTTTCAAAATAATGCTTAGATCATGAACGTAAAGTGTAATGAAAATGACAGGTTTCCTACTTCTAATAATTTTCTTACATGTCCCCGTAATGTTTTTTTTTACCACCTTTATAATTCTTCACAAAGGAAAAGTGACTTTGCTGGCTTGCCGACCTAAACAACCTCTCAACCTAGTCCACTTATAATAAAACTCAACGAACAGGAAAATTTTAAAAAAAAACAAAGCTTTTTTTAAAGTGACTCGGCTTTGGAGGCTGACACTTTTCCAATTAGAATACCTGGATTTGAAATTCAAAACTGAGGGCACCTTCCAATGATTGATGAACGCTTAAGCATAGTGGTAAACTACGACATGATCAACATTCAGCCAAAAAAAAAAACCTACGACATGATCATCATGATGTGTCTATGATCATCTTCAGTTCAAAAAAAAAAAAAATTTATGTTGTGCCTAGTTTTCTTTTAGGAAATGTATGAATATTATTGGGTGCTTATGTGATGCCAATTTTTTTTAATAGAGTTAAATATATGACGTTCTCTTATGTGATTTTTATTATTTATTATCAAATCAAGATACCAATTTTTTTTTTTAGACAATGATTGAACTCAAATCTCTTATTTAACCATTAGATATTTTATTAGTTGAGCTAACTAAAACTCAATTTTTTTAAGAGCCAATTTAAGTGTGATAAAAGTTTAATTTATGACATACTACATTATTATACGATGTAATATGATCATCAAGAACTTTGTAGCTAAATTGACATTTTATTGTTTTCTAATGAAGGTGCCTACGTTAATTAATCCCTTACAATTTATAAATTCAAATAGCACTCGTGATTCATAATTGATACCTTATATTCTACAAAGTCACAAGTAATATGTGAGCGGGTCTTGTTTACTCAATTTAGGTTTATTATTATGAGTCATATAAATAACATATTGGGTATACATGTGTGATGCGTATGTTCAACTTAAATTTAAACTTGTGAGTACGATACAAACCTCATGAACTAGAACAAAAAAATTAGAGTTACTACTTAAATTTAATGTTCAAGAACCAACTATTGATCACTTAGAAAAAATCTTGATTAAGTTCAAAATTTGATATCTAACTTGAGGTTTTTTTATTAAAAAAAAAAAGATAATCTCCAATTATCTTTCCAAGCATTATCCATATTCTAATATTTCCATACGGCAATATCACATCACCCTTGTAAGTCTAATTATAGGTGTGCAATCAACCCACCGATTTGCCAAAATTGACCAAATTTGATTTATTCTGAAGAGTTGGATTAATTTTTAAGGGTTGATAGGTTATGCGTTTTTTTTTTATGTTTTTTTAACAGTGGGTTAGGTCCGTGGGTCCATTTCAATTAAACCCAATTCACATGATTTGGGTTGAGTTGCTATTTTTATTTTATTTTATTTTTTTCTACAATGAGTTTGGTTTGTGGGTTTATTCCAATTTAACCCAAATCATGTAAGTTGGGTTAAATTGGAACGTTGAGCCCCCACAATAGATTAAAATTAAATTGGATCGAGTTTTTTTTAACCTGAGTATGGTAAAACTTAACCAAATAATAAGTTGTGGAAACTTGGACATTGTCAAACAGTGACGTTATTTGGTGATATTGTACCGAGTATTGTACTAATAACTTTTTTTTTATAAGTTATTGTACTAATAATAATAGAAAGGGTGGGTGCCGTCAAATCATCTGGAAGGATACGGTGGATGCTAAAATTAAAAAGCGCCGCTAACAAAATACAATTGTCAAAATGCTTGTAAGCATACGGCAGCACACAGGGCCACATATTTAAGGTTCAACATTGAAGGCAGAGTCTCACAGACAGGTGTGGCAGTATAAGTGGGCGATTACAGTGAGTGACTTTCTTTTTAAACTGGCTTTTGGGGTTTTGGGTTGACGGTTGGTTTTAATGAGTAAGGACACGTGGAGAGCGATCTATGAAACTTGGTGGCGGGACCCAGCCGCACATCAAACTAAGCCAAGTCAAAGTCAGTGACCCACGCCTACCCTGGCGGCGAAGCTTTCTGTCTCCTCGTCTGGACACGTGGAGCTTCGTCGTGGTTTCTGTGCGCCGTACGTACCACTTCACGTGCTGTGATGCTTCTCCTTGTTTGCCTGTCTGCTCACTCTCTCTTTCTCTCTCTCTCTACATTTCTTCTGTCAACGCCTCAACGCCCTGTGGTGTGCGTAGGAAACCGGTGATTTTCTTTTTATTTTTTATTTTCTAAAGTCTGAAGAGGAAAATTTGTATTAACCAGCTTTTGACAATAAAAAGAACTTATTTTTTACAAAATCTAGATATAAAATTAGATGTAATATATACTACAACTTCTTAATATTACTACTAGCGAAGCGCGTGAGATGATGCTTTTATTTTTTTTAGTGGTAGTGACAAAAAAAAAATCTATGTTTTTTATTATTTATATAATTTTTATTTTGATAATTTAATTTATAAGTGAATAAATAAATTTGAAAATCAATAGGAAAGTGACCTTATTTTTTAGGCAATGTTTTAGTGGAAGTTAAGATTGTATTTTTATCACATTGTTCTTTAGTTTTGTGTTTACTTAAACATAAGAATGTAAGGGTATTTTAGAACAAAAAAATCTGGATTATCCTTTGGTTTTTTTTTTTTAAATATTTAGATTTGTTTTTGGATAAACGTGAAGTGTTTAACTTATTTTTCTATTTAAAAAAAATAAACGTATAGTTACTTTGAATAAGTGGGTTAGTGGAAGAGTATTCCTATTTTGTAAGCAATATTTTAGTGGAAGCTAGACATGTATTTTTACCAAACTATCCTTTTGTTTTGTTTCTACTTAAACTTAGGGGCGTAGGGGTATTTTGAAACAAAAAAAAATCGGTCCAAACAGGAGTAGCCGCTTAAATAATAGTATAGATATCATATTCATATACTATATACCAGCCTCATCTCACACGCGACGAGGCTAGTATTTTGGAGCAAAAAAAAATCCGGTCCAAACAAGGGCAGCCGCTTAAATAATAGTATAGATACATTTGAAAATTTAATCGTTGAATTGTATATTTTTTACGCTTTTAATATATATGTCAAGTTTTGTATCAATTTGATATTATTTAATATATCATTTATAAGTTTATATTTTATAAATAATTTTAAAATATAAAAATTTTCAATTTTATAAAATTTATTGTTGACATAACTATTAATATTTAATTTTCTAAAGATTTTATAAGTATGGAAGTTATAAGAAGAAAATGTAATCCAATAGTTTGTTAAAATTCACCATCAATAAAAATATATTAAGTAAGGTTGTAAGTTTTTTTTTTTTACCAAAAAATGTAAGATTGTAACTTAAATAGCTAAACTTTGTCCTTTACTGTAATGTACTTGTGCATTTTGGAACTATAAATATGAACCAACATTAATTTATTTGAGAATCATTTTATGATAGGATTCCTATGTGATTTTTTAAGAGCATAATTTGAATGTTAAAATTATGATAGAATTTTTTTTTTGTGGTAAATATAAAGAATTTTAATTTATGGTGCTCATTCAATGATAATTACTTTTTATCATTAAATATAAACATCAATTGACTTTTGGTGTAGACAAGATTAGAACCTTAGATATCATTTAACAACAAAAAAATTTTATCAATTAAACTAAATAGAACCCACAATTGAGATAAATTATTATGATTATAGAAGTAATTTTATTTTAAAAAATATTAAACATATCACAGATGATTTAAGGATAATTTTAATGGAGTACTAAAATTTCCTTGTAATTTTTTATAAACAATTTCCTTTAAATTTATGTCAACATTAACTGTATTGCTTAAAAGAATGTGTTGTGTGTAGTATAATTTGCCCCTCCCTTAAAAGTTATCATGGCTTTTGAGTGAAGTTGTGGTGTGCAATTGTATTAGAACCCATTTCCCTCTCCCTTGTGTGTGTGTGTTTGTTTCTCAAAAAAAATCTTAAAGACATATTTCAACCCCTCTAGTTTCTCAATATTAAACCCCTCCAAAAAAATAAAAATTGCTAAGTTGTATGTGTGATATGATTTAAAACTTATACTGTCTATTATATAACGATTGCAATCTTTACTACATATGTAGTTGTTGGGGATTATAGCGTGAACAATAGAAAGAACACAAGAACAATAGGCTTAGAAGCAGGGATATCATTTTCTTTTAAGGAAATATTTTCTCGTACTCAATTGAGTTTTCTATAGGGTTATCATAAAATTTATCTCAAGGATACAACTAAGCCAGAATTCTCAAGATTCAATAAACAAATTTGAAGAATCTTGTATATTTCTGTCAAGGATACAACTAAAATCCCTAATTTCTCTAGTTTTTTCTCTTTTTTTGTTGAAAAATTCTCACTTTTAAAACCACCTCGCTCAAGCAGGTATGATCTAGCTCAGGTGGGTTTTACTATCTCGCTTTAGTGGCTTTCAAACGCCAATTGAGTGAACAATCCCAGCACTTTGGCAGTACGTATTTGTTCATATCTCGCTCGAGCATGATCAATCGAAGTGTCAATCTAATTACTTTGTCGATAAAGAACATTGATTTCTAATTGGCACTAAAATCATTCAAGCAAACCACTATACTTTATTTTTATAATTTCTGTAATTATTCTTCATTCAGACATATTCAGGGGCAGTTGTATGTTATCTTCAGCAGGGCCAGCCTATACATTTTGGGGTCTAAGGCGAAAACTAAAAATGGAGCATTTTTTATATTTATATATTAATTAAATTAATGTTTATTTAATATTTTTATACTATAATATATTTAATTTAAAATCTATTTTTCTTGAATATCATTGTTATCTAGCAATTGTATCATTTCATTATCTTCTAACTCTTTTTGGTGAATTTCTTGCTCATTTGTAATATTTTCATCTAAATTTTGTGTTATATTTGGTTTATTACTAATAACAAATTTATCCATTGATCCTTTTTTAGACTCAATTAATTTTTTTTTTTAAGTTTTTCATATCCAGATGCATATTTTCTAGTAGACATTTCTAATTAAACAATATATTTATAAAAACTAAAATAAAAACTAAAATAAAAAATAACTTTCAAGTGTAGAGCAAATGAGAAATTAAACCTGATTTATATAAAAAATATTCTTGTAGTTTCACCGAACATTAATAACAAGTTTTTAGCAATCTCAACTTGCATAAATAAAGACTTATTCAATATATTACCACTAACTAAAATATATATATAAAAATACAAGATTAAAAATTAAAAAAAAATTAAGCACAAGCATAACAAAAATTTAAGCACAACTACAACACAAGGCTTATTACTAAGACCCACCCACAAAAAAAAAAAAACACAAAACACAAAACACAAAGCAAATCCTATCTATGACCCAAAAAAATGCAAGCAATAGGCTTTATAAAAAAAACAAAAAAAGCAATTGAAGGCCCAAAACTGATAAACAAAACCAAGGCCCAATCTTATTACAAGTCAAAGACTCAAAGTGCCCAACTATTTATACCTGAACGGCTATGCTGAACCTGAGAGAGGCAGAGAGTAGTCTGAGCAGATTCAGAGAAAGCATGAGAGAGGCGGAGAAACCGAGAAAGCTTGCTTGAACTTCAACAATTGAGAGAGGCGGTCCAGGCGGAGGACACTTATTGCCTTGCTTAAGCTGTTGAGCAGATCAGTAGATGAGAACAGTGGAGATAATCAGAGAGAATGAAAGACAGAAAGAGGCAAAGAGCAGAGAGAAAAGTAAAATTTTTAGGGATTTGAGTTGTTTTATTTGTTTTGATTTGTGATTGTTTCGTGGTTAATCTCTTCGACCAGATTTGTAATTTATCTGGTTGATTTTTGGTTTGTCTAGAGGATAATAATGTTTGATCTACCGAAATTTGTGTTTTTTGGTTAAAAGGATGTGCTAGATTTTTGTAATTCCTCTAAAATTTTTTTTTTTTTGCCCCTACTATTCCTTATTTTCTAAAATTTTGGGACCCCCCTTTCACTTGGGGCCCTTAGGCAATTGCCTAACTCGCCTAAGGGAAGGGCCGGCCCTGATCTTTAGGAGGGTTCAAATGAACCACCCGACTTGGAAATAAAAATATATTATATATAATAATTTTTTTATTAGTTTGATTTATACTTAAAAGTATCTTTGCACCCCCTGATCACAGATCAGCCCAACCCAAAACCAAAGAACAACACAAATCAACACATCTCAATACCAAACAACAAAACAAATTACTCTAACTTTCTCTCTCTGATCTGATCTCTAATCTCATTCTCTTGAATCTCATATCATCTCTTTTTTTCTTTTTTTTCTTTTTTATCTTACTATCTTAGACTTCAGTATCTCTTTTATTATAAATTTATATTATGTGTGTGTGTGTGTGTGATATTGACTGTATGCATTATTTATTTATTTTCTTATAATATTATTGGCATGAATAGTGATGTGTGTGAATGTGTGTGTGTATATTATAAATATAATATAACTTTATATAATTTAATAATTATAAAGTATAGAGAGTTTGTTGCACATAAGTATGTATTGTTATAATGTTATAATAATTTCTTGTTATATAGTTAGTGATTCAAGAAAAAAAGTAAGTGGTGTTTAAAGTATTTGATTGGTTAAGCAAACACTTAGTATATTATTTACGTATAAATGAGTGTGGCTGTATGGGTCAATAATTAATACAATGTCAATGGATTGAGTTTTGTCATTTAGCATAAAAATAAAAATATTATACAAACTTAGTAGAATAAAAAATGCACACTTATCCACATTGACAATAAATAATATTGATTTTTTTTAAAAACAAACTAACTATTAAACACACACACACACACATAATTGTACTCTCTCACCAAGCTCAAACACATTACTTAACTTAAAGTACCACTATAAAAGGGTCAAACTCTTGTAATAGATAATGACAATTAATAACGAATTATCATATAACTATTTCAAAATATAAATACTCTTTAAAAGAAATTGCAAAACTTCATGTATTTTCTTTAAAAAAATTCATGCATTTGCATTATTTTTGTTATTCAATACATTCAAGTTCTATTTTTACTAAATTATATTCAATTTTAATTTATCTTAATTACACGTGTTAAAAAGACAAATTCTAGAGCCACCGCCGGACATATTAAGGCTTTATGTAAATTCCCACTCTTTGTGTTTCGTCCCTTTTTAAAACAATGAGCAGAAAAGCGAAGAAATCATGTCACACGTTTTGGTTGAAATGGATAAACACTACGTGTCTTACAATGGAATACATTGAACACCTTTGAACTGACAAGTTGGTGTGTTGTGTGTCCTCTTTGCACCGCTTAAGTATCAATCCCTCTATCTAAAAAAATACTATGCATGCCAATAAAAATTAATGCAGTAGGTGATAGCTAGATAGTTGAAGTTGATGCGATGCGATTCCAATCACAAACTATTGAGGAAAGAGATACATGCATCACACATGTCAATTGGCATGGGTATGTTTAACTTTAATAGTAACCCATCACTGATAAATGCAGTGCATACATGGTTTATAATTCATATTCTTGTAGGATAATGGCTGGTGGATCTAATGTGACTTATAAACTAAGAATTAGAGGTCCATAAATTCTATTCACCAGATAATTGGGGTCTATGAGATTTTTGGTCTATCTCATAGATCAAAACTGAATAATATGATCAAATAATAATACACCACTTATTATATAAATAATAAAATAAAAAGGTAAATTATTAATTTGGTTTTTAAACTTTATCAAAAAAGATTGATTTTATCCTTAAATTTTAAAAAGTAAAGTTCATTTTTCGTTCATAAACTATTAAAAAGTACGTTTTTAGTCCTTAATCTATAAAAAAATGTTTTAATTTTTATCCTTGAGCTCTACCAAAAGTTTTTTTTTTAATCCTTAAACTATTAAAAACATTTCTTTTTTATCTCTATTTTTGTTGCAAACTATTTAAAAAAAAAAACTCATTACAAAGTTTAAAGATGAAAAAGTTTTTTTTTTTTTTTTAAATTTAAAGGCAAAAAATAAATTTTCCTTTAAAAGTTAGGGATTCAAATATTATTTTACCTAACTAAAAAAAGAGTGAAAGTGAGTATTTCCAAATAATTCTAGTACCATATATTTTTATGTTCATGCTTCTACTAATATTCTACAGGATAAATGGTTCATAAATGGTTTATTATGAGCGCGTGCTTAGAGGCTCTTTTATTTTTTGGGTAAAGGTTAATTTAGAGCATTTATTATAATTTAGGATTACTACATTTTTCAATCACAAAAAAAAAAAACCTAAAGGTGTGATGAATATTATGTATGGTAAAAAAAAAATTAACGCTAAAAACATATACAATGATTTAAAAAAACTAAAAAACTTTAACGCCAAAAACATATACAATGATGGTAAAAATAAATTCTTAAAAAGAAAAAAAAATACGAAGAAGAAGAAAAAAAGAAGAAGTGAGGAAATAGAAGGTAAAGATTTTTTAGAATTTAACTCTATCCTGGATCCCTTAAAATCTAATCACCACATCATCAACCATTTAAATAAATAACTAACTAAATAAAAAAAACTTAACGCCAAAAACATATACAATGATGGTAAAAATAAAAATTCTTAAAAAGAAAAAAAAAATACGAAGAAGGAAAAGAAAAAAAGAAGAAGTGAGGAAATAATAATTGATCATTAATAAAATTTTCAAAATTAAATTAAAAAGAAAAAAAAAGAGTTAACGTGATACATATATATAAAAAAAGGTAGAACTCAAAGAAAATCATTCATAAACCAAAGAAAAGAAAATAAAGAGGAACTTGCAAAAGATAAAACCTGAAAATTTGTTGGTTGAATGCTTCTTTTGTAGCATAAGGTAGCCATATATTTGGATCACAATACCTACAACATGAAATGACAATTTATTAGGAAGTACAGTAGTAGAGTATATGAAGGAACCATTCATTTCAAAATTACATTAAAAAAAAAAGAAAAAAAAAAGAGTTAACATGATACATATAAAAAAAAGAAAAAAAAAGTAGAGTTCAAAGAAAGTCAATCATAAACCAAAGAAAAGAAAACAAAAAGAAACTTGCAAAAGATAGAACTTGGAAATTTGTTGGAGTCTTTGACAATAAATGTCTTTAATCTAAAGAAAAAGAAAGGAGGATGTAGAGCTAAACTAAATATTTTCAATTTGAAGAAGAATGAGAGATAGAAAGTGATATAGAAACTGCAAAGCGTACGCGAGTTTATGGGTTTTAAAGTGTAGGAGTTTTAATTTACATATTTATCCTCGTTAGTTGAAAACTTGTGGATACGATGAGAGTACTTTAGGCATCTAAAATGTGGAATCCAAACAGAGAAAGCCCCTTAAATAGATAGTATAAATAACATTTTCACAACAAATTATATGTGGTTAATTGTGATTGGTTTGAATTTAACACTAAAATTACTTTTTTTTTACTCTAATAATAATAACCAATAATAATAAGCCATTTAAAATTTATTATGAAAATATTATAAATATATTATTTCAAAAAAAACAAAGCACTATGCGATAATGACCAACCAATTACAGTTGTCTAACATAAGGCAATTTTTGGTAAAACGTGTATGAAAATTATTGAATGAACCCTCCGCAGACGCGAACAAGAAAAGAGGCCCCACCGAAAGCGGCAGCGACGGCAGCAGCATGTATTTGAAAATAGGAGGGTGGGTCCCAAACTCCCCAATGGGTCTGTTGTTGTTGTTGTTGATGTTCTCTCTCTTTCACTATCTATTTCTTCCTCCACTCTACGCTTTCCTATCACTTACCAAGAAGAAACCGCACTCACGTAAAAATTAAATCTTTAATAAAAAATTTTTTTTATAAAAATCTTTCGAATTGAATTGAATAGAATAATAAATGGACGGCGAAAGTACACGTGCCGTCCAGCGTTAACACGACATGCACCCCGTCAACACGGAATTCTTTTCGTGGGTCCCGTTACCCTCATACTCCGTGATTTTCTGGCCCACTGTACCGTTGCTGCAGTCGGTGGAAACTTACAACTAAATAATAAGGGGAGAGCGTAGCCTCACGGAGCCTAGCAGGGAATACTGTTCCTACGTGTACCGTGATCAGCTTTTTAATAATCACCCACAAATTAAATTTAATTAATTACAAATCAATTGCGGTTCTCTTTTTCTTTTAATTAATTATGGTCAATTTGAGCTTTTTGGGGTTCAAATTTTATTGCGGAACCAACAAATAAATTAATGTGGGTTTTTAACAAATCACCAGCTCATGCATCAAAGATTGTACCTTCTAAGTAACAACAGATAATGCTATTTTTAAATTATATGTGAAGTAATGCACTCCAACTTTTGTGAAAGCTTTTTTTTATTATTATTTATATGGGAGGTGGTGACTTATAAGTCGTGAAATTATAAACTCACTAATTTTATTCTACCACTCACAAATTATTACATAAATAATTAAGTTATAGCACATGTTTTTTTATAAGTTATAATATATGAATAATTAAGTTGTAATTCTAGCATTTTTCTTGTCATTGTTTCAACGGATTTAGGTTCATTCATCATTTGTCCCATTAAGAGATATGATCCCTTTTCTCAAGATCTTGGGGGGGCAAGTATACTAGTAAAGTACTAATTACTAGCTTCTCAAATCTGCAATAAATTGGATGCGATATTGGATTTAAATAATGGACAAAATTCCAGTTAAGATTGAGATCCACTAATAATGTTTCCTTGATATTGTATCATTAGTTCATAGAATAAATTCTATTCTGAGACTACAATCGTGATTATTACTGACTAATTAGTACGATTTCTTTTATTCTGTCTCACTCAATTTCCTAAGAAATTGTGTTCAGAGTTCAGACTTTAGAAAAAGTGAACTCATGGTAATAGAAACTTATTTCCTTTTTTTTTTTTTTTTTTTGAAGAGGAATCCCTTTTCATTTTGTAATTCTGAGATACACTAATCAGGATCATAAAGCTCTAATTACTCCCTACTAAAGACAATTTATCTCTTTTTTTGGGTACTTCCGAATGTATTATAACTGAATGCTCAACTTATTTTTGCTTCTTTCTTGGCTTTTATCAGATATGATAAGGAAAACCTACCGATCTTTATTCTTTATAAGCCACAATTTGTTTGATAAGCTAAATCTGATATCCCCTCATGCTTCAAATGATTATACGGCCAAAATCACCGATAGCAAATGACAAAAAATGAGACACAAAATTATCAAGAAAAAAAAGTAAACTTGATATTCAAAACGTTAGTGAAGGAATGAGCGGTTACAACAAAAAACAACTTAGAGAGAATCTGATTCTTTTCCCTCGTTAATGAGAGAGAGAAAGAAAAAAAAAAAAAAAAACCATACTACATTCCTAACTGATTTACACATCAAGGACGAACTAGCAGATAGGTCCATCACTCTCTAGGTAAATAAAAAAAAGAAAAGAGAAAACACTTTCGCCTTTGATTATTACAAAAATTGTTGGAAAATTAAGCGTCCATTGGAGGAGCAAGGTTAAGATCAAGGTTAAGAATTTCCTTTCTTGGCTTGTAATCAATGCCCCATGATGAATCTGAGTCGCTCTGGGTCTGGGTCTGGGCCTGGGCCCCAGCTACAATTCCGGAATTGAACTCAACCGGACTCGGGTCGAACCGGAGAGGGTAACTCTGAGCCACAAACTCGGGCCTCACCATCGTGTCGAAAAACAAAACCGGCCGCGCGTGGACAGGAAAACCACCCACCACTCCGGCACACGCGCCAACGTACGGCTGCTGATTAAGAAACGGAAACCGACCCACAACAACGCCACTCTCAGCGACGCCCTCCATGCGGCGCGTGGCATCAAGCGCCGGAGCGTCGCGGCTGGACGACTCCACGGTGCTGCTCTCGCTGGGGCTGTGGTTAATGGGTAAGTCCTCGCTTGGCAGAGTGAAGTTGGTCTTGGCCTTGGCACCGCGGAATTCCCTGGCGGCGGCGTCGTATGCACGCGCCGCTTCCTCGGCGGTGTCGAAGGTGCCGAGCCAGACCCTGCTCTTCTTGCCGGGATCTCGGATTTCGGCGGCGTACCGGCCCCACGGCCTCTTCCTCACTCCCCTGTAATGCATCTCTTTCTCATTAGTTGCCTTTCCAATACTGCTTCCCTTTTTAACACCAAGTTGTTTTTCTTTGATAGCCATTAGAAGAGTAAGATCAGTTTAACAAGCACAAAAAGGATACAATAAAAAATGAACTGAGTTTTGAGCTTAGGGAAAAAATGGATGAGGTGGGGGTTGTATTTATAGATAGGAGAAGGTCGTTGTGTTTGCGTGTGTGTGTGTATGTATGTGTTGGTGTTTCCTATCTATCTCATACTATCAATCAATCAGCCATGTAATTAAGGAAATTTTTATTTATTATTTTAATATAATAATAATAATAATAATATTTAAATAAATAAAGAAAGTAGAGAGAGAGAAAGAGAGAGAGGGGCGCAGTCAACGAGGGATTTGACTGAGAAAGAGGCGCCGCCCAAGAGTGGGGTGAGATTTATGATGATGTTGTCTAGGGGTTACGTGGCACGCGGGAATTTCGGGGCAAGCGGCGAGGGGTTCATGTGTGCCGGCTTTTTGCCTAACGAGCCGCGGTTACGGCTCCCCTTTTCTCCATTGCTCTTCCACGCTTTTGCTTTAGAGCGTATGTCCCACTCTCCCCTCCTTTTCTAAAACACTTCTACTACTACTTTGCTTGGAATATTTTTTTATTATTATCTAATTTGCATTTTTATTTAAGGCATCACACGCTTAGATCATAGAATATGCATCTGATTCCTACTTTTTCTCAAGTCTTGTGGACGCACAATTAAACACATGATTCGATGAATTCATCCATCATCCTAATTGCAGAGGAAAGGATATTGGTGAAGCCATTTTTTTATCAATTATTTTAGGAAAGTAGTTTATTTCTAGAAGGATTTTTGAAAAAGTAATAAGAATTAACTTTTACCAAGAAACTCTCTTTCTATGAAAATAAATAAATAAATGATAGCTTCACAACACTATCGGAACAAATCGTAGGTGATAGATTATTATTGGTGATTGAAAAGTGACACTAGTGGTGGGCTTAGATTATAACCAATGCAAGGCTACCACTTAAGATTTGTGAAAATGTTGTGAATTTAGCATTACTAATAAAAAAAACCTCTCATACTTTTTTAAAAAGAGAAATATTAGGTACACAATATTTGTGAGTTCCAGTTAGATTAACTAGTAAAGTCTCTAATGATTAAATAAGAGATCTGAGGTTCAATTCCTACTTAAACCAAAAATCGATTGGTGTCTTGGTATAATATAGAACTGTCATCAGGAGCGGACTCTATAAGTTGAAACTCTAAAAAAATTAAAGAAAAATGTACACAATATTTTCACAATAGATCCTATATGGTAAGCTGTTAGTAACAGGTAAAAAAAAAAATGATATCAGTGGTGGACCCAAATGAAAACCACTAACATTTTACCTAAAATTTGTTGTAAAAATGTTATGTATGTAGCACACTAGCGCTTCTCTTCAAAAAATTATAGAGTGATAAGTATATATTTTAAAATTGACTTAGTTTATGTTCTTGTGGTAGAGTTGGGCTCGGTGAACCAAGCAAGCCCAAACGGGCAAAGCCCAAACGGGCAAAGCCCAAGGCCCACTAGGCGGTGAAGGCCCAACATACAAAGGAAAGATAACCTTGGGCTTCATCACGTTGGGCTCAAACCTTAGTTAGGTATTGGGAATTGGGGATATTGCGCCCCGAGGGTTTCCTAAAAGGTTTGTGTCTGAGTCGACCATAAAGAAAACCTAGGCACGGTCACCATGGGTTAGTTATCGAGAACTATCAATGCTAAAAAGAAACCCATTATCGAACACTGTCTAGTGTCTGGAACAAGTTCCAAGGAAATCCTCTGAATTCGTGAGGATCACTTGGGATTCTGTTATGCTTGGGAACCCGTGAGTAAGTTGGGAAAGAAATGATGACCACCCGACTCAAGGAGGGCTATAAAAGGAGGTCGAAGCAAAGGTAGAGGATGTTGGATTTTTTAGGGAGGGAAGTAAGGCATACACAGAGTGAAATAGAGGGAGGTGCCATACTGGGGTATTGAGAGGAATCTGTCACTGGTTTGGGGCCTCGCTTAGTAGGATTGAGCACCACCTCCACTTACAAATAAATTGTGAGCCATTTGTTGCCTCAGTGTTGGTCTTCGACACGCACAATTTTGATAAGGCACCTTCAAATTTGGCTAACACCCTAGAGTCATCAACTATTCATAGCCTAGTAAGGATTAAAAGCATCGTCAAGCCTAAAGGGTCGTTGGCCTTCATACATCTAGTAAAGCAACAGTAGATGTATGCCCGTTTGGTACGTCATGTGACTGATGAGGAACCCCGATAGACAACCCCTCATACTTAGCACCACACCATTTGTGTGTCCTCTACTTTAGTATCTTCATATGCCAAGAACTTGCGTACCATGCCCAAAGATCCTTCTACATATTCGTATCTTCCAAATATGGGAAGTTATGCCCCGAGGATCTCGGAGTATTAACTCCATATTCTCCTTATATAAGGAAAGACCCTACATTCATAGATATTGGTCAGCTTTATACTATTATATAAGCATCAAGCCATTCTCTTTACTAGGTATGTATAATTTCATAACTTTTATACTTTTAAAGTTGTTAGAGATCATTTAGTGACTGACTTAATTTTTGAAGGGTCTTTGGCTGGCATTTCACCGGTGCTCTATATAGGCTCACATTTTGTTCTTTAGGTACCTCTAGTCACTATGCGTATGGACGATTGACTTATTAACGATTTTGTGCGTCATCATGTTCAATGCTCCTATGCACTTGATATATTAAGATTTGATGCATTATGAAAAGTATGCATATATTATAATCCTAATAGGTTTAGTGAAGCATTGGACCCAAATTTTGCTCTTTAATATTTTTTTAAAAGACAACTCTTTTTAATTGTCTTAATTTAATCAGAATTACATACTTAAAAGAAGAGAAATTTAAGATTTGTTTGGTAATGTTGTTCTAGTACCATTATTTAAGTGTTGTAAAAATACGTGTAAGTGAAAAAGTGTTGTGAAAATACGTGTTGTGTTGTTTAAATAACAAAAATTATTATTCAAACAACATCAATAAACAAGGCCCTTGAATTTTGAAAACCAGGAGCGTTATATATACGCTCCATATGTGAGAATGGGCATAGGTGGCTAAGCCAAGCGGGTATAACTTAAGACCAGTTATTATTGTTTTAAAAAGTTGTCCGTATAGTCCGTCATATCGCCGTCCCTCTCTCATGGTATATTTTCTTTCCTTTGGTAACCTTTTGAATCGCTCTTTTGGACCGACAGTTGGTTCATGAACAGTGACCCCATTAAGCACACGACGCGTGTCCATGTCTTGCGCTCGACGCGTTCATTTTTTTTAATGTTAAATGTTATGACCCCAGACTCAGAGAGAGCCGTGTCGTGCGCATCATTGTTTGTTTGTTTGTATGTTTCGGTGCAATGCAATGCAATCACCTAATTCACAACCTTTTGCCATTACTCACCACCTCTCTCCCATATTTGTCTTTATTTTCTTGCTTTTTATTAGTCTCTTTCTCTTTGCTTTGTCTGTGAGCCTTTTACACATTTAATATTATCTTTTATCTTAATTTGTAATGTAATTTAATCCCCAAGCGCTTCCGTGTTGCGTGCGTCGACTCGCAACGTGTGTGCTCGGTCGGTGGTGTGAGTGATTGGAGAACGTGGGCGTGAAAGTTTGTGAAGCGCGTGGGGGACGGTTTGGATGATTGTTTATTAAGATTTTAATGTAGCAGAAATTTATGACAATGTTAAGAGTTAAGATTCGCAGCTGAATAGAAAAGAGGTAACGGATATGGTTTCTGTCTCATCTTTGTCAGCATTACGGGTGATGTAGATTATTATTATTATTATTTTTTTGCCGATTTGTATGAGAAACATTTCTTACATGGCAATTTATTGATTACTACAAAGTTCCATGAATAATCACCTCAAATTGTATAGCAACATTTGTATATATGATTAATGCTATTGTTTTTCTGAACCGGCTAAAAGAGTAATTTTCTTTTTAATACAAAATTGCAAATTACAACTTTTTTGCTTTGATTTGTTTCAAATTTAATCTTTTAATTATTATTATTCTATGGGTAGAAAGAGGAAATTTATTTTATTAATATAGGGATTTTTTTTTGGAATTAAATTAATATAGGGATTAGTAAACCCCAGCTAGGTGATTAGATACAAAAGGGTTAACAGGATACTCCTTAGGAGTACAATATAGCAAAAAAGTCCCCCCCGCCCCCCCCAAACACACACACACACACACATATACAAAATCTGGACATTGACGGTATTCTTCAAGTTTGTTCCTTTGGTCTGCTACTCTGTTAGCCTCTCAAAAAAAGGGGTGTTGAAGGACGGTTCACTCTCGAACCAAGAGGGTCCTGCAATAAAAAATAAGCGAAGCCAAGTTCGGAGCCATAAAACCATACAATGTTAGCCAATTTATAACAAGAGTAGAATCAACATCAAGATTTATAACTTGGGAATATTTTGTTCCCATAAAAAAAATGCAAATCATAGTGTTTATTTTATTTTTTGCGTAAGCTGCAAATTAACAAGGAAACACACATATGGATGAGTATTCAAGTTTGTCTAAGAACATCCATGAAAAAGACAAGTGTGATAGTCATTTATTGTTTCTCAATTTCAAGTCTCAAGTTTCAAAGTCTGCAACCACTTTGGTGGTTATCCTTAAAATTGTACCTTATATAATAAGCATTGAGCTAGTGCCTTTAGAGAGTGTATTTAACCAATAGAATTTGATATAATATGAGTGTTAAATTGATAACAAGGAACTTCATTTTAATTTCACGTGGTATCAATTATCAAAGATGGTAATGGGGTGAGGTAGGCATGATGGGATGGGGGTTGATTAGGGATATCATGTCCCTACCTAGTCTCTTCTTCGGGGTAAAAGCATGGCAAAGGGGGAGAGTAACAAGTTGGAGGTATTTTGTCATTCTTAACGAAGTGGTTTCAACATTAACAAAATAGAAATGAAAGATAAAAGGGACAAATATTCAAGAAAGTACTAAAAGAGATCAAAGATAAGTATTTTGGGAGATGGTAATAGAAAGAGTACAAACAAAATTATAAGTAAGAACTGTATATAAAAATGATTAAATTAGAATATATAGATATATAATTTTTTTTTTTCAAGGAGGGACAAGGCAAGTAAAACCCGTCCTTGCCTCATCACATTTTCAGAGTAGGAAAAACCTACATGAGATAGAGCCCAATTACATTAGAGTATGTTAGTAAATAAATTTTTGCTGAAAACTTATTTGATATAAATTAGTTAAAGTGTAATGGTTCATTTAAAAAATAAAGGTCAAAAATTTTAAAATAGTAAAAAAAAAAATAGCTAAAAAGTTTAAACAAAATATGTTATACCAAAACAAAGACACTAATGATAAGAGTAAGACAACTAAGATTGTAGATGCCTCGAGTAATATAGGAAACAACTGCAACTCAATTCCAATGCCTGCCCCTTAAATTTGTAGCTTGGTCTGTTGACTGTTGATTTGTCAATTCTGTGGCCCATAACCGTGCGGGTTGGGCTTTTAGTGTAATGCCTTTGGGCCCCTATTCAATCTGTCTTATTCTGAATTGGGTTTTCATCTGTAGGTAAAAACAGATCGGGGCCCTTGCCCTTTTTTGAGTAATGCATAATCATTCAGGAAAAAAAAATAAAAAATAAAAATAAATATAGGCTTTGGTATGCCCGAATTTACATTATACTAGTGTCATGCCCATACGATGCACCGCTTAATAATATATATATATATATATATATATATATATATATATATATATATATATGTGTGTGTGTGTGTGTGTGTGTGTAAATTAAACAGTTTAATTCAATAATATAATTAAATTACTTATCTTAAAAAAATCAAATTAAAAATTTTGAACTTATAAAGGAGATTTTAACTCTTTGATAGTAAGACTATACACAACTAAGGAAAAATTTAATACATTGAGATGATGATTATATGAGAATAAAGATGATTACTTTAAGAAAGACAAAAGATTAAGATGGAATAACTAATCATGTAATGAATATATGGAAATTTAGGTTAAAGAAAAAATTATTTTAAAAAATTAGAAGTAGAGTTAATAGATAAAACAAATTATTTACATGGGAATTGAATGGTTGCCCATAAAAGTGAGAATTATATCAAATCAAGTAAAGAGTTTTAAAAAATAATTGTCTATTAATCTGGACCTTTCTTTTATGGTAAAAGGTCTAGAAAAGCATCCTCATTTATTTGCCATATCAAATTAATAAACATATTATAAAGTAAAAAAAAAAATGTAATAAAATATTTGATAAACAATTCAATTTTGTTCAAGGGAAAAAAACATGAATCATATAAAACAAAAAAAATAATTTGATTTCTGTTATTTTCTTAACAATTTAAGAAAACTTTCAAATGAACTCTATTAGGACATAGAATGCAAAACCCAAAAAAAAAAAAAATCAAATTCTTACTTATTTTTTTATCACTCCATTTTCTACTAAAAATTTTAGGATTTGAAGTGTGGCTAATGAATCGCACTAATGATATAATTGATGGGGGATAAACTCCAATAATCATCCATGGAGGTCGTCCAAGGCAAGACCAAACAATCAAAGGCTGTCAGAATCTCGTCCATTAAGCTCGTCCATGGAGGGAGATGTGATGAGGTTTTGTGTGGTCAAGTTTCACAAGAACCCTGCCATGTCGTCCAAAGTCATCATGAACCTCGTCCATGGAAAGAGTTGTCCATAAAGGAAAGACCCCCCTAGGATGCGAGGTACGCTCGGCGAGAAATCCTCAGGACGAGGATTCCTGGACGAACCCTGGACACTTAGGAAAATTCCTGAGCGTGTAGTACAACTCCTTATTACACACATAACTTCCAACAACAATTAGGTGAGAAAAAATGTAACTCCCAAGTAGTTGTGGAAGTTATCTCTGAACCCTCACACCTCCTCAAATTCAGGGGAGGTTACAAGTTTGATAACTGTTTTTAGGACACTATATAAGCGTTCATTCAGACAAAACAAAGGTACGATTTTACTTTTCCTAAAAAGTTGGAACTTTAAAAATATAGAAAAAAAACTAACTTTGCCATCCGAGGGTTCTTGGCCGGCGACCCCGGTCACCTTTGATTTCTTTTCTTTCTTTTTTAGGCCATCGAGAGAGCAAGTAGTCCTTTCAAGTCTGAAGCATCCAGCCTACTGATTTTCTTTGCATCATTAGTTGGAGCCGTCTGTGGGAAATTTTGTTCTTTTCGTTCAATTATCTGTTCTGTTTTCTACGATTTTTCCCAGAAAAAAGGTTGAATGGTTCGAACACGATCAAGGGCTACCAGCCCAGGCCACCAGGAGAGTAGGGATGCTTCAAGTCATCCCCTTCGCGATCGCTAGTCAGCACCTGTCATGCAACCGCCTTCTGTTCAACATATACAATCCATGGCTGCTGCTATGGTAGAATTGACCCGTCAGAACCAAGAGTTGAACAGGGAGATCAACCTAAGGAGGCAGCGCCACGATGGGCATGCGGAAGGATGAGCCCAGAGTCAAGAAGGTGGAGGAGAGAATGTTGGGTCCGAAAATCAGACAAGAGGTACTGCTTCAAGAAGAGTGCCACACTTGGAAAGGGAGATGGACCAAATGAGAAAAGCCATGGATGAGATGATGGAGAACATGAGGCGGGCAAACCCAGTGGATGATTAGTTCACCGAACGGACTCCCTTTTCACGGCTTCCATCAACAGTCACCCCCTACCTCTGAAATTCAAAATGCATTCCTTGGATTCGTATGATGGAAATCGTGACCCGTGTGACCACATTGCTAGTTTCAAGACAACCATGCACCTTCAAGGGGTCTCGGACGAGATTATAAGCAGAGCTTTCCATACCACACTTAAGGGACCAGCGAGGGTGTGGTTCAGCAAAATATCTCCAAACTCAGTGGGATCATTTGAAGAGTTGAGTAAGTTGTTTGTCAATAATTTTATTGGAGGACAATGCCACAAGCATTCCTCTTCTAGTTTGCTAACTATAGAGCAAGGGGAAAATGAGAGTTTGCGGTCCTTCATTACCCGGTTTAACAGGGAAGCCTTGACAGTGGATGAAATGGATAACAAGTTATTATTGGCCGCTTTCCATAATGGGGTCAATTCTGACTTGTTCATCTATAAGCTCTATGAGCAGGAACCACAGACTATGGCCGAACTCGTCCATTCGGCCCAGAATTTCATGAATGCTGAGGATACTATCATAGCCAAGAAGAGAAAGAGAGCAGAGCGCTCAGAAGCAGGCCACCAACATTACTCAAATTAGGGCCCTCGTCCAAAGAAGGCTCGGGTAGATGAGAGAAAAGACAAGGATGGTAAGAAGGCAAGTTCCTCAGCGAGAAATCAACAATACACACCCCTGAGTATGCCACTAGAGCAGGTTCTTATGCAGATCAAGGATGATCCGTCCTTGAAGTGGCCGGATAAGATGAAAGGAGATCCTAACAAGCGCAATAGGAACAAGTATTGCGCTTTCACATAAACCACGGGCATGACACAGACGAGTGCTTTGATTTGAAATAGCAGATAGAAAATCTTATCAGACAAGGAAAGTTGAAGAATTTCCTTGGACGAGACCAGAGAGATGAGAAACTGAAGGCTAAGGTGGAAGAGTCATCACGACCCCCACTAGGAGAGATAAGAGTAATTATCGGAGGAACCTCGACAGCGCAGTCATCCAAGTCGAGGAAGACATACTTGAAGGTGGTGCAGAACGTCCAACTGTCTGGACGACCTCCCAGGACGAGGGAAGCAGATGAGCAGGCCATTACGTTCACAGACGAGGACGCAGGACGACTTCACCACCCACACGATGACGCGATAGTCATCACCCTACTTATTGCTAATTACATGACCTAGAGGGTGCTGGTAGACAATGGCAGTTCGACGGACATTCTGTATTACCTCGCCTTCCAGCAAATGAGGCTGGGACGGGATCAACCCCGACCGGTGAATTCACCACTGGTGGGATTTGGAGGAATGAAGGTGCAGCCTGTGGGCACCATCACATTACCAGTGGTGGTCGGAGCGTATCCCCAGTAGATAACCAAAGAGGTAAACTTCCTTGTTGTTGATTGTGCATCATCATATAATGCTATTATTGGAAGGCCACCTTGAATAGTTGGAAGGCGGTAACCTCTACCTATCATTTGTTTGTTAAATTCCCGACTGAGTACAAGGTAGGCCAAGTACAAGGAGATCAATTGGCAGCCAGAGAGTGCTACTTAGCCATGCTGGCGATGGACGAGCATGTACATGCAATGAGCATAGACGAGAGAAGGATCGCAGAGGAACCCACTGAGGTCTTAGAAGACGTCCCTTTGGAAGAGAGCAGGCCTGAGAAGTTCACTAGAATTGGGGCGAGCATGGAAGAAGAGGCAAAGCATGCTTTGGTCTAGTTTTTTAAGAAAAGCCTCGATGTTTTTGCATGGAGTCATGAAGACATACCTGATATTGATACAAGTGTTATTACTCACAGCCTGAATGTGTGTCCCTATTCCAAGCCAGTACATCAGAAGAAGAGGGTTTTTGCTCCTGAGCGAGACAATGCCATCAAAGAAGAAGTCCAGAAGTTGATTACTGCGGAGTTCATCTGAGAAATTTATTATCCAGATTGGTTAGCAAACGTAGTCATGGTAAAGAAAGCCAACGGAAAGTGGTGGATGTATGTAGACTTTACTGACTTAAACAAAACTTGCCCCAACGATAGTTACCTATTACCATGCATTGACCAGCTGGTGGACTCGACGGCAGGTCACAGGTTGGTGAGCTTCATGGACGCCTTTTCAGGCTACAACTAGATAAAGATAGACGAGGCAGATCAAGAAAAGACCTCATTCATTACAAGTCAAGGGTTGTTTTGCTACAAAGTAATGCCCTTCGGTTTGAAGAACGCAGGGGCGACTTACCAAAGACTGGTTAACCACTTGTTCTGTCGTCAAATCGGGCGAAATGTAGAGGTTTATGTAGATGATATGCTGGTAAAGAGCCTAGACGAGGGAAATCATCTGAACGACCTTTAAGAGACTTTTGATACACTTCGGCGGTATAACATGAAATTAAATCCAAGCAAGTGTGCTTTCGGAGTTTCGTCGGGGAAGTTTTTGGGGTTCATGGTTTCACACAAAGGAATTGAAGCAAATCCTGACAAAATTCGGGCGATACTGAATATGGAACCACCAAAGAACATCAAAGAAGTCCAGTCCCTTACCGGACGAGTTGCTGCCCTTAACAGGTTTGTTTCGAAAGCTACTGACAAATGTTTGTCATTCTTTAAAGTTCTCAGGAAGGCATTTGAGTGGATGGACGAATGTCAGAGGGCCTTCCAAGACCTGAAGACTTACCTAATGACAGCGCCACTGCTAAGTCCATCTGTACCTGGAGAGGAACTATACTTGTATTTGGCGGTGTCCCCACACGCGGTAAGCTCGACGTGGGTTGGGGAAGAAGGGAGGATTCAGAAACCAGTTTATTACACAAGCCGTGCGTTGAGAGGAGCGAAATGACGATACCCAATGATGAAGAAGCTAGCTTTTGCTTTTATTACGGCTTCCAGGAAGCTGAGGCATTATTTCCAAGCTCATATTATCAATGTCCTGACGGACAATCCTGTAAGGAAGGCAATGAACAAATTGGAAGCTGCAGGACAATTAATCCAGTGGGCGGTGGAGCTTAGCGAGTTTAATGTCAGATACCTTCCAAGGACCACGATCAAGGCACAGGCATTGGCGGATTTCATTGCGGAGTTCACTCCCAACCAGGATGAGCTAAACAAAGATGAAGGAAATGAAAGGTGGGTTATCAATGTAGACAGGTCATCCACATTATATGCAGGAGGGATTGGAGTCATACTAAAATCCCTGGAGGGTGACAAATTGGAGTACGTAGCCCATTTGCAATATCAAACCACCAACAACGAAGCTGAGTATGAAGCTCTACTTAAAGGGCTAGAATTGACTAAGTCCCTGGGGGCGGGGTCAATAATAGTCAAAGGGGATTCTCAGCTCATCATCAACCATGTGAATGGAATGTGTGATGCTAAGGAGGATAGGATGAAGAAATATCTTAGCAAAGTGAGACGGCTTGTTCAAAAATTTATAGAAGTGAGTTTTGTTCAACTCCCAAGGGAGGAAAATATGGAAGCGGATGCCTTGGCGAAAGCAGCTTTGGGAAGGGAAATTATGGATGCGTACGACAGAATCTAGTACATGCCAAGCATAGACCTCCCAGAAATACATCAAATAGAAGGGGGAGAAAATTGGATAAGTCCAATAGTGATTTACCTCAAAGATGGAAGGCTTCCAGAAGACAAGGACGAAACTAGGAAGCTAAGGGTCAGAGCAGCCAAGTACGTCCTCATAAATGAAGTCCTTTACAAGCGAGGCTTTTCTCAACCTTACCTAAGGTGCTTGGCTTTGGATGAGTCAAACTATGTTTTGAGGGAAGTTTATGAAGGAGCATGTGAAAATCACGAAGGAGCAAGATCGCTTGTCCATAAAATCGTCCGTGCAGGCTACTACTGGCCTATAATGCAGGCAGATGCTAAGACCTATGTCAAGGTGTGTGACCAGTGTCAGCGCTATAGCAACATCCCTAGACAGCCGTCAGAGTACCAGACCCCAATGATAACCCTATGGCCCTTTGCACAGTGGGGACTAGATATCCTAGGTCCTTTCCCCATGGGAACCAAACAAATGAAATTTTTGGTAGTAGGAATTGATTACTTTACTAAGTGGGTAGAGGCCGAACCTCTTGCAAAAATCACTTAGCAAAATGTCAAAAATTTTGTTTGGAAGAATATCCTATGTAGGTTCGGAGTACCCAGGGTACTAGTATCAGATAACAGACGCCAGTTTGACAACGCACCCTTCAGGGACTTTTGCAAACATTTTGGAATTAAGAATCATTATTCCTCACCCTCCCATCCACAGGCGAATGGACAAGCAGAAGTAGCGAACCGATCCTTGTTGAAAATCATCAAGACTTGGCTCGAGGGGGCAAAGGGGATATGGCCAAACGAGTTACCAGGTGTTCTTTGGGCCTACAGGACGACTGTGAGAACCTCAATAAGAGAAACCCCCTTCAAGCTAACTTATGGAAGTGAAGCCGTTATACCGGTAGAAGTTCATATGGCTAACCATCAAGTGATGAAGTATTAGGAGAGAGAAAATAAGGAACAACTTCGTCTTGACCTCGATCTCATTGATGAGGTAAGAATGGATGCGGAGCAAATGACAGTAAGATACAAGAATCTTATAGCTAGGCAGCATGACGCTATGGTAAAACCCAGGCGTTTCAACGTCAAGGACCTCGTTCTTAAAAGGGTTTCCTTGGCAATCAGGAACCTTGCTCATGGAAAATTAGGACCCAATTGGGAAGGACCCTATAGGGTAATCAACTGCAAAAGGAAGGGATCTTACTACCTCGAAGCTCTAGACGGACGAAAGTTAGAGTATCCCTGGAATGTGGAGCACTTGAGGAGGTACTATCAGTAATGAGCGGGGACGAGGGGAAGCAAAGACGAGGTTACGGCTATGGATAAAGTTACAGCTATTATCTACGTGTTTACTTACATTTATTGTTGTGTTTTCATTACTACTATTACTACTATGGTGTGTATTGAGAATAAAAAGTACACTAGTTCTTAAAATTTTGCACCGTCTATAGACAAGTTTGTGAAAGACAAGATTGTGTATTTTCTTAAGTATTTTAATAAGGCACTAGTTTCTAAGCACGTGCCATATTTGTGGACAATTTTCATGCAATAATATATTTTGGATTTCTAATGTATTTAGTGCATAAATCTAATTTCTATAATAATACCCACAAAGGGGGCAAAAGCCTAAGACGAATGAAAATCTCTAGACACAGGGATGTAACGTTCATAAGCTTTCCTTGAAATGAGAATAAAGCAGAGGAAAATAATCTAAGGCATGCTCGCCTGAAAATGAACGGATGAGGAAAAGGCATATAGTGAAACTAGTCCATGGACGAGCATCTGGCCAAGATGCCCAGGTGTACTGGAACGAGGTAAACATTAGAAACGTTTAAGCAAAAGACGAATGCCAACTACCTAGCTCATGGATGAGGAAAAAGATGTATGACCATCATTGCCATTTCTGAGACGAGTTATACTTGAGAGAAATTAGAGTTATACTTAAAATGGCTAACAAAAACATCCAAGCATAGGTACGTCGTCCATAAGAGAGATATATGGACGACCATTTAACACTTAATACTCACTGTTTAAAAGCCAACAACACCTAATGGTGAAAACAGAACATAAACTTGTCCATACAATAAGATAAAATACTGGATAAAAGTATACGTTCATCAAAGTCTAAAACAAGGGTTGACGACCATTGTCCAAAAACCCTTACGAAGTAAGTCTTAAAAAGGCAATTGTTAATAAACTCATCGAGAAAACTCTAGACGAGAAAATTGTATTCAAATACGTCTTAAAAAATGTCCTAAAAATAGTGGACCAAAATAAAGAAACAAAAACAAATGCTATGAATGATTAATAAAAAATCTTGTCTTCAAGAAGGAGGAGCGTCAGCATTGGGATCGTCCTGAGCTGGCTTTGTAGAGGCGTCGTCCTCAATATTAGCGTCTTCTGAGCTTGTCTGGAGGAGGGAACTTGAAGTAGCTCCACCAAGGTTAAGTTTAACGACGCTGAAGTCAATTTTAGGAAATTTCTCCACTGCCTCCATCTTGAAATCTTCAAACCCAGCAGCGTAGTTGGTGTCCAATAGATTAGTGAATTGTTTGGACGCCTGAAACTCTGCAACTGTGTCTCCTTTAGCCTTGGCAAGAAGGGCATTTAACTCGTCATTCTTCTTTTGGAGGAGTTCAAGACGAGCGTCCTTCTCTTTGTCGTCTGTCCTCAACTCCTTGACTTTTCTCCTCATCTTCTTTGCATCCTCCTTAGCCTTGGCAGCTACTTCAGCCCACCTTGTAGACTCATCCTTTCCCTTTTGGATCGTCTTCTCTAGCAGAATCCTCGTCTTATCCAATTCAGTTGCCTTCCTGGACGCGGCAATAAACTTAGACATAGCCTACACAAATTGACAATTTCGTTATAACGGGCATATATACGAAACTGGCAAGACGAGGCATACATATAAAAAAAAGAAAAAGAAAGAAGGGAGCATACCTTAAAAAGGTTGTGAACGCCAGAACGTTCGAAATCCTTTAGAGACATGTCATAGCACGCCATCACATCTTCATCCGTCAAAACCTTCTCAAACCTTTCCTAAGCCAAGCCCTCGTTGGAAAGAAGGTTTTGAGGGGCTTGTTGAGAAGGCTGAGATGAGGAAGGAGGGTTAACTTTGGACGAGATTTGCACGAACGGAGAATCCTTCGGTTCAAAATCAACGTCCAAAATTTGGATGGGACTCTTGGGGACGAGGAAAAGGTGGGATTGATCATCCTGGGTTTGA
Source organism: Castanea sativa (assembly GCF_040712315.1). Taxonomy (NCBI): domain Eukaryota; kingdom Viridiplantae; phylum Streptophyta; class Magnoliopsida; order Fagales; family Fagaceae; genus Castanea; species Castanea sativa. Next base: position 37,965,018 of record NC_134018.1, read on the forward strand.
GCCTTCTTAGCCTTGGACGACTTGTGCTTGACCCTCTTTTCCTTACGTTTGCTCGGGAGATTCCCCAAATCAACTCCAAGGGACAAACTCTTTCTTTTGTCCCCAATACAAGGACGAGGCTGAGACTCTTCAAGGACGGGACAAGGCTGAGTCTCCTCGAGGGCAGGACGAGGTTGAGGCTGAACCTCTGGCCCCACAGCCTCGTCCATTATCTCCTTCCCTTTATTCTCCTTCAAGGTGGCCATCCTTGCAGAGAAATTCGTTAGAATCATTTTTGGAAATGACAAGAAATTACTCAAAGTAAAACTTATGTCTACGGACAGTACGCTCGTGGGCTGTAGCTTCAGCAGAAGGCTTAGGACCAAGTCCCCAAGTAGCGAGGCATTGGAATGTGACCAAGGAGTGGAAGTCCCTTTCAGGGTGTAGACGAGCTTTCTGAACTCGTCCAAGGTGAAACTTGTTCAAATAAGGTCATCTGGAACCTACAAAAAAGAGGAGGGTGATTAGACAATTACAATACGAAGTGTAACAAGAGGTGAAGGGACGGCCATGCATACCTTCAAGATGAAAGTTCCCTAATTCTCCTATGTAGGAAGGGAATGAATCCCTATTAATCTCAATAAGGCGTCCAGCCCAAAAACCAGAGGCAAAGAAGAACTCCGTCTTCCATTTCCTATCTGAGGTGACTGAGGATTTTATCAGCCTATACTCTCTCCCTCTGGCTATAAACTAGTAAAATCCAAGGGATTGGTTAATCTCAAAGGGCTTATAACAGTAGAGGAACTTGTCCACAGTAAGAGGACGATCTCCCTCAAATACCTCCCTCCATAAAACTTGCATAGCGACTATTAGCCTCTATGCATTGGGGTTGAACTGACAAATACCTAAGCCTAACGTAGAAAACAACTCCCTGGAAAAGACATTGAGAGGCAACCTCAAACCCTCCAAGAAGTAAGCCTCATAAATGCCAACACCAAAACGGGGCTGACAACACCACTCATCACGCACAGGTACTCTAGGATTTAAACTTTCAGGGATTTGGTACCAAGACTTAAGGAGGCCTAACTTTCTCTCGTCTATCTTGGAGGCAACCCCAACAGTACAACCATAGACCACTTCTTCCTTGTCTTGAGCAGAAGACGAGAGGGCACTTGTGCCAGCCCTAGACCTAGACTCAGTCCTCGTCCTAAGGCTTTCCTGAAATTCCTCTAAGGGAATCCCAGGAACACCTGACGTATACTCGTCCGTGGTGTTTCACTCACTACTGTTATTGCTATCATCACTACTACTATCACTAGACCCACTAAAACTACTAGGGTCATGATACTCGTCTATAGTTTTGTCAACACTATTGCTAGACAAGGAAAGCTCTACAGACATTTTTTGAGAAAGCTTAAAACCCGAGGACGAGGATGTAGAAAATACCTGAGTCTAGACGAAGGGGAACTACAGACACGGGAAACTTCTAGACAAGGCGCTACGATGAGGATGTCAAAAAAGAAAATTTGAAAAAGTGCAAAAGGTATGGAAGGAAATCCACTATTTATAAGCGTTGAAAATTGGTGTCTTGAATTACGTGACCAATCAAAACACGCCACCTGGAATTTCCTCGAGAAATTAAATTGACATGACAAATTGCCAATGAAGCTACGACACGTGGCACACGTACAGCTAACATAAAGATACGCGTCCAAAAATGACATCGTGTTACATGCTTCCTAGACGACCCATAGACAAGGGGGCAACTGATGGGGGATAAACTCCAATAATTGTCCATGGAGGTCATCCAGGGCAAGACCAAACAATCAAAGGCTGTCAGAACCTCGTCCATTAAGCTCGTCCATGGAGGGAGATGTTTGGATAAGGTTTTGTGTGGTCAAGTTTCACAAGAACCTTGCCATGTCGTCCAAGGTCGTCGTGAACCTCGTCCATGGAAAGAGTCGTCCATAAAGGAAGGACCCCCTTAGGATGTGAGGTACGCTCGGCAGGAAATCCTCAGGACGAGGATCCCTGGACGAACCTTGGACACTTAGGAAAATTCCTGAGCGTGTAGTACAACTCCTTATTACACGCATAACTTCCGACAATAGTTAGGTGAGAAAAAATGTAACTCCCAAGCAGTTGTGGAAGTTATCTCTGAACCCTTACACCTCCTCAAATTTAGGGGAGGTTACAAGTTTGATAACTATTCTTAGGACATTATATAAACGTTCATTCAGACAAAACAAATGTACGATTTTACTTTTCTCCAAAAGTTGGAACTCCAAAAATATTGAAAAAAAACTAACTTTGCCATTGGAGGGTTCTTGGCCGGCGACCCCGGTCACCTTTGATTTTTTTTTTTTTCAAGCCATCGAGAGAGCAAATAGTCCTTTCAAGTCTGAAGCATCCAGTCTATTGATTTTCTTCGCATCATCATTAATAATAATGTACCTTATTTTTACAAGAGTGTAATTGGATGTTTAGAACAAAAGTTTTGCTTCATGCATCTTGTTTAGAGTTTTAAACTGAGTATTGGTTCTATTTATCTTTCTTGGCTATGACTTTCTTCATTTTCTTCTTGTCCCCTTTCGAATGAGACGTGTCACGTGTGTATATATACATGTGTATCAACTTCTTATTTCTTCAATTTTAAAGAAGGCAATAGTTAGGTCTATTGAATGTTGTGATCTTTGGGTTTGTAGGTCCTAAGTGTGCTAGACCCAGATTTTATCAAGTACTACCTTAATTTTTTACATTTGAAATAACCAAAAAAAAGAAGAAAAGAAAAAGAGTTTCACAACAACATGCATAACATTTAGAAAATGAAAAGGAAAATAAGCACAATAGAAACTAACTCGGGATTCATGTTGGAAGTCAAAAGAGGGCTTTGGCCTAATAGTTATTCCCTGTACATTAAATCTCCTCTTGGCTTATGTTAAACAAAATAGCATCATAAACACATAAGCTCTTGTTGTCTTTTGTTGCATGATTGCATCTTGTGAAGTTGCTTATCAAAGATGGGCTAACTAAGCTCCTAGGAGTTCGTGCTCTTCTTCATCCTATCGTGATTGAATGTGTTTGTAAGCATATATATATACATCACCCAAGAGTCTATTCCGTGTATCCAATTTTTTATTTTATTTTTATTAGCTGATATATTTAGTAGATAAATATACATTATAGATTACCCATTTACGTTGATTAGGAATTAATATTATACTATAATTCATTCACAAAAATTCGTTTTATCTTAATAATCAAATAGATATAATTGTCCAACTCATGCACATGTCTAACTTTTCCTAACTATGCAGGTTATTTTATTTTATTTTTAACTTTTAATTTTGGTAAGATAGCATCAGTTGGCTAGATAATCAAAAGTTCTTTCGATAACACGGCTAAGTCTCATCAATAAAAAAATTAATAAAGCAGTAGTTGATAAAAACAAATAAGAAGTTGTTTTTATCTAAAAAATTGTTGTTATTTTTATCTAAAATTAGTGATAAAACAATAGTTGATAAGAACAAATAAGAAGTTGTTTTTATCTATAAATTTGCTGCAATGTGAGGTGTTAAACATCCTTGGCCCAATGCAAGACACCAGGCATAGCAATTATTTGGGGCTTCCTTCTGTCATTGGAAGATCTAAGACTGAAGTGTTTGCAGAAATGAAAGAAAAGGTTGGGAGGAAACTAGAGGGTGGAAAGAAAAATTGCTTTCCATCGGAGGAAATGAGTTTCTGATAAAGGCTGTGGCACAAGCAATTCCCAAGTATACAATGAGTTGCTTCCTACTCCTAAAAGGGCTTTGTGAGGAGATTGAAGGAATGATAAGAAAGTTTTGGTGGAGACAGAGACAATAAGAATTTAAGATTGCGTGCGTAAGTTGGGAAAAAATGTGTAAGTTGAAGTCTAATGATGGCATGGGCTTTTGTAACTTCTAAGCTTTTAACCTAGCAATGCTAGAAAAGCAAGGGTGGAGACTCCTATCCAATCCAGATTCTCTTTGTGCCGAACCCTATAAAGCTAGTACTATCCAAATGGGGATGTTCTGAACTCGAAGCTTGGCTCCAATCCTTCATATTCATGGAGAAGCACTTTTAAAGCTCTTGAAGTGATCCGGAAAGGTACCTTATGGAGAGTAGGCAATGGCAAACTAATTTACATATGGGAGGACAAGTGGCTCCCCACCCCCAACAACCTATAAGGTAATCTCTTCCTCTCGGCCTTTTGATGATTTTCCTATGGTTTCTGCCCTTATTGAGGTAGAAACAATTCTCACCATACCTCTGAGCTACAATCTACCAGAGGATAAACTTATTTGGGTGGGAAATAAAAGAAGGGAATTTTCAGTGAAGAGTACTTATTACAATGCCCTCACCGTGATAAACTCATCAGTAGGTGGAGATCCCCCACTTTCTGTTAAGATGTAATATTGTGAAGGAAGTGTGGGATCGGTGGAATGAGTGCCCAATATTAATTTGTGCAGAAAACTAGGGTTTCTCTGACACAGCATTAAGAATTTTATATGCTGGAACTCTCAGAGACCTGGAGATTATGGTCATGGTAGCGTGGGCAATATGGTACAACAGGAACCAGAGAGTGTTTGAGGTGGTCAGTCATGCTACAGGACAAATCTAGAATTTTGCCTCGAACATGCTCTTAGATTATAAAGAAGCATCTAAGTTTTTCCAGTTGAGTCCTTCCTCATGTGAGGTTAGCTAGAAAATGCCCCTAGCTGGGGTTTACAAGATAAGTGTGGATGAGGCAATTGCAGATGATGGAAGATGCTCAAGTATAGGAGTGACTATAAGAGATTCTAGAGGAGAGGCTATAGCTGGCCTTTGCAGAGTACTCCCAGACAATTTTTCTGTGGTGGAGACTAAAGCTTTAGTAGTGGAAGCTGGGATTTTGCTTGCAAAGGAAATGGACCTTCAACAAATTATTATCAAATCAAATTCACTCTCAGTTGTTTCAAGCATTTTATCCAAGGAAGTCAGTGAAATTTTGGCCATATTTTCCAAGGAATTCTGAGCTTCCTCGACTATTTTAGCAGCTAGTAAGTCAAACATTTGAAAAGGAAGTACAACAGGGTGGCGCATGAGCTAGCTTGATTTACTAGATGTAATGATATTAGCCAGGTTTGGAGGGGTGTTTCTCCTCTAGTAGTGAGAAATCTAATCCACATGGACTGTGTATGATGCAGCTACTTTCTTCGCCCTTGTTGTATCTCAATTTTAGAATAAATGAAAGTTATTCTCAAAAAAAAAAAAAAAAAAAAACCTCTAAATAGTGCTGCTTTTTCTTTGATTGAGTCAAACCCTCCTTTTTCTTTGATTGAGTCACATCTGGTAAGCATATTTACTTCGAAATGTAGGAATGGGTCTTGCTTGTTACTAATGAACCAATCAAAAGTAAAAGAATTCATCCTTTTAGGCTTATACTTCGTTAAGAGGACGGAAGTTGAGGTATAAGCCAGATGTATATTAATTTCTTCTAAGTAAAAGAGCATGTTTTTCTACTTTGTTACAAGGAAAAAAAAAAAAAATCCAATTAGGAAAAGCCTTTATTGTTCAAATTTCACAGAAATGAAGCTAATACAATTGTAGACAGCAACAAATTTTCTTTTTAATAATTCGTTAGTTGGGGGAGGGAGTATCCAAACCCTGATTGTTTTTGTTAGAGACACCAAAAAGTACCGGTTGAGCAATAAGTCTTTTAACTAAAAAAAGAGACTTTTTACCATTTGTTCTTGGCTTTTTTTTTTTTTACAATTTGAATTATTTGAAAAGTCATACTCAATTGAACAAAGTTCCTTTCTCTCTTTCTTTTAATTGACCTTAGATTTATGTATTTTGTTGTCAGTTTAAATTAATTGATTGGTTATGAAAAGTATTAATTTGTGTTGGGTTTGGTATTTTTCTCTTGAAAAGTTGGAGAAGTGAGAGACCCCTATGCATTGAAAAGGAGACAATAGACAACTGAAACCCTGGTTAAATATGTTACTAAATGAAAATTATGAACAGATTTTTAAGTTTGAGCAACAATTAATGATTATCTAGGATTTGCTTATAATTAGAGGATGCAACAAGATACCCAAATTGCATGGACTAGTCAGCATTAGAATTTAGATGGGTTTTTGAACCCAACAATTTTACCAATTTAAAATATAAAAAGCTCCAAATTTTTTCAAATAGACATCGCATCCAAATACTTGGTTTAGAACGTTCAAGGTTTTGATTTGGAGCTAAGAGCATCCACAGCAGTGAAGCTAAAAAATTAGCTTTTTAACTTCATCAAATGTTACTTTATCTATTTTAGCTATACATATCTACACATATGCTGCAGCAGTGAATCTATTTTAGCTTTTAATACAATAAAATAATATATACATCACAATAAAATAATATATCTCCTACAATAAAATAATATATCCCACAACTCAAAAATCATTCATACAACCAACCACAACCAACTTTACCATCAGCCACAGTCACAACCACCACCACCACCACCACCACCACCACCAGTCCACAGCAGCAAAAAAAAAAAAAAAAAAAACCAACCGAAATCTCCAATCTTTTTCCCCAACCCAGACCAAACAAAATCACCAATTATAAACAAAATAAAAATCATCAATCATAGAGCTGGGCTTCAGTGAGGAGGACAGTGTCGGCGTGGGTCTGATCGACGGAAGAGAAGTGGATTGAGGCGGAGGTCTGATCGGCGGATCGGCGGTGAATCGGCGTTGGGTGAGCATTGAGATGGTGGACTGGACAGAGGCGTGGGTTTGATCGGCAGATTGGTCTGATCGACGGAAGTGAAACAGCGAGGTGGGTCTGAGTTGATCGGCGGTGGGTTTGAGTTGAAAGGGTTGATCGGCATGGGTCGGCGTGGTCTAAGCTGAGAGGGCCGGCGGCGGTGAGCTTGAGAGAGTTTTGAGAGAGTTGAGAGCTTGGATCGGCGTGGGCTGAGGCTTGATCGGCGGTGAGCTTGAGAGAGTTGAGAGTTGAGAACTTCGAGATGCTTGATCGGCGGTGAGCTTCGAGATGCTTGATCGGCGGAGAGCTTCGAGATGCTTGATCGGCGGTGAGCTTCGAGATGCTTGATCGGCGGTGAGCTTCGAGATGCTTGATCGGCGGTGAGCTTTGAGAGGGTTGAGAGAGAAAGAGAGTGAACTGTGAGAAAGAGAGACTTGCTTGTTCGGTGACTGTGGGAGAGAAAGAGAGAGGGGAGCGTGTATTGTTTTTTAATCCCAGACTTGAGTAAAATAGTATTTTTTTTTTATAGCTTTCAGCTACAGTGCTCATGTATTGATACATGAGCACTGTAGCGCAAAGCTAAAAAAATTTAACTTTGCCTCCACTGCTGTGTATGGGATTTTGTGGTTTGAGTGGAGCTAAAATAACAATATAGCTATTTAGCTCCACTGCTGTGAATGCTCTAACATTCCTATAATTTCTTCCTCAAAAAAAAAAAAAAAATCCTATAATTTGGTAAAATAAAAAAGAAAAAAGGGTGAAAATTTTATATTATTGTTAAATGATGAGAGTCTGAGACACTTTCTTTTCAAAATTCAAGCAGATCTGCCTCGTTGATGGACTAGTAACAAGAAGCCAGCACCACATATATGATAATTCTGAGAAGGATTTTATTTTTGGGTGATTCTACAGATAAGTTTGACGGGACACTTTTTTGGCTTCTTTGCCTTTCTTTGGGGAAGTTTAGAGAAAGAACCAAATCTCACGAAGCACGTAACATTGTTATGTGGTCTGTATTGTATGTGTCCACTAGATGAATTGGATTTAAATTAAGTCCTTTTTGATGTATATCATTTTCATTATAGAAACACTTCTAATTTGTACAAGAGGTTGATAAAATTTGGTTTGGAGTATTCCGAAATGCTTTAGAATACAAGATTTTTTTCTAGAATTCTGCTTGAGAAGCTCTACCTTGCTTTAGAATACAAGAGTTTGATAGAATTTGTTTTTTTATTCCTCTTTGATAGCCACCCATGTGGGGTGTCAGCCAACCAATAATACATCTTCTTTATATTACAGCCACATGTGAACTATCTTCTTGGGTGGATTTTTGATAGCTAAGTCTCTCCTGGATTAAGTAAGGGGAATTACAGATTATATTTTGTACAATTTCAAGAGTTTTTATTTATTTATTAGGAGTTTTGGTAGTAGATTTATGACATGCATCATCTTGACTATTTATTATAAATGAAATGTCAATATTAAACTTTTTTTTAACCAATTCGCGATTAGTGGGTTGAAAAAATTCCAAATCACCACCAACCCAACAAATTATAAAAATGGTAGGTAGGTTGAAAGTTTGAGCAATTTCAACTTGGCGAATTGGGCTAGTTAGGCTTTGTTGTGTGTTGTATACTAAACTTCAAAATTTATTTTATCATTTACAAATAAATTTAAAAATTATTTCCTCTAAATCCTATAAACTATTGAAGGACTTGCAACAAAAATATAAACCATTAAAGGAAATCGTAAAAACTGTCCACTTTTTCATACATTAAAGTACATACATCTTATTGTATGAGTATTTTCTAACATTTTCTCTATAAAAAAAAAAAAAAAGGCTTTAAAGCATATCCATGTATGCTTACGAATATGTAGGAAAAGTATAACATTTTGAAGTACATGATTAAAAAAACCTTTAAATTTGATATGTACTAACAATAGATGAATATATATATGTGGGGTCCACTAGTCTTGGTAGTCGAATCTGCCACTTAACTTGACCCTCTACTTTAGGGCAAGACTTAGGTATAATACTTAATTAGGTGCTGTTTTTTAGGTTTTCTTTTTAAAATTCTGTCATGTAGATGTATATATATATATATATATTTTTTCAAAAAATAAAAGTGTATTTTTTAATTAAGTAGGCACATGACTAAATCTTAAGAAAAGAACCAAAGAAACGTCAATTTAATAATTGAATGACTTGAATCTGCTTGAAAATAGATATCAGATCCATGTGGGGTGGTGCAAAACGGAGTGGGACACTCGGATTGAATGGATTGTTGGTCAGCCCTATTTTTAGGAAAGATGGAGCTAAAAAGCCTAAATAAGAGTGAGTAGGTTTGGGCTATAAAATGACATGCATAACTCAACTTGATCACCAAAAACAAAAAGAAATGGAAAACGGGTCAAAGCAGATATGGGGTTTTAGGGGTAACGAAGAGCTGAAGATTGCATCTGAGATTACTGTTCGAGGCTTTCTCAACTTGTTAATGTTTCATGTCAACAAAGATGATGATAGACCAACAGTTCCTCTTGGCCATGGAGATCCCTCGGCATTTCCATCCTTTCGAACCACTGGCATTGCCGAAGATGCCATTGTTGATGCCCTTCGAACAGCTAACTACAATTGTTATGCACCAACTGTTGGCGTTCTTCCTGCGAGAAGGTACGTAACTCTATAAATGTGATATCGATTATTTCTTTTATATAAAATTATTCTCTTCCATGGATTTGCTGATTCAAATTCTTTTTTAATTTTTATGTTCCTTTAGAGTTGTAATTATCCTTTTTTTTTTCTTGGTAATTAACTCATGCATCTCCGCCATGCTTATGAAATTGAAAGTGCTATTAGCCCAAAATCTGTTGGTATCATCACATATTCACATTATTATTATTTTTCTTAATATTTTGATAAGAAGATTTAGAAAGTTAGTTATAACTTCAAAAAATTATCAAAAATGCCTATAATCTAATTAGATATCCTTATTCCTAAAAACATAGAAAAATATAGTTAAAATTGTAATTCAAAAAAATTTCAAAAACAAAAAAAACTAATGAGAAAATTTTCTCATGAAAATTAGCACACACTCTTTATTTAAATATATCTCACACAAGTTTGATATATTTTTCCCTAAAAATTAGCATACACTAAATCTAGCAGTTTACTCATTTTCAAAATCCAAAATTTTAGTTTCTTAAAAATTCCATCTGTGTAACCTCTCTAACAATAGAAAAATTTAAATTGAAAAATTATGACATTAAACTCTGGGAAAAAAAAAGAAAAAAAGAGAGTCTCATTGCGTGTGCGGAGAGCTAAGAGGATTTAGGACGTTAGTTATGACTTCAAAAAATGTAAAAAATGCCCATAATCTAATAATCCTTATTCCTGAAAAATAAAGGAATATAGTTAAAATTGTAATTCAACAAAATTCAAAAATAAAAAACGAGATTTTTTTTTTTGAAAATTAGCACACACTTTCTATTTAAATATATCTCACACAAGTTTGTTACATTTTCCCCCTAAAATTAGCACACACTAAATCCAACAATTTACTCATTTTCATAATCCTAAATTTTAGCTTTTAAAAAAATTTCATCCTGTGCAACCTCACTAACAATAGAAAAATTCGTAGGTTCTAATTAGCTCAGCTGATAAAGTTTCTGATAGTTGTATAAGAGATTTGAGGTTCAATTTCCATCTATACCAAAAAGTGATTGGTGTCTTGGTCTGATAATAAAGAGCTATTATCAGAAGCAGACGTCATAGGTTGAAACTCTCTCTCTCAAAAAAAAAAAAAAAATTCAAATAGAAAAATTATGACATTAATTAAACTTTGGAAAAAAAAAAAGAGAGCTGCATCTCATGTGCGAATTGCTTGTGATAAGGATAGTATTTTATATATGGGTGTACAATTTCCAAAAGCCTCATGTTATAGGCAAAGGAAATAATTTAGATAGTCCTAGAGCACTACAGTGAACTATCACAAAGGGTGTGTGGACTTAATAGTGTAACCCACTCATTTTGTGAGAGCTCAGAGCAATAATCCGAAACTGCCTAAGTATTTCCTTTCAGATAAAATGGTGAAAATTGGTAGAAGTAAGTTTGCAGGTGTAAGGTAAACTAACATAAAACTTTCACAATGTCTCTAAATTTTCACTTTAATTCATTAAATACAATGCCTTTATAACTTTTGGGGGGGGGGGGGGGGGGAGTGACTTCTGTCTAGTGTCCTTTGATACTAGACTCGTTGCGATCATGATACGTGTATTAACTTTTGGGTGTATGATAACCCTTATAACACATGTACTAACTTTATTATATTTATTGGTAACTTATGCTAGTCACGTGTGGACCCCCCTTTCTCTCTCTCTCTCTCTAGTTTTTTATTTATTTATTTTTATTTTTTATATACTTTGGACAAACAATAGTAGGGATTCACATCATAATAATTTTTTTTCAAATCTATTGGTGGTATAAGTCACATTAAACACAATAATTTTATGATTTCTAACATTTCTTTCTCAAGTTAGGATTGTTAGAGCATTTGCATCCGGTTTCTTCAAAAACTTTTATTTTACCATCTTAAAAGTTACTTTATTATACCTTACTATTTTACAGTACACTCAACATCTCAACTTTTATTTTCCTATTTAACTCATTAAAATAGTATATATATATATATATACTACCTAATAAAATAATATAATCAAATCTCTTTCTCACCCTTCTCACCCATTTGTTTATCTTTTCCTCACTGTTTCTCTCTCAACCACCCATCACCACCACCTCTGCCACAAGAATCCCACCACCACCACCACCATGAAAAAACCCATCAGATACACCACCGGCAACAACCCATCCCACCACCATTATGCACATAAACCCACAAAAAAATCAAAGCAAAAATCCACATAAATGAAACCCACATCTGCCACCATGCCACCATGAAACCTGAGTCTGCCACCACAACCAAAGACACCACCACGACAACAACACACCCACCACCACCATGCACAAAAGCCCATGAAAAATCAAAGAAAAATCCTTTCAGAACCCCATCAAAACCCATCGGAAGTTGATCTCCACCCCTCCATTGGCGTTGTCTCCATAACCACAGCCCCACGCAAGATCAATACCCAGCCACAACCACAGCCCCACGCCACCACTGCACCACCATGACCCATAACCCACCCCCACACAAATCAAAATCCCATACCCACACCACCGCCACACGAGGGTTTTAGGTTTGAGGAGAGAAGAGAACAGAACAAGAGAGAGAGAAAAGTAATATATATGAGAGAGAATAAAATATAATTTAAAATTATACAATCCTGCTACAGTGTCATCCTATAGTGCCATCTTAGATATAGGATGGCACTGTAGCAAGATTGTAATTTTACAATTACAAGATCGGGTAAAGCGGGTTTTTTGTGCCTTCATGCTAAAATATACCAACATATGACATTTAGAAGACCGGATGTAAATGCTCTTATATTGTCATATGAGAAAGTATTTACATTAAATGTGATAGTACTTTATGTGTGTCATGTGTGTAACCTTGGTTCCTCTTTTTTCTTTTTTCCTTTAAATTTTCATTTTTTAATCACCTTGAACAGTTAATGGTAGGGTTACACATGATAGTAAATTTTATTATATTCGCTCATACCTCTAGTGATATTGAATATTAACACCATAGTTTTCGTTTATTTTTATTTTTTAAAATTAGACTCTGACATAGGGATCACATTAGGCAGCACTATCTTAAATTTGAGCACAATTCCTCCATGTTACATGGCAAATGATGTTTCTTTCTTCTTATTTATTTATTTAATTTTCACTTTTGTCATTTTGGATAGTCCACCTGTACTGATGGTAACTTTGTTGCCTGGTAATTCCCGTCACATAAAAGTAGTAATCGAAGGATGGATATCATTGTATCATACCCCAAAAAATTATAGATATAATAGAGGAACCTTAATTTTCTTCCGTATATACATGGTATTCCCTACTCTAAAAAAGGCAAATTAATACGGTTATTTTTTGGACAAAGTTTGGAATAGGAATGCTTTCTATCTTTGGCTGCCAATGCAGAGAATCATATATTCATAAAATGGGTTTATCAAAAAAAAACATAAAATGGTGTAAAAAAAGAAAAAGAAAAAAAAGTGCTCATTAATTTATGGCTTACCATTCAGATTAGTCTGATTTAATTAATTAGATGCTTAAACTCCAAAAGGTCTATAGCGGATTATCTCTCTCGGGACCTCCCATACAAGTTGTCAGCAGATGATGTTTATCTTACAATTGGATGCACACAAGCAATAGAAGTCATATTAACTGTCCTTGCTCGCCCGGGTGCCAACATTTTGCTTCCGAGGCCAGGCTTCCCATACTATGAAGCTCGCGCTGCCTGTAGCCGACTTGAAGTTCGCCATTTTGATCTTCTTCCTGAAAAGGGTTGGGAGGTTAATCTTGAAGCTGTTGAAGCTCTTGCAGATCATAACACTGTTGCCATGGTGATCATCAACCCTGGAAATCCTTGTGGCAATGTCTACTCACACCAACATTTGGAGAAAGTGAGTTCAACTGCTACTTTCATGTTAAAATTAAGCTACAAGCTTGTACTAATCTTACACGAGTTTGAGGATTAGATCCTTTCTAGAATTAGGATTTACTTACATAATATATCAGTATCTTACATATTATTACTATTAGTTGATTAATACTATTGTTTTTATCAATTTCCTGATCAGTATTAGTGGAAGTTGATTTGTTGAATTTTAGATTGCAGAGACAGCAAGAAAGCTTGGGATCCTGGTGATTGCAGATGAGGTTTATAACCATCTCACTTTCGGAAGTAAGCCCTTTGTCCCTATGGGAACCTTGGGATCAATTGCACCTGTTATTACACTAGGGTCTATTTCAAAGAGGTGGATTGTACCTGGTTGGCGTTGTGGTTGGCTTGTTACAAATGATCCAAATGGCATCCTTCGAAAAACTGGAGTACGTGAACGTCCTTATAAAATGTGGATATAGCACATGAAATTAATCAAATTATGGACATTGTATGTATAGAGTATATATCAATAACTGTGTAAGAACATTTTTCCAATGTTTTAAACGCTACGGATCTCCTTATATAGAACTTGTTCATGCAATACATATGCAATGACATTAACGAGTCTGCAACCTATATACAACATCTTTGTACTTATTTTAATGGATAGCATTATTGTTTACATGGAGTTTTTGTCATTTTTTCTTCCTCAGATTGTTGACAGCATTATGGGCTGCCTTGATGTCTCCTCTGATCCTGCAACCTTCATTCAGGTTTGTAATATAAGATGCTATTAGTGAAGAGCATACTGGAGTGACTACTAGCTATATATTTTCATCCTTTCAAGCACTACTAGAGTTTATAACAGCCCACCTAAAAAAATCAAATGCATGATATACAACAATATTATGTAACAGTTACAGTAGCACCGTTTGGAAGGCAACATTGTTAATTTTTAGCCGTTACCCTTTTTAATATGTAACTTGGAATTTCCTAGCCTATATATGTGATCTCAATTAGTTGAGAGATTTCTTACTAAAAGCATATTCCCACAGTAATGTTTTAAAAATTTATTTATTCAATGTTTTCACTTTTTTTTGCAAAATTTTCATCATAAAAGAAATTTCAATCGAATCATCTACTTCAATTTGCATGAATATTCAGCCACCCAGCTGCTTCTAAATTTTATTTGTAGACATTGAGCCTACTAATGATACATATCATAGTATTCTTTACCTTATTCTCGTACAATTATAATTAATTTGACTTATGTTTCAGGGGGCAATTCCTCAAATCTTAGAAAATACAGAGGAGGATTTCTTTTCAAAAATCATCTACATAATAAGGGAAGCTGCAAATTTGTGTTATGAGAGAATCAAGGAAATCCCTTGCATTACTTGCCCATATAAACCTGAAGGTTCCATGTACACAATGGTAAGGGAATCAAATATTTAGCATATTTTGTGCCCCTTCGTTAAAAATCAAATACATATACTTTTAGTTACCAACTTTCAATTTTAGGTCAAGCTCAACCTGTGCCTACTGGAAGACATCGGTGATGATGTGGAGTTCTGCCTCAAGCTGGCAAAAGAGGAATCAGTCATCGTTCTACCGGGTAAGACACAAATAGTCTAAGAGTCTTCAGTTTGGTAAATCAAATTCATCACGGTTTATAAATGCCAAGACACTTTCAATGCTTTATAGACGCATCTTAAGCGGAGGGAATAAGGTTCGAATCCTGTACATCTCCATTGGGAACATTGTCTTGCTTTCATTCTTTCTAATTTATCCATGCATTTCAGCTATTCAACGAGTATGACATCAAGTATGTATATATATATATATATATGCACATTACAAGTATTTTTTATGTTTATATTAGATCTCAAAGGGATAGAGCCTTTGTTTAAGCTCTCTTTTTTTGGGGGGGAGGGAAATATTGGGCTTTGTTGCACTAAAATGGCGGTGTTAGCTGAGTGACACATTTGACGTTTACAATACGCATTATCTCAGGGATGGCTGTGGGGATGAAGAACTGGTTGCGCATAACTATCGCCATTGAGCTTTCCACTCTTGAAGATGGCCTTGCAAGGATAAAAGCCTTCTGCCAAAGGCATGCCAAGAACAATAAGATTTAGCGCTGGTGGCGATCAAATTCTATGTATTTGCAAAGACAAACAATCTCCTTTCAAATAACATGCAAAAAGTGAGAGACTGAAACAATTAATTGGTAATTTATATTCTACAAGAGAAAATAAAGTGAAGAAGAGAAGGAAAAAACTAATTGTTTTTTCCCATTATTGCCACTAGTATGTAATTTGTGCTTATGCACGAGAATGATAAATTGTAGTGGTACTATTAACGTTAATTTAAGTTATTTAACATATATGACATAGTTCGACTAGGACATTTGGAGGTATTAAAATAGTTTTCCTTGCAATTTTTATGATATTGGTTACGCTAAATTTCTCATTATATTATTATTACGTATATAATTTTGAAAATTACTAGTAAATACTACATATACAATATCAATTCACAATTATTGTTTGTGAAATTCTATTAAATATAACACAAAATAAAATAATAAATTGGTCAAATAGTAGTTCCTAAATTGAATGGACATAAGTGCATGAGATTGTTTAGCTCAATTATAATTTAATACGTTTAATATCTTTACATACAAAATACCTAAATAGAAATAGTATAAAAAAGAACAAAGTTTAGCTACAAAACCAGTTATAGCCTTAGGCTACAAACTGCTCTAATAAGATGACATGTGTAAAAAAAAGCATGTGCATTGCACATGATTACTTAAGTAAACTTAACCCAACTAACCCTAGTTAACTACACCACCTATTAAAAAAATAAAAAATAAAAACTAAAAACCCTAAAAAATATGCGTATGATCTCTCTCTCTCTAAACTGTGACCCAGAAGGCCATAACCCAGCTCCAACCGATCACCCATAGCCTCCCATCTCCACAGCCGGCCAACCTCAAATCCTGTGCTGTCTCCACCGCCAACCAACCACCTCAATTCTCCTCTGTCTCCATCGCCGGAGCACTCAATCTCTGCCGCTTCACCGGTTAGATTCTTTTTGTTTTATTCATAGATAACTAAATTTACTTTTTTAATTCTATTAATTTTTTTTCTGAATGAATTGTGTTTTATTCATAGACTATGCAGTTTTATTTGTTAGAGATCGAAGACTATTTTTTATTGTTAGATTATTGCTGTTAACCTTTTAGTATTTTTTATTGTGATGCCATTGGCATATTGAAGACAATTTTTAATGGTTAGACCATTGGGAGATTGATGCCATTAGCATTGACGGTACTCAATGCTTATAAACGATCAACTATATATATATATATATATATATATATATATATATATATATAAATGCTTCCAATGACCAAAGATATGTCACTATAGATGGTTGGGAGTCAACTGAATTATTTTCTTTCAAGACATTTCTGCTTGAGTATGTTTGAACTGTAGTTCATAGCTCTATTTTTAACCTTCCTTCAATAAGGACAATGGTAAGCAATCATACATACTAAATCCTTCAATAAGTGAGCTCCCTAACAACCCCCCCCCCCCCTACCCAAAAAAAAAAAGTATTTACTTTTTTTTTTGTAGAGAAGCCTTAAATTTTCTCTAAATATGATTATTAAAATAATTTTTATTTAATCCTTATTAGTTCACTTTTTGCTTTTACAAATCACCTACTGGTTGCATTAAGGATAAGTCAAAGATAATGAAGAGTTGAAGTGCAATGCATTATCAACTTAAATTTAATATTCTCATTTAACTCCACTAATTTTGTGGATTTACTATTTGCTTGCTTATTTTCTGTTTCTCATTTTTTGTTTCAGTAGTTCCTCATGATTCTGCAAGCAAAGAAAGCAGAAGGAAGATGGTCGAAGCATATTCATTGAACCAAAAATTGAATGGTAAAGTGAGTGAAGAAGATCCGAAAAAACTAAGGAGAAAATTGGAGGAAGATTCAGAAGATACAAAACAAGAAGTTAAAACTAAAAGGATGAGACAAAAGTTGTTTGCTTGGTAATGAGAATCAACAAGCATTCAAGGATCCATTGCATGTTCCAGTTGAGCCTATTACAAGAGCAAGATCCAAGAAAATCAAAGAAGCACTTAATGGGCTGATTCAAGAGATTTGTGCTGATTCTAACGCAGGACATTCCAAGCTTGGCCCAAAGGAAGCTGAAAACGTAATAAATTTAATTTAAGCTATTTAGGGCTGATCTGGCTTAATTGCGAGTGATTTATGGCATGAATTAATGGCTGATTGACTTCCAGCTCTATATCAGTTGAGGCAGATTTTTTCCTATTTTGGATCTGCTAATTTCAGACCAAATCAACTTTTATTTAGGGTTTTATTATTTAGTACATTTTTTAGGTATTTTCCTTATTTTTAGGTGCATTTAATGCTTTTTAGGTCAAATTTGATTCCTGATATGGTAAGGTATCAATTAGGAGTTATTTTAGAATATATTTTCTTGTCTGTCAAGTTTTATGGAGCCCTTAAATAGGCTCTGAAGTTTGTAAACGTTTTTCAGAATATTATTGAATAAAAATCAGAAAAGATGAGGCTTTGCTCTTCTTTTGGTTCTTCAAGAACTGTGAACTTATCAGGGATTCTTCCCTGTGGCGTTCAAACTTTATACCTTTGGTTCGTGATTCTTTATAATCATTGGGTCAGGGTTTCTATCAAAAATCTGAATTTTAGCTTTCTGGGGCAAGTATTCCAATATTTTTGTTGGGTCTCAAAGCGTGTCGATTGAGGTTCGCATCATATTCCAATATTGTTTGTTAGGTCTCAAAGCGTGTCGATTGAGGTTCGCATCACTTGGTGCAAAATTTCTTCTGATTTTGTTGTCTAGTGCCTATGTTGTATTTTAAAAATCAAAGGGATGGGATGGTTGACAACCATCTATTTCTTAACTTAAACAAGGGACATATTAATTTAGGCTTGAATGTTCTGTTGACAAAATGGTAGAGATTGTTCTTTCTCACTCTTTTTTATTTTAGATGTTCTTCACAAGAACTGGCTTTGTAAATATTTATTGACTGCCAGATCATAATTCCATACTAATCATATTATGTGAGGTGGAATATAGTTTAGGCTGACTTTATTTTAGCTATTGTGAGAGATATGTTTGTGGTTCAAAATAGTACCACTTGTTCTGCAGTCCTAGTTTACCACAAGTGCATTGTAACTTTCAGTATGGAAGATTTGAAATTCCCTGCAAAGAAGCCCAATAATAATTCTGCTCTATTGATATCCATTTCCTTGCAGTATCCATTTGTTAATGCCTTGCATATTGCTATATCAGGTGGCCCGCCAAATTTAACCATTTCTTTCATTACATATTCACCCTCCATACTTTTTTTTATTGTTGGAAATAAAGGAGAGATAATACCTAAATTTTCCTTTAAAATTACACAATTTGATTTTACCAAAAAGAGGTGGCGGAGATGAGGCGTGGACCAAGTTACTGTCTTGAGACAAATCATGCCGTCTACGGTATATCCGATGTAGTTAGACAAATAGTTTCTGCACGTTGTCCCCAGGATACAACAGCCCAGCCACCTTTTCTGATTATCCTTGCGAGCCTACACTGCTCGTAGGATATAAGCTCTCTATAGTACTTTCTTTTCCCAGAAAAATTTTGTAAAAGATAAAATGTTTTTTGTGAGTAATAAGAAGCAAAAAATGGTAAGTGTTTAAGAAAAAAAAAATTGTTTCTGAAAAGTTTACAGCTTTGTAAATCAAAAATAAAAGTGTGTGTATATCTCAATCCTTATTTTTTTTCCCAAATATATATATATATATATACACACACACACACATATATATTTATGTAGCCGGACCTATAACTTGTCCTTAGCCAAAGTTTGTACGTTGAGAACAAAAAGAAAGTATCATAATGCCACGCAATTAATGGCCCATTATTACCATGCCTTTTCAAAAGTTTTCTTCCTAAATATATGTTATAGAAAATGCTAGCTGTTGTTTCCGTTTACTCTAAAAAAAAAAAAAAATGCTAGCTGTTTGATCACTTTCCATTAAACCAAATAGTAAACATTTGTGTATATATGGTAACTTATTATAACATAAAATAATTTAGCAATAGTTGTACATTTAAGTGCTGAAGATTCTTGCATATATAACATTTTGATGTCATATTTAAATAAGAACGTTTGAATACAAAACGTTTAGAATGGAAAATACACTAAAAGCTGACAATATATGATATTAAAATTCACATTATTTTCAGAGATTTCCTAATTAAAACCATTGACAATAATTATTCAAATTTTGAATTATATTTGAATTTTCAAAATTTAGCAATTAACGTATCTGACATTAAGGGATAATTGATTTCCTCAATTCACATAAATGAGTATTAAAATAAATATGATATTTTTTATAAAAATATCCAACAACCCCCCACTTATTTTTATAGAAAATAGATAGGTAAATATATATATAAAAGAACAATTTTTTCTGGGTTAAGTAAAACATTATGCATAA
The DNA here is from genome assembly GCF_040712315.1 of Castanea sativa. NCBI lineage: Eukaryota > Viridiplantae > Streptophyta > Magnoliopsida > Fagales > Fagaceae > Castanea > Castanea sativa. The sequence continues at coordinate 37,984,886 of NC_134018.1, forward strand.
TGAGAGTGTCAATGGCTTGAACCCTCATTTTGTGTTTCAGCAACATTTTTTCAAAGTTAATAGTGATCTAAGTCTTGAACTATAACTTTTTCTATGGATAAAAAACATTACATTACACACATAATATTCCAGTACTCTACTACGAGTTTTTAAGCCAGCACATTACGACCTTGTGCTTTATCCCAGCATCCATGAGCTATTTAGAGAACTAGCCCCATTCTCAAAGGAAGCGGTCTCACTTCCATGCTCACTTAGGTGTGGCTATCAAGGATGTTCTTGTAACTCTAACATCCTACTCATAAGAGCTATAGTCCACATTAAGAGTTTTTAATAAATAAAAATAAAAACTCATCCTATATAACGTTACAAGATACATGCACGCACACCATAGAGAGGGACATGAGTATTATTACTCATACATATATTTAGTGCATGTTAATCAAACTACTCTATGATTAGTTTTTCCCTTTGAACCTAGTTCTTGGGATCTCTAGTCCCTAGGTAGGGTATCCTCATAGGTAGTTTATTCTTCTTTGGGCTTAAGTCTCATCCCCCTCGATGCTATCTAGATCTTTTCTCTAGCTAGAGCTTTAGTTAATGGATCCGCAATATTATCATTTGTACTAATATAATCAACATTTATGGTACCATTGTTTATGTTTGATCTCACAGTACTGTGTTTTCTTCTAATAGATCTGGATTTACCAATAGTATTTGTTGCGCACTCTACCAATAGTGGCAGTACTATCACAATGAATTAAGACAGGTGAAATAGGTTTCTCCCACATGGGAATTTCAAATAATAAATCTCGTAACCAACCTGGTTCTTCACTAGCTGAAGATAAGGCAATTAATTCTACCTCCATGGTAGATTTAGCAATAATCTGTTGTTTTTTAGATTTCCAACTTATTGCTCCACCACCTATAGTAAATACATAGCCAGTGGTAGACAAAGAATCACCTGATAAGGTGTTCCAACTAGCATCACTATATCCTTCAAGAACAACAAGATATCTTTGATATAGCAAACCATAGTTCGCAGTTCTTTTTAAATATCTCATTAATTGAGTCATGGCATTCCAATGCTCAAAATTAGGTTTGCTAGTAAATCTTGCTAGAACTCCTACGACATAAGCAATATCAGGTCTAGTACAATTAGTAGCATATCTAAGACTTCCAATAATACTAGCATATTCCTTTTGATTGTAAATATCATTTTCATCTTTAGTAGGAAAAAGATGCACACTAGAGTCAAAAGGAATACTTGCAAGTTTACAATCAAAGTAATAATATTTTTTCAAAATTTTTTCTATATAATGAGATTGATCTATAAATATGCCATTTGAAGTTCTAGAAATTTTCATGCCAAGAATCACATTAGCTTCTCCTAAATCTTTCATATCAAAATTATTTTTAAGAAGCATTTTGGCAGCATTTAAAATATCCATATTAGGTCCAAAAATTAGAAGATCGTCAACATATAAACAAATTATAACATGAGCATCATCAAAAGTTTTATAATATATACATTTGTCACTTTCATTTGTTTTAAAACCATTAGAAAACAAACATTGATCAAATTTCTCATGCCACTGTCTAGGTGCTTGTTTTAAACCATATAGAGATTTTAATAATTTACATACCTTATGCTCATTACCTGGCATTGTAAAACCTTCTGGTTGGTCCATGTAGATTTCTTTTTCTAAATCTCCATTTAAAAATGCCGTCTTTACATCCATTTGATGTATCATCAAATTATGAATAGTTGCTATAGCAATCAATAATCTAATAGACATAACTTTAGTAATAGGAGAAAAAGTATCAAAAAAATCAATATCTTCTTTTTGTTTAAAACCTTTAGTTACAAGCCTTACTTTGAATTTTTCAATAGATCCATCAGGTTTTAATTTTCTTCTAAGTACCCATTTACATCCAATTGTTTTACAACCTGGAGGTAAATCTACAAGTTTTCAAATATTATTAGAGATAATAGAATCCATCCCATCATTGATGGCTTCTTTCCAAAAACCTGAATCAGGAGAAGATAAAGCTTCCTCTAAGGAAGTAGGGTCACCTTGTAAATTATACACATAATATTTAGGACCAAAAACCTTTTCAATTCTAGGTCTTTTACTCCTCCTAGGTTCAAACTCATATTCATTAACATCTTTTGACTTAGATGTTGAACATTCAAAATTCTCTTGTTGTTCAAAAACCCCACGATTTTTATATTTAAATGGAAATTTATTTTCATGAAAAATTGCATCTCTAGATTCAATTATTGTATTATTATCAATATCAAAAAATCTATAAGTTGTGCTATTTAAAGAATAACCTAAAAATACACATGTAGAAGCCTTTACCCCAAGTTTAGGTCTTTTAGGGTCAGGTAGCCTCACATATGCTAAGCAACCCCAAACTTTGAAAAAATTCAGATTTGGTTTATATTTTTTCCATAATTCAAAAGGAGTTAAAAAAGTCTTTTTATGAGGTACTCTATTCAAAACAAAAATTTGCAGTTAAAACAGCTTCACTCCAAAAATATTTAGGAGCCCTAGAACTAACAAGCATAGCATTAGTTAAATTCATAAGAGTCCTATTTTTACGTTCAGCTACTCCATTTGAAGATGGAGAATAAGGGGCAGTAGTCTCATGAACAACACCAAGAGATTGAATATAATTATTAAGACCAAGAGTATCATATTCTTTTTCCCTATCAGTTCTAAACCTTTTAACCTTTTTATCAAAAGTATTCTTAACTTCTTTTAAGAAAATTGATAATTTTTCAAAGGAATCACTTTTATTTTTCATAAGATAAACATATGAATATTTTGAAAAATCATCAATAAAGGTTATAAAATACCGATTACCTCATCGTGTCAAGTGTCCTTCAAATTCACAAATATCACTATGGATAAGCTCTAGTAATTTAGTATTTCTTTCAATTGATTTATGAGGCTTTTGAGTAATTTTAGTCATGCTACAAATTTCACATTTTTCAAGTTCATTTTCAAGTTTAGGAATTAAACCTAAACCACTCATATTTTTCATATATTTTTTATTGATATGACATAATCTACCATACCAAACATTCACACAAGAAACAATATAAGCAAAACTTGAATTTTCATTCATCTCAACATTAAGTTTAAACATGTCATCACAAGCATAGCCTTTGCCAACAAACATTCCCTTTTTAGAGAGCACATATTGATCAGCCTCAAAGACTTGTTTGAAACCAGCCTTATTCAACAAAAAACTAGAAATTAGATTCTTTCTAATGTTAGGAACATGAAAGACATCTTTGAGAGTGACTTCTCTCCCAAATGTAAATTTGAGAAGCACCTCTCCAATACCCACAACATCAATGGTATAAGAATCACCAAGCATAATTTTCTTTTTCTCATCGAAGATGGTGTAGGTCTTGAACCAATTTTTATCATAACAAACATGTCTGGTTGTCTCAGAATCAATCCACCACCCTCCTAAGCCTTTGAGAATATTAATCTCGGTAACCACAGCCACAAGAGGCTCTTCAATGACATTGGCTTGAGCCATAGGCCCATGTTTTCGAAAACGACAATTTCTAGCCAAATGTCCAGGCTTTCCACATACAAAACATGCATAATTGCTATTATTAGTGTGGTTGCCATTATTTGGAGCATGCTAAGGATGGTGTGCTTGGTTCTTTCTTTGATTAGAGTGGGTCTTATGTTGAGACTGATTTCCATTTGGCCTACGTTTGAAGTTCCTTTTCTTAGGCCTTACATAGTCATTATTTTTAGCATTGGCTTTTGGCATGTTTTCATTTGAAGAGATAAAATTTACCTTAGGACCATTTGCTCCATGAAGTTCAATAGTTTTGTCTTGGTTTCTTGCCTCTTCCTCCACTCTCAAACGGGTGATAAGGGATTCAATGGAGAGTTCCTTTTGCTTGTGTCTCAGAACTTTGGCAAACTCCTTCCAAGATTTAGGCAGCTTGTCAATGATGGCTGAAACTTGCATTTGTTCATCTACACAAATGCCTTCAGATCGAACATCTTGTGCAATCATTTGGAGTTCATAGGATTGTTCCACCACGAACTTGCCTTCAACCCTCTGAAATCTGAAAAATCAGCTACATGCATATTTCTTGGATCCAGCTTCCTTTGTATCATATTTTTGATTCAATGCCTTCCATATCTTTTTGGCTGATTTGTAAGCTTGATTATAATAATCATACAAATCATCAGAAAGACAATTAAGTAAATAATTTCTACAGTAAAGATGATCCTTATCCCATTTCTTAACATCTTTTTCATGTTGAGAAAGATATTCTTCAGTCAATTATTCAGATTTCTTTTTCTTTGGTTTTTTCTCAGTTAACACATAAGCCACATTCAAGAGAGTAAGATAAAATAAAGTCTTTTGTCTCCACCTCTTAAAGTTAACACCACGGAAGCGAAATGGCTTATTAAGATCACCTGCTCCAGAGGAATTAGACATAACATTACCATTTTCCAAGGATGATTTTGCGTTCTCCATATCGATTTGTCTCAAATTGTTGGAAATAAAGGAGAGATAATACCTGAATTTTTCTTGAAAATTACACAATTTGATTTTACCAAAAAGAGGTGGTGGAGATGAGGCGTGGACCAAGTCACTGTCTTGAGACAAATCATGCCGTCTACGGTATATCTGATGTAGTTAGACAAATAGTTTTTGAACGTTGTCCCCAAGATACAATAGCCCAGCCACCTTTGCTAATTATCCTTGCGAGCCTACACTGCTCATAGGATATAAGCTCTCTATAGTACTTTCTTTTCTCAGAAAAATTTTGTAAAAGATAAAATATTTTTTGTGAGTAATAAGAAGCAAAAGATGGTAAGTGTTTAAGAAAAAAAAAATTGTTTCTGAAAAGTTTGCAGATTTGTAATTCAAAAATAAAAGTGTGTGTATATCTCAATCTTTTTTTTTTTTCCCATATATATATATATATATATACACACACACATATATATTTGTGTAGCCGGACCTATAACTTGTCCTTTAGCCGAAGTTTGTACATTGAGAACAAAAAGAAAGTATCATAATGCCATGCAATTAATGGCCCATTATTACCATGTCTTTTCAAAAGTTTTCTTCCTAAATATATGTTATAGAAAATGCTAGCTGTTGTTTCCGTTTACTCTAAAAAAAAAAAAAATTGCTAGCTGTTTGATCACTTTCCATTAAACCAAATAGTAAATATTTGTGTAAATATGGTAACTTAATATAACATAAAATAATTTAGCAATAGCTGTACATTTAAGTGCTGAAGATTCTTGCATAAATAACATTATTATATCATATTTAAATAAGAATGTTTGAATACAAAACGTTTAGAATGGAAAGTACACTAAAAGCTGACAATATATGGTATTAAAATTCACATTAATTTTCAGATTTTTCCTAATTAAAACCATTGACAATAATTATTCAAATTTTGAATTATATTTGAATTTTCAAAATTTAGCAATTAACGTATCTGACATTAAGGGATAATTGATTTCCTCAATTCACATAAATGAGTATTAAAATAAATATGATATTTTTTATAAAAATATCCAACATTTATTTTACACAAGCAGTCTATTATAGCCCTATATGCAGTGAGATTGGGTTTTAAATTTTATACACCATCTCAACTTTTCAAGCTAATGCCTTTGCCACTTAATTGTCAAAGAAATTCAAATTACTGCACTAGCAGATAAGAAATAACCATTTTAATAATAAATATAAGCTATTATTTTTGAACCTTATGAAAACTGACTTCTAAATGTACCCATAAGAAAATAGACAAGTTCTTTTGAGATGACAGAATAGAAAAAGGTTCAAAAAAATTTCTCCTTTTGCAGACTATGAAACAATACTTGTAAATAGAATATAGGATCTCTCCAACACCTTTTAGATTTGTTTCAATTCAAAAATAGAATAAAAAGGTAGAGAATAAAGTTTGAAAAATTTTGATTGTAGCGGCAATTGGCTGATCCTCTTCACACAGTTTGACCACTAGATATTCATAAAAGTTAGCAAAAATAGGAATTTCAAATCCTTGAAGCTCTAACAACAACTTCAAAGCTGAAAGTACCTTACTTTTGTTTCTATGTCCTTCCACAACAACTCGACAAGTAAAACTATCCAGGCAAACCCCATTTCCTATCACTCATACAACAATGACTTTGACAATTTGAGACTTAAATCATTCTTGACCCAATTGAAGAAAGTCAGAGCTGATGAGGAATCAAATTGAAACCTCAAATGAACTTAAAAAAAACCAGCTAGCAAATCCTCCAGTTCTTGAAGGAATTTAAAAAGTAAATTTAGTTATCTATGAACAATGAAACTAAAAAACGCACATTACTAATTTTTTTTAAAAAACCAGAAAATCCAGAACTCACATTAATAATCAAACACAATTCATTCAGAAAAATTAATAGAATTAAAAAAGTAAATTTAGTTATCTATGAATAAAACAAAAGGAATCTAACCGGTGAAGCGGCGGAGACTGAGTGCGCCGGCAGTGGAGACAGAGGAGGATTGAGGTGGTTGGCTGGCAGTGGAGACAACACAGGATTTGAGGTTGGCTAGCGGTGGAGACATGAGGATTTGGGCTGGGTTATGGCCTTCTGGGTTACAGTTTAGAGAGAGAGAGAGAGAGAGAGAGAGAGAGAGAGAGAGAGAGAGAGAGAGAGAGAGAGAGAGATCATACGTATATTTTTTAGGGTTTTCAGTTTTTATTTTTTATTTTTTTAATAAGTGGTGTAGTTAACTAGGGTTAGTTGGGTTAAGTTTATTAAGTAATCATGTGCACATGCTATTTTTTACACATGTTATTTTATTAGAGCAGTTTGTAGCCTAAGGCTACAACTGGTTTTGTAGCTAAACTTTGTCCTATAAAAAAATATGTTCATTAGTTCAGAGAAAAAATAACGGAAAAAATCTAAACAATTTAATTTATACGGAAAGCTAACAAAAGTAAAATCAAATTTTGATTCTAATTGAATTTTATCTAAACTTTGATTTAAAAAAGCAAATCTATATTGTTAAGTTTTAGATCATTGTAAACTAGATTGTTTAACCTAATTAATTAACCAAGTGTATACTTAGATTTATTATTCAGATCTAGGTTAAAACAATAATAATCATATCATGTAAAATAGCGGAAAATAAAGAACACAAAGATCTAATGACTCAGGAAAACTAAACCGGTAAAAAACCTGGGGAGGATTTAACCTAACTATTTTCAAGGCAAAACAAATTCACTATGAAAAAATTGAAGTTTGTACAATAGAACTTAGATCACTAACATTTTATTGCTATATCGAGTAGAAAATTTACTACCATGACCCCATGATAGCTCCGAGTCTACAGACTATTTCTTTCTTTGATCTACAACAACCATAAGTTCTCCTAATTGTGATTTTGAGACTCCACTCAAAGGTTTTGGATCTTCTTTAAGTTTTTTATGCAACAACTGAAACAACCATCAAGTTCTTGATGTGAATCTTGATCTTGATAGCTCTATGTATGTGTATGAAGGTAAACACCACTCAGATCTCACAAAAGATTCATTACATAACTCAATAAAGACTATAGAGAGCTTTTGGGTACAAAACCCTAGATCTACAAAAGATGCACACTTTTCTCTCTCTGAAAAGCCATTTTAAAAACGTTTAGGGTTTCTTATATATATTAGAAGAAATAAATCTGAAACTCTAATCCTTTTTGGGCTTGAACTACTGTTTGGGCCAACTTAAAATTTTGCAAACCCGTATTTTGATTGATTGAGCCTATCTCTCGATCAATCGAGCCAGAAAAATTCTAAAATCTTCTTTTTGCAGCTTACTTGTCCTTGGATCTTGACTTGTATCACCTTGAGTATTGTCTAACAATATCTATAGACTCTAGGATCTATATCTAGACAAGTTTGTATTCATGATTTACCAATTGTTCTAAACTTTTGAAACCTAACATATATATTACCTAGTTAATAATGGACTATACATAGTCATAATATATTACATAAATAATTTATAAATTTGAATTGTTTTTAGCTATACAAAAAAAATGCTCATAAATATAAAATCATTCAAACTCTCTCTTCTCTAATTTTATATATAGAGTTATATATGATTATGCTTTTTATGGTTTATTTATATTGGACTTTTCGTTTTTTACATTAAATTAACTCATTTGACACAAAAATTAAAAAACTTAAATTAAATAGGACACATGGGGCAAAACTAAACGTCAAATTTCCTCTAAATCTCACATACATATTTTTGAGAGAATTATGCTAGGCTTTCTTCTTCTTCTTCTTCTTCTTCTTCTTCTTTTTGGGCTCCTGGAAAAAAAAATTTAGGCTTGAAAGATATTGTTGATATACTTTCCTCCATACAAATTCAACATTGACGGGAAAAAAAGAGAGTCAGGCATCCAATGGTAGAGAAGATCATGAAAAGTGGAATCCATGATGCATAAGTGAAAAAAAAATTGGGAACATCGATTAAATTAATAGTCAAGTTAAAAATGTCATTCACTCATGTATGTACATAGAGCTACCCACCCCCCCTCCCCCCCCAAATTTAGATATATTTTCTTTTCTTCTCAAAATGAATAGGTATTAAACTATGAAGTAATGTTAGTACAAATTTTAATATATAAGTTTTACAAACTAATATATCCTTAATCATAAAAGATAATTTAAACACTTATTTATATATTGTTGAAGTAACACCAATAAGTCATTTCACTTAAAGAGTTCACTTAAGTGAATGACTTAAAAAGTCAAATAGAAAGTTCATTTAACACTCACTTTGAGCAAGATTGTTAAACTCAATTTTATTTTTACAAAAACCAATCTCCATTTCTTCTATTTTTAATAGTGATGTCCTGATATATTACATTTTAAGTTTATAATTGAAATTGTGTTTTAAACACACGATTTACTTGCTAGTTAACTTAATCCACTCCAAGAGCAAGTCTATTTAATATTGTTGTAACAAAATTGATTATCCATTGTGCACGTATTTAGTCTAATATATGTTTCAATATATATTAACCAATTAATTATCACAATAAAAAAGAATAAAAGAGTATCTTATTTTCCTTATTTTCAATGTAAGACTAAACATTTCATTAACTACTTATCTTTCATGTTAACTCTCTCCTCTATATGTATATAATAAGGCCCGTACGCGGTTCGATTGATTCGGTTTTGGAGGAGTTTTTTGCAATACACCTATAAGGTTTTCGCCCATAAGAGCATCCGTAGCAGATGTTGCAAAAAAAAATGTCATTTTACAACACCAAAACCTTACTTTATTATTTTACCACATCATTTTACAACACCCTATTTATCAGATGTTTTATTCTTCCATTCTATACATTAAAATAATATTTACATCACATTAAAATAATATACTAAATTCCTCTCCCATCATCCTCATCAACAACACCAACAAGGCAACAACAGCAACTACAACAACACCAACAACAACTACAACAACAACCAAAAATTGTTGCGGCCACAATCACCAAAAAAAAAAAACACAACCACCAAAATCACAACCGATTTGCCATAACCCACAGCCACAATCACAACCGATTCGCCATCACACAACCACAAAAAAAAACACACAGCCACAATCACAACCGACTTGCCACCACCGATTCGCCATAACCCACAACCCATGAAACTCAACCCACCCACCGCCATAACCCACAACCCGAACCCATCCACCACCGATCTACCCATCCGAACCCACCCATCGCCACAACCCACAACCCATGAAACTCAACCCACCCACTGCCATAACCCACAATCCGAACCCACCCACCGCCATAACCCACAATTCGAACCCACCCACCACCGATCTGCCCATCCGAACCCACCAATTGCCCAACCCACCCATCAAACCACAGCCAAAAAACGTGAACGGAAAAAAAAAAAAGGAAAAAAAAAAGAAAGAACCCGAAGCGGAATAGATGGTTGGCGGCGTCGAGTGGTGGGCTTTGGTGATCGGCTTGCTGTGGAAGACGAAGAGAGAAGACAGAGATGAGAGAGAAGACGGAGATGAGAAGACAGAGATATCTGTGATGAGAGAGAGAAAACGGAATAAAATAAGAGCAAATATTTTTGCCATGGCTCGTCCGTACCGTGGCAAATTGCCACGGTACTATTCAATGTTGCAAAAATTTGCAACATATAGCACATCTGATAAAAGGGATTTTTTATGTTTGATGTACTAAATGTGCCAAATATTTGGCATTTGGCACATTTAGCACATCTACTACGGATGCTCTAAGTAACCGCACCTCTCCTATAGAAGGAAAAAACTGGTCAACATAAGGTATGGTGCATTCCATCAGTTTAGTGTGGTTAGTTCGGTTATGTGCATTGTGCTTTTAAAGAGGCAAAAATATCTTACACAGTAGAACGACACCATTTCACTTGAAGGAGGAGACTAAGTTTTTTTTTTTTTTTTGGGAGAAACAAACACACACAAGGAGAAGGAAAAATGTTCTAATACAATGGCACACTACAACTCCTCCACTCAAAAACCATAATAATTGAGTTAAGTATAAAAAAAAAGAAGTCTAAACGCCACAATTTAAAAAATGGTTTAAAAAATAAAGAAAATCAGGCACAAGTTCATTAATTGGTTTAACAAGTGAAGGAGAAGACTGAGTTGGTCATTAAATGGTTTTAAAAAAGAAGTTTAAAACAGCACAATATTCTTGAAGTATATTATATTATAATATAATACAAATCCTGGCACTATTTTTTCTTCTTCAAAATCAAGTTGCAGACGTTTCTATTCTCGAAAAGAGTTGCAGATGATTCTATTAAATAGGGGTGTTTCGGTTCGGTTATGGTCGGTTTTTTTTTTAACTGGCCAACTGAAACCGAAATTTTCGGTTTCCAAAGTTGTCAACCGAAACCGACCGAAATAGTTGAAACACTGTCGGTTTCGGTTTGTTTTATTTTTTCGGTCGGTGTTCGGTTTCAGTCAACATCACAGATTCACAGTCACAAAAAGAAAAAAACAACTCAACATCACATTTTTTCAATAAGAAAATAACAGCTCAACATCATATTCACAAAAAATAGCATTGATTCAGTATTAAACAAAACCCAAAATACAAAAAAGAGAGAGGGTTATCAAGAAATTAAAAAGAGACTAGAGAAGGTCATCGTGAGAATGAAAAGATCAAGCCGGGTGGGGAGGCCGGCGTGTGAAGGCCGGCATGTGGAGGCGGTAGCAAAGGCGTGAGGCGTGAGGGTGATGAAGGAGATGGAGGCGTGAGGGAGATGGAGGCGTGATGCGTGAGGGAGATGAGGGAGATGGAGGAATGAGGCGTGAGGGAGATGATTGATGAGGGAGATGGAGGCGTGATGCGTGAGGGAGATGGAGGAATGAGGCGTGAGGGAGATGGAGGCGTGAGGGAGACTCAGATGAGGGAGATGGCGGCTGGAAAGAAAAGGGTAAGAGGGTGAGAGCTTATAAATATAAGAGTTAGGGTTTTAAGTTTTAATGGTTTTAAAAAATAAAAAAACTCAAAAACATATGGGCGAGGGCTTGAATCAGGGAACGCTTGGTTATTAAAGCCACAGAATACCACCAAGTTATGAACTCCAACGTGACTTAATGTTACATATATATATATATATATATATATATATATATATATATATATATATATATATCGGTTCGGTTCGGTGCATTAAAATTTGCCACCGACAACCGAACCGAAATTTTCAGTTTTATTATATAAAAAATCGAAACCAAACCGAACCGAAAATTTTGCATCGATTCAGTCGGTTTGCAGTGGTTTTTTCGGTTCGTCGGTTTTTTGCACACCCCTACTATTAAAAAGGGGAAAAAAAAAAAAAAAAAGCCAGGCAGCAAACGTGAATGTCACTCAATCACGTAAAAAAAAAAAAAAAAACACACACACACACACACACATATATATATATATATATATGTTCGGAAAAAATCCTAATTCCCTCTGTGTCTATGTGGGAATTAAAATTAAGAACAAAGTTTCTCTCCAAACTAGTTTGGAGAGAAACTCTTTAAACTTCTCATATATTATTTTTTTTTTGTGTGAATTTTGAAAATCTAACCGTTGAACTTCATGTTCCTTATGTTCTTAACATAGTTATCAAATTTCGTTCAAATTGGATGTTATTTACTATTTAATCAATTAACTTATTTTTTATATACAACTTTAGATCACAAAAACTTGAAATTATAACATTTATTTGATGACATAGCAATTGATCTTTGATGTTCTTGAAATTTTGTAAGAATTAAGAATGTAATAAGAACATGTAATCTAACGGTTAGATTTTCAAAATTCGTACTCAATGTAAAAATATATGATGAGTTTATAGGGTTTCCAAGTAATAGTAATATTATGGAAACAAAAAATATTTTAGCAAGCACCACATAAACACAACCATACAAGAACACCAAATCTTACATGAAAAATCTTCTAACGTAGATGAAAAAATCAAGGGTAGTTTCGAAAAATTATCTATTATGAAATGGAAATTACAACTATCAAGTTTACAATAAGTTAGGTATATAACAAATAAATCTTAAGGAATAAATACAATCTTACCATAAAATCAATAGCAAAATCTTCCTTTAAATACTCCAACTCTCCATAGTTGTATCAGTACTCAAAAACTTCATAAAACTCTACCAATTTATCTTCTTTATGTGTGTAACTTGAATTAAGAAAAAATGTTTCCTTTTTCTTTTTCACTCTCTCACACTTGCTGTGTTTTCTTCTATCTTTTTGGATTGCACCTCTCGAAGCTCTCACTTATGATTTTCTCTCCATGGCCGAATGGCCTGCTTAAAACAGCTCTCTGCTTCAGCTTCCCACAAGGCCGAACGGCCTTATTTTCTTTTTCCTTCTTTACTTTTCTTTTCCTTCAGCGTGTCCCACACGCCTTGCATTATTTCTCATTAAGAGAAGTCAGATCTCTCCCATACTTTGATCACTCCTCAATAAATGAAACCTAGTTTTGAAGACTTTTTGGACAAAGCTCATAAATGAGCTTTGACAAGGCATGTGGGCTGGACTCACATTGTGTTTTGCCCCAATAATATATATATATATATATATATATAATTTTTTTAATTTTTTATTGTCGTATTAATTCATTTTAAAAACTGAGAAAGAAAGGTTGCTTGCTTCCAATTCAAGCATCCGTTATCAGATCACAGGGTACCTAGTTGCCTATTATATAAACGTTCCCAGCCTGCCCTGCCAGCCCCACTCTCCTGTTTTTGGGCTGTGCATATATGTAGTTGCGATTGACAAGCCGACAGCATCGAAGTCAAAGCAATATACATGTATATATATGACTCACTCAGTTTACACCCAACCAACTACCAAGAAATGGAAAACGGGGCAGAAAGATGGAATATTTTGGGGGACGGAAAGCTGAAAGCAACGTCGGGAACCACCACCGTTCATGGTGTTCTCTTGAATATAAGAAGAAATGTTGACAAAGATGATCCCAGGTCAACTGTGCCTCTCGGCCATGGCGACCCCTCGCTTTTCCCATGCTTTCGGACCACCACCATTGCCGAAGATGCCATTGTTGACGCTGTCCGCTCCGCTGAATTTAATTATTATTCACCAAAGCCTGGACTCCTTCCCACAAGGAGGTAAATACTACTACATACTACATACTACTATTATTTTATTTTGTCTTTTTTCAGGTAGATTTAGATTAGAACCATGTACTCTGATGAATTTCATATTTTCCTTTCCTTTTTCGGTAGTTTAGTTCACTTTCTATTTCTTTTTAGTTTTTACTATGATTGCATTTCTTTGACTTTCATATTGTTGCCCGTTTCACTGTCTAGCAGCAACTGGTAGGGACAGTAACGTGAATGATCAACGAGTCACGAGTGGTTTGTAGTTTTTTTTTTTTTGTGGTAAACTAAAAATGGTTAGAGGGGATGATCGATGAGACTTTCTTACTTAGGCGTTACTATAATCACTCCTGCGTTGAGACTCCATATTATGAGTTCAGTAAACAACTTGTAAATAAGATATAAGGAGCTGCAGTATATAAGTATATTACTAGTGAGGGAACTTGAACCATGCTCAAAGGCTTGTTGGTCGAAGCCCTTACTACTAAGCCGCGCAACGCGTTGATTAGTTTTGCACTTGTAGTCTTTGTGTTTGCAAACTCTCACAGTCTGACATATGTGCAAGCAAAACTGTGATGTGCAACGAGAAAGGTAGACATTGATTGCGTTTCGGTCAAAACATAATTGGACTAAAATGGGATGTAATATCCTATCTTTGATGGGTCAGATCAAGCAGGAATTATCCATAAATTTTTTTAAACCTTTGAACCTTTATTTTTGTATTTCTTTAAATACAAATAATAGAACAAAAAAAATTCTTAATAAAGATAAAAATTACATAAATCCTTAAGTTTAATTGTAATTGACTAACTAATTCTAGTAGTTTACTAGTCTAATTTCCAAAAAAAAAAAGGAAAAATAAATTATGTATACATGTTATAGATGAAGCTTGAAATAAAGTAAAATCAGTTTGTTTTAGATTTTTTTTTTTTTTGGTTGTTGAAAGATAGTAAAATTATGGTCGTACTTAAAAAAAATCAAAGCTTTGAAAAAGTTGTATATAGGCAATAAGCTAAAAAGTTAAAATTAAAAAAAAATTAATTTAAACTCATACAATACATACAATTATAAGAATAAAATATAGCTTAGGTAAAGAAAGAAAAAAGAAAATAATTAAAAAGAAAATATATAATCAACTTACAAAAAAAACTAAATGTTAGTGTTAGATCCGACATTAAAAATAATTATATTTGAGAATTACTCAAGTTGACGAGTAAAATGTCATTAGCACTTTTTATATAGAAAATTTAATATAGCTTTAGTTTTCAAACATACATAAAAAATGTGTCGATAAAAAAAAAGGTTATACAGTTATAATAAAAGCTTGATAAATAGGTCAGCTTGGGTTTACTACCTGTTCAATTGGTCTGATCTGGTCAAAATTGAGTCCGAGTCATAAACATATTAGATTAAAACAGGTTAATATTCTTTTCTTTTTTTTGAGGAACAGGTTAATATTCTTATTATCCATACTTCTTGATTTTTCCTGTTCATGTTTGGACAGATTTAATTTTGTAAGATCTAGGAAAACGTCATATCAAGATAATTGAAATTTCGTGAGAAAAACGTGCCCTTTTATATACCTAGTCATTTCTCTTTAAGTAAACGTTTTATTTTTAATTATATAAAACACTATTAACAGAACAAAAAATTAATTAGAGGAATATTGAAGCCCATTTCCATTGATTTTTTTAGCAAGTTTCAAACTATAGTGTCAATTTCTGATGATGGCCTTTTATCACAAGAACAAGTCCATTTCCATTGTTAGGGGGCAACTTTGCTACGAGTTCATTAAAACACTAAGTGTTATCATCAATTAATATTGATTTGTTTTCTATTTATAGTAAAGAGTCCAATTGTCTATTTCATTCTTTTTTTTTTTCAACATCAAGTTGGGAGTAAGGATCTAATGGACATTATTATTGAGGATATTGTGACTCTGTGAGATTGGATTTTTTTATAAAAACATAATATTATTTTTATTTATAATTATTAAAAATAGTGCTATGGCGAAATTATTTTGCTGGATAGTCTCTTTTTGAAAATGAAATTTGAAAAGTATTGAAAATTCAAATTTTGTATTGGAATCGTGTTTTCAAAACACAATTTCAATGTAAAATGTGATATAATTGAAATCATGCTTTGGATTGAGTTTGAACATTGTTTATAAGCTTGGTTTGAGTTTAAGTGAAGTTTGAAAGTACATT
Organism: Castanea sativa; assembly: GCF_040712315.1. NCBI lineage: Eukaryota > Viridiplantae > Streptophyta > Magnoliopsida > Fagales > Fagaceae > Castanea > Castanea sativa. Next base: position 38,000,799 of record NC_134018.1, read on the forward strand.
TTACTTTTGTTGTTGAGCTGAGTTCAAATATTTAATACTTGAAAAAGGTCGGACGGTTTAGTGCCCTAGTTGTAGTTGTTTTAAATTTGGAAAAATTCTAATTTTTACCATAGGGCAAGGAGATTGGTCTTATTTCAACCGGCTTGAGTTAGATTAGGTCAAATTCAAGTATGGGTCATTCTAATAAGTTTCTCTTCCCATTTTGATAGGAGGAATGACAATGGGATGAGTTCAGGTCGGATGATGCTGTCTCTTCCTCATCTTCTCTCCGGGTGCAAAATCTGTGTGGGTGGAGTGGAGTATGGGTGGGTCATTCACGCAGGTTGTTTTTGACCTTTTGCCATCCCATAATTCCATAGATTTGCATTCAACACACTAATATGGGTTTAGATTCTGAGGTCTAGGGATAATAGCTATTACACACAGACACAGTTATGTTTTTATAAACTAAAAACGTGTAGGTTCCAATTAGCTTAGTTGGTAAAGTTTTTTATGGTTGAATAAAAGATCTGGATTCAATCTTCGCTTACACCAAAAAAGAGTTTTCATCAAAAGCAGACATCATAAATTGAAACTCTCTAAAAAAGAAAAAAAAAAAAACTGAAAACATGCTGACGTTTTCAGTTTATAAAAACACAAGCCGCGAACCCGCGCGTTGCGTGTGATAATTATTTTTAAGGTTGTTTTATTTTTATTTTTTTACAATTTAAATTAATCTAATAATGAGTAATGTATTTCGTAATTATATTTTTATTTATTATAAGAACAATCATAAATGTAATATAGAAACAATCCAAAAAAAAATGTAAACTAAAAAAATTAATAAAACTTAACAATGATTAATTGAACCAATATTAGGATAAAATTTTGTTTTTGATAATCTATTAAGGTTATTTTCTTTGTAGAAATTATAATTTCGACCACCCAAAACATATTATCAAATAAACAAATATTAGCAAAATCTAAGAATTAAATTTCTATACATGCATTGTTATAAAATAATAATAATTAAAATAAAATTGCAAAAGTTAAAATTTGTCACCTATCCGATTATTTTCATTTGGCTAACCTTTGCTTTTCTTTAAATGAATGACATTATAGAGTACTTCTAACATAACTATTAAGAGTACTTTGTCCACCACAAAGGGTTAGAAAATAAACAAAAATTAGTAAAGCCTCATAGTTTAACATCTAAATTGAGCACTATAAAAAATCATGCTATGTAACAGAATAAATACCAAATTATCCAAATCATGCTATGTAATAGACTAATATTATATTTTTATATGCTATATTTAACTATTTAAAATGCAATAGGATAACATTTAACAATCAAAGAGAAAAACAAAAACAAAAACAAAAACAAAAACAAAAACAACAACAATTTAAAAAACAAAACTAAATCGCATTAACTCAAAATAGAGTTTTAAAGAATATAAAAAATTATCAACCTAAAGTAGAGATGCAAGAAAAAAAAAATCCACCAAAAAATTGAGAGAGAGAGAGAGAGAGAACCTTTTTTTTTTTTTTTTTTTTGTAAGGGAAAACTATGCATAAAATAAAAGAGATAGTGACAAATTTATAGTAAGAAGGTGTGAATAAGAAGAGACAAAAATAAAAGAAGATGAAGGAAAAGAGAAAGAATGATATTAATGTAGAGGGTAGTGGGAGATGAAAAGGTAAGGGAGAGAGAAAAATTGAAAAAGTAGTAGGGAGATGAAATGGTAAGGGAGAGAGAAAGGTTCGAAAAGTTTAAATATTAAAAAAAATAAATGTTAAAAACAATTATTGAAAAATTGGAAAGAAAAAAAAAAACCCTAAAGCTTGAAAGGCTTCAACGTTTTTTTTATTTTTTTATTTATAAAGTTGAAAAGGCTCACGCAAAACTTTAAAGCTGAACTGAAAAGGCTTTGCGTTGGGTTTGATAGTGGAACTAAATAAATAAGAGGTGAGCTGGATTAATTATACAAATTTATTATAGGGTGATAGTGGAAGTAAATAAATAAGTAGTGGGATGCATTTATAGGGCTGAAAATTGTAAAAACCATTTTAAAATTGTAGGACAAATTATATTTTATTAAAAATAACGTGGCAGCTGATGTGGCGCAACGTGAAAGCAGTAACATTAAACACTACGTTTCAGCTTTTAGTAAGATATAGATACGCAGTGTGTAATAAACAATGCTCATATCTGAATGTGTCACTCATAAGTTGTTTGTCAAAAAAATTTTTAAATGGGATATTTTAGTGCATTTTGGCTCTGTGTTCGATTTTTTGAATTTGAGTTGTTTTGGTGGTAATGGGACCTGGTTTAATTCTAGGGCTATTTTTTTGAGTTAAAGTAGTAAAGTTTTTCTGTTTGATTGTGGAGAAAGTTTATGAAATGAAATGAAAGGTAATTTTCTTTATGATTTACTCAATTTTCACAACAACCAAATGGGACTTATAATTGCAAGTTTTCATCTAGTACGTTTAATTTGGGAAAAGCCATGTTGAACCATGTTTTTGGGACTCTGAAGGTGAGAGGAAATTCATTCCAAAGTTGATGTACTAACTTTGTGCAGAGAGAGGGAAACAGAGAATGGGTAGAATGAAAAGAAGAACTTGTTAAATTTTTTGAAAACAAAATATGAGTAAATTTTATTAAATATTGATTTTTTTTTAAAATAAGAAAATTATCACGTGCATTAGTGCTCCATTATTGAAAGTATGTTAATGCAAGTATTGAACAGTTATTGAAAGTGAGCAATAATCCATTAACATCTGGATCCATGTTGTCTATTACAATCGGATCAGCATTCATAAAAAATCCCTATTGCAGTGTATACATTGTATTTAGACAATGTTAATGGTTAGCTTCTTTTGTACAACCATCAACAAGATGATCATGCTCACTCAATTCAATGGAAAATGTATTGGCCATTTTCAAACTTTCATACTAATGCTATAAGTCTATTGAAAAAAGATAAACAAAGGATGTGTATTTGCATTGTGTCATGTATTCAACGTTAATCTAATTTAATTTAATGCTTGAATTGTAGCAGAGCTATCGCAGATTATCTGTCTCGTGATCTTCCATACACGTTATCGCCAGATGACGTTTTTCTCACAGTTGGCTGCATCCAGGCAATTGAAGTAACACTGATGGTCCTTGCTTGCCCAGGTGCCAACATTCTGCTTCCAAGACCATGCTTCCCATCCTATGGTGCTCTTGCCTCATCTAACAATCTTGAAGTCCGTTATTTTGATCTCATTCCCGAAAAGGGTTGGGAGGTTGACATTGAAGGTGTTGAAGCTCTTGCTGATGAGAATACTGTTGCCATGGTTGTCATAAACCCTGGCAATCCTTGTGGAAGTGTCTATACACACCAACATTTGGAGAAGGCATGTTAAAACTTCCTTTTGCATACATACAATTAATAAACTTAAGTAGGCAAAGTTAACTCTTAACATCAATTCCAATCATAACCCACAACTCTACCTCCTGACGTCATCTAACTGATTTTTCATTTGACCCAATTTGTTCTGAGAATATCAGAATGTCTATGACTCTATGAGTTCATAAGAGGAATTACATAAAGTTTTTAATGGCTTAACAACATACAATTAATTTAAGTATATGTTGCTAGACTCTCATGTGATATTGTTACTTACCTGCATGTTAAAACACAATGGTGGATTTAATTGTTTGGACATTGGAGCTCATGCATCATTCGTTTGTGTAATTAGCATGAGTTTTCTTAAGTAAAAACCTTTTTGTAATTAGAGCGTTAATGTTAGGTTGATTTTCTGAGTATTAGATTGCAGAGACAGCAAGAAAGCTAGGCATTCTGGTGGTTGCGGATGAAGTTTATCACCATCTCTCTTTTGGAACTAATCCATTTGTGCCGATGGGAGCATTTGGATCAATCGTGCCTGTTATCACACTAGGGTATATATCAAAGAGATGGCTTGTACCAGGTTGGCGACTAGGATGGCTTGTGACAAGTGATCCTAATGGCATCCTTCAAAAATCTAAGGTCATCTCTTCCTCTCGCTCTCTTTGTATTAAAATTGAACATCTGCAAAATGCAAACACATATAGTAGAATTATAATAATGGTTCTGGATTATATTACATTTTATTGGATGAATAATAACATGACATATTTTACCATTCTCAAATCTGTTACTTTTCCGCTCAGATTGTAGAATGCATTATGGGCTGTCTCAATTTGACATCTGGTCCACCAACATTCATTCAGGTTTGTAAAATCGTAGTGAAAGAATGCAACAGTTTTTCCTCTCTCAAGCACTTTCAGAACTTAATTTGTATTTTTATCCTGATTTCTTGCTGGAGTAAATTCACCTGAAAGACAACAGAAAAATTTCCTGTAACTGAAGACTAGAGAAATAACATGAAAATGCCCAATTTCTCTAAACCCAACTTTGGGTTTTATTATTTCCTTGGTGGTTTGGTTGAACAGCTCTTCGGCCTGAAGTAAAAAGTGAATCTTCATCTACGTGGAAACTTCCAAAATTTATCCTGATAATTAAAGGGTGCTTGTGGGATGTGAAACTATGTGTGCTTGTAAATTAGTCACCCTGACCCTCATTGGCCCGATAGGACATGTACTAAAAATCTAACTCTCGTAGCTTGTACTCCACATCCTTAACATACTAAAAATGTGATCCCTCTGGAGTCCCTTAAGATACTGAGAACCAACTTCTTGGTGTACAATCAAACTTAGGATGATTATACATTTATCCATTTTCGTTATATCACTTTTTCATATTTTGAATTTTTGCATATATTACTATTTTTACATACTACAGCTTAGTTTGGATACAAATTATTGTTGCCGCGTTTTCAGATTCTGCGTTTTGTAGCCTTTTTTTTTTTTTTTCTTCCAACGTGCATGAACAGTAACCGGTACTGTTTATGCATGTTATTTCACTGTGCGGAGACCAATTTCACTGTTCACGCACTGTATCTGTACTGTTCACATACTGTTCATGGGACCCACAAAGCACTTTATTCAAAAAAAATATTAAGAATGTGTCCCACAGCACTATTCACACATTTAAAAATTATTTTGCTACAGTGTTTTCAGTTTTCAATTTTCAGTTTTCAGCAATAAGCTCTATCCAAACGGACCCTACTTTTTATATATTTGAGTCCTAGTAGAATGACATATTGCTTCTTTTTCAGTATGTAGCTTATGTTCTTCTAAATCTGCACATACTAATGCTCCTTTCTCTCACAGTTATTTTTTTAATTCAAAGTTTTGACATAGTAATAATGAAATACTATAACCATCCATCTGTTTTTGTCTTCTCTTGAAAATATAAGAATGTTGTTTATGTATCAGGCTGCGGTTCCTCAGATCCTTGAAAAAACAGGTGAGGATTTCTTTTCAAAAGTTATTGACATCCTAAGGGAGGCTGCACATATATGTTATGATAGAATTATGGAGATCCCTTGCATTACTTGCCCAAACAAACCTGAAGGATCTATGTTTGTGATGGTAAGGACATCAAATCTTGGACAATTTGGTGCCTTAAAATTAAGTATTGAATATCTTATTTACTAGGAATTTCATCACGGGTTAAGCTAAATTCATCATTATTGGAAGACATAATTGATGATATGGACTTCTGTCTGAAGCTGGCTAAAGAGGATTCGGTTATTGTTTTACCAGGTATGTAACAGGGCCTTTAAGATTTCTTGAGCTGGACAAAACCCAAGGCACAGGCTTAGATTTCCAGTCTTTTTTTTGCCTTGGTTCACTAATAAGAAAAAAAAGGACCTTATAGACTGTTTGGCTGCGCGCTTTGTAAATTTTTATACATATGCATTAGTTGAGAAAATATGGGTAGTAGGCTGGTGGGGTAAGGTCTTTGTACTTAATATCATGCATTAAAAAATCATTAGGCTTAGAAGTCATGGCGTGGTGAACTAGGAGTCTAGAAATAATGAGAAGGAACAAAATAAAATGAATAAAAGGAGAGTAAGTAAATCTTAGTATGGTATTTAAGGTATTTGGGCCTTCTAACGTTTTGACATTTCACTACTAAACTAGGAAGCACAGATGCGGATTTAGGTTTGAGTGCGGGTGCAGGTGTGGTGCAGTGCAACAACTCGGCAATTTTTGAAAAAGTAGGGTGTGAGTGTGGCAGGATACATTTACTAATAAATTATTAAATATATTTTTATTTATAATTTCTATATATTACTAAGCTTATTTTTTCATGTAATAGTAAACATATACTGATTTAAGAAAAATAGTAGATAATAAAGTGAATACTGAATACATAACTATTACATGATATTCAAAAATAAGAGTGGTGAGAAAGAAAGAACAGAGAGAGTTTAAGATGCAATTTTAGGTTTTTTCTCCCTTTAAAATAGAGTCAAATGGTGTGTTTTACCGTGTTTTTTTAAAACACTTATTTCAGCCCGAATTGGACCGATTCGGGGCTATTTCAACACTCTTCAGACCGAATTGGCCCGTATTAGGCCGAATCGGAATTCAAAAAAAAAAAATCACAATGGACACATCTTGCGGTTGTTTCGGACCAAATTGGCCCGGATAGAGCCGAATCGGAATCGGGAAAAAAAAAAAAATCATGACAGACGCTCGTGCAGTCGTGTCGACAGCTACATGGTGCCTTCGTGCATGTCGGGTGTGGGTGTGCCGCTGTGCTTCCTAGCTACCAAATGTATGTGGATCAATCCCTTTGACACACCCCCCCCCCCCCCGCGCACGCGCGCGGGTATCTCTTACTAATAGATCATCTCACAAAGTAATATGAAATTTGAAAAAAAAAAAAAATCATCTCGAAACCTGGAATACAGCTTCTGTAATGCATTCTTAATGGTGGCATCGTGGATACCTCTTTCAAGGTAACAGTGATTACCTACCTCTTGAAATCTCTAGATGCTGCCATTACAAGACAATAGTATGCATGTTGGATTGGTCACTTTCTTGCACTATGTCTGTATATATTGATTTTTTTAGTTTCTATATTTATATTGTATTGTTGCAGGAGCGTGGACATATTGCAGTTACTCTATATTCAATTGTGTCTCCAAATGTTTATTAAAAAAGTAAAATTCCTAGACACTTGAGCCCATAGTCACGGCTTTTCAAAATTCACATTATCCTAGCTGGAAGAAAATCTCCATGAAACACGTATTCCAAGACACTTGGTACATAAAATGCTTATTAGGATCGATGGTGATGGCGCCATAGGGTTAAGTTGGTGTCTCTGTTATCATTCCAGCCCTGGAACTTCATGTCTCCCAGTATTCGTCACATATTTGAAACACGATAAAATATTAGTCACAATCTCCATCCCATCTAAAATTTTCAATACTCGGTCTCCAAGGAGCCCCACTAATCCAACAAAACCAAGCAAGTTCAATATATAGTAAGATAAGCTATCTACTAACCAAAGCCTGGCAAAACTAAGATAAGAGAGAGGGGGGGATGGCTATTGTAGTGCAATGAGCATAGATGATTTAGAAGACAGAATGCTGGCTAAGATTGCAATGATATGCAGGGATGGGTTTAGGAATTCAGTAAATATTCTCTCACTCATTTTACATACACTCATTCACACAATATCCACAGTTGTATGTGCTAATTGATTATGCTGCCAATTGACGATAGTAGTACTCGAGTCTCTTTTTTCAGGGGTGGCCCTGGGGATGAAGAATTGGTTGCGCATAACTTTTGCAGTTGAGCCTTCAGCTCTTGAAGATGGCTTAGGGAGAATTAAAGCCTTCTGTCAAAGGCATGCCAACAAAACAATAAAACTGCGCCTAAATTACAAATTCGAGCAGTAGTAAACTAGTGATCAACAACTACACGTTGGATAAATGTTGCAGGATTCGTTAATAAAATCCTCTGTTTGATGTCTTACTACTCAAGCAAGACACCACGAGGAAGGGATTGTGATGCCTTTGTAATCAGCAACTTCTTGCTGCGCATTCACATACCATTGGTATTGGTGACAGTAGTTGATCAGCAACATTGCGTTGCATGATCTCATGTTGTTAGTGCCTTAAAGGAGTTCTCAGATGTTTGAACTTCATGTGTCCAGTGATGTTTGATTATTGAACTGGAAAATATTGTTCAATTAGAGAACTTCTAAAACAAGAATTTATTACGGATCATTTCTTAAGAGCTTGACACGTATTACCTACTTTTAAAAAATCAAAAAAAGGAAAATAATTATGAAAAAGAATACTTACAGAAAGTTTATTTTTGTAGAATTTTATAGAAAAATGAGGGAAATGAATTTGTTTGTCTCTAACAGCTAGTAATTTTTATAACAACGTTTTAACAACGAAATGACCTATATGAGCAAGTGATAGGCAAGGAACATGCAAACTTTCTATTTTATTTTGAACTCATTCACTGAAGAGTTTGCTTCAGCGAGTGACATAAAAGACAGCCAAAAAGTTCATTCATCCTTGCTAGTCCCTCACCTATCACTCGATCGAGTGCGTATCAATCTTGCTCAAACAAAATTCTTAAATTGAATTTTATTCTTCTCTTTAAAATTTTTTTTCATTCTTCTACTTTTTAAAATAACTAGACGTAAACCCACGCGATGCGTGAGAATTGATAATTATTTTGTATTTATGGTATAATATATAATTTGTTCTTTTAAATTCTATGGAAAATAATTTTTCCTCTCAAAAAATTAAATAATTTTTAAAATTATCTTTCATTTATCTATCCCAAAAAATATATCTTCATTTTATTATTTGGATTTTTTTATTGATATTATATATTCATTTTTTAGGTAGTCCATATTTTGCTAAATTATGTTATTGTGCATTATATTTTCTTAATTTTTTTTCCTATACAACTAAACTGTTTAAATTTCACATATATTATTCAAAAAATTTATTCTCTTAAAAAAAAATTATCATATTTATAATTTTTCGTATCGTATGAGTAACTTCGAATTATTGATTGAGTTTTGTTTACTAATCTGGATACATAAGATGGAACTGCATATTTCTCAAAAATTCTTAAGAGATTATACCATATTATAAATTTAATATTTAAAATAATATATAGAAAAAAAGTAGACTTTATTTCTAAAATTGAACACTTCACCTATTGAAATGAAAGAAAATAATTTGTATAACAATGTAAAGATAATTTTCTAAAAAAAAAAACAACGTAAAGAGAACGTGATCTAATAAATAAAAATTGACTACATACACTTTCACTTATTAAGATTTAATTGCCTCTAACTGGACCTTCATATTGCATTTATTGTTGTTACACTTTTGTTCAACTTCCTTATCTATCACATCATTATTCTTTTTATTATCTATTTTTTACTTTTAATGTTTTGACAATATTAAATATATTGGCTTTACAAATTCATTTTAGGAAATTTTAACTTTGCATATTCATCTATTTTAATTTTGATGTTATAACTAAATAATAAATCAATGAAAAATTAAAACAAATATATTGTCTATACATATTCATCTTGGGCAATTTTGATAGTTGATAGAGACATTCAAATACATAGCCAAGATTGTATTTTGATATAAATTCAGAATCTCACTTACAAAATAACTAAGTATTATGTAAAAAAAAAAAATCAAACAAAAGTTATAAGAGGAAGAGAGAAGACTTGTGATGGAAAACTAAAAAAAAAAATACACACACTACCAAATCATATTAACCCAAAATAGTATTAGAAAAAAATACAATAATTCATCAACCTAAAGTAAAGTTGCAAAAAAGAATAAATTATATATATATATATAGAGAGAGAGAGAGAGAGAGAGAGAGAGAGAGAGAGAGAGAGAGAGAGAATAATTAGCTTCTTTGGGAGATAAATAGAAAATAAAATAAGAATAAGAAGCATCAAAATAAACAATATAGTTATGAGTCAAACACCAAATTATCCAAGTCATGCTATATAATAGAATAATATTATATTCTTGTAAACTATCTTTATATGGAATAGGATAACATCTAACAATCATAGAAAAGAAAAAAGATAATAACTTAAAAACTTAAAAATCAAAACCAAATTGTATCAACCCAAAATAGAATTCTAAAGAACACATAAATTCATCAATCTAAAGTAGAGATACAAAAATTAAAATTCACATAAAAATAAAATATGAGAGAGAGAGAGTAATAACCTTTTTCATGTGGGAAAATATGTATAGAATAAGAGAAAGAAATACATATTTATATTAATAGAATGGGGATAAGAAGAGCCAAAATAAAAGGAAAAGGAAGTGATAGATGAAGAGTGACATTAAGGTTGAGACTAGTGGAGAGATGAAAAGGTAAAAGGGATATTATGGTTTGAAATAGTGGAGAGAAATGGTTGGAAATAGGCAGATGATATGGCCGCTAATGTGGCTCAACAAGAGCGTAGCAATAATAAATTACTACACTTCAACTTTTATATATATATATATATATATATATATATATATATATATATATATATATATATAGATGTCGTTCACATATTACAAATAAATCTTTGTATATAACAAGAACTAGCATTGCAAATATATCTTGATTTGGATTGCATTGAGCAACCCTTTGTCACTGGAAGAGCTTAATGGCTAATCTTTCTCCATAGAAGGCGCCAAACTAACGATGCCAAAGATCATCAGATGGATCACTCATCCAATTTGGAGATTTTGATAGTTTTCGAATATTTACAAGAGAAATAAAATTGATCAAAGAAAGCACTGAGGTATTCCCCCTGGTGGGGGAATTGATGAGTAAGAAAAATCAATGAGGTCTTCCATCTTAATAGACAACCTTAAGTCACCAACATGCCATCAAAGAAAGATAAGTAACTGCTTAAGCACATTCAATTTATTCAATGACAACTATTTCTCAAAAACCTTAAACTCTTATCAAGACAATGATTGTTACACTCAGGATAATAATTACCTCCAATTATATAAAGAAAGACATTAATGAGTACAACAATTACCCAAGTCACCTATAAAAGGGACAAAATATTATCTACAAACAAAATACATAGATTGATAGTAATTTAAGCATCAGGGGCTCCCCCACCAGGGCACATCCCATTGGGCAAATACTAGAAGACCATAAAAAACTCCAAAGTGGACAAGTGATTCAACTAACAATCTTTGGGCTCATCATCAATCATTGAAGAGTTCGCTTCAGTGAGTGATTAAATATAGCCTAAAAGTTCGTTTATCCCTTGCTAGTCCCTCACCTATCACTTGCTTAAGTGAGTATCAACCTTGCTAGTTGTTGGGTTAAGATATCTTGACCCCAGTTAATTATTCAATTACCCAAGTTGATTAATTAAGATTAATTGCATACAAAATGTGAAGGCACCAACAAATCACCAAAAATACTAAGTGCAACAAAAATTAAATTAGACACGGTGATTTGTTAAAAAATAGGGAAAACTTCGCAAAACAAAAACCCTACCGGGTGATTTTAAGGTCACCACTCTCAAGAATCCACTAAACAAAAATCAAGCGGTTACAAGTATAAGAAATCTTACCAACAACCCTAGCCTATCCCGAAATATCAACCTACAGTTGAACCTTTACTTCAATATACAATTGGACTTAATCTTGTAATAGCCTTCTTTCTCTTTGATGCACAAACCTTCAATTTGTGACTAACCCTTTGCATGGATCCCAGTATGTGACTAGCTCCTGCAACTTGAACAAATGTTAGCTGCAAAGTTCTTCTCTTCATCAATAATAAAGATCAGAAAGCACCTGGTTACAAAACACTGTGGCGTACAAACATAGTAACTTCACACAGAGAAAATAAGTCTCTTGATCTTTGTACCATGTGTGTCGGCTCTTAAAATAAACCTTATATATGTCTAGAGTTGTGAGAAAAGAAACCCTCAACAAATAGTTAAGACTAGGCTGAATTTCAAATCTGAAAATTTTGAAATCGTAATTCTCGATAGATTGAATTGCTGTCGAGCTATCTATATATCGAGTTTCACATTAAGTCTCGATAGCAGGCATGTCTATCGAGCTATCTATCGAGACTTAACGAACAGCTTTTCTTCACTTGTTTCTTGGACCAATCTGCATGTTTTTAATACTTGACTTGAACAACATTTCTTAAAGTACTAAACCCATTTAAGATTTACCCAATTACAAGTAAAGTGCATTTTGTCAAAGGATTAACCAATTATTATAAAATATGACCCTCACACTAATCCCTCACCTATCACTTGCTTGAGTGAGTATCAATCTCCTTGCTTGAGCAAAATTCTTAAATTGAATTTTATTCTTCTCTTAAAAGAATCTATTCTTCTACTTTTAAAGTAATGTCGCTCATATATATATTACAAATACAACTTTGTATACAACAACAACTAGCACTGCAGCCAAATCTTGATCTAAGAGCTTCAAGAAAATTTTATAGATAGCCACCATTCGACCTAAATAAAAATAGAGAAGTTTCAAAACAAACTACTTTTTTTTTTTTGAAGAGAAAAAAAAACCTACTTGTTTTCCTTCGTTGACTCTTGATGAATGTTAGTCACTTGCTAACCTGTTTGTGAAGTGCTAACTTCATTGATTACTGTTTTTAAATGAATTTGTATATAATATACTACTGTATAATCTATAATATACGTTGGATGTTACGTTATAAAACAGAGTACATAATATAAAAAAAAAAATTTATAAACAGAATCTCGTGCTCTTATGTATTGCATGGCTTAAACCGCCACATTAATTACTGGTTTTTGGTTTGTGTGTGCACGTGAGAGTGAGACAGAATAAAGAGAGAGCTTCAAAGGCTGATGTTCATATCAAATCAGAGAGAGAGAGAGAGAGAGAGAGAGAATTAGCCACTGATAGAAATGGAAAGATGGAATTTTGGGGCGAATAGAGAGGTGATGATCGCACCGTCGGGAACCACGGTTCGAGGCGTTCTGAAGAAGATAATGGAAAATCTTGATAAAGATGATCCCAGCAGGCCAACTGTGCCTCTAGGCCACGGTGACCCCTCGCCTTTTCCATGCTTTCGGACCACAGTCTTAGCTGAAGATGCCATTGTTGATGCTGTCCGCTCTGCTAAGTTTAATTCTTATCCACCAACAATGCTTGGACTCTTGCCTGCAAGGAGGTAAATACTACACATAATGTACAATGAAAGGTTTATATTCACTATTTATGCAAAGTTTACCTTACATATTTGTTTAGTTTACAACGTAAAAGAGTACTGAACACTGAACAGTAAATGTAAAACATAACTTTCCTTCGTATTTGTTTAGTTTATATATTTGTTTATTGTGGTTTACTTCACTTCATTTCTTTTTAGTTTTTAGAAACTAAGAGATAGTTGGAGTTGAGAGATTTGAAGCCTAAATGTATCTGTTAGAATTTAGAAACACCAAAAAAATATGAGTTGAGCTATGATGCTCATGGCTTTTTTCAATTATGTATTGTCAATTTTGCTGTCTAGCAACTGGTAAGGACAAGAACATGAAAATCGTGCGGTTTGTACTTTTAAGTGTCCGATTAGTAAAAATTATTTTTGCTAACTTATTTTCTATTCAGTTTATTTTTGGTATCATTCATGAGTCTCACTGCACTTTTTAGTACTATTTATAGGTCTGTTGTACTATTTTAACTAACTTCTATGTTTATATTTTCAGCAAAAAATTTTCAGTTTCAGTAAAATAAGCGGATTCTGAACGGACCCTAATTCTTTGAATTTGTGAATTTCGATAGTCTATCATGGATAGATTGACATTAATGCCAATACCAAGCGAGCTTTGAGATTCAAAGTCATTCAAAAATTAACTTTGATTCTCAGCCGTCATAAAAAATAAATAAGTAAACAACAACTTTGATTCTCAGCCATCCGATCAAAAAAGATTTAAAAAAAATTAAAAGTTAAACATTTAACTTTGAATTTCAAACTCTGGATGACTTTTTAACTTGAATCACAGCCCTTGATTAGTGTTGTACCCCGTGCAATACTCTAAATATTGCAGTGAACCCAGTCTCAATGGTGCAAAAGTGTGGTGCACAACGAAAAAGATCACATTAAGATTATTCGAATCCAATATAAATAGAATCAAGATTATTCGAATCCAATATAAATAGAACAACATGATAAATTTTACAATATTTTTCACAATTCTTAAGAATTAAGTGAAGGGAATACATATGAAATTCTCAGATCTATGAGAAGCAAAAATTAGAAAAAAAAGATGTGCCAAAAAAATCAATCATACAAGATAGTATTTATGTGGTTCGACAATTTACCTACGTCTATAGAGTTGCAAAGATTTTACTGTTCACAAAATCCTAATCTCCAAAACAAGCCTTTGAAAATCTCTCATTAAAAACTATAGCAATATTATTTCAGATCGGATCATAATCCAGATCAAACACAACTAGACTCCACAAAACTCAATATTTAAGATAGTAGGTTGTGATTGGTGTGCAATAAAAGTGATTATTAGTCCTAATGAAAATGATGTTGCATTAATCACAATCTCCTATATATCTTAATAAGTTGTGAAATTTGTTGTGTACACAAGCATTTTTTGTTTGGAATAAACATGCCTCTTTTAATTTTTAACAAAGCTGTTAATTCCGTTCTGGAGACATAATCCAAAACAAGGAAGCCATAGAAAAATAGTGTAACAGAGTGCTCTAACTTTTAAGGATGTTTTCCAGTTTTGCTAGAAAGTTGGAATGTATATAATATGTGGCCCCAAAAAATAAACCATATGCCACCAGTAATTCGTTTTATATATATTATTGTAATTGTTTCGTTGAGGACAGGTTCAAGAAATATTTAATGTGTCCAAGTTTAGCCATTCCTCATCCCATTTATATATCTGAATTGATTCTGCAGTGTAGAGGAATGGTGCTGCCCTATTATCAATTCCAAATGTGTTGACTTATTCTTATGAAAAATATATAACCAGAGAAAGATTTTTAATTACTTCAAATAAAGAAAACAATCTCCTCATACACTTCCCCCTGTTCTTGTTCTCCTTATTATAAAGTAATACTAGGTGAAGAGATGAATAACCATTTGCAGATTTGTGTTTTTGAGAAAACGTTCTGGCCAATTTATCATACCCACGGAGGAAGCCAAAAAAGATTGGTCTAGTCACCAGTGCAATTGGAAGATATATCTAAAACTAATTTCACTTAAAATTTTGTGATTTATTAAATATCTCGATCCATGTTGTCTATCCAATCACCATTCATAAAAGTTCCCTATTGCAGTGTATACATGGTATTTAAACAAAAGTCGAAGGCTAGCTTTCGTACCATCATCATCAAGATGATTAACTTTATTTCCAATATTTTTAAAAAGTACTGTACATTTTCATACTGTCATATGAATGTTATGAATTGGTTGCGGATGAAAAATAAAACATAAACAGAATGTGTGTTTGTGTATTACCTATCTCGTGATCGTCCATACATGTTATGTTCTACCAAGTTCTGTAATTTTATTTAATGCTCTAATTGTAACAGAGCCATAGCAGATTATCTGTCTCATGATCTTCCATACACGTTGACGCCAGACGATGTTTTTCTCACAATGGGATGCGCCCAAGCAATTGAAGTTACAATAAGAGTCCTTGCGTGCCTAGGTGCCAACATTCTGCTTCCAAGGCCATGCTTCCCATCCTATGGTGCTCATGCCTCATCTAACAATCTTGAAGTCCGTTATTTTGATCTTATTCCAGAAAAGGGTTGGGAGGTTGACATTGAAAGCATAGAAGCTCTTGCTGATGAGAATACTGGTGCGATGGTTATCTGGGATGCACGGACGCGGCACCGGAGGTGCCGCACCCGCGTCCGACGCGGCGGGACTCGCCGACGCGCGAGGGATGCCGCTGCTCGCGCGTCGGTGCGGCGTCCGGCCGCGTTGGCCACGTGGCATCTTATTTTTCCCGCCGACTCGCGCCGACTCGCGCCGATTCGGGCCGATTCGGCCAGAATCGGCCTGTTTCGGCCGTATCGGTCCGTATCGGCCGGCGACCGAAACGGCCGAAACGGGCCCGAAACGGCCGAAACAGGCCGAGAATCAGGTTGCAACAGCCGAAATCGGCTCTAAATGAGATCCAAAAACCCTAAATCTATCCTTCCTTAATTTTATTTTGAATATTTGTTGCTTCTTTTGTGTTTTCTTTTTGGTTTTGTGTTGTGTTTTGTGTTTCTTGCTTTTTTCTTTCTTTGTTTTGTGAATCAAGGCATAGTAAATTAGTAATATGTTTTTTAAGAATATTTTAATAGTAAAAATATATAGAAAATATAAATAAAAATATTTTTAATAATTTTTTAATTGCCGAGTCCCGCCGCACCCGCACCCACTTTTTTCAAAAATTGCCGAGTCTCGCACCCGTACCCGCACCCGCACCCGCACCCGTGCTTCATAGATGGTTATCATAAACCCTGGCAATCCTTGTGGAAGTGTCTATACACACCAACAATTAAAGAAGGTAGGTTAAACCGTTAATGTACTTAACTAGGCAACATTAAGTCTTAACTTCAACTCCAATCCTAATCCACAACTGTACCTCCTTGGCCAAGGTGTTCTCAGGGGACAAGTAAAATCTTGACCTTTAATATATTAACTGCAATCAACTCAAAAAATAGCATTAAAAATTTACCTCCTTACCTAATTTCTTTATCATTTGAGCCAATGTCTATTTGGAAGTAGAGTTCAAATTTGTTTTGAGAATATCAAAATGTCTATAAGTTCATAATAAGAATGACTTAAAGCTTTTAGTGGCGAAACAACAATTAAATTTTAGTTTATTGTGCTTGACTCTCATATGATCTTGTTACTTACACGTAACACAATGGTGGATTTAATGGTTTAGAAACATTGCTGCAATAAGTGTGAGTTTTCATAAGTAAAACCTTTTTTTTTCTTTTTTTTTTCTTTTTTTTTTCTTTTTTGTAATTAGGGTGTTAATGTTAGTGGTGGTTGATTTTCTGAAATTTAGATCGCAGAGACAGCAAGAAAGCTGGGCATTCTGGTGGTTGCGGATGAAGTTTATCACCATCTCACTTTTGGAACTAATCCATTTGTGCCAATGGGAGTATTTGGATCAATAGTGCCTGTTCTCACACTAGGGTCCATATCAAAGAGATGGCTTGTACCAGGTTGGCGACTAGGATGGCTTGTGACTAGCGATCCTAATGGCATCCTTCAAAAAACCAAGGTCATCTCCCTCTTGTGTGTGTGAGTGTGCATGTGCACATTCATGTGTGTACTCTGAATTAAGCTTGAACATCCGTAGACTCAATAGAATTATAATAATGGTTCTGCATTATATTACATTTTGAATGAATAATAACATGACATATGTAATAGTCTCAAATGGTTTTCCTTTCCTCTCAGGTTGTAGATTGCATTATCAATCTTCTCAATCTGATATCTCATCCACCAACATTCATTCAGGTTTGTAAAATAGCTTTTTTTCTTTTTCTTTTTTCTTTTTCTGTTTTGTTTTTTTTTTCTTTAAAAAAAAAAAACCAAAGTGAAAGAATGTTATAGTTTTTCCTCTTTCAAGAAATTTCAGAAGCTAATATGTATTTTTATCCTGAATTCTTGCTGGAGCAAATTCACCTGAAAGACAATAGAAGAGTTTCCTGATTCCTGTAATAGAAGACTAGAGAAATAACAAGAAAAGGCAACATCTCTAAACCCTACATTGACTTTGTCATGTCCTTAGTGGTTTAGGCTTAACAGCTCTTCGGGATGGGAATCCTACAGCTAGGTGCAAACTTCCAAGAATTTATTCTAATAACTACCAGCTCCTTGTGGGATGTGAAACTTTGCTTGGTTGTAAATTAGTCACCCTAAAATCTCATTAGACCTAAAGGAGATATTTCAAAAATCTGGTTCTAGTGGCTTGTACTTCCAAATCCCTAAAAATACTAACAGAAGACCCCTCTGGTATCCCTAAAGATGTTTGTGACCAATTTCCTGGTGTATAATAAAATTTTAAGACCGTTATTCATTCATCCATTTATGTTATATCACTTTTGCAGATTTCAAATTTTAGCACATTATTTTAACAATACTACTTTAATTAATTTGACTCCTAGTAGAATGACATCTTGCTTCTTTTTTCATTTTTTAGTATGTTGCTTATGTTCATCTAAATATGCACATATTACTGTTCCTTTCTCTCGTTATTGATACTTTAATTCAATATTTTGACATATGAATACTGGAATGCTATAATCGTCCCTTTTTTCCCCTGTTCCTTCTCTTGAAAATATAATAATGTTGTTTATGTATCAGGGTGCAGTTCCTCATATCCTTGAAAAAACAGGTGACGATTTCTTTTCAAAAATTATTGACATCCTAAGGGAGGCTGCACATATATGTTATGATAGAATTATGGAGATCCCTTGCATTACTTGCCCAAACAAACCTGTAGGATCCATGTTTGTGATGGTAAGGATATCAAATCTTAGACAAATTGGTGCCTTAAAATTAAGCATTGAATATCTTACTGACTAGGAATTTCATCACAGGTTAAGCTAAATCCATCATTATTGGAAGACATAATTGATGATATGGACTTCTGTCTCAAGCTGGCTAAAGAGGATTCGGTTATTGTTTTACCAGGTATGTAACAGGGTCTTTAAGATTTCTTGAGCTGGACAAAACCCAAGTCACAAGTTCAGATTTCCCGTCTTTTTTTTTTGCCTTGGTTAAATCAGAAAAAAGGACCTTATAGACTGTTTGGCTGCTTTGTAAATTTTTATACATCTGCATTAGTTGAGAAAATCCAGGTAGTTGGCTGGTGGGGTAAGGTCTCTGTACTTAATATCATGCATTTAAAGATCATTAGGCTTACAAGTCATGGCCTGGTGAACTAGAAGTCTAGAATGATGAGAACAAAGGAAAAATGAATGTAAGGAGAGCAAGTAAATCTTAGTATGGTATTTAGGAAATTTTGGCCTTTCAATGATTTGACATTTCATTCCCAAGTGTATGTGGATTCCTTTTATTTTTAACCCCCTTTGTATCTCTTACTAACAGATCATCTCACAGAGTAACATGAAATTTGAAAAAAAAAAAATCATCTTGAAAGATAAACCTACAATCCACATTTTACCTAGAAAACAGTTTATGGAATGCATTCTTAATGGTGGCATCGTGGATACCTCTTTCAAGGTAACAGTGACTGCCTACCTCTTGTAATCTCTATATGTTGCCATTACAAGACAATAGTATGCATGTTGGATTGGTCACTTTCTTGCAATATGTGGCTTTATATATTGATTTTTGTAGTTTCCTTCTTTATATTGGGTTTTTGCAGAAGCGTGGACATATTGTAGTTAGTCTATATTCTATTGTGTCTCCAAAAGCTTATTGAAAAAGTAAAATCCCGTAGACACTTGAGCCCATAGTCATGGCTTCTCAAAATTCACATTATCCTAGCTAGAAGCAAATCTTCACCATGAAACATGTAATCCAAAAGTAGTAGGTTCTTGGCTAAGAAATGATTTTCTTGGTACATAAAATATTTATTAGGATGGTAATGGCATAGGGTTGAGTGGGTGTCTCCGTCATCATTCCAGCCCTGGAACTTCATGTCTCCCCGTATTCGTCACATATTTGAAACAATATAATATATTAGTCCCGATTTCCATCAAATCTAAATTTTCAATACTCAGACCCCAACAAGCGCCATTAATCCAACAAAACCAAGCAAGTTCAATAGTAAAATAAGCTACCTACTAACTAAAGCCTAGGGCAAACAAAGATAAGAGGGAAGGGGTGATGGCTATTGTAGTGCAATGAGAATAGATGATTTAGAAGACAGAATGATGGCCAGAATTTACCACTCTTGTTTAGTATTTAAATGATTTATAGTCATATCCAAAATCCAAATTAATGGCTAAGATTGTAATGATATGCAGGGATGGGTTTAGGAATTCAGTAAATATTCTCTCACTTATTTTACATTTACACTCGTTCACACAATATCCACAGTTGTATATGCTAATTGATTATGCTGCCAATTGCCACTAATAGTACTCGAATCTCTTTTTTAGGGGTGGCCCTGGGGATGAAGAATTGGTTGCGCATAACTTTCGCAGTTGAGCCTTCAGCTCTTGAAGATGGCTTGGGGAGAATTAAAGCCTTCTGTCAAAGGCATGCCAAGAAACATTAAAATTTCTCCTAAATTACATAATCCAGCAGTAGAAAACTAGTGATCAACAACTACGCGTTGGATCTCAAGCTCAAGCTGGTTACTCATGGTGGTTTCCATGAATGATAAGAATAATAATTGTTGTGGGATTCGTTAATAAAATCCCCTGTTTGATGTTTTGCTACTCAAGCAAGACACCATGAGGAAGTCACACTCAACCATAGGAGGGTGGTAGGATGTTTATTACAAAGTCATCACAATGATGTTTTGCTAATATTTTATGATATTTGGCTGATTTGGGGTTTATATTATTTTTCTAGTTATTTATTTGTCGGAAGTCACATAGAAATGATGGGTAATAATCTTGACATTGTATTTATATATTTGAGGATAGTTTGAAAGAAATATTAATTCCTACCACCCTCCTATGAATAAACCAAACATAAGGATGCCATATTCCTAAGAATCGTATCAGATTTCTAATCAAACCAAACCAAATATGGGCATACTTATTACATTCTCATTATCATATTCTGGAGAGTCAGGATGCTGGAGGCAAATTAGATTCCCCAAACCACACACAAGTACATTCAGCACATGATTAAGCTTGGCAATAAACAGCTCTAAAGATGATAGGCCCCAATGACCCAGTCATGGGCTTATTTTCTTTCCTACTAACCCAACAAAGATCAGGGCTTATACCTTCCATCTCTGGGCATATTCTCAGAAAGTTTCTCCACACTTTTTTTCCGATCAAAGCCAACATTTATGAATCTGTACTGAGACAAAAAGGCATTCACCAAGTGTTTCAAACAACTCAATTTTTATTGCTTAAGATACCGGACTGTTTCAGGTCCTATTAAGTTTAATCTGGAAGGTTTGAATCACAAGAGGATCATTCTTTGTATACTAGCCTTACTAGGCCATCTTGTGATAGTATATCTTGAAGTGGACCATTGGGTTACTAGTGTCACTATACTTCTCAAAGTCAAGTGTCTTGAATTTATTGAAGATCATGATATTTGGGAATTTGGACTTAAGGAGAAGTTTGTGTTGCCATATGAATTGATGCCTTAGATGAAATGAATTTGTTTTCTTGCTAGTATATGTACTTGCTTTCCACCTTCTCATTCTCGAGAAGGGAAGTCTTCTTAGTAGGGAGTGGATTATCATCCAAGATACGTAGATGGGTACATGGGAAAGAAGCATGGTTTTAAAAACTAGAATGGTCAAAGAACCGATTCCCAGTTTTTTCCATTTTTCCCAGTTTTTGACCGGTTATTCCGATTTTTACAAGCCCTGTTCTAGGTTCGATTCCCGGTTTAACTCATTGAACTAGCTGGTCTGATCCAGTTTTTAAAAAAGTGGAAACAACTAGGGCCAATCAACCACTAGGCCAATTAGGCCATGGCCTAAGTCCCTCAAATGAAAGAAAGCCTCAAATTATCGGTCAATAAAATCTTTAAAAGAAATGTCGAAAATAACATGGTAATAATTTTTTTTTTTAATCTTACAAAAATAGAAGAAAATTTTGAGTTATTTATTATCTTGTAGGAGTATTAAATAAGCCCAAAATTTAGTTAATAAATGAAAATCTCTATTTTAGTAAGTGTGCACTTTGTTTGACCCTATCTTTTGATTGACTCTATCTTTGACACGGTTCAAATTCTTTCATGTGTATAAGTTTTAGACTAATTTTTTACTACATACACTATAAACATAGAATAATCTCTCTCTCTCTCTCTCACCCCCCCCCCCCCCCCCCACCCCCAAAAAAAATCAAAATCAAAATTTATTAGCTGAAATATTCCCCTCTAATAATCCAAAATTGCTATTAGATCTACCATCTCTCCTTTAATTGGTAGCTAGAGCAGTTTTAGGCGGCTCTCAACTGTTTCTTGAATGGGTAAAACAAAGTCTTTTTCCAAAAAAATTCTATCTTTCTATGACATGGATTTCTTATTTTACTTTTCTCTTTTATGTTTGGTAAAGAATGGAAAAAAGATTATGCTTTTCAACTTTTTTCTTTTTATAGAACATGGTGGAAGTATATGAGCTAAAAAAGCAAATGTAGGGTAAAGAACGCCCGCAACAAAGAGAGTTTGAAAATCTCCGATAAATCTAAAATCATTAAAAAATTAATTTGCGGGAGACTTTGATTCAAGCACACAAAAGCTTACAACAGTTCGCAATAAAAATTTACATTTACATTTACAAGATAGATTACAGTGCTTTTGTCTTTTAAAAAAGAAAGATAATCAAAGCATGATTCAGAAATATGGGTAGGGACTTGTTTTCTTTGTTCTCTATATTTGAATCTAGTAACCATGCAATTACTATATCCATGTAAGATTTAACGGTTAATAAGTAATTTTTTTATATAGATATATATATATTTTAACACTATTAACTTTTACATCTTATATAACCATATAAGTGTGTATGATAATTATATGGTGTAATAAGGCTATTGCACAAAATCTCAATCCATTTTCTTTTCCTTAAAAATGTACTTTTTGATGATGAAATGACATACCACTCACAACAAGGTTAAAAAAAAAAATTTACATGATGTGACAACATTTAAACTATATTATTTTAAGCTGAAAGCCTCAAATACAAGCGATGGTGCAAATCCAAATTTGAAACTTAGGCTGCGTTTGTTTGGACTGAAAACAGTTTCAGGAAATCATTTTACGCGTTTCCTTCTGTTTGGCAGCCACGGAAAATTCGGTCAACGGAAAATCGTTTCCAGTTTGACCGAAAAATCAGCCCTTTCTAACGGAAAATCGTTTCCACTTTGATTTTACCTTCAAACGATTTCCGGAAATCACACCTGAAGAGAGAGAGCTCAGCACACTCCTCACACAGTCCAAAACTCATCTCCAAGCTCACCTCAGCCAAACTCCGGCCAGCCCAGCCAAGCTCCGGCCAGCCCAGCCAAGCTCCGGCCAGCCCAAATGCCGCGCAATCTCGCCGTCCGAGCCATGCCTCGCACCGCCGATCAAGCAAAGATCGATCCAACGCCGCACGATCAAGCAAAGATCGATCCCCACCGCGCGATCAAGCAGAGATCGAAGCCTCCACCGCGCGATCGAACCTTCGCCGTCCACCGCGCGATCTCGCCTTCGCCGTCCATCGCGCGATCGAAGCCTCTGCCGCCGTCCATCGCGCGATCGAAGCCTCCGCCGCGCGATCGAATCCTTCGATCGCACGATCTCTCCTCTCTCTCTCTTCCTTCTTCTCTCCCAAAGTTGATGATTTTTTTTTTTTGGCTTTGATTGTTCTGTGTTTATCTGAGAAAAGATTTTTATATATTGATTGGAAGCTAAGAAAATGTGAGAAAATGTGAGCAACAAATACAAAATGCATTTTCTATAATATTTTCAAGATGACAACCAAACATCTGAAAAAAAAATTTCAAAGTATTTTTTCAAATGTTACCAAACACCTAAAAATATTTTCTTTTCCCGAAAATGTTTTCAGCTGAAATCATTTTACACTCGGAAACTATTTACTGCCGAAACAAACGCAGCCTTAGTGGGACAAAATCAAAATCACTCCAAATTGTAAGAATGTAAAGTGTAATTTAATCATTATTTTCCTGTTTTCATTATTTCAAGTTAGGTAGTACTTGTCAAGCTCTTAGGAAATTATTTGAAATAAATTCTTGTTTTAGAAGTTCTCCAATTGAACAATATTTTTTGGTTCAATAATCAAACTACACTGGACACATTCAAATGTCTGAGAATTACTTTATTTAAGGTTTAATGAAATTATTGGTGCAAGCAGTAACAACATATATGAGATCATGCAACGGGATGTTGCAGATCACCTATCACCAATACTGACATCGTGTAATCGTGCAACAGAAAGTTGCAGATCACAAGTCATCACCACTCTTCTTCTTGGTGTCTTGCTTGAGTAGCAAGACATTGAAGAGGTGACTTTATTTTCAAATACTTGAACAATTATAATTCCTAACATTCATGAAAACCACCCATGAGTAACCAGCTTGAGCTTGAGATATATCCAACGCATAGTTGTTGATCACTACAGCTCCATTTTGTAACTTAAGAGAATTCTTATTGTTTCTTGGCATGCCTTTCATAGAAGGCTTTCATTCTCCCAAAGCCATCTTCAAGAACTGAAGGCTCAACTGCAAAAGTTATGCGCAACCAATTCTTCATCCCCACGGCCACCCCTGAAAACCAAAAGATTGAGTACTATTAGACTCAATTAGCAGCGAAATTGTTCTCCACAAAATATTACTCAACCAAAGTAATCGCGATCGAACCCTTTAATTAGGATATGACAATCTTTTGAATATTAAAAAAGACTAGCAATCTTACTGTCATTCTTTCTTCTCAATCATCTATGCTAATTGCACTACAATAGCCATCTCTCTTTGTCTTGTTTTTAAAATGTTAAGTTATATGATGTATACATGTTTCATTGTCAAGACTAAGATTTTAATCTTGTAATACATGTTTCATGGTCAAGATTTGCTTTCAGCTAGGGTCATGTACTTGGCAATCAAAATTTTGAAAAGCCATGACTCTGTGCTCAGTTGTCTAAGAGAATTTGTTTTTGGGGTTAAATTGAATATATCATACTCAACCCTTGAAATTTGTTTAAAATCATCCTTATACTTAAAATTGTTTTAAAAAAAGTCTTTACCATCATTTATGGAAAGAAAATGCGGACGTAGCAAATAGAATTTATGAAACTAAGGTCACTTTAATAAAGTGGAGCCTATGCCATTGCATAAATTCCGTTTGTCATGTATGCATTTTTATCCATCAAATAACAATAGGGACTTTTTTAAAACAATTTTAAAAGTATAGGGACTAAAGAGAAACATATTTGCCAAGAGCTTTGTGGCTCAACTAGCACTTCTTGGTGTTTTCAACTGAATCATCCACGGTTCAAATCTCCCCTCCCCTAACTATCAAATTATCAACGAAAACAACAACCGAAAAAACAAAATCAATATAAAAAGCCACATAAATCCACTCCAATAATATGCTAACCGTAGTGCAAGAAAGTGACATATCCAACAAGCATACTGTTGTCCTCAACCCATTGCCATTTTTTTTTTGTAAGGGCTTGTAAAGGTGACATCTAGAGATTTCAAGAGACGATCACTATTTCCTAAAAGAGATATCCCCAATGCCTTCAATAAGAAAGCAAGCAAGCATTGCAGAAAACGTTTTTGAAGTTGAATGTGGATTTGTAGGTTTATCTTTCAAGAGGAAATTTTTTTCCAAATTATAGAACTTTTTGAGATCGAGTATTAATATTACACGGGAAAAAAGGGCATCCACTTGAGAATGAAATACATCAAAATATTAAAAGGCAAATATTTGTGTTTTAGATATCCTTCCATGATTATATAATTAGTAGTCAATGGGGGAACATGGAAGGGTCTCCTACGAGAGCAACTTCCTCAATACTATAGAGCCTGTTTGGTATCAGCTTCAATTTTTAGATTTTATGTACAGCTTTTTAAAACCTCACTTTTTTCCCGCATTTTCTCACTTTTTCAAATTTTTTTCAATGTACAGATATATATTAGTACACTTTCAACAAAAAGTTTTCAGCAAAAAGCTAAATAAGTTGTTCCCAAACGGACAAGAATCTAAGATTTACTAGCTCTCCTATTCTTTATTTTTATTATGTCCCTTCTCATCATTTTTAGCTCATCAGGCCATAATATCTAAGCCTAATTATCTTTAAATGCACCATATTAGGGACAAAGAAATTACTCCAGCAGCCTAGCTACTACCCAGATTTTCTCAACTAGTGTACAAGAACTCTAGTCCAGAAGATATATAAAGATTTACAAAGCAGCCAAACAAATACTGAGGCCACTCTTTTTGGGGGTAAAATGAAAAGGCACCTCCTTAACGCATTACAAATCTGGATCTGTGAATGTATTTGTCTGGCTCAAGAAATCTTAAAGACCTTTTTTTTAATGGGAAAAGACCTTGTTACATACCTGGTAAAACAACAACAGACTCCTCTTTAGCCAGCTTGAGACAGAAGTCCGTATCATCATTTATGTCTTCCAATAATGACAGGTTTAGCTTAGCCTGTGACCAAATTCCTAATCAATAAGATATTAATTACTTTTTTAGGCACAAATAATTAAAAATTTGGATGTCCTTACCATCACAAACATGGATCCTTCAGGTTTATTTGGGCAAGTAATGCAAGGTATCTCCTGAATTTTCTCATAACATATGTGTGCAACCTCCCTTAGGATGTCAATAGTTTTCGAAAAGAAATCCTCCCCTGTTTTTTCAAGGATTTGAGGAACTGCACCCTAATACATAAACCACATTGTTATATTTTCAAGAGAAGGAAGACAAAAATACATGGATGATCATAATATTTCAGTATCACTATGTTAAAAGTTTGAAAGAAACAATTGAGAGAGAATGGAAAATTATATGTCAGATGCAGATGAAAATAATCTACATACAAAAAAAAAAAAAAAAAGGAAGCAAAATGTCATTCTACCATGAACCAAATAAAGTACAGTAAAGTATTATTAAAATAATGAGAAAAAAATTGAAATAGTGATATAACTAAATGGATGAATGAATGAATAACCATCTTAATTTCATTATACAACAAGAAGTTGGACATCACTCACCAGTATCTTAAGGAACAATAGAGTCATCTCATGTTAGTATTAGAGATATGGGAGTAAAAGCCAATAGAGTCAGATTTTTCACTTCCCACAAGCACCAGATAACTATTAGAAAAAAGTCTTGGGAGTTTCCACATAGTTAGAGGTAGGATTCACCTTTACTTCAGGTGGAAGAGCTGTTCAGCCTAACCACTAAGGATATAATGAAGTCAAAGTTGGGTTTAGAGAAATTGGGCCTTTTCATGTTATTTCTCTAGTATTCTATTAAAACAAATTGTTCTATTGTCTTTTAGGTGAATTTTCTCCAACAAGAATTAAGGATAAAAATACATAAAGTGCTTGAAAGAGGAACAAAATGTTGCATGCTTCCATATTGAGACATCAACATAGCTATTTACAAACCTGAATGAACGTTGGTGGATCAGATGTCATATTGAGACAGTCTGTAATGCATTCTACAATCTGAGAGGAAAAGAAAAGGATTTGAGAGTACTGCATATGTCTTGTTATTACTCATCCAATATATTGAAATATAATGCAGAACCTTCATTATAATTATTATTCTGTATGTGTTTGTGGCTGTGCAAGCTTAACAGAGAGAGAGAGAGAGAGAGATGACCCCGGATTTTCGAAGGATGCCATTAGGATCACTTATCACAAGCCAACCTAGTCGCCAACCTGGCACAAGCCATCTCTTTGATATAGACCCCAGTGTGATAACAGGCACTATTGATCCAAATACTCCCATTGGCACAAATGGATTAGGTCCAAAAGTGAGATGGTGATAAACCTCATCTGTAACCACTAGAATGCCCAGCTTTCTCGCCGTCTCTGCAATCTAATATTCATAAAATCAACCACCAATAATATTGTCATCAACGCTTCAATAAAAAATAAGTTTTACTTTTGAGAATTCATGTTATTATTACAGAAACATATGAAGCATGAGTTCCAAACCAATATAATGTGAGAGTCTAGCAGCATTTACTAAAATTTAATTATTGTTGCACCATTAAAAACTTCATAAGTCATTCCTCTTATGAACTTTTAGACATTCTCATATTCTTACATATTCTTAAAACAAAGTTGATTCTACTTCTGAAAAGACATTGACTCAAATAATTACACGAGGAGGTAAGAGTATTAAGGGTCAATATTTCACTCACATCTTCTGAAAACAACCTGGCTAGCTAATAAGGAGGTAAATTTGTGAATTAGGATTAGAGTAGACGTTAAAGTTTAATCTTTGCTACTCATATAATACAAATTAATTTCATGTATCTAAAAAAAAGGTTTAACCTACCTCTTTCAAATGTCGGTGTGTATAGACACTTCCACAAGGATTGCCAGGGTTTATGATGACCATGGCAACGGTATTCTCATCAGTAAGAGCTTCGACGCTTTCAATATCAACCTCCCAACCCTTTTCTGGATTAAGATCAAAATAACGGACTTCAAGATTGATAGATGAAGCATAAGAGTCATAGAATGGGAAGCATGGTCTTGGAAGCAGAATGTTAGCACCCGGGCGAGCAAGGGCTCTAAGTGTTATTTCAATTGCTTGGATGCATCCTATAGTGAGAAAAACATCGTCTGGCGATAATGTGTATGGAAGATCACGAGACAAATAATCTGCTATAGCACTGTTACAATTCAAGCATTAACTTAATTAATTAGATTAAAATTGAATATATGACAACATGCAATATAAATCATCTGTTTTTCAATAGACTCATAGAATCAATATGAAAATTGGGAAAGTTTCAATAATTTTTTTTTATTCGAGATAAGTGAACTTGATCATCTTGTAACCATCACGTTTTGTGTTCAAAAAAAAAAAAATTCTAAGAATAAGAATATACATTGTAAACATTTTTGCAAAGTGATCAATGGCAGAGGGAGGGAGGCAGAGGAGGGGCCATGCCCCCGTGGATTTTTCAAGATCCTCCTCCTCCCCCTTTATTTTATTAAAACTTTAGGTAGGTGCAATTTTAGCATAATGACCCCTTTCATATTTATAAAAAAATAAAATAAAATAAAAAATGTACAAACACTAATTTCTCATTGAAAGCATTAATCTCTTTTTTCTTATAATTTTATATATATCATTACCTTTAAGAGCATTTTAAGTGTGTTTTAAAAAATGTATAAGTAAATTTTTTTAATAGAATTTTTTTCCAAAGCTAAGATCAAATCAGATTGTCCAAAAAAAAAATGCTAAGATCAAACCACAAGAGGGCAAATTTTAATATTTCAAAGCTTAGGCTACTCCAAATAAAACTCCTATATATACAAGGATCGTAAAAAACATTAACTTTCCCAACAACTTTTTCTGTTGGGTTGATGATGAACAGTGAATTAGTCAATGGCATTGACCATTGAAGATATGTAAAGGAAGCAACAGAATGAGATGTAGACCGTAGGACTATTTTCTACGTACAATGGGAAAACCAATCAATAATGTTGAAATCATGCACATAGTGATTGATATAAAGAACTTTTAACAAGGTTGCTCATAATGAACTACGTAAGCGGGCTTTTAAGAGGAGATGCATGCAATTAATCTTTCGTTTTTTTTTTTTTTTACATATACAAAATAGAATTTCTACTATAGCCTAATCTAAGTGTATATGTGTGTGAAGCTCTTTTTTGGAGACTTAAATCCCGACTCTTGCCCCCCACACCGCACAAACACTTATGTTTGTGGAGTGACCATTGCACCAATGATGTGCGGTAGTAATCTTTCGTTTTCTTAATAATATTTCATTTGGTTTTAGGGGGAAAAAATTTACATAAAGAGAAATACCTTAAGGGACAGTTCACTCTCATAAAATTCCAAATATATATATATTTTTTGCTCAATGAAAAAAAGGGTCTCCAGTATGGGCTCCTTAATCCCATTCTCCGCGACGGCAATAAGTAATACCACATGTACTACACAGGTCTTTTTAGGATTATCACTCAAACCACTCTTCTTTTAATGCAAAACGAGGAGAGTGAGAGTGAGACTTTCACCTACACTGCTTTTGCACAGGTGAGAGTGAGACTTTTTTTTTTTTTTAAGACAATTTGCATTTATATATGACCTTTTTTTACTGTCACCTACACTACTTTAGCACGGGTGAGAGTGAGACTTTTCTTCTTTTTTATAAAGACAATTTGCACAGGTGAGACTATGTTTGGAGTATAGTTGTCAGATCACTCAGATGGGTTTTTCGTAGCAATGTAGAAGGATTGATTTGGTCCACTTTATTCTAAAAGAGTGATAGCAGCCAATAATTATTAATAGGAGGATAACTCCAGCTAACCTTTTTGTTTCTTTAATTCTATTCCTTATTTAATATTGAATTTTTATTATAAAAAAATAAAAGTGCAAACCACCTCCGCCATTGTTTTTCACGCTTTTGTACCCTACCTGTTGCCCGACAGCGCAAATATTGCCTAAGCAAATTTGTAATGAATAATGATAGCAACAAGTCGGTTGTGAAAAAGACAACAATATGTAAGTACATTACAAAGATATATAATGAGATAGTATTTCACATAATGTAATAGATTTTAATGGTAGTAATTGAGAATTGAAAAAATAATAATAATTGTCAATCTTAATTATTGAATAAAATAAAATGAAACTTAAGAAGTAATGTTAATGTATACCAATTTTTTTTTTTTTTTGATAACACAAAATTTGTCACAATTTGTATATATGTCAAGTAATAATTAAATTATTTTTTACCAAGCACTAATAGTAGTCCTGTATGTTAGGGATATAATCCAAACATAAGTTGATTGTGTGATCTCGAGACTCTTCCATAATTCCTTATGAACAATAATTTTTCAACAAAATATTTACAATTACAAGGTTACAAAGAGTTAATGATAAATAATAAGATAAAATGATATAAGTAATAAATTTAGTCAAATGTTAACAAGTTTTGTGGTGCTTGTTAAGATTGTACTAGTTGATTGTGTGACCCCAAGACTCTTTCATAATTCGTTATGAACAATAATTTTTCAACAAAATATTTACAATTACGAAGTAACAAAGAGTTAATGATAAATAATAAGATAAGATGATATCGGTAGTAAATTTAGTCAAATGTTAACAAGTTTTGTGGTGTTGGTTAAGATTGTACTAATTTGAATTCTATTTAATAAAAAAATTTGAATACTAACCTCATAATTTATTTTAATATTTTTTTCTTTGCTGACCTCAAAACTTAAAAACTGCAAATATAAGACGTAAAGCTGCAATAAAACTAAAAAAAAAAATTACAATACGATGCAATTTACAGGGAACGTAAGTAAAACCCATTACAGGAGAACCAGCAAAAGCCTACAGGACTCGAAAATAGTCAAATAGAATGTCAAGAGAATATAAAGTGAATGATGTGAATGTTTTGTATTTAAGGCGATGCGCCAATACTCTACCTTTGTTGGCTAGTTAAGTTCTGAATGAATCCCTTTTAACCAAAAAAAAGAGATGAGACAGTGGTTTATACCACTATACATATGCTACATTTTTATAGTAAATCTTAATGGGTAAATTATTACATTGTTCTAATTTTAACCTACTACTGAATAAGATATGAGACAGTGGTTTTAAACCGCTATACATATATAACCGTTTATATTTTTACAACAAATTTTAATTAGTAAATTATTACGTGTTTTAATTTCAACCTACTGCTAAATAAGATATGTTACGAAAATATCGTGAAAATAGATTTGTAATAATATTTACCTTCTGGCCGGCTGGAGTCCAGAGGTGGGTGGATAAGAATTGAACTTGGCGGAGCGGAGAGAGTCGACGACGGCATCTTCGGCTACGGGAGTGGTCCGAAAACATGGGAAAGGAGAAGGGTCGCCATGTCCGAGAGGCAAAAGTGGCCTTGGATCATCTTTGTTAACACTTCCCCATATCTTCATCAAAAGCCCTCGAACTGATGTTTTCGACTGTGGATTCAGCTTTCCCATCCCCCAAAAGTTCCATCTTTTTTCTCCGTTCTCCTCCATTTTCTTGCTACTACTAGCTTCAGCTCTCAGCTGGGTCTACCCGTGACCGTGACTGAACGTGTTGTGTGTTGCTGTGATATTTGTATTATATTCGCATTAGCTTTTATTTTCAAGCTCTCTCTTTCATTCTCTGCTTCTCTCTCTTGCACTCACCACATAAAATATGGTTGGTGGGATATATAATTAATTAATTATAGTGTGCGTCTCAATAATAAATTAATATTATTCAGAAAAAAATAATAATAATATTCAACTAATAGGTTAAGCAACAACTGGTACGATTTGGTATAAAAAAGAAAGGAAAAAATATTAATATTAAAACTAATTTCACATCTATTTTAACAATTGTTTGAGCTGAATTCGGTTCTGAGCAGTAGATTAAAAAAAATAGTAGATATGCTTATGCGTGGAAGGCAATGCATCACAACCCGTCAGACCAAAACAAATATATTAATATTATATGGGAAATACGTATAAGACTATTAATCTTTGAATCGTTTAACTTAAACCTTCTTATAAAACTAGTAATACGTACATTTCATAAAAAACAAATAAAAATAAAAAATGTTGCATATGGGAATTAGCGTAATAGTTAAAAGAAATCCGTTTGCAAAAATAAATTATGAGCAAAGTTTAACTACAAAATTGGTTATAATCTAAGTTACTATATATTTTAAAAATTTAACTGTTAAATTGCATGTTCTTTACGCTTTTATAACATATGTCAAATTTTGTATGAATCGAATATTATTTACTATATGATCTATAAACTTATATTTTATACATAGTTTTAAACTACAAAAACTTGCAATTTAAATAATTTATTAATAACATAGTTATTGATCTTTAATTTTTTAGAAATTTTGCAAATATGAAGGATATAAGAAGAAGATATAATGTAATGGTGAATTTGTTAAAAATTACTTTTAATAAAAAGATATTGAGTAAAGTTATAATTAAACTTTGTCCCATAAATTTTTATTATTATTATTATTATAACAAAGTTGGGACATTTACAGGAACAAGTAAGAGGTAAGATTACACGGGGCAGAACTATAACTATTAAACATTTTTAAAGACATAGCTTATAAAAATAGGAGTTGGCCCCATTAAGCAAAAAACTTTAGTTCTGCCCCTGGTTACACCAAAATAGCTAGGTGTACCCAGTAGTGAATAGGATATTTTGAGGCTATACAGGCCCCTGGCTTGCTGAATATATGGTTCAAATATGTTCCTCTATTATTAATTTCCAAAAATAAATTACATGAATTTTTTTTATAATAAGACCGATTTTCCCTGGTGTAACATTAAGTTTTAGTTTGGATACAGCGTTTTTTAGTGGAGTTTGCATTTGTGCTGTCGTGTGCGTTTTTTAGTGGGTCTTGTGCATTGTTCACGGGATCTACAAATACTTTTTTTTAGCAAAAATAACTTTAAAACTGAGTCTCACAGCATTATTCACACATTTAAAAATTATTTTGTTACAGTATTTTCAGTTTTCAGCAATAAGCAGTATCCAAACAGACCCTAAGCCTACGTTTGGATTGCATTGAAATGATTTCAAACCGTGCACTATTCACGGAACCCACAAGTACTTTATTCAGTAAAAAAAAAAAAATTTAAAGCTAGGTCTCACGGTACTATTTACACATTTAAAAATTATTTTGTTACAGCGTTTTCAGTTTTCAATTTTCAATTTCAGCAATAACCAGTATCCAAACAATCCCAAAAACCAATTTCATTAAGTACTAGTGTTACCATCCAGACCGGAGAGAATACAAAAGAAGCATGCGGGGGAGTTTATTTTATAAAACTCATCTCAATGTGACATGTATAAGTTGTATATAAATGGGGGGAGTTTCTAAATGTGGCTGACAACATGCAAGTTCATAATTGATTTTATATATATATAAATGAATCCCATGAATAGGGACAACTTTAAGCTGAGCACATGTACAGGTGTGAACATTCGAAAAAATATATATTTGCAAAACATAAATAAATAAATAAATATATATATATTAGTTTTAAATAAATAAATATGTAACCTCAAAAATTTTAAAATAATTAAAACTAAATTATTAAATAAATAGTAATAATAAATTATAAAAAAATAAAAAAAATTTAAAATATTACTTTTTTTTTTTTTTTGGAAATCGAAGGCAATCTCTTTCAAACAAATATTGTAGTTATCAAAATACAAAGCATCAGAAGCAGGTGGTGGATTTTCTTCCAACCACACTATTTCCCCATCTATGTGTCTAGCAAAATTGGCCAATGAATGTGCCACTAAATCGGCACCCCTCTTAACACATGAAACAGAAAAAACTCTAAACTCCCTTCCCATACTTTTAATGTCATCATACACATGTCCCAAAAATAATCTCCCTCTACAATTAATCCCCCTCTAAATTAATCTCCCTAAAACTAGCTTCTATAGCAAACTCCATAGCTCGTCTGCATGCTAACGCCTCAGCTTCCTCACTGTCCTATACCTGAGAGCCTTTCCCCGCCATCGCCGCCATAACCTCGCCAAACTCATTCCGAACCACTGCACCCACGCCTGAGTCCTTCATCCCTTTGAACACTGCTGCATCCACATTAAGCTTATATACTAAACCTGAAGGTGGTACCCATAGCCTAGAAAGCACGAACGCGGCTGGGAGGATGCTGCACCCGAGTCCGACGCGGCCCAACGTGGGACGCGGCGTCCAACACGGTTGCCCACACATCGGTGCCGCGTCTGAGTTTTTTTTTTTTTTTTTTCACGGATTTGCGCCGACTCGGCTTGATTCGCGCCGAACTGGGCAGATTCGGTCAGAATCGGGTCGTATCGGCCGGTGACCGAAATGGCCGAAACATACCAAAACGTTCGAAACAGGCCAAAATCGACCTTGAATCTCACCGGAACAGCCGGAACAGCCGAAATCGGCTTTGAATGAGGCCCAAACACCCTAAATCTGTCCTTCGTCAATTTATTTTGAATATTTGTTGCTTTTTTTTGTGTTTTCTTTTTGGTTTTGTGTTTTGTTTTGTGTTTCTTGCCTTCTTTTTTCTTTGTTTTGTGAATCAAGGCATAGTAATATGTTTTTTAAGAATATTTTAATTGTAAAAATATATAGAAAATATAAATATAAATATTTTTAATAATTTTTTAATTGCCGAGTCCCGCCGCACCCGCACTCACCTTTTTCAAAAATTGTCGAGTTCCGTACCCATACCCGCACCCGCACCCGAGTCCCAAAACGCACCCGTGCTTCATAGCCTATAGCACCTAATGCTGCATCGAACTAGGTGAAATCTGAACTGAGAGCTGAGTCTGGGCATCACGATATTCCTGGAGAAAGTCTTTCACACGCTGTACCAGCCTAGTCGAATCCTGAATACATCCTTTGTGCACCACCGAATTTCTCTGATTCTAGAGAACCCAGCATTGAACAAAGAAATACTCCAAGTCCTCCACCTGAAGCCGTGTCATCAACTCCTTAACTAACTAAAGAAAATCTGTTCTGAACGTTGTGCATTTCTGCATACACACCTTGCTACTAGCCCACACATCTTGTGCAACTCCACACTCCCACAGCACATGAAGCACAGATTCACTTGTTTGCAAAGCTCATAGGATCGGTCTTTAACAATTTTTCGACGGGATAGGTTTTCCTTCGTTGGCAAAATATCTTGACATACCCTCCACGCAAACACCTTTATTTTATTGGGCAGATGGCATCTCCATAATTTCTGCCAAACCTCTCCTTTTCCTCATCTATTCGAGCTCTCCATAAGTCCATTCCCGTCCTTAACAATCATTCTAGAAATATAGTATCTCGACCTCACTGAGAAATTTCCTTTTTTATTATGAAGCCACATCCACACATCTGGAACATGTCTTCTACTCAATGGGATTCGAACCATGACTTCCATATCCTCTGGATGAAATTTTGCAGCAATAATACTTCGATTCCAGTCATGAATAGTCCAGTCAATCAAGTCCGATACTCAACAGTCCCAATCTCCATCAAGTGGTGGATGAAGAGCTCTATTTGTTGGATAATTTGGCAGCTATTTATCATAGAAAACCCGAATATTGACAACCCGCCAACAGCAACCCCTCCTTAGGATTGGTTGGGAAACAATCAAGCTTTTCCAAACATATGAGCTGTTAGGAACATCAGTAGCCTCTAAAAATGAAGCCCGAGGAAAATACCTTGCCTTAAAGCACTTATAAATTAAAGACTCTTGATCTTGCAAAAGCCTCCACCCTTGTTTTGCTAACATAGCCAAATTAAAGCTCCTTATGTCCCGAAATCTCATTCCACTCTCTTTCTTAGATTGAGATAATACACACCAACTCTTCCAATGTATTTTACTTTCATTATTGGCCTACCTTCACCAAAACCTCGCATACATTGCATTCAAATCATTGCACAACTTCACCAGTAATTGGAAAACGCCCATGGTGTAAGTAGGAATAGCTTGAGCTATGGCTTTAATGAGGACTTCCTTCCCTACCCTTGATAATAACAATCCTTTCCATCCTCACATTTTCTTTCATACTCTCTCCTTCAAATAAGCAAACAATCATATCTAATTGTTTAGAGTTTAGTCTTTATAAGAGTTTATTTATTTTTATAAGTGTTTATGCTTTTTTTTAGAAAGAGAATGTGGATTGTTGTGTGGGATTTCTGTTTAGAAATTTTTATAATAAACTTTTAGTTTGAACAGAATTTCAATTTGTTGAAATTTAAATGATAAAATTTTTGTAAATAGTTTGTAAATATTATCCTTTTAATTGAGGAAATATATCTTAACAAAAATATATAATTAATTTACTAATTAGTGAGAGTTGTCACCTGGTGTAACCACGACTTCTTTAAGCCCAACTTTTATTATATAGTATATGATATATATATATATATATATAATTACTTTTAAACTAATATGTTTTGTTTGTCTACTTTAAAAAATATATATTATGGTTTGTCTACTTAAAAAATATATTGAACACATGACTTGAGCATCCTAAAAATTTGGGTTCAACAAAAATAATCTTGACCCCTCAAACATAATCCTTAACCCTTAAATAAAAAATAAAAATAAGAGCCAAAATAACAACAATACAAAATAACCAAAATAACAACAAGATTAGACCAAAAAATAATAAATGAACAAAAAATTCAACAAAAAGTCTATTCAAAAGGAG
This sequence comes from Castanea sativa, assembly GCF_040712315.1. Classification (NCBI taxonomy): domain Eukaryota; kingdom Viridiplantae; phylum Streptophyta; class Magnoliopsida; order Fagales; family Fagaceae; genus Castanea; species Castanea sativa. The sequence goes on from NC_134018.1 coordinate 38,037,838, forward strand.
AAATAAAAAAATAAAAACCCCTAATCATTTATATTCATAATTCATACAACCCATCCTATAAAAAAATCTAATTTCATTTTCCAAAAAAAAAAAAAAAAAAGGTACCAAGAGAGTTAGAGAGAGATATTGTAGCCATGAGTTCTCCTCTACAATGCTAACAACTTTACTCCTCTCGCCTTTGCAATTGCAGCAAGTATCATTTGTTGCTCTCTCTCTCTCTCTCTCATCTTACAATTTTAAGTTCTCACTTTATCTCTTTGCAATCCCCTTTTTACTTTTTCACTGTATAAGTAGAAAGAAATTGTAAAATTTTATGCATTTACATGTTTTATTATGATGTCAAAATATTGAAGTTCTCTTTTTACAAGTGTAGACATCAAGATTTCCATGATGTATTCATAGTAATCCAATTGATCATGATCAAATATTTGTGATCAAATTCATTTCCAATTGATGTTGTGTCAACAGTAGACAATCAGTAAATAAAATCAATTCACACGTCAAATATTTGAGTTATCACGACTCACATAAAAATGACACGTGTCACAAGTCACGTAAGCCATGTGTGGCATTTAATGAAGAGAGCCACGTGGCAACATCAGAAGAAAAAAACTCACATGAAAGGTTTTTATTAAATGGAAGACTAGATTAAATTCAAATTTGAATTTAAAATTCATAATTCATAATTAACTCTCAATAAATGTTGAGAAAATTTTCAAAATCAAAGACTATTAAGTAGTCTATAAATAGAGGTTCCTCATATGAGAAAAGGAAAAAAATTAGAGAGAAAACCTTTCTAACACTCTGCCAAAATAGAGAGTCATCTCTAAGTCCAAAAAAATTCTATTACTCATTCAAAACCAAGGCCAATTCCTACTTCTTCAAATCAAAGTAGGGATTTTTCTTCAAGTCCATTGATTTGGTTCAAGATTAAACCAACAGCCCTCGACATCATATAAAAAATACATTCAATTACTTATTCAACTTGGAGATATGAAGACACAATTCAAGATCAAGCTTTATAACCCTTCAGATCGTAAAGTTTATTGGAGATTGAATAGAGGAGTTCATTGTATTCTTTATTGTAAAAAATCATACATAAAATTGTACCTACTTACATACAAATCAATATAAAGTGATCATTTCTTACATTATTTCGTGACCATGTAATCTAACTCTTACGAAATTTGTGTGTAAAATTATATTTTGTATAGTTTAAGTTTCTTAATGGCTATCCTAGAAAAAAGATTCCTAGAGCCTCCACTACCAATGGATCGGTAGTAAGGTGGAAAAAAACTTAAAACCTTCAAATCTATGATACATTATTCAAGTCCATTAAACCCATAAACCCATCACATAGGTGACCTAGGAGGAGGGTCGCAATTAGTGCAAGTAAAGACCTAAACTTATAATATTTTATCTCATGGGCTAACAACTCCACTTAATAGTGCTTCTTTAGATTATTTGTATTGTTGTCCCATTAAGACTGCCGTTGGTTAACAAGAGAATAAATTTGGTAAGGAATATATATATATATATATATATATATATATATATATATATATATATATATATATATATATAGTTATTTAATTTGTAAAGAAGTAAGAAAGTAGGATAAAATTCTTTATAAAAAAGGGTGAGAACTAAAATTATTTTTTTGAATAAATGTATATTTAATTAGCACCATCATTATGTTTATTAAAAAAATCATCATCATCATCATTTTGCTTTTATTTTTCAAACAAAAGTATGATCTTATAATTCTCAATCCAATCTATAAAGGATAAAGTTTAGCTACAAATTTGGTTATAACCTTAGGCTATAAAATTGGTCGTGGACTCAATATCTTTTTATTGAAGGTAAATTTTGATAAATCCATCATTGGATTACATCTTCTTCTTATATTCTTTATGCTTGCAAAATTTCTAGAAAATTAAATATTAATAGTTATGTTATTAATAAATTGTTTAAATTGCAAGTTTTTATAATTTAAAATTATGCATAAAATAATATCTGATTGACACAAAATTTGACATGTGTATTAAGAGCATAAAAAACATGCAATTCAATGGTTAGATTTTCAAAATATACAGTAATGTCTATTTTATTAAGTAAGGTTACCTTAGGTTACAACCAATTTTATAACTAAACTTTGTCCATCTATAAAACCCTTCCATAAATAGGAGTGTCATTTTTTGAAAATCCAGTAATCCACCATACCTTAGGAGCGTCATTTTGATTTATCCAAAAAAAAAAAAAAAAATTCACAAGGCAAGTTCAATTATAGCAAGAAAGTTCTAATGAATAAGAAAAAAATGAAAATGAAATAACAAATTCCACTCCCTGTTAAACTTTGCAAGATGCACTCTTCCCAAGCACATTCTTTTAAACAAACTAGCTGATATCCCACGTGATGTGCGGTGCATTTTGATAAATTTTATAAGAAATTATTTATGATCCATTGATTTCATGAATACTATTATTGTTAGTCACACTTAATCTATCAGGTTTTCTACTAAAACTAAATACATTGGGGGGGAAATTCTTCTAATTCATGCAACCAAGAAATGTTACCAAATCATAGTGAAATTGTCACCTACAAACCTGTTGGTTCCTACGTGTCTTTCTTATATTATTTATGTTTTATATATTAATTAGCTATAAAAACTTCTAGAATTTCATGATACAACAATAGAAAAAATAATGTCATAGTGATGCAATAATATCACAATTTAACCTCCAAATTTTAATTGAACTAAAAGTAGCCAAAAATAGATCCTTACCAGGTATACGCATCATACAGAAAACTAAAAATATAAATTGGCACATAATAAGAAAAAATAAGTCTAAATAAATTACAATGCTACATAAGTAAAACCATATACATAACATGTAAACAAAATATTTAAGACGAACGTAATATTTTAAAAATTAACATACCTCTCAGAAAGTAAAACAAAGATATTGTGAGAAAATTATGGAAGTTTAATTTTTAAATCCAATGGAAATAGAGATTTATACTGGACAAATGTGGAGACAAATAATATTTACCCAATTCATTGAATTCGACTCTTGCAGTTCTACATTGAAGTTAGTCTTATGCAAAAAATTGAAAAGTTTTTTTGATTCCTAAATTTCCCATGACTTTTTAAATTCATCTATATCAATTCAAAGCATGTAAAGTTATTAATATATACAAATTCTTTGAATTTTATTCATACATTTTCCATGACTTTTTAAATCCATCCGTATCAATTCAAAGCACGTAAAGTTATAAATGTATACAAATTCTTTGAATTTTATTAGTAATACATTGAAATAAATGCATTTGCCATCAATATATATATAAGTAGAGACCTCATGTAGGAAAGTATGAGGTTCTGCCAAGTGGCACATTATATGGCATCCTTCTCATTTAGGCTTCCACCTTATCTAAATTTAGCATTTATGTCAACTTACTAAGTAATGGCAAATGCATTTATTTCAATGTATTAATAAAATTCAAAGAATTTGTATACATTTATAAATGTAGGAATAAAATTTAAAGAATTTGTATACATTTAAAATTGTACATCCTTTGAATCGATAGGGATGAATCTAAAAAGTCATGGGAAAGGTAGGAATCAAAAAAACTTTTCAATTTTCTACCTAAGATTAACTTCAATGCAAAATTGCAAGAGTTGAATTCAATGAATAGGGCAAATATTATTTTTCTCCACATCAATCAATCAATCATCAATATATATATATATATATATATATATATATATATATATAAAAGCAGAAACCTCATGTGGGAAAGCACGACATTCTGCCAAGTGGCACATTTAATGACATCCTTCTCATTTAGGCATTCACCTTATCTAAATTTAGCATTTATGTCAAACTATTAAGTAATGGAAAATGCATTTATTTCAATGTATTAATAAAATTCAAAGAATTTGTATACATTTATAACTTTACATACTTTGAATTGATATGGATGGATTTAAAAAGTCATGGGAAATGTAGGAATAAAATTCAAAGATTGAAGTTAGTCTTATGCTGAAAATTGAAAAGTTTTTTTGATTCCTACCTTACCCATGACTTTTTAGATCTATCCATATCAATTCAAACCATGTAAAGTTATAAATGTATACAAATTCTTTGAATTTTATTCCTACATTTCCCATGACTTGTTAAATCCACCTATATCAATTCAAAGTATGTAAAGTTATAAATGTATACAAATTTTTAAAATTTTATTAATACATTGAAATAAATGCATTTGCCATTACTTAATAGGTTGACATAAATGATAAATTTAGATGAAGTGGAACCCTAAATGAGAAGAATGTCATACAATATGCCACTTGGCAAAACGTTATGCTTTTCCACATGAGGTCTATGCTGAAAATTGAAAAGTTTTTTTGATTCCTACCTTACCCATGACTTTTTAGATCTATCCATATCAATTCAAAGCATGTAAAGTTATAAATGTATACAAATTCTTTGAATTTCATTCCTACATTTCTCATGACTTGTTAAATCCATCTATATCAATTCAAAGTATGTAAAGTTATAAATGTATACAAATTCTTAAAATTTTATTAATACATTGAAATAAATGCATTTGCCATTACTTAATAGGTTGACATAAATGATAAATTTAGGTGAGGTGAAAGCCTAATTGAGAAGGATGTCATACAATATGCCACTTGGCAGAACGTTATGCTTTCCCACATGAGGTCTCTACTTATATATATATATATATATATTTATATATATCAATTCCAACTCTCATTTTTTATCCAATAGAAAATGCATTTGCCCACAATAAAACAATTTACCTCTCCTACACATAATTTCAATGGAAACAGCAAAAAACTAATCAACGAACCTTTTGAATTTAATAATGAAAGAACTAAGTTCAGGCCCACCATTAATTTTAACTAATTAGTGATTATTTGATTCTGACCTAAAAAAGCAAATGACCAAAAAGTCAAAAAAAAAAAAAACCCTAAAGAATTTTTATATTCTAACTTCTAAACATAATGGTTGTTAGAGGCCTTGAAAAATTTTAGATTACAGTAGGGCCAACTGTAATTAATCTAAGGCCCAAGGCATATAGTTGTCTTGATTTAGTGTAATAGTCTTTTTCTTCTTCTTTTTTTATGAAAGAAAAAAAAAGGGGGGGGGGGGGGGGGGGGCACCCCTTGAACTCTTTTTTTTTATATATACAAGCTTGAACTCTACTAAGGGGCAAAACCAAAAATTTATGTTTAGGAGGGCCGAGTTATGTTATTGCTATATTAATAAGGACAAATCTCAAATGCACTAGCGTACACATACATATAAATAATTCATTAATTTTTAAAACTTTAATCATTTTACAAAAGTTGCCTATTTTGATATTAGACATTTACACAGAAGAGGGAAAAAAAATCTCTTATAAAAGTTATGCTTGATAACAATATTTCTTAGAATAATTTTCAGTCATTAACATATATATATATATATATATATCTAATGTAAAAATCTTAAAATTTTCACGTGTAGTATAAATTACCAATTTGTCTATAAAAGTAATAAAAAAATCACAATGAAACTAATGAAGTCTTCAAAACAACAAATAATCCAAAACTTTAGCAAATATAAAAAAATAATTTTACAATAAAAATGAATTTGAGAAAACAAAAATAACTTGTCTATATAATCACTAAGCTTATTACTAAATTATTTTTTAGAAGACCATGAGAATTTTTTTGACGTCTCTATAACCACTACGCCTATTACTTAATTCTTTTTTTAAGAAAATCATATTATATTTTTTAGGGGAGGAGCCAGGTCCTATTTTTGTAAGCCAAATGTTCTAAATATTTGATAATTAATTATATGTAGTACATACATAATTTTTTTTTTCTTTTTTCCTGTGGGATCATACAAGTACTTGTATCACTCATGAACAATGAGGGACTATTTGAAGATGCTCGTCTCTATATCAGTATTTTGTTAGCCTTTGTCAGCTTTATAGGCTTAAGGTTACTTTATATAATTTTTCCAATCTATTCAATTTTTTTATTAGGTATGATATACATTATTTTAACATTAATAAGCATCGCATACTACTTGTTAATATTTGCTATAAATATAAATGAGAAAAATAGATTATATTATATTTTGTCCATACAATATTTTTACGGACTCTTCAAAAATGTCATTGCATTTTCACTATTTTTGATGCTACCTAAAATTCATGATTGGCTCTGGCTATATATATATATATATATATATAGAGAGAGAGAGAGAGAGAGAGAGAAAAGATCCGGCTAATGTAAGGCATATATTAAGAGTATACATTAATTATTCATTTTGAAAATTTTTTATAAAAAATTAAAAAAATTATTATAAACAATTAACCACTTTTTCATTCTTCAATAACAAGTTTATTAAAATAGTTTATTAATATGTCTCTAAGCTTCAAGTTAATAAAACCCGTATATGTATATATGTGTGCGGTTCAGTGTATCTTTCAACAACTGCTTCACTTCAATCATAGTTGAGCTGACCGCTATAGCTTTTAGTTCACCACATACCCAAACCCAACTTTGTCACTTCCACCAAAAGCTAGCTATGGAGGTTGTTAACGGACACAAGAAATGGGGTTTCCAAGGGAACCCAGAGTTAATCGCTTCCTCCATCTCCGTCCGTGGTGTTCTCACCAAGCTGATGGCTAATCGTAACAAGGACGATAAGCGACCCACCATTCCTCTCGGCCGTGCTGACCCAACTGAGTTTCCGAGCTATCGAACTACCCCTGTTGCCCCAGATGCTGTTGCTGATGCTACGTACTCCTATAACTTCAACTGTTACCCTCCCACCGTAGGTATTGTCGAGGCAAGGAGGTACGTTGATCTATATTTATATTGCGCTAATTATTGTTGCATATACTGAGTTACGCAATGAACGCACTCAAACTGAAGTCCTTTTTTCAACTTAATCTAGTTTTGACAATTTTTAACCAAAAAATCTCAAATGAGAAATTATCACCACTCGTACCTCAAAACTTAAAAATCTCTGCATTAGTGTCTAATTACTGTATATAGAAGTTTGTAGCTGCATCTGCTCCGTACCTGATAGGTGGGAGCTGACACGGATGCAACTGTGTTTTCCAATAAATGATTAGCATTTAATTTTAATCTCCTATAACAATTTCCATTTCATTTTTTTTTTTAATTGGTCTCCATGAGGTTTGCAATTTTCTTTCTCCAAATCTTGTTTGATGATTCCTCTTTTGTTGTGTTTTATTTATAAATATCACTGTTATATAAACAAATGTTCAATTATCACATACTATGTTAAATTAAATTTTAACCTTTTAAAATATAATATATTTAATTATTTAACTACCTATTTCTAACACCAAATAATATATATTTTAGACGGGAAGAGATTTTTTTTTTGGTACTCCTTATTAAAATGTGTGTGTTTTATCTTTTGTATAAATGTTTTTTTACGCAATAAAAAAATACAAAATTAGTATAATTAAAATCAAGACAATAAGTTTAGAAAAATAATATATCCACAATATTTTTACAACATTTCTACAACAAATCTTAAGTGGCAGATTGTTACTGGTTGTTATTATTGGAACAAAAAAATAATTTTTGTGTTAGGCTCAAATTTGAACCAATAACAATTAACTACCTATGATTTATTGTAAATATTGTGAACATAGCATTTTTCGTAACTTTGGCGATGATTTGAGAATTCTGCGCTTAGTACTGATCAAATTCTATTGTCAATTTTCCTCCAAAAAAAAAAAAAATTCAATTAGTATAAAAATTACATTTGGTTGGGTTTTGTCGAATCTCACGTACACTGAAGTTAAAAGGACTGGACTGAATCTCGAGGTTCTCAACTTTTCAAGCCCTTGAAAAGATGAGATTTTTTGTCATTGTATAGTCAATTTTGAAGGGTCATATGTGACTTTTAGGTGAAGCACAAAGAGATTATAACTTATAGTCAATTGTTCTTCTCAAAAAAAAAAAAAAAAAATATATATATATATATATATATATATATATTATGGTCAATTGTGACAAGCTCAAAGAAAGTGGCTTTATAGGTAGCGCGGACACTAGAGAAAAGGTTTGTTTTCCTTCGTTTTCAATGATTCCATCACCATTCAATTTTGTTTTACTAGCAAATGTCTATAATGGTTATGAAGTTTTAAAACGACTTTGATCGTAACCATCAAATTTCTTCAAAGGAGTCGTTTGAAGATTTGCCAAGAATATATTTTGTATCTTTGTTAGCTTCTCAATAGTTTTAACTAAAAAAAAAAATTTTGGTAAAGTTTTTTTGTGGTTGATTAAGAGATTTAGTTCAATTTTCGCTTACACCAAAAACTGATTGTTATTTTAGTTTGATGATAAAAAATTAGTTTGTTATCATCAGGAGCGAACGCTATAGGTTGAAACTATCTTAAAAAATAAAAATAAAAAACTTTTAAGGAAAGGGCTGATATCATAAAAATTACTAATTTGAAGGTAGAGAAAAATAGACCCTAAACTAAATTCTCTAAAAATCCAAAATCTTAAGCTTTTTCAATCTCCCAAGTTATATAAAGACCATGGTTTAAGTTAACAAGAAATTAAAGTAATATCCTTCCTCCTCAATTATTGAATTATAAATAAATAAAAAGTTAACAGCAAATCAAAGTAAAATAACTTTTTCTTAAGCTAATTTTTTTTTTTTTTAATGAAAAGACTGCGATACTCCTTAATCAAGAAAAGATTAATAGAGTACATGACGAGCACACACGTGCTGATTTTTTTTTTTTTTTTTAAGTTCCTTCCCATATGCCTAGGACCACACATTTGATTATTGTGCATATCTTTCTCACCTAAAATAAATAAAAACCTTAGAAAATTTTAAATTCTAATTCCCCAAAAAGATGCATAGACTCATGCGGCATGTAGTGAGTCACCAGTGACCTAGCTAGGACCATATGAAAACTTGTACAAAGTCGCGACACATCTCATGGCGAATCCCAGTCCAACATATAATGAGCAATAGGATTTTGAAATCTAGTTTTAATCAGCGTGCTAAATAGAATCAGAAAAGTGCAACATAAGAACTGTCCTGGTTAAATGATATTGAAGTGAGTGACTAGAATAAAAATGTGGATGTTTATTAAACTTCTGAAATGAGTTCTTATTATATCAAACTTTCAAACCAAACCTTTCAATTTGATAATTATGCGACTAGGTAAAAATGTGGATGTTTATTGAACTTCTGAAAATGAGTACTTAGATTGGCAAACTTTCAAACCAAATTTTTCAATTTGAGTTTTTTATATATATAAAATAAAAATTTTACTGTAGTCTAATCTAAGGGTATATGTGTGTCAAGTTCCTTTTGGAAGACTCGAACCTAACTCTTCTCCCCCCTTTCCCCCAACGCTTCACAAGTATTTATACTTATGAAATGAGCATTGCACCTTAGGGCGTGGTGGTATCCTTTCCATTTGATAATTATACTTCCAACTTAATTTTCATTACAGGGCTGTTGCAGAATATCTTTCAAAAGATTTTCCATACCAGTTATCGCCAGATGATGTGTATCTCACAGGTGGTTGTACCCAAGCAATAGAAATCGTTGTATCTGTCCTTGCGCGTCCAAATGCCAACATTCTGTTTCCAAGACCAGGTTATCCACAGTATGAAGCTCGGGCGAGTTGTAGTAAGCTTGAAGCTCGCCACTTTGATCTTATACCCGAAAAGGGTTGGGAGGTTGATCTTGATTCTGTTGAAGCTCTTGCGGATGAGAACACAGTTGCTATGGTTATCATCAACCCCAGCAATCCTTGTGGAAATGTCTTCACGTACCAACATTTGAAAGAGGTGGTTCAATATGTCATCTAAATTTTGAAGGTTACTGGTTCTTCTATTTAACTAAAAGTTTCAATTTTTGCCTTTTTGTTTGCTTAGATTGCAGAGACTGCTAGCAAACTTGGGATTTTTGTGATTTCTGATGAAGTTTATGGCCATCTAGCTTTTGGAAGTAATCCATTTGTGCCCATGGGAGTGTTTGGATCAACTGTACCTGTTCTAACACTTGGATCCATATCAAAGAGATGGATTGTTCCTGGTTGGCGACTTGGGTGGATTGTGACAAGTGACCCCAATGGCATCTTCCATCAATCAGGGGTTGGTGCTTCATCTTTTCCATTACATTATGTCACAATTTCCATATTTGACATGGTATTTATAGTTACAATAATCTTGCATTTGTAAGTTTGTAGTTGTGTTGCCTATACTTCAACCAGTGTATGTAGTGTAACTGATAATATTCTCTTATCAAGTTATGGTTATTGAAGCTTGCTTATAGACAAAAACAGAAGATGAGTTCCTAGTGTTGGTCTTGTACCTTGGGGATGAAGTTACCCTTTTGTTTGAATGAAGACTCATAAGTATCATACAATTTTCTATCAATCGGATCATTTTTCAAGAAACGTGAAACATCCAAGCCATACAAGTCAAGAAATAGCTTCATTAATAAATAAATAAAAGACATGAATAGTGAATGGACTAATGATAACAAGAATCCTGGATCTCAAATGTTAGTTCGCGCGATTGATGATCAAAGATGTATCATCTTTGATCATAGATTATATTATTAACTGAATTTGAAGATTTATACCTGTTTACTTTCACAATGTATTTTCCTTGTGCAATGAGATTAATTCATTAATTAACAAGAAGTATTTTACATACCTGAAGATCGTGTTTTCTTTTATCCAGTTTGTGGAGTGCATGAGGAATTTTCTGGACATCACCACCGACCCCCCAACAAACATGCAGGTACCTAATTTTAACTTCTTTTTTCTAATATATTTTAAATAAAAAGAAAATTTGAAAAAGAATGCAATACTTTTTCTAACTTTTAATTTTGTATAACGTACTAGACTATACATACAAAATTGTATGAATTAATGCATGCTTAAATAGAAAATCTGATGATAGAACTATGTAATTAATGCATTAGCTAATTAGTAAGGATAATACTTAAGTACTCTCGGAGTATAGTAAAATGGTACTCTCTCTTCTCACATTCATGATTGATCTCACCATAAATTTAACGAGTAGACCTCGTAATGAATGAGAAATTAGCAATAACATCCTAATTTCTAACATAAACCAAGCAATACATCTCAAACATGGTTTTTTTTTAGAGGGCAAGACTTAGGTACAGTATTTAGGTGTTGTTTCTTAAGTTCTCCTCTTAAAATTCTACTATGTAAGTTTTTTCTCATGGGATGAATGTGTATTTTTTAGTTAAATAATCACATGACAGAATTTTAAGAGGGAAATCTAAGGAAGAGCACCTATGGTACTTTAATAAGTTTTGTCCTTTTTTTTAACCACATAAATTATATGGTTGGTGAAAATCCAAATAATGGGAATACAATTTAATAAAAGATGGTGAGAGATGGCTCATTGAAGTTGCTGATCTAATTTCTCTAATCCATAAATCTAATATTCTCTTGGCATCTCCTAGAGACATGCATATGTTTTTCTCATGGATTTTGTTATAATAGAAATTTAGGATATAATCCATCATCTTTTATTCTTTAATTTCCTTGCCTTATCTTGTCAAAAAATTACAAATGTTTTACGTTTTATAGGGGGCACTTACCCAAATCCTGAAGCACACAAAAGAGGATTTCTATTCAAAGATTCTAACCATAATTAGAGAAGCTGCAGACATTTTATATGATAGAATTCAAGAAATCCCTTGTCTGACCTGTCCACACAAACCAGAAGGGTCCATGGTTGCAATGGTAAGGATGTATATACAAACTATGAGACTAGGCTTCAACATAAACATTTGAAGAGTTTTTTTTCCCCTTTTTGGTGACAGTTGAAGCTAAATCTATCACTACTTGAAGGCATTATTGATGATGTGGACTTCTGTATGAAGTTAGCCAAGGAGGAATCCGTGATTGTTCTGCCAGGTAAGAATTTAACAGTTTGGACTTCTTTTAATACTTTCATAATTTTTTTTTTTTGTTGGGTGACTAAGAATACTTTTATACATAAGATTGTTTGATTGCTTTCCTTGTAAATACTGATGTTAAGCCTTGTAGCTTAACTAGCACCTCCTAGTATTTCCAACGAAAACGTCCGCATTCAAATCCCTCTTTCCCAACTATCAAATATATATATACACACATATATTTTGTTATTGTTGTCATTGCTGTGTATATGTGTGTGCACCTTTATGTTTCTGCCGCATATTTTTGACATTTTCTTAGCAGCAAATAGAGGCCTTTTCTAATTTCTCTACTTGCTCTAAAACTAATGCCACACTTAAATTTATAATCATGGAATTTGCGTTCTTATGTAGAATGCATGCTTGGTTAGAGAGAATTTCTTCTTTTTATTTTTATTTTTTTAAAAAAAGGATTGCTTAGCTGCTCAGTATTATGCTTCCAGGGGTTACTGTTGGACTTAAGAATTGTCTTCGAATTACATTTGCCGTTGAGCATTCTGCGCTTGAAGATGGACTTGGAAGAATAAAAGCCTTCTACCACAGGCATGCCAAGAAGGAATAGGTTCAATTGTGTGCAGCTAGCAATAAAATTGAAGGATGGTGATCTACAACTTCACGTTGGATCTCATACTCCTCCATTTTTTAGGGTAATAAATACATTTGCTCATTGTCCAGGTTAAAGCCTAATGGGGGGCTTTGTTACCATTTTCAGCCTCTTGGGCTTGATTGCTATATTTATCTTATGCAGTGATGGCATTGTGCCATTAAAAGTTGGATGTATGAAAAGACATTGGATTATACCATTATGATGAATGTTCAATAATATAGTTGAATGTATGTACTATCGCTTTAAACAAAAGAATTTGTCAAATATACTTGGTCACCATTGTTTGTTCATTTAGACCCCTTAAACAAATTGTTTAACCTAATTTATTAACTAAGTGATTACTTAGATTAATTTTCAGATCTAGGTTAAACACCAATAAATCATATCATGCAAAAATGCTTAAAAGCAAATAACACCACGATATGATGACCTAAGAAAATCAATGAAACTAACCATTTCAAAGTAAAAACCTGTGGAGGATTTGACCTAACTATCCTCAAGGTAAAGTAAATCCATTATAAGAGAATTGAAGTTTTTACAATCAGATTTAACCCTAAATCTATTGCTACCTTATGTAGTAACTTACTGACATGACCTCGTGGAAGCTTCGAATGCATGGACTCCTTCTCTTCTCGGATTTACACCAACACAAGCCGCCTTGCTTGTGACTTTGAGATCTCGCTCAAAGGTTTTAGATCACCTTCAGTAATGATCTTGATGCAGCAACTATGTTTTACCAACGCTTGATTGTAGTTTTGGCTCAGGCAAATTCTTGTGTAGTTAGAAGGTACAAAACCTCTCAAATCTCACAAAGAGTAATACACAAGTCTTCAAAACATGGTTGGAGTTTCCCTTTTATATGTGGAGAAGTTGAGATGAAATCCTAAACGTTTTTGCGAGCTTTGAGCCTATTTAAAATTCTGTAGAAAAAACTGGACCTTCAATTTTTGATCAGTCGAGCCTAATTCTCGATCGGTTGAGTAAGGCAAAACCACACTCCCTTTTTCTGCAATCAGCTGCACTTGAACCTTGAAACAACTACCTTTAAGCATTGCCTAAAAACCTCGTCTAGACATGTTTTGTTCTCAGTTTGCCAACACAATACAAATGTGATTCTAAATATTTAAATCTAAATCTTTAGAACCTTACAATCTCTCCATTTGGCAATCCGTAACAAAACACACATAAACAATGAAATGCTTAAATTTAAATACTAGCCCAAATACAAAATATTGCCCTAATACAATCCTTACACAATTACTAACTATTACTTGCTAGTATAGATAGCAGCTATAGAAAGAATTAACCTGTAAATTCTTGTAACACTTAAAACAAACCATAAACACATGTGTGGAAGATACAATATAATAATCTAAGTAAATATATGAACTTTAATTCACAAAACATATAAAGAGACAGTGAACACATCATCATCAATAATGAATAACCCCATCATCAATAACTATCATATGCAACAAAACATATCAATATTTGTGAATCAAGTACATAAACACTAAACAAATATAAGCAAAGGAAATATAAACACAAAAACCAAACAAAAAATACATCAAACTCCCCCTACATACAAAAAGTCCTAAATCTACTTCCCCTTTTTGTTATGTATTGTCAAAGGCAAAATCAGTCCTCAAAGGGTGGAGGAGGCGGAAAGGCACTCCTATACTCCGCAAAGTCTACTTGCAAAGATGCAACCTCTGTCAATAAGTCATCCAAAATGATAGGCCAAAAATGTATTGACCCTTTTTAATAAATTAACCAATTAATTTAGCCAAGTTAATTAATTAATTAACATGCAATACGCGTGGTAGCATAAACAAATCACCAACTAAATTAAATGCAACGAAAAATAAAGTTGACACAGTAATTTGTTTACGAATGGGGAAAACCTCCAAGATAAAAACCCCCACCGGGTGATTTTAAGGTCACCACTCCCGAGAATCCACTATTATCACAACAAGCGATTACAAGTAAAGGAATCTCAGTATCTTATATCAATCTACAGTTGAACCCTTACCCCAATACACAATTGAACTTGTTCTATAGTGACAATCTCTCATTTTCAATGCACGGCTCCCAGTACGCGACTAACCAATAGATGCGCGGATCCTAGTACGCGACTTACTCACCAACTTGAGAAAGATGATGGCTGCAAAGTTTTTCAATTCATCAACACAATGAAGATCACAAAGCTCCTTGGTTACAAAACCCAACAGCGTACAAATGCAGCAACTTCTTCAAGAGAAAGATGAACTAGGGTAAATTCTGTCTCCAATCACAATTTACATGCACAAAACTTTGCCTCACTCATGCAACCTTTGACGACCCTTAAAAAAATCCTTATATATGTTTAGGGTTGTGAGAAAAGATACATGAATTGTTGTGAAATCAAACTTGAAAAACTGATTTTCATAATCCTTGATAGATAGGTTATCTATCGAGCAGCTGTCGAGCATCGAGCTAAACTGCCTTTTAAACCTCGATAGATGCTATCTGTCGAGCTAGTTGTTGAGCTTTAAAATTCAAAACTTCTTTACTTGTTTCTTGGACAGATTTGCATGGCTTCAATACTTGGACTTGAACTTTTGTTCCTTAAAGTATTAAACACATCCTAGATCTACCCAATTACAAGTAAAGTGCATTTTGTCAAAGAATTAGCCAATTCTAAATGACATATGTTCCTAACATCATTCACATATGTCCTAACAATCTCTCTCTTTGGCAATCCGTGACGAAACCACAACAAACAAATGAAATATGGGAGAAGTCACAAATCACTTAACTTATACTCACTTGTTAAATACAATAAAATCTATCCTAACACAAACTCTTGAAAAACTTTGTAAGAAGAGAGTTCATGGCAAAAGTGACTTTGACAAACTGAATTTCTGAAACACTTTAAACAAAACTCATCACGGCATCTTAGTGTGAATCAGAAATAAAAGATTGCATACAAGTAATAAGAAGCATGTGCATAAAGAGAGAAAAGAAACAACACATGAAGAGATAGGTGAAAGAATGTAATAACAACCTCAATATATATATATATATATATATATTTTTTTTTTTTTTTTTTTTTTTTTTATTTATGTATGTATCAAAATGAATACAAGGTTTGCTATCACAATGTAAGAACAATGTATCTAAAAGAAAGAAAAGGTACAAAAAGTCTTCACTATATCCCTCAATAAACAAAACAATAAGCACTCCCCTTAACAAAAATATCTCCTATACTATATTAACTCTCCCCCTAAGTACATGACTACTCTCATATCTAAAACTACTCCCCTTTTTTGTCACGAATGACAAAGGGTATGTCACTGAGAAGTAGTCATCTGCTCGTCACTGAGTAGCAGTCATCTCTTCGTTACCAGAAGAGCTAGCACCATCATTCTCATCAACATCACCACCATCAAAGTCACCATCATCGTCCTCGTCCTCAGATGCCTCTAGAGAAGGAGAGGGAGACTCTACGAAGCCACCAAGGAGAGCCAGTCGTCATACGAGCGACATGGGTGTTCACTTGACACTAAGAGTGTCAAGGCGAGCATCCATGCGCTGAAATTGCGCCATGATTACCTTAAACGTCACACCACCCTCAGAAGAAGAAGGAGCAGATATGGATGGAGCTGAAGAAGTCGGAGGAGTCGCCATCTCGGTCCATGGCCATTTCAGTCGAAGCTGGGCCTCATTCTGTCGAACGGTCGCTGCATCTATGGCACACATGACGAAGAAATGGTCCGACTCGGGATAGGAGACAGAGAAGTGGCGAATGATCCATGTGATAGCCGAAGGAAAGATAAGCTTATCACAGGTTGCCGTATCCTTATAGATATCTATAAGGGAGAGTATGAAGTGAGAGGAAAAATCAATAGTAAGCCTCTTAAGAAGGACAACAAAAATCGAGTATGAAGCTCAGTAATCGAATTATAGTGAGACAAAGGATGTAAAACAAATGTCATCACCATATTCAGGAACCTCAGACCCTTAGCAAAGGCCAAGCAAGGAGTGTTTTGACGACCACCCCAAGATGAAGGTGTCTCACAAAATAGAGACATGAGTTCGTCTTTAGACACAGTCTTAAGACGATCACAGCCGAGGTAGTTAGGATGCGCTACCCTTGGTACATGTAGCACCTCGGATATAAGATCCAGAGTAACTACAATGCGCGTACCTTGAACGCGAGTGATAAAGTGAGGTACAGAATAATCAAATCTGTGCATATTGGAGTAAAACTCCTGTATGATCACAAAGGGACAAGTGACCAGGATGTCACTGTACACACAATTTTTGTAAAAGAAGAATCATACGATCATGAAATAGTGTGACAAATTATCAATTGTATTGATCTGTATATATGTGAGTACAATCTTCTGTATGAGAATCTTCTATATGACTCTTTACAATGAAATAATACAATAAAACTCCTCTGATTCGATCTCCAAGTAACTTTACGATCCGAAGGGCTATAAAGCTTGATCTTGAATCGTACTTTGATGTCTCTAAGTTGGATGTGTGATTGGATGTACTTGAGTTTGATTTGAAGTTGAGGGTCATTGGTTTGATCTCAAATTTAATCGAAGGAATATCTCTACTTTGATTTGAAGAAGTAGAAATGAGCCTTGATTTTGAGGGAGCAAGAGTGCTCTTTTGGAATTTTTGGCAGAGTGTCAGTAGAGTTTTTCTCTCTAAGTTTCTTTCCCTTGTTTCATATGAGAAGCCTCTATTTATGGCGACTCAATGGCCTTTAATTTGGAATTTTTTTCTCTCAGCATTTATTGAGAGTTAATAACAAATTTTGAATTTAAATAAAAATTTGACTTTAATTTTGGTCTTGCAATTAATAAGAACATTCCTTATGAGTCTTTTCTTCTGAAGTTGCCACATGGCCTTCTTCATTTGATGCTGCCACGTGGCTCGAATTCATTTATTGACTGTCCACATCATCAATTATAACTTACTTTAATATTAAAAAAAATACACAATCATGATCAATTGGACGTCTATGAATGCATCATAAAATTTTGATGTCTACAGTCACAAAAGGACTCCCAACCCCTACTGTAAATGACAGTGGGAAGGTCAGTATTGGAAAAGTCTGATAGGATGACTTGGCGTTCTAAATGAATGCCTCATCAAGAAAAGTTCTCCAAAAAGTCCTTGCGGCCTTTCTCATCACCGAAACGTGAGTGGGGGTAGAATCAGAAGAAGATGCCCCGGAACGAAGAAGGTTCCGGGACAGAGTAGATTTTCCGTTTAGGTGCCATAGAGCAACTAACCGAGAGAGAGAGAGAGAGAGAGAGAGAGAGAGAAGTAGAAAAGCACCAAACACAATTAATAGAAAAAAGGAGGTATGTATGCATGAACATATGACATGCAACATTAAAAATATCATGGGCTCAGCCCAATCCAAACCTACCAGCACACATCATTTGAATATAGTAAACACATATCTATAATGTATGAAACATTGTTAAAATGCAAATGTGATGCAATGCATGAACTTTTTAAGATCATTTGAACAAAATCTATCCCAAAAATTTTGTAAAAACCTCATTAATTTTGAAAAATCCCAAAATCTTTCAAAAACCCCAAAAGTTAGGTCAAAATAGATGAAATGCATGATTAAATGAGAGAAATAGAATCATACCAGAGGAAGAAATGATCTTGAGGCCAAAAATTGAGTGGGGAAGAGGTTTAGAGTGAGAGAAGGGTGTTTGGGAAGGTGAGGAGTTAGAAAGAGTTGAGAGAGATCAAGAAAAATGAGTGAGAAATCGCGCTGAAGCTTTATATAGAACTCCACGATTCTCGATGGATCGAGAGGTATCAAGATGTGTCGATATTTAAATTTCGATATATAGAGCTATCGAGAGATGTCCACAGAAAAGTGACCTCGATGGATTGAGAATCTATCGAGCATACAAAAACATTCTTGGTGGATTGAGAAGCTGTCAAGAAGCTATTGAGACAAATTCTCAAAAATTTCGATGAATCAAAATTGCAATACAGCTATCGAGAAAGGAAGCTCAAGAGGCTCGATAGATAGCCTAGCTGTTGAGAGGTGTTCAGCAACTGTCGACATTGCTCAAAACAGTTTTTCAAGAAGAGAAAACTACAGATATGAATTCAATCAAGCATGCTACTTAACCAAAGATCCAAACAACATTTTAAACTCTCAAAATTATCTCTCAACAAGAAATATGTCAAGCATATAGATCCAAAACACACACATACACACACTAAAAAAGTCTAACCAATTTTATATTTCAAAAACAAGTCAAGACAATTTAGTAAGCATACATTAACACAAGTATTCTTTATGATGGCCAAATCACATTGTACCTGCACATGTATCAAAAGTAGTAAAGAATATTGCGTGTTGTGTGTGAAAAACATCGCAAGATTGCACAAGTGTCTACATGTTATGACGATTTGAGATATAAGAAAATCACTTTAACTCACACACAATCATAACTACTTTATGGGGACTATCACCTTCGAGGTACATCTTATAAGTCTCACATCTCCTAGAAGACAAGCTTGCAATCATATATAAAGCATTTTGATTCTTTTTGCTTTTATTTTTCTTTGCATATATTCTTTTATTAAGCATATCATTCATGGGTATATAAAAGAGAGAAAATAAATACCCAATGATGTTAAGCTTTTGACATTGCACTTTTGCTATGCCGAAGCATACAGATGTCATTTCATGATTGGCAGGTAACAGTAGTGATATGGTTATTTATGCCTTTCTCTTAGGATTTTCTCGTCCTACCCATCAAAAAGAGTGATACAAGTGTTAAGTACAAAAGATTACTTACTCTTACTCATCACAAACACGAGCAACAAAACTCACTTGCTTAGTTGTGCATAGAGATGCTCATCTAAGCTACAAACGATACAAAATTTAGAAAACTTTATTTCAATGGTCATCCAAGGTACATAAATACCAATGTATACAAACACACAATGTTTTTTTATTTTTCTTATTTTTCAAATTTTTTTATTTTATGAAACACAAAATAAAGAAAAATTGAAAACAAACAAACAAAAATATGTTAAACAAAGCAAAGTATAAAATTAGACTGACTCAAAACAAGAAAGCAAAACACACAAGTAATGCAATCAAAAACATAGAGGAAGAGAGAGAAAAGTGAAAAAATCACTTCGAGCATTTTTCCTTACACACCTTGGAAGAACCTTTCCATTTAGCAAACCCTTGATCCGGTGGTGAAGGGAAAGAATTGAAACCGTTCAAGTTCAAAAGGAGCACGAGGACTTTGAGTAGATCTCCAAAAGGAGCAAAAGAGGATGAAAATTGATTCTAGTTTCCATATGAGATCATATTGTTACTCTGTTGAGTGGCTAACTACTTATAGCAATTAAGTCAAGTATGTTCGATTGCTCCACAGTGATGGCAGAAAAACTGCTTCTTCTGTTTAGACTTTTGAGTATTGCCTTTCTTAGCCCTAGGATTTTTAGTCTCTTTCTTAACAAGCTTAGGGGATGCTCCTAAGATAAATTTACCCTTGTTAATGTTTTCACTAGATAAAACAGTTTTAACATCTATATTCTCAGATTCAACATTATTAACAGGAGAAAAAAAAACAGTAGTACTAGTAGAAGCAATATTAAGAGAAGAGAAATCATACCCTAAACCAGTTCGATCAAAAGCAAATTTCTAAAGGTTGAGCATCTCATCAAGATTTGCACTTGAAGTCCTCTTTAGCTGAGCTCTGACTTGAAACTGCTCCACTTCAAGCTTCTTGGTCTTCTCGGCCAAGAAATTATTCTCAAATCTCAGTGCTCCAATAGTCTGATTAGCTTCATCAAACTTTGTGGAAATTTCTTCTAGTTCAAGCTCCACATCACTAAGCTTCTTGGTGGCCAACCTATACAACTTTTCATGCTTTTTCAAGACTTTTTATAATTTTGCATAGGCTGTGTAAATGTCATCTTGCTCATCCATCTTTTCAAACTTAGACTCCACCAAGTCATTTTCTTCATCCACATCTTCAAAAATCCCCTCAGTAGGATTTACAGTGGCAGTGAAGGCATTCAGAATTTCATCATCCTCATTTTTCGAATCATCCTCAGGTTCAATGTTGCTCAATGTAGCAAGTGCCTTACTTTTCCCAACGGTCTTGAGATACTTAGGGCACTCTTGTTTTATGTGTCCAAATCCTTGACACCCAAAACACTTAGGTCCTAAGGGAATAGTGTACTGACCGCCATCCCTAGCATCATTTTTCCCCTTGTCTTGGCTCTTGAACTGAGACAAACTAGACTGCTTGTGGTCTTTGTCAAATCTTTTAGCATTGGCATTCTTCATAAATTATTCTCAAATCTCAGTGCTCCAATAGTCTAATTAGCTTCATCAAAATTTGTGGAAATTTCTTCTAGTTCAAGCTCCACATCACTAAGCTTCTTGGTGGCCAACCTATACAACTTTTCATGCTTTTTCAAGACTTTGTATAATTTTGCATAGGCTGTGTAGATATCATCTTGCTCATCCATCTTTTCAAACTTAGACTCCACCAAGTCCTCTTCTTTATCCACATCTTCAACAATCCCCTCAGTAGGATTTACAGTGGCAGTGAAGGCATTCAGAATTTCATCATCCTCATTTTCCGAATCATCCTCAGGTTCGGTGTTGCTCAATGTAGCAAGTGCCTTACTTTTCCCAACGGTCTTGAGATACGTAGGGCACTCTTGTTTTATGTGTCCAAATCCTTGACACCCAAAACACTTACGTCCTAAGGGAATAGTGTACTGACCGCCATCCCTAGCATCCTTTTTCCCCTTGTCTTGGCTCTTGAACTGAGACAAACTAGACTGCTTGTGGTCTTTGTCAAATCTTTTAGCATTGGCATTCTTCATAAACTTTTTGAACTGTCTTGTAATGTAGGATTTCATTTTAGAATATTTATCATTAGAAGACTTTTCCGTGTCACTGCTATTGGCCTTCAGTGCCATGCTCTCTCCCTTACTTGATTTCCTAATTCTTATCAACCCCAACTCATAGGCCTGGAAATTGCCAACTAGCTCTGTTAAAGGAATTTTGTCAATATCCTTTGATTCCTCAATTGCGGTGATCTAGGCATGAAATCTCTCGGGTAGAGATCTGAGCACATTTCTAACAATCTTGGGTTCGGGAATGGTTTCCCCAAGATTAAAGACTAAGTTCACTATGTCCTTAAGCTTGGCATAAAACTCATCGAACGACTCATCCTCCTCCGTCTTGATCTCTTCAAAGCTTGTAGTGAGCCTTTGAAGCTTCAAACCCTTGACAGCCTTGGTTCCCTCATAGGTTGTCTAGAGAATGGTTCATGCTTCCTTGGCAGTTTCAGTAGAAGATATCTTCTTAAACTCCTCATTTGTGGCCGTACTGAATAAAGCATTCAATGCCCTGCTGTAGAAATTAGATTCCTTGATCTTAGCATCATCCCAATTGGCCGACGCTTCCTTTGGCTTGGTCTAGCCTATCTCCACAGTTTACCATACTTTTTCATCTAATGACTGCAAAAAAAAACTCGCATGCGTACTTTCCAATATGCATAGTTAGTACCATCAAATAAAAGAGGTATAATCGATGATTGTCCTTTATCCATGACAACAGGGGATCAATGGATCACACATCAAAGATTAACCCTAATCAAAGTGTGCCTACTCTGATACCACTTGATAGGCCAATAATGTATTGACCCATTGTGATAAATTAACCAATTAATTTAGCCAAGTTAATTAATTAATTCAATTAGCATGCAATACGCATGGTAGTACAAATAAATCACCAACTAAGTTTAATGAAGCGAAAAATAAAGTTGACACGATGATTTGTTTACGAATGGGGAAAACCTCCAAGGCGAAAACCCCACCGGGTGATTTTAAGGTCACCACTCTTGAGAATCCACTATTATCACAACAAGCGATTACAAGTAAAGGAATCTCAGTACCTTATACCAACCTACAGTTGAACCCTTAACCCAATACACAATTGGACTTATTCTATAGTGACAATCTCTCATTTTTAGTGCATAGCTCCTAGTACGTGACTAACCAATAGATGCGCGGATCCTAGTATGTGACTTACTCACCAACTTGAGAAAGATGTTGGCTGCAAAGTTCTTCAGTTCATCAACATGATGAAGATCACGAAGTTCATTGGTTACAAAACCCAACAGCGTACAAACTCAGCAACTTCTTCAAGAGAAAGATGAATTAGGGAAAATTCTGTCTCTAGTCACAATTTACATGAACAAAACTTTGCCTCACACTCGTGCAACCTTTGATAGTTCTTAAAATAATCCTTATATATGTTTAGGATTATGAGAAAAGAAAGCCTAAGCATGCATACACGGATTGGTGTGAAATCAGACTTGAAAAATTGATTTTCATAATCCTCGATAGATAGGTTATCTATCAAGCAACTGTCGAGCATCGAGCTAAATTTTCTTTTAAACCTCAATAGATTCTATATGTCGAGCTTTAAAATCCAGCACTTCTTCACTTGTTTCTTGGACAGATTTGAATGGCTTCAATACTTGGATTTGAACTCTTGTTCCTTAAAGTATTAAACATATCCTAAATCTACTCAATTACAAGTAAAGTGTGTTTTGTTAAAAGATTAATCAATTTTAAATGACATATGTTCTTAACATCATTTACATATGTCTTAACACAGAAGCTGTCTATAAGCAGCCTGTATAGTCATGAAGGACTGCATCATAGCACGTAGTGATAAAGGAGGAGCAACCGTAGGATCAACATCATCGACACCACCAGAAGGATCCACAGTAGCAATCAAATCCACAAACATCTCCTCAGCTGCAGGCATAGCACCAGAGGTAGGAGTTGTAGTAATAGCTTCTCCTCATGATCTCTTAGACGTCCCAGTGCTTGGCTCAGCACTCTTCATTTGTGCTTGTCGCTGTCTAAGATAGGTGACTCCTTATGGAGGCAGTGATATGTACTAACTCTAAAGGAGGAAACTCAAATAACCCTAAAAACCTCAAAATCCTAAATATGAACATAAGAAAGAACAATTTCTGACTCTTACTCTTACTCCTAGAGATATCAACAATGGTTTGGATAAACATGGAAGGAAAACAAATGGAACCACCAATAACAAAAGCATAAAGAAATGCACATCTATCTATAGGAACAGTATGAACATGTGAAATGGGATAGATGTTATGACAAGTAATCCTTAAATATAAAGAATTAATCTCAGTGAATTCACAAGAATTGATTCTTGGTTCAGTACCCAAGAAATAGGACAACCACAAAGAAATGACATCATGTCATCAACAGCAGGAAACTCAGTGTATGGGTATGTGGGTTTACGAACTAAAGGTACACCTAAAGCTTTAGAGACAGTTTGTTTAGAAATTGTAAACTCCTGACCAGGAAGTCAAGTAATGACCGCCTGTGACCTCAGAATACACAAAGAGGTTAGAGTAAACTCTCTAATCAAAACTGCAGGTGGAGGGTCAGACACCTCACATAAAGATACCTAGTTCCTAAACACAAAGTTTCTATGAATGGAAAGATCTAGCTCACTTAAAACTATTTCCCTCTCACCCCAAATAGACCTATACTTAGTCAAGGTCTCATATGTCTCCTCACACTTGGCAAATAGATAACGCTCTCTATCACCTAGGGTTGAACCTGAAGAGGAAGACTCAGTGTTCCTATTTGCTCTAGTTTTGAACTTTCTACCAACCTTAGGAGCCATGACTAGGGACAGAAACAAAGAAAAACACAACAAAAACAAAGGGCGGACTATATTAAGAAGAGTTAGAGACAAGATAACATGCAATTTTGAAAAACTATATGATGCATGCTCTAATACTCTAAAATAGCTCAATTTTATCACAATCTTGAAAATTGACCAAGGAAATTAAGAATTTTAGAAAATCCCCAATTTTAAAAAACCTAATTTTTCAAAAGTCCTTATTTTGATCAATTGAACAACACAACAAGTATAAAACTAGTTATAATCACTCAATCTATCAATAATAGAAGCCAATTTCACTCAATTTTGCCCAATTTAACAAAATCCTCAATTTTCTCAAAAACATTAGAAACCTAATTTCGAAATTTTTAATCAATCACAAAAATATTGAAATTAAAGCAAGTGAATCATGTTTATATGATGCATGAACAAAAACCCATGGTTCAAATTTGATCAAAAACCCCATAAACATCAAAAACCTCAAATTTTCAAAAATGTGAAAATCCCTCAAAAATGCATGATAACGTGTAATATGATGAAAAAGAAAGGTCAAAAGAGTCTTACCTTAAGTGTATGAAGAAAACCTTTGAATCTTTGACTAAGAAAACGAGAAAATTTTTTTAGAGAGAATGGATCGAGTGAGGAATCAAAGAGATAGACAAAAAGAGCGTTTGAAAAAGTCAGATTTGATTCCTATATGTTTTTGAAAATTGAAATCCAATCGGTTGAGAGGAATCGGGCAGGAATCGAATTTCACTTGAAAACAGGCTCGATTAATCGAAAGGAATCAGGAAGGAATCGAACGGACCCAAGACTTTAAATTTTTTTTTTAATTTAAAAAAACCTGTTTTTCAATTTAAAAAAACCTGTTTTTCTTCTTCACATTTCGATCGATCGAAAAATAGACTCGATTGGTCAAATTCTAAAGGAACAGAAATTTTGAAAATTCTGGAAAAAATTTTTTGCAGAATCATTTGAAAAAATGTTTTTATGATATGACATGTATGTTCATGACTTCAAATCATTTTCAAAACCAAAATTTTCAAAGAAAAATTCAAACTTTACCAAATTTCCTCAATCTTTTCTTTCCTCACCCCCCAAAATGCATTAAACACATCAAGAAGTTTAATTTTGGAAGGCCACAAGACTTAACACACAATCACATGTACCAAATTTAACAAAGTTTTGCTTGTGGTGTGTGCAACTAGTAAACGTACGAGGTACTCACATGGTGATATGTAAACAGAGAATAAACACATTTTCTACATTATTGATCACATAAATTTGAAAGTGACTATCACTTAAAAAGTTTCATCATATAACTCCCACATCTCCTAAAAAACACGCTTGCAACCATGCAATTAAAAAAAAAATTGAAGCATATAATTTTTTTTTCTTTTTGCTTTTTGCTTCTTTTAACTAATGTACAATAACACTGGTGTTATTGTACACAAATGTTCATGATTGGCGAGTAACAGTGGTGAGATGGTTATTTATATCTTTTTCCTAAGATTTTTTAGTTTTTACAATCAAAAGAATGTGACTTCAAAATCAAGAGCATGTGATTAAAAACCATAAACAACTCACACAATATAAGCACTACATATTACAAACTAGCAAAGTGCAGAAAAATAAAACTCATCAAAACTAAACAAGGTACACAATCATGAAATGCAAATTTCATAGGCCAACCTCAATTATACATCTTGAAGATGTATAATAAAAAAACCCTTTTTTCTTTTTCTTTTTTAAAAAAACTGAAAAACAACAAAAACAAACCTAAAAAAAAATTTGGCCACAAAAGATAGAAAGAATTAACACAAGGACCATGTCAAACAAACTCACTGAGACTGAGTCTTTTGCATCCAGAACTTTTTATACAGAAACTTGGAGTTGGGATTTCTATTAGAATTGACCCTAATTTCTGCTCCAGTGTTGGTATAAAGGTTAAAAACATTTACCAACTCATAAATAAGTGTCACAGAATCTTGTGCTTTTGGCATAGGCACTTTTTTTTGGAAGCTTACTTTAAATTTTGCAACTTAAAGCAATTTGGTCTAGTATGCCCAGTTCTACCATAAAAGTGACAAAACAACTGAGGTTTGTGGTTTTTCTTGCTTCCAGATTGATTGAGATTCTTAGATTTAGACTTACTCAGATTTACCCTAGTTCTTCTAAAAGCTGGAACTACGTCCTTATGTACCTTAACTTCAAAAAAAGTTGGATGAACAACAGAAGATGATGTAGCAGGTACAAACTTGGGAGGATTTACTACAGTAGTTGATCCACTCTCAACAAACCCTAAACCTGTCTTATCAAAAACAAACTTTTGAACATGCAACATCTCATCTAGTTTAGAGGTAGAAGTTCTATCTATTTGTTCTCTAGTAATAGATAATTCTAATTCTAAACTTTTAACCTTTTCAAGCAAAGACATGTTCTCAATCTTAACAAAGCTCAAGAGTTCATTAGCATTAAACAACTTTAGCAGCAAATTTTTCTTTTCTTGTTCAAAAGTATTTATCTTTTTCAACCCTGATTCAACACTCATAGCATCTTTAGCTGCTATCTTGCAAAGCTTGTTGTACACTTCTTGCAAATCTGCATTCTCAGAGAGTTCCCCATCAAAAGGGTTCTCATCAACAGCCTCAATTTCACTTATTACAGCAATAGCAGTGAAAGCCATGAAACTTCCTTCTTAATCACTTTCAAACTCATGATCAGAAACTTCATCATCACTCAGAATAACAACCATAGCTTTACCTTTTGATCTCAAGAAAGTTGGACACTCAGATTTCAGATGACCATAACCCTGACAACCATAACACTATTGTCCTAAAAAACTATTTGAAGATTGACCTACTTTATTTTTTGATTTTTCAGTATTGTTGTTTTTGGCAGAGTCATTCTTCTTTACATTCTTTGTATCAACATTGTTTTTATTTCTTACCCTCTTATTATGATTTCTCAGAAAATTTCTAAAGTTCTTAGCAAAATAAGCAATCTTAGTAAATGAGAGTTCATCATCAAATCCACAATCATCAACAGATTAAGGCCATAGATTTGGATTTCTTAGTTTTTGGTAAGTCAGATTCAGAGGACTGAAGAGATTCTACAAGTTCATCTACATGGATAGAATCAATATCTTTACTTTCAGTTATGGTAGTCACTTTAGGTCAAAAATTTTCAGTCAATAATCTTAAGAATTTTCCTAACAATTTTTAATTGATCATATACTTCACCCAAATTAAAAGCAAATTTGACAATATCATTCAACTTAACGTAGAATTCATCAAAAGATCATCAGACATTCTAATACTTTCAAATCTAGAGGTCAACAGCTGCAATGTATTGAGTTTTATTGCCTTAGTGCCTTCATGCACTGTTTGCAAGATGTTCCAAACAGTGTGAGCAATCTCCACATTTGTGATTCTCTTAAATTCTTCCATGGAAACAGCATTGAATATCGCATTCATAGCCTTATTATTAAAACTTGCTGCTTCCTTTTGGGCAGTAGTCCATTCATCAATAGCAGTGGTTGGTCTTTCCCAACCGTTCTTAACAGACAACCACACTCTCTCATCAATGGATTTCAAAAAGGCTTTCATCCTAACCCTCTAGTAAGCATAGTTATTTCCATCAAAGTGTGGGGGAATCACATGAAAGTGACCGTGTTCCATGATAGCAGGGATCAATGATCAACTTTATGTTAAGAAACCTAAAAACAAGAGCTAACCTACTCTATATCACTTGTTTGTTCGTTTAGACCCCTTAAACAGATTGTTTAACCTAATTTATTAACCAAGTGATTACTTAAATCAATTTTCAGATCTAGGTTAATCACCAATAAATTATATTATGCAAAGATGCGAAAAAGTAAATAACACCACGATATGATGACCCAGGAAAACCGATAAAACTAACCATTTCAAGGTAAAAATCTGAGGAAGATTTGACATAACTATCCTCAAGATAAAGTAAATCCACTATAAGAGAATTGAAGTTTTTCAATCAAATTTAACCCGAAATCTATTGCTACCTCATGTAGTAACTAACACAACCACGTGCAAGCTCCGAATTCATGGACTCCTTCTCTTCTCGGATTTACACCAACACAAGCCGCCTTACTTATGGCTTTGAGATCCCACTCAAAGGTTTCAAATCACCTTCAGTAATGATCTTGATGCAGCAACTATGTTCTACCAACACTTTATTGTAGTTTTTGGCTCAGATAAATTCTTGTGTAATTAGAAGATACAAAACCTCTCAAATCTCACAAAGAGTAACACACAAGTCTTCAAAACGTGGCTAGGGTTTCCCTTTTATATGTGGAGAAGTTAGATGAAACTCTAAACGTTTTCGCGGGCTTTGGGCCTGCTTAAAATTCTACAAAAAAAACTAGACCTGCGATTTTCGATTAGTCAAGCTTAATTCTTGATCGATCGAGTAAGGCAGAACCACACTCCCTTTTTCTATAATCAGCTAAACTTGAACCTTGAAACAACCACCTTTAAGCATTGCCTAAAAACCTAGTCTAGACATGTTTTGTTCTCGGTTTGCTAACACAATACAAATGTGATTCTAAATATTTAAATCTAAATCTTTAGAACCTAACAACCATGAACTTGAACTCATGAATGCTATAGATCAGATCTAACAGGAAAATAATTTATTCCCATCAGAATTAGAAGGGACTAAAAGAAAAAAAAAAAAAAAAAAAAAGGGGTAGAATTTTTTAAGTGTATCTAGTTAAAGTAACACGACCGAGTTGATGCATTATGCATGCAATTATGAGTGTTAACTACATCCGCATAGATTAATTAGTTATGACTCAAAGTAAATTGAGAACACTGTCCTGGCCAGAACATGAAACAAAATGGCTGAACTTCTATGTCATGTTCATTGCTAAGGAATTTGTCAAGAACAATTTTAATTTGTTATGATCAAAATGACACATAATTCCTATGCCATGCCCCTTAATTAGTAAGGAAACTATCCCAAAAAAAATTGCCTTTATAATGAGGGAATTGAATTGGCTCCTTTTAGTGATATTCGTTGCAGACTCTCGTGATGTGTGGAAAATTTCATGATTTGTTTCCTTATTAAGTAGAAAATGAAAATAATAGATGAGACTTATAAGAGTTAGTCCCAAATTATTCTTAAAATAATGTGATTATTTTAACAAAGTATCAGTTGGTACAATATATTAGATTTTTCAAATTATGTTATCAATATTTGTTATTTGAAATTGTATTTAATTTTGTAAATGTTTTTTTTTTAATAATTTCAAGGAAACGTAATGTATTTTACATTCAATTATTATATAAGGCGAGATATTTTACAAATAATATAATGTGTGGTTGGAATTTGTTTCTAGTACTACTTATATTCGATTCATCCTCTATATGTCTTGAATGACTTAAAGAGAAAACAGATATAAGGAAATCTATAACTTATATTAATATATATATATATATATATATAACTTTAATAACATAATAAAATTGTAAATTTACCAATAATCTACTAACATTATGCTGAGAATGTGACATAATTGTCAATTAAGTAACTCCTCTTTCTACACAAACCTCTCCTCCTAAAGTACCAAAGTGGACCAAATGTACTGAAATAGACCAAATGGACTGAATGGCCCAAAATAGACCAATTGGAATAAATAGACCAAAATAAACTGAATAGACCGAAATAGACCAAATGGACGGAAATGACCAAAATGGATTGAAAGTTTATGCTGATATGGTTCAACAGGAGTACATCAACAATAAATGTTATGTTTTGGTTTTTAGATAATACTAGTCACAAACCCGCGCGTTGCGCTTGATAATTATTTAGATAAAATACTATTTTAGTCCCCAAACTTTATAAAGAGTTTTTTTTTTTTTTAGGTTTTATCATATTTTTCATAAACTTGTCTATAACATTTTTTTTACCATGAGTACTACTACAGTCACAAACTATTTTACAACATTTTTACAAAATGTTGATAGGGCCAACCTCTTATTAGTTTTCATTTAGGCTCACCATTAATATCATTTTTTTCATTTACCAATAATCACTCACCATATCAGCAATTTGTAAATTTTTTTTGTAAAATAATTTATATCTCTAACATTATTCTTTTTACCATTATCATATATTTATTGGTTGATGATTTGCATAACATAGATATTAAATAAGAGGTTAAACTATTCATTAAATTTTTTTTAAGTCATGGTGTATGAAGATTATGATATTTTATATATATTATTAGGATTAGTGCCCTTAAATCCTATTGTATGACGCTATGTATGACATTATGTATGACTTAATGTTGTATTTAATAAAATTGTTTTGTTATTATCTAAAAATAATGGTAACATAAATATTGGGACATTATCGTATAGTCCATGAGATGCATTGTATGTGATTTATGTGATTTAGTTACAGAAGATGTAAATCACAAGTTCCTTGTAAACTCAAAATGTAGTTCGTAGTCGGTAATGAAAATTAGGCATTTCATCTGCGAAGACTATAACATATCAACTAAGATGAATTGTCTTGATCATGGAAATGAAGATTTCTAGTTGATGTGTTGATATGTTTTAAGAGTTAAAATATATTGAACTAGACCGGTGTAAGATTTATTATTCTTCTAACGACTGTCAAATGAAAAATAAACTCACGACTTATATTTACATGAACTCTTAATCTTGAGAGAATAATGAACTTGATCATGAGGTGTAGGTTGTTTTGATATATCAGGAGTGAGATCTAGAGTAATGGTCAAAACCTCAGTATGTTGGACAACCACATTTAGTGTTAATGGAACATATATTCTCAAAATAGAATTCATAGTCTCTTAACGGAGATACAAAATATTCCCTTGAGATAAGTTTAATGAGTTTGTTATTCAGAATGTTAGGCTTAACTATTTTAGTAAATAGTTACTAGAGTATATATTTATGAAATTGGATTTCATAAATATATGATGAATAACTTAAAGAATTACACTGGGTACTCAAGGATAAGATGTAGTAATTTACAAAGTGGCAGTCTACATTCATGACTTTGTGTTATTACAAATATTTTAATGAAGGGGTTGCATGTATAATAAAGTATTGGGATATAATTTATAAATAAGGCCTAGAGTGCAACTATATTTATATAGTGGTATTAAATATAGTTCATGGTAACTTTGAACTTCTCAAGAGTTGACAAAAAAGTCCAAGGCCCACTGGAGCTAGTGTCTTATTGGTCCCTTTTGGTCCAACTCCAAGCCACACACTTAAGCCCAATTGGAAAGGCCCAAAAGGCCAGCCCAATTAGATAATTGGTTAGACACAAAGGGAGAAACATACAGAATTTTCTGTAGAGAATTGTACGAACACCATTACGAAGTGGTGTAAGAAGTGTTAGACACTCCTTGACCTTCTCCCTTTGGAACTAAATGAGAGACCACACATCTTGAGCGTTAGTGGAATTGGAGTGAAGATTGAAAGTATTCCCAAGCACTTCTGATCTTCGTTTTTGAAATTCACCGCTCCAAGGTACACTCTCTTGTTCTTAAATTTTGAAACTTATATACTACATGTTCACTTTTACAAATGAAGTAGATCCGTTATTTTTCCGCTGTGCACATCCATATTTCCTTCATATATATATATATATATATATATATATATATATAATTTCCCTAGTTTGAGTTTGATTAGTTTTAAGTTTAAATTTTGAATTATTATATTTAATTGTTGACTATTGATTTAATTAAGTGAATGTAATGGTTGATTTTATTGCACTATAAAGTTTTCAATGTCCTTTGTATAGCCTTCTCTATTTTATTTCTTACTCCTCTTTACCACCTTTTATTTTCCAAATAACGGTTATTAATTAACGTTTGATTTCATTTCTTTTTTTCTTCCTTATTCATTTATTCTTTATTACTTTGTATGTTCCCTTGTTAGTTGTAAATTTTATGGTTATCAATAAGAAATAGATATCATGGATAGTTTAAATAGTTATAGATGTAGTTACGTTAGTGGTATGTCAAATGTTTTTTTTTTTTTTCCTTCTGAATTTTCAAGAAAATATGAAAGGCATTTCTCTAGTTTGTTCTCAATCAATTAAAATATCCATAATATATTAACGGAAGTAATAATGAGCCGTAAATTTTTTTAATGTATGAAGTGGTTAGGTTAGAAGTATGTCAAAGGTTTTATAAAAAAAATTTAAAAGTAATTCCAAGGAAATGTAAAAGGCCTTTTTTTGAAAAAAGAAATTGTGACTTTCTAAATTGTAGAAATATGATTGTTTTAATTACCTTGTTTATAGATTTCATTATTAAATTATAAACATTTAAATTAAAGTAGATGAATATATAAATGAAAATTATATGTAAAGTTATAACAGCATAAGATAAATATGTATAGATAATTTTTTTTTTTATTCATGAATCATTATTTCATTGTTCACTTATAAATATCTAAATTAAAGTTTTTTTTTTTTTGAAAAAAAAAATCTAAATGAAAATAGATGAATATGTAAAGGTAAAATTATATGAAAAGATAAAACTACCCAACATGAACATTTTAACACTGGTAGATGTGTTTTTTGAAGACTAAAAGTATACACAATTGCTTTAGCTGGAACTATATAACTATGCAAATATTGTTGCGAATGGTTCCATGATTTGCAAATTATCAAGTTTGGCGGCCTTACAAATCGAATATTTCATTTTGCAAAAAACTTTACATGAACTCCTCTGTTGTAACAACTTTTTTTTTTCTTTTTGCCAAAACAACTTAAGAATATTAAGACTTAAGTTAACATACGTGATATTTGTAAAACACGGCAATGATATGAAAAATAGAAAAGTTAAAATATTTTAACAAAAAATTTAGTTGATTGTAATATAAAACATTTTTTTCTCAATATTTTATGTAACTTTTCCCATAAGATCAATATTGTTAGTGTAAGTGCACAATTGCACCTGAACCCAAGAACAGCTACGGGCTCAGGCCCAATGAGCCTTCAACAATATAAATTTCTAGAGTGTGGGCTTGAAACCCAGGTTAGAAGTATTGAGGATTTGATAACAATTCCAAAGCTAAAAACACTTATTAACAACAAACACTTATTGCAAATAAACCTCCTCGGACGTAAGCCGAGAATTCCCTTTCTATTATTTCTCTTTTCTTTCTTTTTTTTCTGTTCCCAAAAGAAGATCCCCCTCTATTGTTCTAAGTTCCCCTTTAAATACTTCTCTTTTTGATACTTTTTCCACGCGTTGTTCTCACCCCCTTCCCCCTAGATATTTTTCTCCTTAGTGCCTCTAGATAGTGACCAGAAGTTTTCTTTCCACTGTTCAGGGGTCACTTCCCCATTAATGCGGCCAGGGAGTTAGGTGCAGAGTCTTTAATGTGGAAGTGGCAGCCTTTATCTTTGGTATTTCTCAAATATCGGTGCTTCTAGGACATTCAAGGATTCACCCCTTTTAACCATTGGTCTTCACTGAGTCGTCCCTTAACCTTTATAATGAAGTCCCTGGTT
The DNA here is from genome assembly GCF_040712315.1 of Castanea sativa. Lineage (NCBI taxonomy): Eukaryota > Viridiplantae > Streptophyta > Magnoliopsida > Fagales > Fagaceae > Castanea > Castanea sativa. The sequence goes on from NC_134018.1 coordinate 38,071,785, forward strand.
CTCCCATATCCGTCCGAGGAGCAAATCACCCCTCGGATAAATTCTCGGATCCTCGGCGTATGGGCCGACCCGTAGTACTAACAAAATCTTAACCCAGAAGCAGGTCGGCCCTCCTTAGCATGGCCCAAAGGCCCATATACCCACCGGGGTCGTTTTACTCCCCACAATAGCCCCTCAAAACTCTAATTTTCAACATCCGAGGAGAAAAATAGGGTTTTAATCCGATGAGAACTAACTCTGCATACTTTATGAATGATTGCACGTGTGGAAACCGTTTCGCGTTCCAGAAGACGCCACTTGGCGGTTTTATTTTCAAAAATGCGCGCATTTATTACCATAAGTTACACCTTGTCCCCCACGTTCAACGGTGAGATGGGCATCCAACGGTCCTCGTTATTTCACGAAAATTTGGGCGGGACAAATATAATTTCGAGGCCGCTTTCCGCACACCATGACGCTTCGGGAACCTGCGCCTTCATTTAATTCATCAGGGACTAATCCCATCAAAACATCAGTAAACATACTTTACCCGCAGAAAACCGTGGAAATTTGCACAACTTGAGATTCGTAAGTTTTTGATTCTTCTTTTCTTAACCCTTTCTCCTCGGATCTTGTCCTCGGCTAGCCTTGTAGACATTTTCCCTTTTAGAGTTTAGTCTTTCGTCCCTCTCTGATGGGAAGATTTAAGTGTCTAGTTGATACCGCCGCTGGAATGGAAGGCTTCAAAGCCAAGTATCACATTCCCGGCGATGTAGGTTTAAAATATTGCCCGGCGGAAGCCGTGGTCGGCTCTAGAAAGGCTGGAGAGGTTATCATCCCAATGGTAGCCTTTGTAGAGGGTGGGATGACCCTCCCAATGAAGCCTGTAACTAGGGAGTACCTCCGCAACCACCGATTGTGTCCCGATCAGTGCACCTCAAACATTTTTAGAGTTTTGGGTAGCGTCGATGCTTTGAACGAGCAAATGGGTCTAAACCTCACCTGGCACGATGTCGTCTTTCTGTACGAGTGCCATAAACTCACCAATGTAGGTTACTACATTAAATCCCGCTCCAGCGTCGTTAGGCTAATCTCCTGTCTGCCCAAATCCAACAAAGGCATGAAGGATGACTACCTGATCATCTCTGGGAACTCGCACGACGGCCTCCACTGCCCAGTTGAGTGGGGAGATCCAGGTGCGACACCTTAGGATTAACCTCCCCACCGCACAACTTCCTCTAACACTCACAAAAATGCGTATTCACATGTATTCATGTTTATTTAAGTTTATTATATGTTGTATGAATCTGACCATGTTCGTTTGCTTTGATGTCTTTCTTTGCAGATAAGCAACACGTGCGCCCACGCTTGAGCCACTGCAACGTTGCAGATCTAAACCGAGTACTGCGCTCCGAGGTGTTTGTCAGCAAGGACCTACAACTCAGGGCTGCTCATCTGATTCTGGGGTACAATCCCATTTCTTCGGACTTCCAGGAGATAGAAAACGCCATAGTCGCGGGTGACCGAAGGCGAAAGAGAATAAACGTAGCCCGGCCCCACTTTTTGGACGACCACGATCTCCCTGACGCGCATCATACCGTTTTGTACATACAACCCATAGCGGCGATCCCCCTTACCGTGCACTCTCAGGGCATTGCTGTCCTAAAGGAGCGAGTGTCCTCTTCAAACACTTTGGACGAGGAGATAGAACACTTCCAGCTCAATGACTCTCCACGACCTCGCGGAAACCCATTTGTTATCCTCTCCGACGAGGAGGAAGAAGAAGCCGAGGCCTCTGGGATCGCGGGTCTAGTGATAGCGCGTCCAGACGACAGTTCAATCGAAGAAGAAATGGACAAGCTTAAGGATCTCATGACCGATAGAGGTGCCCGAGTGGCAAAGAAAAGAGCAAAAGAGGCCCAAGCTCCCCCTGCTTTGCCACCACCCCCTCCTTCAGCCGAGACAAAACCTCCCACAGATGATTCTAAGAAGAAGAGAAAGGTGGACGCCGAAGGGGCTGGTGGGGAGAAAGCAAAGAAACTAAAACAGCAACCGCCGCTGGCCCAACAACAGAAGCCGGACAAAGGCAAAGGGCGCGCCCGCTCAGTTGAGAGTGGGGAGATCAGGGAAGTGGTCGAGGTGCGACGAGCACCAGCCACCTGGTCTCCTGACTTGAGGCTGGACGGCACACCTATTCCCTGCCACTCCAGTATCAGGGCAGTCCAACAAGGCCACGCCCACCATCTAGCCGAGGTGTTGGAGAGTCCTCTTCTGTTGCCCAAGGATATGGAATCCTTGGAGAAGATGGGCCAGCCGCAGCTGTTCCTCTCACTGAAAAGGGGTTTAGCTCTGGTAAGTTCCACCTCGCACTTATATTCTGTATTTATTTATAAACACTTTACTGCATTGACCCTCCTAACATTTTTGCAGTCCATCCAAGAGGTTTTTGCGGCCGAGAAGTTCGTGGAGGATTCTCGAAAGCGCGCTTGGATGGAGCAGGAGTTAAGACAAGAGGCAGAAAAGTCTCTGGGCCAGGCCCTGGCAGAGAAAAGGAAGCTCACTTCACAGCTGGCCGACCTGAAAAGAGAGAGAGACGGCGACAAGGCCAGCTTGAAGACGATGGGGAGTCAAGTGGAGGGGCAGCGTAAGCTCCTCCGTCAAAAGGATGACGAGCTTGCCCAAATCCAACAGGCACGCTCCGACTTGGAAAAGGAGCTTACACGGGCGAAAGAGGAAGCTCACGCCCACAAGCACGCCCTGGAGGCCGCGAAAAAGGACAGTTATCAGGAGGGGGTTATCAAAACACAAGAGGAGCTGACAGAGACTTTTGCGGCCTTGTGCCGTGAGTACTGTCAGCAGGTCTGAGGGGAGGCCATGAATGCAGCAGGGGTTCCTCAAGTTTCCGAACTGAGGAAGCCCGAGAACATTTGGCTTCCCCTAGACATTCAGGAAATTGAAGACCCTCCTGTTCCCGCCTCTCCTGCTCTTCCTCCTGTGGTGCAAGAGCTTGCTCCTACTCCTACAGAACCTGAAGGTTCCCATAAAGAGAAGGACAAGTGTGATGGTGCCGAAAAGGAGGAAGTCCCCAGCGTGGAGCCCCTCATTCCTTCAACAGACAAAGGGAAACAGGCATTGTCGACCTTTGAATTGGAGTTGAAGAGTACCAAGGCTGGCAGCAGCTCCCTTCAAGACCCCCCTTCCCTAGTTTAGGGCCTAGTCTAGGAATTTTTTTTTGTACTCCCCTTCCTTGTATATAATTAATGAGAAACATTTTTATTCGGCTTTCAATATTGTTGCCTTTGTTTTGCTTTATTCTTCTTGTGTTTGCCACGAAAGTTCACTTTAACAAATAGTTGACAGGGAAAACAGAATAAATATGACTCCACCATGCAAACCATTAGGACTTCTAAATTGACACATAACCTTAGATATTAAATAATGTCACAGTGTAGATAACTCACATAACCTTAGATGTTAAACCTTTGTAACCTGACGTATTACTTTCAGTAGGGCGTAAGGTCCAAAGACCATTCCTCACAAGAATTGATTTGTCACTCAAAAATGAAGAACTTAAGATCCAAATTAACGAATGGAGAGATAATAATTTCCCTATAACATGTGATAAGAACAAGAACAGTGACAAGATTTGCGGTCCGAGGACAACACTTAACCAAGTTTATGATTGATTCTTAAGAGTAGTAACTTCAAATGTTAATTTTCCCAAAGTAGGAGGTCCGAGGACCCGGCATAACTAAGGTTCTGTTTAACAAATGAAAAGATATCAATTTTCACAAGGTTTGTGGTCCGAGGACTATACTTAACCAAGTTTCTGATTGATTCTTAAGAGTAGTAACTTCAAATGTTAATTTTTCCAAAGTAGAAGGTCCGAGGACCCGGCATAACTAAGGTTCTGTTTAACAAATGAAAAGATATCAATTTTCACAAGATTTGTGATCCGAGGACTACACTTAACCAAGTTTCTGTTTGATTCTTAAGAGTAGTAACTTCAAATGTTAATTTTCCCAAAGTAGGAGGTCCAAGGACCCGGCATAACTAAGGTTCTGTTTAACAAATGAAAAGATATCAATTTTCACAAGGTTTGTGGTCCGAGGACTACACTTAACCAAGTTTCTAATTGATTCTTAAGAGTAGTAACTTCAAATGTTAATTTTTCCAAAGTAGGAGGTCCGAGAACCCGGCATAACTAAGGTTCTGTTTAACAAATGAAAAGATATCAATTTCCACAAGGTTTGTGGTCCGAGGACTACACTTAACCAAGTTTCTGTTTGATTCTTAAGAGTAGTAACTTCAAATGTTAATTTTTCCAAAGTAGGAGGTCCGAGGACCCGGCATAACTAAGGTTCTGTTTAACAAATGAAAAGATATCAATTTTCACAAGGTTTGTGGTCCGAGGACTACACTTAACCAAGTTTCTGTTTGATTCTTAAGAGTAGTAACTTCACATGTTAATTTTTCCAAAGTAGGAGGTCCGAGGACCCGGCATAACTAAGGTTCTGTTTAACAAATGAAAAGATATCAATTTCCACAAGGTTTGTGGTCCGAGGACTACACTTAACCAAGTTTCTGTTTGATTCTTATGGATAGTAGTTGGAAACTCCTGCGGTATTCACAACTTTGAACTGATTACAAACAAAAACACACTTTATTAATAATAATACATTCGCAGGTTATTTACATTCCATGGGCGTGGTACAATTCTTTCATCTAGATCAGCTAGCCGATACGACCCTATACCTGCTACTGAAACAATTCGATAGGGGCCTTCCAAGTTTGGTCCGAGCTTACCCCAAGCTGGGTTCCTTGAAGTGCCCACAACCTTTCTTAATACGAGATCCCCAGGCGCTAGTGGCCTTAGCTTCACGTGGGCATCATATCCCTGTTTAAGTTTTTGTTGATAATAAGCCATCTAGACCATGGCTGCCTCACGTCGTTCTTCAAGTAAGTCAAGATCTTTCTCCAAGAGTACATCGTTGCTCTGGGGGTTAAAAGAACTCGTCTTCAGGGTGGGAAAGCCAAATTCTAAGGGTATCACCGTCTCGGCTCCATAAGTCATAGAGAATGGTGTTTCTCTAGTGGACCTACGCGATGTGGTCCGATACATCCACAGGACATGTGGGAGTTCCTCCACCCATCTGCCTTTCACGTCGTCTAACCTTTTCTTCAGCCCACTGACTTTGACCTTGTTAACGGCCTCGGCTTGTCCATTTCCCTGAGGATAAGCTGGGGTGGAATATCTGTTTATGATGCCCATATCACCGCAATACTTCCTAAAAGCTTTGCTGTCAAATTGAACACCATTGTCTAATATAAGTGTATGTGGTATTCCAAATCTAGTGGCGATGTTCTTCCACACAAACTTCTTGGAATCAACGTCTCTAATGTTTTCCAAAGGCTCCGCCTTGACCCATTTAGTAAAGTAATCCGTTCCTACAAGCAGCCATCTTTTGTTACCTGCTGCCCTCGGAAATGGCCCAATTATGTCCAATCCCCACTGTGCGAAGGGCCAAGGACTGGAAAGGGGGTTAAGAACTCCTCCAGGTTGATGAATGTTAGGGGCGAACCTCTGGCATTGATCACATTTCCTGGCGTAGTCTTGAGCCTCCCTTTGCATATTGGGCCACCAATAACCCTGAGTCAAAGCTCTGTGGGCTAAGGATCTTCCCCTAGTGTGGCTGCCACAAATCCCTTCATGCAGTTCTTCCAGAAGCCCTTCCGTTAAGTCAGGGTGCACACATTACAAGTACGGTCCTAAAAAGGAGGGTTTATACAATTTCTGATCCTCGGACAACCAGAAGCGTGGTGCCTTTCGACGTATCTTATCAGCTTTAGATTTGTCCTCGGGAAGGATGTCATTCTTAAGAAAAGACACGACTGAGTCTATCCAACTAGGCCCAGGCCTTATCAGATGAATGCGAGGCGCGTTGACAACGGTAAGAATGGGTTCTAGCAAATCCTCGACGAGGATAACCCTGGGCACGCCTTGAGCCGAAGACGTTGCCAGCGTGGCTAAGGAGTCTGCATGGGTATTTCTGCTTCGAGAGATGTGAGCTAAGACGAAGGAGTCAAATTCAGTTTGCTGACGCTTGACCTGGGCCAAATATTCCTGCATCCGTGGATCTCTAGCCTCCATGGTCCCCGTGACCTGGCCTACCACCAACTGAGAGTCCGAGAACACATGGATTTCCTTGCCACCCATCTTGCGTACCATTTTCATGCCCAATAAGACTGCTTCATACTCAGCTTCATTATTAGTAGCCAAGAATGCCAATCTCATAGATTTTTCGAAGACAATTCCCTCAGGGGACATCAAGACGAGCCCAACACCTGACCCTTTTTGATTAGTTGCCCCGTCTACATACACTTTCCAAGTCGGAGAAATTGTAGCTGTGATCACACCAACTGATTCCTCATCAGCACGCGCCTCTTTCAGAGTTTCTTCCAGCAATGGTTCGGTAAACTCTGCCACTAAGTCAGCGAGAACCTGACCCTTCACAGAGGTGCGAGGCTTGTATTTAACGTCAAAATCCCCCAGGATGGTCCCCCACTTTGCTACCCTGCCCGAGTAATCGGCGCTACGTAGCACTGCCTTGAAAGGCAATTGGGTAAGAACCACCACAGTATGGGACTGAAAATAATGAGGAAGCTTTCGTGTGGCATGAACTACAGCCAGAAGCGCTTTCTCCAAGGGTAGATAACGCACCTCGGCATCATTTAAAGACTTACTAACATAATATACCGGTCTTTGCACACTGTTATCATTCCTTATGAGGACAAGGCTGACCACGTGGACGGCCACGGCCAAATAAGCAGACAAAATCTCATGTGCCTCCGGGCGAGAGAGAATGGGTGGCCGAGAGAGATATCGCTTAAGCTGTTGGAAAGCTAACTCGCAGTCCTCGGTCCATTGAAACCCTTTCCACTTGTTCAACAACTGAAAGAAAGGACGACATCGGTCAGCTGACCGAGATATAAATCTGTTCAAGGCGGCAATCATTCCGGTTAATTTCTGGATTTCTTTTGGGTTCCGAGGAGGCTGCAAGTCCTGAATAGCCTTAACCTGTGCTGGGTTTACCTCTATGCCTCTATGAGTGATCATGTACCCCAAAAACTTTCCAGACCCAACGCCGAAAGAGCATTTTAAGGCATTAAGGCGCAGCTTGTACTTTCTTAACACCTGAAAGGTGTCAGCCAGGTCTCTCACGTGTGAGGGTATTGTTTTGCTCTTAACCACCATATCATCCACATATACTTCAACGGTCTTCCCCAGTTGCTGTTCGAACATTCTAGTCATCATCCTTTGGTAGGTAGCCCCAGCATTCTTCAAACCAAATGGCATGACCTTATAATAATAATTCCCCGTCGGAGTAATGAAGGCAGTCTTTTTTTGATCCTCCAATGCCAAGAGAATCTGGTGGTAACCTTGGAAGGCGTCCAAAAAACTCATCCAAGGATGTCCGACAGTGGCATCCACCAGTTGATCAATACGCGGCATTGGGAACGAATCTTTGGGACAGGCCTTGTTCAGATCAGTAAAGTCCACACATACCCTCCACGTTCCATTCTTCTTTTTAACAACAACTGTATGGGCCAACCACTCGGGGTAGAAAACTTCTTTGATAGCCCCAGCCCTCTTGAGTTTAAGCACCTCTTCCTTCACAGCCTCGGAATGTTCTCTGGAAGAACGCCGAGGTGGCTGCCTTCTCGGAACAATAGCTGGGTTGACATTTAAATGATGACAAATGAAGCTTGGATCGACGCCTGGAGCTTCGTAAGGATCCCACGCAAAAACATCAATATTGTCCTTCAGAAATTCTAACAATTCGATCTTCTCCTGGTGTGGCAAAAGTATGCCGACTTGGAAGAACCTCTCTGGGTCATCGGCTACTGGAAACTTCTCTAACTCCTCACAATGTGTCTCCTCTCCTGTCACCAATCCAGATGAATCAAGAGCTGTTAACTGCTATAAGTCTTTGGTGATTAAAGCCGAAGACTCGGCTTCTGTCTGATGCAGTACTGCAGCCGATATGCACTGCCTGGCCACCGATTGGCTGCCAAGGATTTTCTCAACACACTCCCCCGAGGGGAATTTAACTTTAACATGCAAGGTAGAGGAGACAACCCCCAGAGCGTGCAGCCAAGGTCTGGCAAGGATGGCCATGTATGGGGAGTACGCATCAACGACAATGAAATCCACTTCCACCGTTTCTGATCCAGATTGAACGGGCAAATGGATCTGTCCCCTCGGCACAACAGCTCTCCCTTCGAAGCTTATAAGTGGCGAGTCATAGGGAGTAAGATCCTCCAGCTTCAGTCTTAACCCTGTAAATAGATTAGGGTACATAATATCTGCACCGCTGCCTTGATCTATCATCACCCTCTTCACATCATAATTCCCTATCCTAAGAGTGACCACAAGAGCATCATCATGAGGTTGAATGGTACCAGCCTTATCCTCCTCGGAGAATCCCAAAACGGGCAAAATGGCCTTCAACCTCTTTGGCCTGCAGCCTGCCTCCTCAGCCTGAGAATGGGAAACTGCCATCACCCTAGTAAGAGCCGAACCGGTCCTGCTAGGTGCAGCAAAAATAACATTAATTGTTCCTAAAGCCGGCCGAGATGAATTATTCCTCTGATTGTTTGAGTCAGATTGACTACCCGGCCCGCTAGGTTGGCACAAGTGTTGCTTCAGTTTTCCTTCATTGACAAGCTGCTCCAAGTGGCTCCAAAGGGTCCGAAAATTCTCGGTAGTGTGGCCCACATCCTGATGGTATTGGCAGAAAAGGTTCTGATTCCTCTTCGCAGGGTCTCCTGCCATCTTACCAGGCCATTTGAAGAAGGGTTCCTTACGAACTTTCTCCAGCAGCTGATGTACTGGTTCTCGGAACACAGTGTTCACGGCCTGAGGTGCTGCCGAGCCGGACTGCCCAACGTAATCTCTCCTCGGCTTGTTATTGTGGTACCTGTCCGACCTGAAATCCCTTCTCTCCTGCGGGATAACCTTCTCCTTACCCTTTCCTTGCTGTTGGTCTTCCTCCATTCTCTTGTACTCGTCAATACGGTCCATGAGGCGACGTACACTGCGGACGGGCTTTTTAGTCAAAGACTTTCTCAGGTCGTGATCAGTAGGAAGGCCTACCTTAAAGGTATTAAGCGCCACCTCATCAAAGTCGCCATCTATTTCATTAAACATCTCCCAATAACGATCGGAGTATGCTTTCAACGTCTCCCCTTCCCTTATGGTCATGGACAACAGCGAGTCCAATGGCCGAGGTACTCTACTACACGTAATGAACCGCGAAGCGAATGCTCTAGTAAGCTCCCTAAACGAACCTATAGACCCCGATTTAAGGCCGTTGAACCACCTCATAGCAACAGGTCCCAGGCTAGAGGGGAAAACTTTACACATCAGGGTCTTGTTGTGAGAGTGCACCGCCATCCTCTGGTTAAAGTGACTCACGTGCTCCACCGGATCAGTCCGGCCATTGTAGATGGTAAAAGTGGGCTGGGTAAACCTCCTGGGAAGCCTTCCTTTCTCAATCCTCCGTGTAAACGGAGATTTGGAGAGTTGGTGCAACGCCCTACTCATAGCATCGTTGCCTAAGCCCCTAGAATGAAGCTTCTTACGTCTGTGAGTTGGCTGGTCGTCCTCCTCACCGGAGGACGTTGCACTGGTGGAGGAGCGCAACCTTGAGCTGTAGCCACCTCCCCTGTCCTCCTCTGAGGAAGGATTAGATGAGGACGGTGAAAATCTACGTTTAGCACGGCGTAACTTTCTCTTCAAACGATTGATTTCCTTCTGCATGGATTTAGAACCCTCCTCGTGGGTGGTGCTACCCCCACCATGAGTATGGCTAGCGCCCGGGTATTCTATATGGACACTTCCCTCACGATCCCTTCGACGTTCAAGACGTTCGAAATGATCTTCCGGTTGTGATCCCTGTGATTCTGCATGGTGAGAACCTAAGCCTGCCATTCTATCCCCACCTCTTCTAGACTAGGTTTCCCACAGACGGCGCCAATTGTAAGTGCACAATTGCACCTGAACCCAAGAACAGCTACGGGCTCAGGCCCAATGAGCCTTCAACAATATAAATTTCTAGAGTGTGGGCTTGAAACCCAAGTTAGAAGTATTGAGGATTTGATAAAAATTCCAAAGCTAAAAACACTTATTAACAACAAACGCTTATTGCAAATAAACCTCCTCGGACGTAAGCCGAGAATTCCCTTTCTATTATTTCTCTTTTCTTTCTTTTTTTTATGTTCCCAAAAGAAGATCCCCCTCTATTGTTCTAAGTTCCCCTTTAAATACTTCTCTTTCTGATACTTTTTCCACGCGTTGTTCTCACCCCCTTCCCCCTAGATATTTTTCTCCTTAGTGCCTCTGGATAGTAACCAGAAGTTTTCTTTCCACTGTTCAGGGGTCACTTCCCCATTAATACGGCCAAGGAGTTAGGTGCAGAGTCTTTAATGTGGAAGTGGCAGCCTTTATCTTTGGTATTTCTCAAATATCGGTGCTTCTAGGACATTCAAGGATTCACCCCTTTTAACCATTGGTCTTCACCGAGTCGTCCCTTAACCTTTATAATGAAGTCCCTGGTTCTCCCATATCCGTCCGAGGAGCAAATCATCCCTCGGATAAATCCTCGGATCCTCGGCGTATGGGCCAACCCGTAGTACTAACAAAATCTTAACCCAGAAGCAGGTCGGCCCTCCTTAGCATGGCCCAAAGGCCCATATACCCACCGGAGTCGTTTTACTCCCCACAGTTAGCATCCTTTAAAGATGATACATAATATTTTTGAGAAGAAGAAGAAGCAGCAGAGACAATGCTAACACATAATATAAAATTATTAAATTTGTGTGATTTAAATTTGTGGCAAAAAAAATATTAATGCATCTATGATAAAAGATTTTATCTAAATGATATATAGTAGTTCATAATTTTTTTAGACTTGATTCAAAAAGTTCATTCTCAATAGCCTTTTAAGTCTACAAATTGCTCAGTCTATGGGCCTAGACACATTCAAATGGTGCTATCTAAATTATAAATTATATGACCATTTATCACACAAATATTTTGATTCCCCCAATGTATGGTAAAGGAAGGCAGGTTTGTGTCTAGTCATTTTCTTGATTTGTGCTGCATAATTTAATAGTATGGAGGATGTGATTGGATTTAAATGTTATATAAAATAAGATGAGAGAAAAAAAGAGTAAAAATAAAATATATAGAAATAGACATCAAATTATCCAAGTCATTCTATGTAATATAATAACATTATATTATTATATACTATACGTATAATGCAGTAGGATAATATTTAATCAAAGAGAATATGAAATATAACAACTTAAAACACAAAACTAAATTGCATCAACCCAAAGTAGAATTCTAATTAACACAAAAATTCATCAACCTAAAGAATTGATGCAATAAAAATAAAAAATCAAAATCAAACCAAAATGAAAAAGAAATTGAGAGAGAGAGAAGTGACCTTTTTTGTGTGAGAAAACTATGCATACAATGAAAAAGAAATTTTCAAATTTATAGTAAGATGTTGAGAATAAGAAGAGTTAAAATAAAAGAAGATAAAAAGGCAGAGAAATAATAATATTAGGGTAGAAAGTAATGGGGAGATGAGAAGGTAAAAGAGAGGGAGAGTTTTGGAAAATTAATAATAAAAAAAATGTTTAAACAATATTTTAATTTTTAAATAATGGAGTTTTTAAGTTACCTTAAATGAGAAAATGTTTTTAAAAATATATAAGAAAAATTGGAAACAGAAAATAATGATGTGGCTGCTAATGTGGCTCAGCGTGAACGTAGCAACATTAAATGCTATGCTTCAACTTTTAGTAATATATAAATAGATTATATAGATATAGGTGAGAACAAAAATCCTAATCCACACATTTAGAAGTTTTCATGGGATTGGCCAATGATTTTCTACGCTCTCTGAATTTTTTTTTTTTTTTTTTTTGAGAAACCTCTATAGAGGGAATTGAATTGGCTGGATTATCTAAGCATATTTTCCATTTGCACCTCAACTTTGTAATAGTGTATGTAGGGGTATTGGGCCCAGCAATTTATGAAGGGCGGCCCAACAAAGTCTTTTGGGCCAGAAACCCAAATCCGAAGACGTCAAATGATCATGGAGTATTTAAATGTCCCAAAACGTCCGAGGAGTAGATTTGTCCTCGGAATATTAAGCCGAGGACACACAGTATACGTGGAAGACTATAAAAAGAGCGGTGGAATGTCTAAAGTAAAGCTGCTACCACCGCCCATGCATTAAGAGCTCTGTAATTGATACGCTGACTGATAGAGGGAAGGATGGGACCTGAGCATAGAGCTTGGAACTTGGTCCCTAATCCCAGCGGGCTTTAGGGAAGAATGGATGGGACAAGTATCCAAAAATCAGGATTGCAACCATAAAGTGGAAGATGTTGAAGAGAAGGAGAGGAATATAAATAGAAGGGAAGGCATACGAAGAAGGGGAGGCTTTTTGAGAAAGAAGAAGTGTATGATAATCAATATTTGTATCCAAACTTGAGAAATACTATTAGAAACTATCCTCGGAAACAGTCCGAGGCTGAATTCTCAGTCTTACTCTTTGCAAACGATTCTTTGTTTTCTTCCATTGGGCCCAAAGTCCGTTCTTTTTGTAATTGTCTAAGCCATCCTTGAAATCTAGATTACAAACCCATCCTCTACAAATTCATTGTGAAGAAAGGCCTTTCAAGCCCATTTCCTCCCAGTCGTGGTTTGGGAATTTGAATTGTGTCCCTACAGTGTATATATATGTGTGTGTGCGCGCACGCATGCGCTCTTTACTCTTTCTTCAACCCCTCATTTCATAAATTATGAGAGAGAATGTTGGATGTATTTTACATTAGGGTTTTATGAGAGGTGTTATGTGCCATTATCCTATTTTTCTAAGAAGCTTCTCATAAACATCATGCTTTTGTCAAATTTTTTTTTTTTTTTAATGTCAATAGACTTTCTCCATCAATTTAAGGCCGAATCACACACACACACACAAATTTTTTTTTTTAATTGACTGTTTAATTTTGGGTCAGGAGTGAGGATGTACCAATTCACCACAGCAACCGTGAGGCCATGAGCACTATTATTGGTCAATTGAGAACAGCTATATCTTTTTACTATATAATTGAGGAGAATCAGAGTAGTAGGTGAATACTCTAGTGAGAGGAGAACAACTATTTCGGTTGATGTGCTTCCCTTACATGGAAATTGAGAACTTTGGAAATTGCTTTATGGTCTCAGAGGAGAAAGTAAATATCATATCTGGACACAATTTGAAAAATATTGGTGGGTAAGCAATTGTGATCTTGCAAGGAAAAAAAAATCTCAAAGTAAAATTTGAATGGCCCTAATAAAATACATTCCTTGTTGGGACTACCATATGATTCTTCCAAATTTGAATGACCCTAATAAAAACATTCTACTTAGTACTATTATATGCTTGTTCTTCCTACATTTTCAAGGGCCTCGGAAAAGCCAGGATGACGATTCTCAACTGGACAGGCCACTTCAGTTCCAAACCAAAGCCTTTTTCGTTTTCCCAAAACTTATATAAGTTCTTTGTATCTTATATGTTAGGTTTTCTAATTGAAATCAACAAAATGGTTTTATTGAATGTAACTATGTAATTACAATGAGCAATAAATTACATAGATGAATTTAATTAAAAAAAAAATTTAAGTACAACACTTAAGTTGTATCTTTCTTTTTTTACCAAATCTAGATAGTTTAATACTAATTAAGAGTTTGCTTAAGTGAACTTATTTTATTGACATATTTTTTAAATAAAAATAAATTATATAAATATACCAATAAAATTATTGGTTAAAAGGAAAATTATGCCCTTTAAGTTTGGGTGTATTGTCTTTTTGTCCATATAGTTTAATTTTTGTTACTTAGCCCTTAAATTTTAACACGCTTTGTCAAGTTAGTCTTTCAATCCATTACTTTTTTTGTTATTTAAAATTTTTTTTTTTAAAAAGCAATAGGTTGTAAGATTTATAGACATGATATTATCATAAGTGATGCTACTTTTTACTGGACTTAACAATAATTTTATTGACAACAATGGACATGAATGTTAAAAGTATAAGGACTAAAAGTTTCTCCAAAAATTTTATTTAAAAAGAAGTATAAGGACTAAAATGATAAAAATTGATTATTTACTTAAACTTAAAAAGAGTAATTATATTCTAGCCAAAAAAATATACAAGATGAGGTGAAAACCAAAACAAAAAGCTACAACAAATTGATCATAATCTATCATTAGCGAATAATATATAATAAATAAATAAAATCGAACGGCTGAAAATACGCCAAAAATAAATCATCAATCTTGGTCTTTGAACCTAAACCATCCAAAAAAGGGAAGCCCATCACCAAGCCCATGATCACGTGAACACCAGCACCACCACAAACGGCACAAAACAAAGGCCCCATAACTCTTTACCGTTGTATCTTACGGTCCCACTGTCCCCGCCGTCAAAATTTTCAAAAATAAAACCTACTCTCTCCCCCCAACGGCTAGTATACTTTGCGTCAAACCCCATTTTCAAGAGAACCATTAAACCTTCCCAACCACCACGTTTTCTTCATTCAAGACCCAAAATAATACTCTCTCTTTATTAATCGAAACCCACAAATCCCTCTCTCTTCATTCAGAGAACCAAGAAATCATCTTTACCATTAATCAAAACCAACCCCTCACGAAAATCTTTCACAATCTGATCACATAAATTCAAACTCATTAATGGAATCTACACCGCCTTCTCATCGATCCGAGCCTCGTTCTAGATTAAAATCAGCCTCTCGTCTTGCTCGTATATGTGATTTCAACGTCGAGAGAGAAGAAGAATCTCCTCATCTCTCTCTCGACCTCATCCTATCACCAACGACCAAGAAGACCCCATCACCATCCACACTGTCTCTGAGAAACTCCAACTCTCTTCCTATTCACGAACTCTTGCTTCTTTCCCCTTCTCCGCGCCGAAAATCAAAGACCCGTCTCACAGATCGGCTTGAAATGGCCGAGGAGCCCGTGGAGCCTAACGGGTCTCGCCGGAGGTGCAAAAGCAGGGCGGCCCAGATGGGTCTACTGGGCTGTGCCTCGCCAAGGAATTCTCGGAGGTCAAGAAGGCGGTCGGAGATTGAGATTCGGGAAGAGAAAGAACCAAGCTTGGCGGAGGAGATCGGAAAGCCAAGGAAGAGACGGCACAGCGGGCGGTCCAAGAAGGAGAAGCTGTGTTTGGTCCCTCTAATGCCTTCCTCAAGTTCATCTCCAAGTATGTTCAAATCACTATTCTCTGAATTCTTTAATTATTTTTTCTATGTTTTTGGTTTTTTTGGGTGTATTTAGTGATTGATTTGTGCTTATTTTGGTTGGTATTTTGTGGAAATAGAAGCAGAAGATGAGGATGGAAACAATCTTGATCGACTTGGGCAGATGATAACTGATTTGATTATGTGGAGAGATACTGCAAAGTCAAGCCTTTGGTTTGGCTTAGGGACTATTTGCTTCTTGTCGTCTTGTTTTGCTAGAGAAATTAGCTTTAGGTGTGTATCTTTCTTTCTTTTCCTTTAGCCATCTCTCTCTCTCTCTCTCCTTACCTAATATAACTGTAGTATCAAGAATCTAAGGCCTGTCAAATGTCACAATTTCAGCATTTTCTCAGCAATATCCCAGCTAGGACTTCTGTTTTTGGGTGCATCGTTCTTCTCGAATTCGATCTCTCAGAGGTTACAACTTAAACTCCTTTATCATGTTATGTTCCAATGTATGTTTATCTGCTTTGCTAAGCTTTAGGATTTGATGAAATTGCAGAAATAATAATATCGAAAAGAAGCGTGACTTTAAGCTTAAAGAAGATGACATTTTACGTCTTGGGAAGTTGATACTTCCAGCCACAAATCTTGCAATTTCAAAGACAAGAGAGCTTTTCTCAGGAGAGCCATCCATGACCCTCAGAGTAATAATTACAAAGAATTTGCTATTCATATTTTGACAACATACTTCAGCTTGAGTCATAACTTCAATCAGCCTAATTCTGGTTATAGGTTGCTCCATTCCTACTCTTAGGAGCTGAATATGGTCACCTTATAACAATATGGCGGCTCTGCGCAATTGGTATGTCAATACTCATTCACATCTCCCAATTAGCAGATAAAATTTAAGATTTCTATGCTCTCTCTTTTTTTCTTTTCTTTTTCGATTCTTAAAGTGGGTATTTTGGTTGTTGATCATGTGGGTAATGGTTATCGTTTGTGTGATATATTAGTTATTGATGTGAAAATGTAATTGGTTATTGTTTGGGTAAGCAGGATTTTTTATGAGCTTCACTATCCCAAAACTGTATTCATGCTACTCCATTCAGATAAACCAAAAAGGTAATTCCATTACCAATGTACTTAATTAATATATGTATGAAGTGTGTTTTAATATCCTTAGTCACTAAAGCTAAGTGCCATTTGCCAATGCAGTTGAGTGTTTAAAATGGTGGGTGTCGGAAGCATGGGGTGCTTGTTCTCACAAGAAGATAGTGGCTGCATCAGCTGTCACTGCCTTTTGGAATCTATCTACTATAAAAACCCGTATTTTTACAGGTAATTTTCTGACCATTTGATTAAGCTTCTGTTTGAAATTTCATTATCCCCACATTACATGGCAAAATTGTTTTAGTTCTAAACCTTTTTTATTAGTTCCAAATTCCAAGCCTTTTTTATTAGTTCCAAAACTGTGTCTTCTTGTTTTTCTCTCTCTTAAAAAAGAATAGGAAAAAAAAAAAACCCAAACAGACAATCACTTGTCATGTTCTCTCTGTATAACAATTTTTATTTGGTTTTCTTTTTACAGTCTTGGACAATTCTTGTGCAGTAAGGAGAGTAAAAAACCACTTACAATGAAAATAACAACTTAATGCAATCATGACTTCTAAGACTTGGCTTTTATTATATAACATATCGTAGGATATAACTTTTCTTGCCACTCCAGAATCCAGATGCCTAACGGATACATCATACAGAGTAGGGCAAGAACCAAACCTTGTTGCCAAGAATCTTGTAACTTAATGACATTACCTAGTTCTCTCTATGGGAAGACCTAAATTCAAATCCCCCCTACCTGACTTATTGGAAGGGGAACAAAAACTGACTTTTAAACACTTAAATTTAACTTGGCGTTGGGATGTCAGAATTGCCAATAGCGAGAAAAATGTCACATAGTCACTGTCACATGTCTGAATTACCAATAGCACAGTTTTTTGGCATGAAGTTGTTATCCGATAGAAAAGACCCAAATATTTTCTAACATTTATACTTGATTTCCCTTGCAGCGTTTATATCTCTGGTTATACTCCGATATTGCCGACAGCATCTAGTGACAGAATTGGAAGAAGGAGAAACAGAAGAAGGGGAACAAGAGCAGCAGCAACAACAGCAGGCATTGGTGGTGGTAGAAGCAGGTTGCCAAAAGTAGTACTTGGAGTCATATGACGCCTCCAACCCAAAAATAAAAGCAAAAAACAAAAACAAAAAACACCAATATTTCTGTTCATTTACTGCATGGACAGATGACGCATTTTGTAAAATGTGACTCATCCTTGTTCAAAATGTATAAATAAAATGAATTTCTTCTTCACTTATGATTCAATCTCTCATTCCGTCTGCTGATGATGTCAGGGAAGAGTAAGATTAAATTGCACTTGAAGTACTTGTAATTCATTCATTAAAAAAAATGTACCTGCAATTGTTCTCCCATCATTTCAACTCTCTATATTCCAATTGGATTTGTATAAACAAAGGATAAAGTGAATGAATTGGCATAAGGACTCATTAGCACATCAAGCATTTTGGGGATAGTGCATAAAGAATCATGACATAAATCAAATAAAGGAGTAACTAATAAGTGTGAATTTGTTTATCATGCAACACCCGTCCACATCCAACAAATCACATGTACTTGTGTACCTATAACTTGATTTGGGCCATTTGGCTAAATAAAAAATAAAAAACCTTTGGTTAGACTTATCCAATGCCTAAGATTCTCACCAAGTTGTTACATAGAGCCAGCGTAGAAAAGGAAAAGCTACAAGCATGGGAAGAATTTTAACTCTAAGAACAACGAGGCTAAAATATACTTTTTGTTCTCGAAATTTGCTCTAAGTTAAATATTCATCACTCAAATTATAAAGGTACAATTCCATCTCTGAAAAATTTTAAGATATTAATTTTGTCCTTCCGTCCGTCTTCTATTAAATTTATTTACACCATTTGGTTTTTTAACGTTCCACGTTTGAAGAAAAGATGCTCTATATAGTCCGTGATATGCACATAAGCAAATAAGCAATAGGACTCATCCTCTGTCTGCATTTTTGTGCTCACAGGTTATTTCCAGAGAAGCAATTTAAGCTTTTCCTGAACTTAAAAGTTGGTAGACTGTACGAGGCTATTCTCAGAGAAGCAAATTTAACTCTTTGAGAACTCACTAGGTAGTTGGTAGACTGTCCAAGGCTATATCCAGAGAAAAAATTTAAGTCCCTCATTGGTTTTCAGTTTTCATTCCATTTTAATTGCAGGGGACTAGTTTGTGCAATTCTTGTCTTTTGATTCACTGAATGAGACTAGTTTGTGTGTAATAAACATTACTCTTGATGATTTACCAATGGCCAAATCCAATTATTCGGCAGGATGCATATATATGATTTACAAGATAATCATTACTCCCCAAGGTTATGGTGTAGACATCGCATTTTATACTTGTTAGTAAATTTTAGTCCCCTATCCCAATGATGAGCTCGACATGTCTACAAAAGGTAATTAAAGTTATTTTGATAGTTTGGGAGTAATCACAACTCAAAAGTGTTCAAATTGCTTTGAAAACGATGTTGAAAAATGACCTTTGCTCATTGTTTTGACCATAACTTTTGATCCACAAAGAATTTTTTAGTGAGGTTTGTTTCATTGGAAATTAGACATCCTAAGCTTAAATTTTAATACATTTTTTTTCAATTTGGATTTATATTGAATGAGTTATGGTCATTTGAAGTTGGGCCATTAGAGTTATCAAATTAGTGTTTTTGTTGATGCATGCGTATGCATGAATCATGCATGTGTACGCATGCACTCGCATACGCAGGCCACGTTTCAGAACTTTAGTTTTAGGGCCCAAAACATCATTCTTTGATGTGGGCTGGCCCCTAGACCCTTGGGAACATCCAAAGACGTCTAAAAAGCCCCAAAACTCTTAATTTTAACTTATAAATACTCATCTTATGTCTCCAATCAAAACTCTAGCTAGAAAGAGTGCCTCTTTGCTTTCTAAACCTTATTTCCTCTCTCAAAAACCTTAGAGCAATAGCCACCACGTTTTTTTACAGAGATTCAAAACCTTTTTCTAGGACAAAAGCTAAGGCAAAACTAGTTCTTAAGGGTATTTCTCAAAACCTTATCAAAAAAAAAATTATTTTTGAGTAGTAATTACCTATGAACTATTGAATACTTTGATTCCTTTGTTTTAAATCTTGCTGTGTAAGCACTGAGGGGCTGGTTAAATATCAACCATGTTGCATTCCTTAAGCAAGGTGAGTCTCTCCTCATGGATTTTCCTTAATTATGGTTTTTTATAATTTGTGTTCTTGTTGTTCTTAATTGATTTATATGTTATATATTCTTAGAAATGTGTTTTGCTTTGTTTAATTTTGCTTTGTTGTGTCTCATCATGTTTTGATTGGAGAGTTGAATGATTGGATATTTTGATGAACATGTTTTGATGTGTTAAGTGTTGTTCTTATCTATTGTTAGATCCAATGCATGTTTAGAAATAGATTTTGTTTTGGATATCTTTGTTGTTAGTTTAGTTTTTTTTTTTTTTATTAGAAGCATGTTTCTGTTGTTAGTTTCTTTGTTTTAAGTTTCTATTCTGTTTTTCTGCATTTTAGTTTTTGGGTCATACAAGCGTGCTTTCGACTGTGTACGCATACTCGAAGTATGTGTACTCATACAATAGCCCATGTACGTAGGCTTATGTATGTGCACGCATACTCATACCCAAAAATCTTTAATCTAAGTTTTCTGCTTCTATTTCTTTAATGTAATATGCCTCTATTTTGACCCTTTTATGTTTTTAAGCCATTGTCTCTCTGTTTACTTCTTGTTTGTTCTTCAAATGTTAGATTAGGGTTTCCCTTTAATGTCTACTTTATTTTGCCATAAACATGCGTTCACATGTCCATCCACTGATGCATAAGTGTTGTGATGCAATAAGATAAGTGAGGTAAGTCATGCATTCACATGAACATTTGGATGATGAATACCACAAATATGTTTGTTTGATGCTTGGACACTATGTTTAGATGTTTGAGTTATATTAGATGTTAATATCTTGCTGCCATGTCTATGTTTCTAGCCTTGTGATATCTTGTTTGTTGGCTACCTTGGATGAAATGATATGATATGCATGATAGATGTATACTAGGTTTGATATGAGTTGCCATGATAGATATACGTTAGAGTATTGGAATGATTGATGTCATGCTAATTGCTAGATGTATGCTAGTGTGTGTGTGTGTGTGTGTGAGTATAGATAATAATATTGAATGAATCTTTAATGAGATTAAGATACAGTGTCTGGAAACTGACCCACAAGTCAGGTGAGGTTGGGTGTCTAACACCTTCCTATCCCCATAGTTAAACTCCAAACCCATACTCTAATAGTAAGATCAGTCATTCCACGTAAATACGTTATTTTATAAATCCTAAACATAATCTAAATAGAAACTCCATCTTTTCTCTGCTCTGACCTACTCGGTTGAGGTGTACTTTCCTTTT
Source organism: Castanea sativa (assembly GCF_040712315.1). Taxonomy (NCBI): domain Eukaryota; kingdom Viridiplantae; phylum Streptophyta; class Magnoliopsida; order Fagales; family Fagaceae; genus Castanea; species Castanea sativa. The sequence continues at coordinate 38,092,651 of NC_134018.1, forward strand.
CCTTAAAGGAGAAAACCATTACGCCCAAATATAGGATGAAGTTTTCTAATAAGGAAAGGATCCCCTCTTCCCAGCTACCAAGGCCATTTTTGTTAAATAATAAGATTATATTTTTTAAATTACTTATTAAATAGTATTTGTGAGGTGTAAAATGGCCCAAGTGGGCATATGGGCCTTTGGACTGTAGCATGGAGGGCCGACCTGCTCCATAATTAAACTCTACGAATTGGCCCATACGCCGAGGATCCGAGGGTACAGCCGAGGGCGAGTTTCTCCTCGGACAGATCCAAGAGAACTCAAGACTTCATTATGAAGGTCAAGGCACAACTCTAGAAAGACTAATAGTTAAAAGGGGAAGACCCTAAACCTTCTAGATACACCAGTGTTAAGGAAAATATCTAGAGTAAAGGCTGCCACCTCCGCATTAAAGACTCTGCACCTACCTCCCTGGCCGCATTAATGGGGAAGTGACCCCTGAACAGTAGGGCAGAAACTTCTAGTCAGGGCCCCAAAAGGCATCAGAAAAAGGGGTATTTAAGGGGGAGGAATGCAAAAGAGAGAGGGATCTCTCTCGCTCACTCTCTCTCTCTAAAGAAAAAGAAAAGAAATTAAGGATTGTAACCTGTAAGAAAGAAAGAGAAATAATACAGAGTTGGTCCTCGGCTTACATCCGAGGAGGCCTATTTGCAATTAACAATTGTTATTCACAAGTGTTTGTAACTCTCAGGCTGTTGTCAAGTTCTCAGTACCTTTAACCTAGATTTCAAGCCTACACTCTACAAATTTTATTGTTTAAGGCTCATTGGGCCTGAGCCCATAATCTTCTTTGGGTCCAGGTGCAATTGTGCATCTACAATTGGCGCCGTCTGTGGGGAATCTAGTCTAGAAAAGGTTGGGATACCATGGCAGGCCTAGGTTCTCACCATGCAGAGTCACAAGGATCACAACCGGAGGATCATTTCGAGCGCCTTGAGCGTCAAAGGGATCGTGAGGGAAGTGTCCATACAGAATACCCCGAGGCTAGCCATACTCAAGGCGGGGGTAGCACCACCCATGAGGATGGTGCTAGGGCCATGCAGAGGGAGATTGGTCGTCTGAAAAGAAAGTTACGCCGCGCCAGACGTAGGTCTTCACCGTCCTCATCTAATCCTTCCTCAGAGGAGGTACGGGGAGGTAGCTACAGCTTAAGGTCATGCTCACCCCCCAGTGCAATGTCCTCTGGCGAGGAGGACGACCAACCAGCTCGCAGACGCAAGAAGTTTCCTTCTAGGGGCTTAGGGAACGATGCTATGAGTCGGGCGTTGCATCAACTCTCCAAATCTCCGTTTTCACGGAGGATAGAGAAGGGGAGGCTTCCCAGGAGGTTTACTCAACCCACCTTTACCATCTACAATGGCCGGACTGATCCGGTGGAGCACGTGAGTCACTTTAACCAGAGGATGGCGGTGCACTCTCATAATAAGGCTCTGATGTGTAAAGTTTTCCCCTCTAGCTTGGGACATGTTGCTATGAGGTGGTTCAACGGCCTTAAATCGGGGTCTATAGGTTCGTTTGAGGAGCTCACTAGAGCATTCGCTTCGCGGTTCATCACGTGTAGCAGAGTACCTCGGCCATTGGACTTGTTGTTATCCATGACTATGAGGGATGGAGAGACGTTGAAAGCATACTCTGACCGTTACTGGGAGATGTTTAATGAAATAGATGGCGACTTTGATGAGGTGGCGCTCAATACCTTTAAGGTAGGTCTTCCTACTGATCACGACCTGAGAAAGTCTTTGACTAAAAAGCCCGTCCGCAGTGTACGTCGCCTCATGGACCGAATTGACGAGTACAAGAGAGTGAAGGAAGACCAACAGCAAGGAAAGGGTAAGGAGAAGGTTATCCCGCAGGAGAGAAGGGATTTCAAGTCGGACAGGTACCACAATAACAAGCCGAGGCGAGATTACGTTGGGCAGTCCGACTCGGCAGCACCTCAGGCAGTGAACACTGTGTTCCGAGAACCAGTACATCAGTTGCTGGAGAAAGTTCGTAAGGAGCCCTTCTTTAGATGGCCTGATAAGATGGCAGGAGACCCTGCGAAGAGGAATCAGAACCTCTTTTGCCAGTACCACCAGGATGTGGGCCACACTACTGAGAACTGTCGGACCCTTTGGAACCACTTGGAGCAGCTTGTCAGTGAATGAAAACTGAAGTAGCACCTGTGCCAACCTAGCGAGCAGGGCAGTCAATCTGGTTCAAACAATCAGAGGAATAATTCATCTCGGCCGGTGTTAGGAACAATTAATGTTATTTTTGCTGCACCTGGCAGGACCGGCTCGGCTCCCACCAGGGTGATGGCAGTTTCACATCCTCAGGCCGAGGAGTCGGGCTGCAGGCCGAAGAGGTTGAAGCTAAATTTGCCCGTCTTGGGATTTTCCGAGGAGGATAAGGTAGGGACTATCCAACCCCATGACGATGCTCTTGTAGTTACGCTTAGGATAGGGAACTATGATGTGAGGAGGGTTATGATAGATCAGGGCAGCGGTGCAGATATCATGTACCCTGATCTATTTAAGGGGTTAAGATTGAAGCTGGAAGATCTTACTCCTTATGACTCGCCACTTATAAGCTTCGAAGGGAGGGCCGTTGTGCCGAAGGGACAGATTCGTTTGCCCGTTCAATCCGGCTCAGAAACGGTTGAAGTGGATTTCATTGTGGTTGATGCGTACTCTCCATACACAGCCATCCTCGCCAGGCCTTGGCTGCACGCTCTGGGAGCTGTCTCCTCTACCTTGCATGTTAAAGTTAAATTCCCCTCGAGGGAATATGTTGAGGAAGTTCTCGGCAGCCAATCGGTGGCCAGGCAATGCATATCGGCTGCAGTGCTGCACCAGACAGAAGCCGAATCTTCGGCTCTGGTCACCAAAGACTTATAGCAGTTAACAGCTCCTGATGCATCTGGATTGATGACAGGAGAGGAGGCTCATTGTGAGAAGTTAGAGAATTTTTTGATAGCCGATGATCCGGAGAGGTTCTTCCAAGTCGGCATACGTTTGCCTCACCAGGAGAAAATGGAGTTGTTGGAATTTCTGAAGGACAATATTGATGTTTTTGCGTGGGACCCGTATGAGGCTCCAGGTGTAGATCCGAGCTTCATTTGCCATCGTTTGAATGTCAACCCTGCCATTGTTTCGAGAAGGCAGCCACCTCGGCGTTCTTCCAAAGAACATTCCGAGGCTGTAAAGGAAGAGGTGCTCAAACTCAAGAGGGCTGGGGCTATTAAAGAAGTTTTCTACCCCGAGTGGCTAGCGCACACGGTTGTAGTTAAAAAGAAGAATGGAACGTGGAGAGTATGTGTGGACTTCACGGATTTGAACAAGGCCTGCCCCAAGGATTCGTTCCCAATGCCACGTATTGATCAACTGGTGGACGCCACTGTCGGACATCCTCGGATGAGTTTTTTGGATGCCTTCCAGGGTTACCATCAGATTCCTTTGGCGGTGGAGGATTAAGAGAAGACGGCTTTCATTACTCCAACGGGGAACTACCACTATAAGGTCATGCCATTTGGGTTGAAAAATGCTGGGGCTACTTACCAAAGAATGATGACCAGGATGTTCGAACAGCAATTGGGGAAGACTATTGAGGTGTATGTAGACGATATGGTGGTAAAGAGCAAAACGATACCTTCACACGTCAAAGATCTAGCCGACACCTTCCAGGTGCTAAGAAAGTACAAGCTGCGCCTTAACGCCTCAAAGTGCTCTTTTGGCGTGGGGTCCGGAAAGTTTTTGGGATACATGATTACTCACAGAGGCATAGAGGTGAACCCAGCACAGGTCAAGGCTATTCAGGATTTGCAGCCGCCTCGGAACCCAAAAGAGATCCAGAAATTGACCGGAATGATTGCTGCATTGAATAGATTTATCTCTCGGTCAGCTGACCGATGCCGTCCTTTCTTCCAATTGTTGAATAAGTGGAAAGGGTTTCAATGGACCGAGGACTGCGTATTAGCTTTCCAGCAGCTTAAGCAATATCTTTCTCGGCCACCCATCTTGTCTCGCCCCGAGGCGGACGAGGTCTTGTTTGCTTATCTGGCAGTGGCCGTCCACGCGGTCAGCCTGGTCCTTATAAGGAATGACAGCGGAGTGCAAAGACCGGTCTACTATGTTAGTAAGTCTTTGAATGAGGCCGAGGTGCGCTGTCTGCTCTTGGAGAAAGTGTTTCTGGCCATAGTTCACGCCACGCGCAAGCTTCCTCATTATTTCCAGTCTCACACTGTAGTGGTTCTAACCCAATTGCCTCTCAAGGCAGTGTTACGCAGCGCGGACTACTCTGGTAGGGTGGCAAAGTGGGGAACCATTTTAGGAGCTTTTGACGTTAAATACAGGCCTCGCACCTCGGTGAAGGGCCAGGTCCTTGCTGACTTGGTGGCAGAGTTTACTGAACCATTGCTAGAAGAAACTCTAAAAGAAGCACACATGGATGAAAAATCAGTTGGTGTGATCACAGCCGCAGTGCCTTCGACTTGGAAGCTGTATGTGGATGGGGCAGCTAATCAGAGAGGGTCTGGTGTCGGACTTGTTCTAATATCCCCTGAGGGAATTATCTTCGAAAAATCTCTAAGGCTGTCATTCTCGGCTACTAATAATGAGGCCGAGTATGAAGCAGTCTTGGTGGGCATGAACATGTTACATAAGATGGGTGGAAAGGAAGTCCATGCGTTCTCGGACTCTCAGTTAGTGGTCGGCCAGGTCACGGGGACCATGGAGGCTAGGGACCTAAGAATGCAGGAATACTTGGCCCAGGTCAAGCGTCAGCAAGCAGAATTTGACTCCTTCGTCTTAGCCCACATCTCTAGAAGTGGAAACACCCATGCCGATTCTTTGGCTATGTTAGCAACGTCCTCGGCTCAGGGTTTGCCCAGGATTATCCTTGTGGAGGATTTGCTAGAGCCAACTCTTACCCCCGCCAAGGTGGCCCACATCCACCTAATAAGGCCTGGACCTAGTTAGATTGACCCGGTTCTATCTTTTCTTAGGAATGACATCCTTCCTGAAGACAAGTCTGAAGCAGATAAGATGCGTCGAAAGGCGCCACGTTTTTGGTTGTCCGAGGACTAGAAACTGTACAAACGATCCTTCTCAGGACCATACTTATTGTGTGTGCACCCTGAATCAACAGAAGCACTTCTGGAGGAACTGCACAAAGGGATTTGTAGAAGCCACACTGGGGGAAGGTCCTTAGCCCATAGGGCCCTGACTCAGGGTTATTGGTGGCCCAATATGCAGAGAGAGGCTCAGGACTACGCCAGAAAATGTGATCAATGCCAGAGGTTCGCCCCAAATATTCATCAACCTGGAGGGGTTCTCAACCCTCTCTCCAGTCCTTGGCCTTTTGCACAGTGGGGATTGGACATAGTGGGGCCATTTCTGAGAGCTGCAGGAAACAAAAGATGGCTTCTTGTGGGAACAGACTATTTCACTAAATGGGTTGAGGCCGAGCCCTTAGCAAATATCAGAGATGTTGATTCCAAGAAATTTGTCTGGAAAAATATTGTCACTAGATTCGGTATACCACACACACTTATCTCAGACAATGGCGTTCAATTTGACAGCAAGGCCTTTAGGCAATATTGTGGTGACATGGGTATCATAAATAGATACTCCACCCCAGCTTATCCTCAGGGAAATGGGCAAGCCGAGGCCGTTAACAAGGTCATAGTCAGTGGGCTCAAGAAAAGGTTGGACGATGCAAAAGGCAGATGGGTAGAAGAGCTCCCTCATGTTCTGTGGACGTATCGGACCACACCGCGCAGGTCCACGAGAGAAACGCCATTCTCTATGACTTATGGAGCCGAGGTGGTGATACCTCTGGAATCTGGTTTTCCCACCCTAAAGACGAGCTCTTTTAGCCCGGAGAATAACAATGGACTCCTGGAGAAAGGTCTTGATTTACTTGAGGAACGACGCAGGGCAGCTATGGTCTAAATGGCTTATTATCAACAGAGGCTAAAACGGGGATATGATGCCCACGTGAAGCTAAGGCCACTTGTACCTGGTGATCTTGTACTAAGAAAAGTTGTAGGGACTTCTAAGAACCCAGCTTGGGGTAAGCTAGGACCCAACTGGGAAGGCCCCTATCGCATTGTTTCAGTAGCAGGCATAGGGTCATATCGGCTAGCTGACCTAGATGAAAGAATTGTACCTCGCCAATGGAATGTAAATAATCTTAGAAGGTATTATTATTAATAAAATGTGCTTTTGTCAGTTAACGTTTCAAAGTTATAAGTACCATTAACATTTGAAGTTACTGTTCTTAAGAATCAAACAGAAACTTGGTTAAGTGTAGTCCTCGGACCACAAACCTTGTGGAAATTGATGTCTTATCATTTGTTAAACAGAACCTTAGTTATGCCGGGTCCTCGGACCTCCTACTTTGGGGAAATTAACATTTGAAGTTACTATTCTTAAAAATCAAACAGAAACTTGGTTAAGTATAGTCATCGGACCACAAACCTTGTCACTGTTCTAATATCTTGTCACTGTTTTTATTCTTATCACCCGTTTTGTGGAAATCATTATCTCACCATTTGTTAATTTGGATCTCAAGTTCTTCATTTTTAAGTATTAAACAAATTTTTGTAAGGAATGGTCTTCGGACCTTGCATCCTACTGAAAGCAATATGTCAGATTGCAAAGGTTTAACCGTCATGTGAGTTGTCTAAGTATGACATTATTTGAGGTCTAAATTGAGTTATGTGGCTGTTTTGAAGTCATAGTGGTTTGCATGGTGGAGTTATACTTATTTATACTGTTTTCTCTTTAACTATTTGTTATTAAAAACTTTCATGGCAAGCACAAAAAGAATAAAGTAAAATAAAGACAACATGAACGAAAGTTGAATAAAAAATTTCTTCATTAATTATATACAAAGAAGGGAAGTACAGAAAGTTCTTATACTAGGCCCTAAACTAGGGAAGGGGGGTCTTGAAGGGAGCTGCTGCCAGCCTCAGTACTCTTCAATTCCAGCTCAAAGGTGGACAAGACTTGTTTCCCTTTGTCTGTAGAAGGAATGAGGGGCTCCACGCTTTGGATCTGCTCCTTCTCGGCACCATCGCACTCGTCCTTCTCTTTATGGGAACCTTCAGGTTCTGTAGGAGCAGGAACAAGCTCTTGCACCACAGGAGGAAGGGCAGGAGAGGCAGCCACATGAGGGTCTTCAATTTCCTGAATGTCTAGGGGGAGCCAAATGTTCTCGGGCTTCCTCAACTCGGAAGTTTGAGGAACCCCTGCCGCATTCATGGCCTCTCCCCAGACCAGCTGACAGTACTCTCGGCACAAGGCCGCAAAAGCCTCTGTCAGCTCTTCTTGTGTTCTAGTCACTCCCTCCTGATAACTGGCCTTCTTCACGGCCTCCAGGGTGTGCTTGTGGGCGCGAGCTTCCTCCTTCGCACGCGTAAACTCCTTTTCTAAGTCAGAGCGTACCCGTTGGACTTGGGCAAGCTCGTCATCCTTTTGGCGGAGAAGCTTACACTGCCCCTCCACTTGGCCCTCCATCGTCTTCAGGCTGGCCTTGTCACCATTTCTTTCTCTTTTCAAATCGGCCAGCTCTGACGTGACCTTCCCGTTCTCTGCTAAAGCCTGGCCTAGAGACCTTTCTGCCTCTTGTCTTAGCTCTTGCTCCATCCCAGCGCGCTTCCGAGAATCCTCCACGAACTTCTCGGCCGCGAAAACCTCTTGGATGGACTGCAAAAATGTTAGGAGGTTAAATGCAGTGAAGTGTTTACAAATAGATATAGAATATAAGTGTAAGATGGAACTTACCAGAGCTAAGCCCCTTTTTAACGAGAGGAACAGCTGCGGCTGGCCCATCTTCTCCAAGGACTCCATATCCCTGGGCAGCAGAAGAGGACGCTCCAACACCTCGGCTAAGTGGTGGGCGTGGCCTTGTTGGACTGCCCTGATGCTGGAGTGGCAGGGAATAGGGGCGCCGTCTAGCCTCAAGTCAGGAGACCAGGTGGCTGGTGCTTGGCGCACCTCAGCCACGTCCCTGATCTCCCCACTTTCAACTGAGTGGGCGCGCCCTTTACCCTTGTCCAGCTTCGGCTGCTGTGCCGGCAGTAGCTGTTGTTTCAACTTTTTTGGCTTCTCGCCACCAGCCCCCTCGGCATCCACTTTTCTTTTCTTCTTAGAATTGTCAGTAGGAGGTTTTGGCTCGGCTGGAGGAAGGGGTGGTGGCAAGGCAGGGGGAGCTTGGGACCCTCTTGCTCCCTTCTTTGCCACTCGGGCGCCTCTATCAGTCATAAGGTCCTTCAGCTTGTCCATCTCTTCTTCAACAGAACTGTCGTCTGGACGCGCTATCACTAGACCCGCGATCCCAGAGGCTTCAGCTTCTTCTTCTTCCTCGTCGGAAAGGATAACAAACGGGTTTCCGCGAGGTCGTAGAGAGTCCTCGAGCCGAAACTGGTCTATCTCCTCGTCCAACGTGTTCAAGGAAGACACCCGCTCCTCTGGGATAGCAATTGCCTGAGGGTGCACAGCGAGGGGAACTGCCGCTATGGCCTGTGCGTACAACACTGTGTTTGGGGCGTCAGGGATGTCGTGGTCGGCCAGAAAGTGGGGTCTGGCTACGTTAATTTTCCTACGCCTTCGGTCACCCGCAATTATTGCGTTCTCGATCTCCTGGAAGTCCGAGGAGACGGGATTGTACCCCAGAATCAAGTGGGCCGCCCTAAGTTGTAAGTCTCTGCTAACGAACACCTCGGAACGTAGCACTCTATTCAAATCTGCAACGTTGCAGTGGCTCAAGCGTGGGCATACGTTTTGCTTATCTGCAAAGAAAAACATCCAAATAAATAAACATGGTCAGAGGCGCAGAACATATAATAAATTAAAGGTAGACGCTCAAGTAAATTCAAATGCACATTCCTAGATGATTTAGGGAGTTATGGGATGGGAAGTTAAATCCTAAAGGTGTCGCACCTGGATCTCCCCACTCAACTGGGCAGTGGGGGCCGTCATGCCAGTTGCCAGAGACGATGAGATAGTCATCCTTCATGCCTTTATTGGACTTGGGCAAACAAGAAATCAACCTAACTACGCTGGAGCGGGATTTGATGTAATAGCCCACTCCAGTGAGTTTGTGGCATTCGTACATAAAGACGACATCATGCCAGGTGAGGTTCAGACCCATTTGCTCATTTAGAGCGTCGACGCTACCTAAAACTCTAAAAACGTTTGGAGCGCACTGATCGGGACACAACCGATGGTTGCGGAGGTACTCCCTAGTTACGGGTTTCATTGGGAGGGTCATCCCACCTTCTACGAAGGCGACCATAGGGATGATGACCTCTCCGATTTTCCTAGAACCGGCCACGGCTTCCGCCGGGCAGTATTCTAAACCTACGTCGCTGGGAATACGATACTTGGCTCTAAAGCCTTCCATCCCCGCGGCGGTATCAACTAGACACTTGAACTTTCCCATCAGAAAGAAACAAAAAACTAAGTTCTAAGGGTGAGAACTGTTATAAGGGTAGCCGAGGACAGGGTCCGAGGAGAAAGGGTTAAGAGAAAAGAAATGAGAACTTACAAATTTCGAGTTGTGCAAATTTCCACGGATTTCTGCAGACAAAAGGTGATTACTGATGTTTTGATGGGATTAGCCTCTGGAGAAATAAATGAAGGCGCAGGTTCTTGAAGTGTCACGACATGCGGGAAGCAGCCTTGAAATTACATTTGTCTCGCCCAAATTTTCATGGAGTAACAAGGACCGTTGGATGCTCATCTCACCGTTGAATGTGGGAGACAAGGTATAACTTACGGTAATAAATGCGCGCATTTTTTAAAATAAAACTGCCAAGTGGCATCCTCTGGAACGCGAAACGGTCTTCACACGCGTAGTTATTTACGGAACGTGTGGGGAAAGTTTTCGTTGGATCAAAACCCTATTTTTCTCCTCGGATGATGAAAAATAGAGTTTTGAGGGGCTATTGTGAGGTGTAAAATGGCCCAAGTGGGCATATGGGCCTTTGGACTGTAGCATGGAGGGCCGACCTGCTCCATAATTAAACTCTACGAATTGGCCCATACGCCGAGGATCCGAGGGTACAGCCGAGGATCCGAGGGTACAGCCGAGGGCGAGTTTCTCCTCGGACAGATCCAAGAGAACTCAAGACTTCATTATGAAGGTCAAGGCATAACTCTAGAAAGACTAATAGTTAAAAGGGGGAGGCCCTGAACCTTCTAGATACACCAGTGTTAAGGAAAATATCTAGAGTAAAGGCTGCCACCTCCGCATTAAAGACTCTGCACCTACCTCCCTGGCCGCATTAATGGGGAAGTGACCCCTGAATAGTAGGGCAGAAACTTCTAGTCAGGGCCCCAAAAGGCATCAGAAAAAGGGGTATTTAAGGGGGGAGGAATGCAAAAGAGAGGGGGATCTCTCTCGCTCACTCTCTCTCTCTAAAGAAAAAGAAAAGAAATTAAGGATTGTAACCTGTAAGAAAGAAAGAGAAATAATACAGAGTTGGTCCTCGGCTTACATCCGAGGAGGCATATTTGCAATTAACAATTGTTATTCACAAGTGTTTGTAACTCTCAGGCTATTGTCAAGTTCTCAGTACCTTTAACCTAGATTTCAAGCCCACACTCTACAAATTTTATTGTTTAAGACTTATTGGGCCTGAGCCCATAATCTTCTTTGGGTCCAGGTGCAATTGTGCATCTACAGTATTGTTGTAAGATTATTTTACAAAGGGTTATGCTAACGAATGCCCTTAGAGCATTAGTTAACAATCCATTTTAGGAAAGTTTTGACATCACTTTTATGGGAAATGAAAAAAAACTGTTAAAAAATTAATTATTTTTCTTTCTTTCTCCATAAAAACTTTCTTTAAATGAATTATTAAATAATATTCTAAGGGCATTCGTTAGCATTTTCCTTTTGCAAAATAAGTTTTTCCTTAACTCATCTCCCCATGAGACAAATTAAAGTAATTAAACTTGCCTCTTCAACATAACCAGATGAAACTCGACTCTTCAAAAATACGAGTTTAAGAAAAATATCATAAGACAAATTAACTTTAAAAATGCTATTTTATGATTTTATCAAATAATTTTTAAAGGTATTATTATTATTATTTTATTTTAAAAGTCCCATCTCCCAAATTCTACAACAATTTTATATTATCAAAAAATAATTTGTAAATGGCATTATTTATTTATTTTAAATCTATATTACAAGTCGTTAAACATTAATTAATAAGTTGGTGAAAACTGCATGTACTACACAACAACTCATTTAATTTAATAAAATAAGAGCTGTACTACAAATCGTTTAATGTACGAAAATCATCAAAACACTTTCCATTTTGAGGAGTGAACTAAACGAATAAATAAATAAGCGCAATTTGTTTTTGAAAATATTGTTGTTTTTGTTTTTGTTTTTGTTTTTGTAGTTTCAGAAAAATGGAGGCTTTGGGTGGAGGCCTTGGCGGGCTCTGGAACTCAACCCATCTCTTCAGGAAAAGACCCAAAAAACCCGAATCCAAATCCAAATCCAAATCCTCCGATTCCGCAGCGGCAACTGGCAGAGCCGGTTACCGGTTTCCATTGAAGCAAGCCGTCACGGCTGGCTCGCTCGCTCTCGCCGGCGACACCATCGCCCAGCTCAGGGAGCGGTGGACTAAGCGAGAGCCTTTGAACACTGATTCCATTGCTCTCACTAAGGTCAGTGGAAACTCAAAGCTGCTCCTTTTTTTTTGTTATGCTGTGTTTGGTTGCTGAGAAAATGAGGGGAAAAAGAAGTGTGAAGTTTGAAACTTTTGAGAGTTATGTGTTTGTTGTCCGCAGTTTGGGTGCCAATGGAAGTGTTTATCTGAAAGTAGAAATAATTAACAATTTTCTGAATTTTGATGTATTGAATTTTTGTTTGTTTGGAGTTCTCTTTACCCTTTTGCTAATTGGTACTCTGTTGGAATTTTTGTTTAATGAAGCTTTTGAGTCTGTCAGATGAACCAGAAAATGGCTATTGTGTGGTCTGTTTGGTTGCTCTGAAAGGCGAAAAATTTGAGCCTTAAAATCCTTATCAATCAAGCCCATAACCTCAAGCCAATGTGCTCTTGCTCAAATGTGGCAGCTCCTTGCCTTGCAGTCAATACCCACTGGTTGCATGTGTAACTTACTAATCACAAAGTCAAGCCCATAACTTCAATAAGAATTTAATGGGGTAATCGCTAAGAGCCTTATAGCTCTACTAACACCTCTTAGTGTTTTCAATGGAGATGTCCGAGGTTCTTATCCCCCCTCCCTTGCTGTTGTTACTATTGAATATCCACACACACACACACAAAAAGGAGAGGTAATGGGGTAACAAAATTTCAACTTTTTGCATCTCATTACTAAAACTGGCAAAAAAAATTGCAAAACATATTTCTTGTCTATCATATACATGATGTGCGAAGAGTAGCTCAATGGTATTGCTTGATGTAACAATTGAAATACAAAAAATATACAAGATGTATTAAAGCTAGAGAACAAAAGCATAATTTTTCTAAGGGATAATTACAGTAAACTCACGTGTGGTTAGGTCCGTTTTCACTTTGCCTACCCGTGGTTCAATCATTTACACTTTGCCCTCCTGAGGTACCTTCCGTTAGAGATCTGCTACCCACCTCTCCCTCTGCCATTTGAAAAACATATTTTTAGGAAAAAACAGACATAACAAAGATCAAAAAGTTGGGGTTTTTATTGCTTAAGAACTTCTCATATCTTTCTCAAAAAAAAAAAAAACTTCTCATAGAACTTCTCATATAAGTTCTCAAGAAGAAGAAGAAGAAGAAAGAAATTTATTATAGCCTTACTTCATTATACCCAATCTCCAAAACCCATCTCTTTCTTCAAGAACCCACAAAGAAAAATACCCAGAAAACCCAGTAATGCTTCCTTTCAGATTAAGCATCGTCGTTTTGTTTCTTCTCGTGTCGCTTCTTTTGCCGCCGTTTTGTCTCTGTATACGGTTGTTTTCAACGAGACCGAACGACAGCGGAGATGGGCTTGGGCTTGGGCTTGATGGGTTGTCGCGGTTTGCTGAAGCACCGAACTACCGTAACAGGAAAGAGTCCTACGTGTCCTTGTCCGATCCACATTCCCTTCCCTCAACTTCAAAGTCTACATCTTCCGCAAAATCCTATGCTAGCCGGTTTTTGGTTGCTAGTAGATCCAGCTTTCTCTTCTCTTCTCTGCTCTCTCAATTCTAGCTCTCTTCTGGCTTTCTCCTTTCTTCGGCTACCTTTGTTGATTTTTGAGCTTTGTGATGCAGTGGTGTTGGTTGAGGCAAATTGATTGAAGCACTGTGGTTCATGATGGGTTGATTTATGTTTCAAGGGTTTTGATTTTGAATGATTCTGATGGGCTTTGGGGTTGGAATTTGCTATGGGTTTTAATTTAGGGATGGGTTTTGCCTTTTGGATTCAAATTTTGTGGGTTTCAGTTGTGTGGATTTTGCTTTGATTTTTTGTGGGTTTCTATGCATCTATAGGTTAATGGTGGTGGTGGTAGGGTGTTGCCATGGTGGGTTTGGCGAGGTGGTGGTTGATTGGCAATGGTGGGTTTATGGGTTTAGGTGATAAACCTAATCTCCTCCTCGATCTGACAAGCTCTCGAGAACCCATTGAACTACCTCGTAGACATTCTCGATTCCTGCATTGACCGCGTGACTTCGACGCATGTCATCGGAGCCCCCGAATACTGCCACGCGAATTTCACCAAGTACTTCACGGACCCGTTCTGGTCCGACCTGATTCTTTTCCAGGTATTTTCGACCCGAAACCCGTGCTACTTCAACACTAGGGTTATAGTCATGGATTTGGTGAAGTGGAGAGAAGGGTACTACAAGAAGAGAATTGAGAACTGGATGGAAGTGCAAAGAAAAAAGAGGATCTACAAGTTGAGTTCGTTGCCACCATAGAAGTTCTTAAGCAATAAAAACCCCAACTTTTTGATCTTTGTTATGTCTGTTTTTTCCTAAAAATATGTTTTTCAAACGGCAGAGGGAGAGGTGGGTAACAGATCTCTAACGGAAGGTACCTCATGGGGGCAAAGTGTAAATGATTGAACCACGGGTAGGCAAAGTGAAAACAGGCCTAACCACATGTGGGTTTACTGTAATTATCCATTTTTCTAATTAACAGTTGCAAATGCAAAGGACCACAGCTAGGATGCTTGTAGCCACTTGAGAGTCTGTAGCCATTAAAAGCCACCTTAGTTGCTTCTCCTCTGACATGGTTAATCCAATCTATTCATGACACAAAACCAGTTTTTGGGTCTTCAGCAATTCTATAAGAACAAAGCTAAGCACTCTTCCCTCATGATCCCTTATAATACCTCCAAACTCACATCTGTTAAGGGTGCCATTAATATTTACTATTTAGCATCTAAAAGACTAAATCTAGCAGCATGACATTTCTGGCTTTTTTAGAAGGTTTTAGGAAGATCCAAGTTATTCTAAAAAGTAAACACTATTTTGAGCCATACCTTTTTACATTCTTTGTCTTTTTTTGATAAGTAGCCATACCTTTTACATTCTTTAAACCCATGATGCGTGGAAAATATATATTAAGCCATGTCAGTGATTGCTCGGTTGAATATTTAGTTCTGAAAATCCTAATCCTTTTATTTCTCTACATGCAAAAGTGATAGACCACAGCAGCAAAAGCAGTTTTTATCGTATTAATCAAACCACTTCCTCTGAATCTCTGCTGCATCCAAAATAGTTCCTGCTCCCAACCAAAATATTTCTTCTAATACAGCATAACTCCAAAATTGCAGACCATATTCTTTCAGAGTAGTTGCATTCAAAAGAGAGGAGTTGTGTATTCTTTTTGTTACTCCTTACAGACCTGGATTTGCTCTATATACCCTTTGTAGCCAACCATGAAACTATGTCTAGTTGTGAAATGATCTCTCCAAACCAGAGAATTCATGGAACTCTGGGAAGATTTGTCTCTATATATATTTAATTGAGAACATCCCTCATACGGATAGCAAAGAGTTTGAGGATAAACATTATTGAATATCAAA